>NW_027518700.1:36343333-36952500 GCF_043159265.1 Tasmannia lanceolata | reverse complement strand
TTCGTATAGCGGGTCCACCTTTGCGAGTCCACAAAAAGTGAAACCCTCCCATTGGTTCGTATAGTGGGCCCACCTTTGCTGGTCCACAAAAAGTGAAAATCCTCCCATTGGTTCGTATAGCGGGCCCACCTTTGCGGGTCAACAAAAAGTGACCAATGGGAGGCTTTATAAGCCACTTATGCGCAGGGAGCTCCCTGCGCAGGAACACTTTCCATATATATATATATATATTATGAGGAAAGTGTCTCTAGTCAGTCAACTAGAGAACCTTCTCTAGTCCGTCGACCAAAAACAAAGCGGGCCCACATTATTTGGATGATCCAAAGCATTCATTTGATGGGCAATGACATAGATAGGGTGTGCCCCAAAAATCATCTCCATAGGATCATCCTAACCTTTCAATTTGGGAAGGTTAAAAATGGACAATGGAGGTTAAAAACACAGTGGGCCCATGTTGTTTGGATGATCCAAAGCATTTATCTGATAGGCCCTGACATAGATTGGGTGTGGCCAAAAGTTCATCTCCATAGGATCATCCCAACCCTTCGATTTGTGGAGGTTAAAATGGACGCGTATAAACTCCACAAATATGTCCATTTTAACATCCACAAATCGAAAGGTTGGGATGATCCTATGGAGATAATTTTTTGGACACACCCTATCTATCTCAGGGGCTATTAAATGAATGCTTTGGATTGGTCAAATAATGTGGGCCCACTGTGTTTTTGGTCGGCGGACTAGAGAAGGTTCTCTAGTATGTGTGTGTGTGTGTGTGTGTGTGTGTGTGTATATATATATATATATATATATATATATATATATATATATATATATGAGGAAACTGTTGGTGAGCTTAAGCTCACCAAACTTATGGTGAGCTAGCTTGCCCAATCACATGGGGGCCCACTTTGTTAGGATGATCCAAACCATTCATTTGAAAGTCCCTTACATAGATGGGGGGTGTACCAAAAATCAGCTCCATAGGATCATCCTAACCCCTCCATTTGTGGAGGACAAAAATGGACAGACACAAATCTGCCCCATTTTTGTCCTCCACAAATGGAGGGGTTAGGATGATCCTATGGAGCTGATTTTTGGTACACTCCCTATCTATGATAAGGCCTTGCAAATGAATGGTTTGGATCACTCCCCAAAATGTGGGACCCATGTGATTGGGCAAGCTAGCTCACCATAAGTTTGGTGAGCTTAAGCTAGCAGAAGAGAAAAAGAGAGAATTATTTGAATTTCTCCCAAAATTCTATGAGAATTACATATCACTTTTTTGACTTTTTTTTAACAAAGGCACTCATTCAACCTACATATTTTCAATCCTACCCCCTCCTTTATGCTTTTTAATAAAGGCACTCATTAAAGCCACATAATTTCAATCCTACACCACTCCTTGATGCTTTTTTAATTATGGAAACCTCTATAGATTGTAGGGCTAGGATCATCCTATGGAAATGATTTTACGGGCACAACCTATTGATGTTGTGTTCCATCACATGGACGGTTTGGATCAACCTATGATGTGGTCTGTACAGTTCTTTGTCAGCCCATGCATCGCACGGGGTTTTTTACTAGTATATATTATAATATACTAGTATATATTATAATATACTAGTATATACATATACTATATAATATAATATATTATATATTCTATAATATACTAGTATATATATAATACATACTAGTATATTATGTATACATAATATACTAGTATGTATTATATACTTACTAGTATACTAGTAAAAAACTCTGTGCGATGCAAGGTCGACAAAGAACTGTACGGACCACATACTAGTATATTATAATATATACTAGTATATTATTTAGTATATATAATATATACTAGTAAAAAAATCCATGCGATGCACGGGCCGACAAAGAACTGTACGGACCACATCATAGGTTGATCCAAATTGTCCATGTGATGGAATACAACATCAATAGCTTGTGCCCGTAAAATCATTTCCATAGGTTGATCCTAGCCCTCCAATCTATAGAGGTTTCCATAATATGTTGTTCCTCTTAAGGTGCCCGGAATTCGTCAATATTTTGAAAGGTGTCCTGAATCCATAGTATTATGTAATATGTTAACAAAAATCCGTAGTATTATGTAACATATGCACTCAATCCGTAATTTTGCAAAAACAAAAACGCCACCATGTTGACGTTGTCCACTTTTTTTTTTATTAAAAAAGCATAAAGGAGGGGTATGATTGAAATTATGTGGCTTTAATGGGTGCCTTTGTTAAAAAGCGTAAAGGAGGCGGTAGGATTGAAAATATTTGGGTTGAATGAGTGCCTTTGTTAAAAAAAAGTGATGTGTAATTCTATTAGAACTTTGGGAGAAATAAAAATAATTCTCTCATTTTCTCTTATGCTACATAGATATAGATATAGATATATGAGGAAAGTGTTCCTAAGCTATAGCTTATCTAAGCTTATCTAAGCAACAGCTCAAAAACACATGTGACCCCACACTTTTTGGGGGATCCAAAGCATTCATTTGGAAGGCACTTCCATGGATAGGGTGTGTACAAAAAATAAGCCATATAGTATCATCCTAACCCAATCAAAGGTGGAGTGGAAAATGGACAAATGCTGTGTGTCCATGTTTCTACCCATTTTTTTCCCTCAACAGATGGCAGGGTTAGGATGATCCTATAGGGATGATTTTTGGTACACACCCTATCCATGGAAGGGCCTTCCAAATTGTAAGCCCAAGGGTTCCCATGGGTTAATCATCCACCTTACCTTCTTGTTTTGATGCTAGCAAACCAAATTGATTAGCATTTATGGACTAATGTGTTGCTTTGAGGTGTTGTGTTGTATATAGGAATTTGATATATAATATCGCCATTACACAACTCTTCTCAACACATGGCTTGTGAATCAAGGATCAAGGAACCAAGAGCTTGCACCAACAGTGAAGACATCACCATTTAGAGATGATCAAGTCAAGAAACTCAACATGAAGATTCCACAAGTTCCCTAAGCAAGTGTCAATAAGGAGCTTGGAGATGAACTAGCCATTGGTGACACCTCATGTACCTCAACATGCATTGAAGATTGGAGGAGAAGTCACAAGAGCCAAACAAGGTCAAGAAGTTCTCTCACAAGTAGAAGAAATTCAAGAAAGTGTAAAGGAGCCAAGACATTTCAAGGAGACTCATGGTATTCACTTTTAGAATGTATTTGGAGTCCTCTTGATTTTATGTTTAAATGCACTTTTAAAAGGTTTTCTAATGGTTTTCATACTTAACTTTTTAATATGTTTGAAAACCATACACACACCCAAAAATGTGTTTGAAAACTTAAGACTTAAGCCCTAGACCATGGCCCAAAAGCCCCTGCTTTTTAAAGTTAAAAATAGAATTTCACATAGGGCCAGTCGACCGGGCTTTACCAAGCGACCGCAAGATAGAATCTGGAAGTCCAGGACATCTCAAAATTTATCGGGCCGGTCGACCGGGCCAATCCGGTCGACCGCGGATTGATTTTCTAGAAATCTAGAAAACATCCAGGTTAGGCTTGGCAGACGACCGCAATGGGACAGTCAACCGCGGATAGGTTTTTGAGCCGAATTTTTAAGCTAACAGGTTAGCCTCGCCGGACGACCGCCATGGGACCAGTCAACCGCGACGGTAAGAAATTTGAAAATATAAAAGGGCGCCCGATAAGGGCGGGCGACCGTGGTGGCTCGGTCGACCGCGACAGTCTGGCAAACTAGCCGTTGGGGCATTTTTTGCTTGATTTTTTCACGCCAGTTATTTATAGTTTTACCCCAAACGGTCATATTTTCAAATACACTATATATATACATGATTAAAACCTATCTCTACAAGCTTTTGAACATTTGAGAAAGATCAAATCCCATTTCTCTTTGTACTTCATTTTGAAAATCAAAAGCAAAACCTCTTTCAGCTTTCATTTCTACAT
The DNA here is from genome assembly GCF_043159265.1 of Tasmannia lanceolata. Classification (NCBI taxonomy): domain Eukaryota; kingdom Viridiplantae; phylum Streptophyta; class Magnoliopsida; order Canellales; family Winteraceae; genus Tasmannia; species Tasmannia lanceolata. Next base: position 36,948,552 of record NW_027518700.1, on the reverse strand, counting down.
TCTTTCAAGAGGCACTCCATAGGGCTTTTCTTTGCTTATTCTTTTGGAGTGAATGTGAGCTTACAAAGTTGTAATTCGCCTATTTAAGAGGCATTGGGTGTTTTTCATTGTATTTGTTCTTCGTTGAGGGTCTTCTCTTCGGCCCGGTAAGAATTGTGAAGAAGAGGGTCTTCTCTTCGGCCCGTGAAGAAATGTGAAGACGAGGGTCTCCTCTTCGGCCCGTTAAGAAAGGTGAAGACGGCATATGAGGGTGTGTCCCCTCGCCGAAGGCCTCGTGCAGATGGGCTTCGCTTCGGCCCTTGAGAATGGAAAAGCTTGGTCATGTAATGGCTCATTGATCCGGCCTTGAAGGAGGATCGAGATAATGGAACTCACGCGTGGACGTGAAGAGTGGAGTAGGTCTTGTGATAGACCGAACCACTATAAATCTTGTGTTCATTGTCTCTCTCTCTCTCTCTCTCTTCCTTTTCTTCTCTTGCACGTGTGGTGATTGGTAATCTCTAACCTTACTTATGTTTGTGCTTTAATTGAACAAGGGTTAGTAAATGCACTTAAGTTGAATGTCTAAACCTTAAATTGCATTATAATATCTATTTGAACAAGGGTTAGCAAATGTGCATGATTAGAATGTCTAATCCCTAAATTTCACTAATATGATTATTTGAACAAGGGTTAGATTAATTAGTGCTTAATTAAAGGATTAATTTTTAATCTTCTCTTAATTAAGCCTAAAACTTCTAATTGACTAATTCACCCCCCCTCTTGGATTGTCACGCTTGTATTTCATAAATGAATGCTTTGGATCCCCAAAAAATGTGGGGCCACATGTGTTTTTGAGCTATAGCTTAGATAAGCTTATCTAAGCTATAGCTTATGAACACTTTCCTCTATATATATATATATATATATATATATATATATATATATATATATATATATATATGTATATATATATATAATATGAAACAGTCAAACCCTCTTGGATTTTTATTTCATGGGAGCTTTCCCGCGCGATGTCTAATGTATGTTTTCTCAATCCCTCTCTATTTTCATCTCTTGTATTTCTTTTAGTTTTTTTTTTTTTTTCAATTTCTATGTTCGTTTTGTGTTTTCTGGTTTTTAGGGCTGAATTTCTTGGTTTATTTCCTATTATTAGTTGCCCAATTTCAATTTTTTACCCCCCTTTGGAAATATGATCTCTAAGGCCATGTTTGTTTTTTATTTTGATGAGGGATTGCAAGTCCCAAACCTAATATTGGACTCAAAATTAAAACTAACCATAAAATTATCCTTCCTTTCATATGTTCATTTTGTAGCTAAAATGTATGTAAAACACTTGAAAAGTTAGAAATGCATGTTCTTTTACTTGTTTAGTTGAATTGGTATGTGCAATAATCTCTCCGTCCCTTTGTCTCTCATCAATTTTTAGGAGCGTATTCAGGGCTTTCGTGACCATGATTTCTATTGTGTTTGGAAAGGCATTTGCATAGTTTAGCTTATTTGCTCAATAGCATATTCCTATCCCGAAATTTTAGGTAGTGTTCAATTGGGTTTTACCTAAAATGACCTTTATTTATTATTTATTTAAGAGTATTTAATTAGAACTATTTGTTAAAGTAGTCGCTATAAATTCTGTTTATTTGCTCACATACATAATATATTAAAAAATTGGATAGAAATACTCTCTTGGTAACTCTAAAAGCACAATTTTCTGCCCAAAATTTTCGCTTTTTGTTTCCTTATAATTAAAAAAAGAATCTTTTAATATGAGAGACACTAAGGTTAAACTAGGCAAAGTGATATGTCCGCCTCTTTGTACTCTTTTATCATACCAATAAAAATTAAGATATGGAACAGGTTCCTAGATAACTTCTGGTAATTACTTTAAAAAAAAAGTTCTCTGCCCCCGAAGCAAATTCATGACTCCGCCCAGGGGCAGGAAGACTATCTGATAATTAATACTCTCTAATACATCACATAAATTGTGACGACTACTAATATAATTATTAGGGATTTGTAAGGACCATCACAAAAGGCATTTCGCGGAGAGCAGCCACCTCAGATGAATTAAATGAATGAGACAAAATCTGGTATTGTTTCTATCTTTCAAGTCATTCTAGATACGATTTTGAAATATTGGATCTTCCATTATTTAAATAGTGTATCTCATTCATTTATATAGGGGCCGTTTGGCTACATGGATTTTAGAATCCAGGATTTCTTCAAAATTATAGATGAGAGACAAGAGAAGAAGTGGATCAGCTACCGTTTTCTGATTTCTCGACCTTCTTTCCGTCAGCAAGAGAGTAGCAGATCTTCCCATATTTCCAAGTTCTAGAAATCTCAAAGCGAGAGAGAGATTTTTAAAACATGATTTTCTTACTTAAAATCCAAGAAACGCTGTCAAGACAGCATACGACAAGTTGATCATGAACCCTATTTTACACTTTTTCAAGCTAAAGCATGGATTCTAAATTCCACTTATCCAAACGGCCCCATATAGTGATTTATCATTCAATGAATTAATGAAGAACTCATTTAATCCGCGGATAACAATCAAATCATCTCTCTTTATACTTCTACCCATCTGTTAAAAAGTGAGCCTACATGGCTTCTCTCTCATGGAACAGTCAGCCCGCGAAATACCTTCAGCGTTGGTCCCTATCAAATCCCTAATCCTCAATTAAATGAGGTAGTGGACACTTCGCAGAAGGCATTTCGCGATGTTGAAGACAAAATCTGCTGAAAAGTGAGCCTATGTGGCTGCTGTCAGATGCAACAGATCATCTACGAAATACCTTCTGCGATTGGACGCTAGCAATTCCCTAGTTATAAAGAGGGGTTATAAAGAGGGGGTGCACTTAAATAAACAGAATATATTTTCATAAACAGGGGGTGCATATGGCGCCTGTTCATCTAAAAATACCATTTCCTGACGCGGAAGATAGCTGGAGTAACGCTCCTTATTTCCTTTTAGATTCTCTCTCTCTTCATTTGAAGCAATTTAAACAGATCTAGGGCTTCAAAAGCTGCATTTCTGCAAGCTTCCCTTCTTCGAATTCGATGGAACTGAACTGATTTCTCTTCTCAATTTCGCATTCTTTTCACCAATCCCCGAATTAGGTAGGTCTTGATTCGAATTCCCGTTTTGTTTGATATTTTTTTAGGTTATGTTTTATTTAACCTGATTAGTTGAATAATAGATCCAGATAAGATGAACGAGAACAAGGGATTCCAGTTAGGAACAGTTGGGGCGCTTACTCTATCGGTGGTTTCTTCAGTGTCAATCGTGATTTGTAACAAGGCACTTATCAGCTCTCTAGGTTTCACTTTCGGTAAGATTTCATTAAGATTATGGACTTTATTTCATTAATTTGATATACCATACCTATTTTTTTAGGGCTAGTGATAACGACACTTTTTGATGATTTTATTAACGTACCTTATCTTTTCTTTCTTAATTTACTTGTGAGAACTTGTTTGGAAATTGTGATAACCTTTGACACCTTGTTAAATAGTAAAGACAAGGTGAGTTAGTGCAATTATAATAACATGGCAGTGCGAATATCAGCAACCTTTTTTTATTTTTTTTGTTATGTTGCGTGAAAGTGTTCATGTTTGCTAAAGTGTAAAAGATAAATAATGCCTTTCTCCAACAGCTTAAGCTTTTGGAGAAGTTGGTAAGTTAACAATGTTAATTTTACTTACCGTGATTTTGAGGATTGTGTGAATTTGTTTTCTTATTCTTAATTATAAATTGTACTTATTTTTTTCATAATTATACTTTAATTCTTGCGTAATAGCTGTTCCTCATATTGGATTTTCATGTTTCGAGTAGTTGAATTTAGAGTTGTTGGTTAATGGTTTAAGTCTTCAATTGTAGATTGTACTAGAATTCTAATTTCTTCCAAAATGAATTTGTTAAGTATAAATTGTGCTTAATTTTTTCTTAATTATTATTCTAATACTCGCATAATTGCTGTTGCTCGTATGGGATTTTCATATTTCGAGTAGTTGAGTTTAGAGTTGTTGGTTAATGGTTCAAGTCATCAATTGTAGATTGTACTAGAATTCTAATTTATTCCATAATTCAAGTAAACACTCTCAAAGGCTCCTTCATAGGAGGAGAGAGGTCAAAAAATAGTGCGAAGGTGAGTCCAATGATGGGGATGTAAGATATAATCCTAGAAGATGACATTACATACGATTCTCTAATTGAACAATCAATAGCAATACAAGAGAATTGGAAAATGAAGGACTGAGAGAGTGGAAATTTGAAAACCTTATCAATGCTTCTTTTAAAAGTGAGGATTTCAAAAGATTCCTTCCCTACTTCCCTTCTAATCTTTCCTTGCTAAGACAATAAGCACCTCAAGTCGTCAATCTCTTGACATGACGGAATTGAACTTGGTGCCGCTCCAGACGATCTTGAATCTCCTCATTAAACTCTGCAAACCTCTAGGTTGAAGTGCTCCTCCCCTCTAGCTGGCAACCACCTGATGATATTGAAGGAGTCCCCTTCAACTATAAGCCTACTCAAGTCGTCGATCTGGGTTAATCTGATCCACTGCAGCACTGCCCTGATATCTGCTTCATTGGAGTAGTTGATCCCAATGAGAGCAGAAAAGGAACACATAGTCATTCCATCTTCATTCCTTAAGAGGTCCCAATACTGGCGGGACCCGAATTTCCAACGCTCGAACCGTTAAAATTTAATTTCACAGTACCTAGGTTCGGGAGACAATGTCTTCTCTCTTTTACACTACAAATTTCCTTCCGGCAGCACTTGAGGCCCGCACAAGAGGTGAACCTGAAACAGGGGAGGACCTTTAGCCCAAGAAATACTAAGAGAGATAAACTTCAAGATCATATAGATTGTACCTTTAGCAGAATTTTTGAAAATTCGAGTATGTCGCTCCTTCCAGCCTTCAAAGAATCCTCATCTTTTAATTCCAAAGGCACATAAAACCAGAGAAGCAGGATTCGTACCCAGAGTTGGGGATTCGCGAATCCCCGAATCGCGAATCCAAACCGTGATTCAATTCGAATCCCTGATTCTGGGGAATCCCGATTCCCAATTTTGGGAACCCCGATTCCCAATTAATGAAAACCCCGATTCCCACTTTATAGGAACCCCGATTCCCAGGCGATTCCCTGCGAATCCCCAGCGGATCCCAACTCCCCACAACTCTCAACAATTCCCCGACGAATCCCTGACGAATCCCCGGCGAATCCCCGACGAATCCCCGGCGAATCCCCGTCGACTCTCTGGCAAACCCACGATTCCCGCTTCCCACCATCCCAGGAGCCTTCGATTCCCGCTTTCGAATCCCGAATAGAATCCCGCTTTTGATTTCCGCCTTGGCAACCTTGCATAAAACTAGGCTTCAAGGAGGAAAGCTGAGAAGGGAATACTCAAACCATTTCGAACAAACTCTAGACATCAATAGATATCGTGCAATGAATGAACAATGGTCTACAGTCTCCATAGCCTCCACACAGAGAGCACAGTGATCCACAATCAAGACCTTGCAGTTTCGCAAGTGGTCCACCGTAAGGATCTTACCCTGTAATGCAAACCAACCAAAATCACACACTTTGTGTGGTGCTTGAATGCTCTTAACTTTGGCCACTGTGATGGGCTAGAGTTAGAGACAGAACGTCCCAGCTTGGGATCCCCTTTCACCTTTGGTACTCCAGTAGATCTTCAAAAAAAGGCCCTCCTTTGATAGAAAGACTTGACACTGAACACACTAGACGATTCCCAATTCTTAACCCTCTTGGAATTGTCTATATTTTTCATGCAAACAGAATCCAGATAATTCATGAACAACGCAACCCGGTCCAACTCTCTGTTTTTTTTTTTTTTTTGAATGGTAAGAATTTCATTAAAGCTAAGGAAGACCGAGATGGTCCACCCACAGAGCACATGAGAGTGAAACAATACAAAGGAAGCAAATGAAAAGATGCAAAAAGCAAAAGAAAATATCTTTCAGAGGGCAGGAAATCAAACATCTCTAGCCCCTACCTTCCAACCCCTTCCCACACCAATCTGTCAGCATCACTATTAGCTGATCTTTTGGCATGACTGAATACAATTGAGGATCCTTCTATCCGGCCCCGGATCTCATAAAAAAGGCACGCAAACCGCCAAGGTGGCACAACCGTCCCTCTAAGCCACCGAATCACATTCAATGAATCACCCTCTACAATCGTGCTATTCATTAAGGTTCGATCTATATACTTTATTTCTTGATATGCCGCTCTTAGTTCTGCCTCACTTGCATCAGAAGTTCCTATTAGTCCCGAGAAGGCCCAGATGATGCCTCCGCTAGAGTCTCTCTGGACTCCACTAATACCTGTGGGACCGGGAATACCCAAGCTAGAACCATCAAAATTTATCTTGACCATGCCTTCCAGTGGAGTCTTCCATTTTTGGAAGGAGGTTTGCTTCAGCCGGTCAAACTCTCTATTGAAAAACTGGTACATGAAATTAACTTTCCATGAAACCTAACCCTCTTCCCTATCCTCACTCTCTTGAACCATTGTAACTTTATTGACAGCCAGTCCAAGAAGTTTAGAAAAAGTTTTCATTATGCCCCCTCCTCGCACCATTTATTCCGCCAGAAGCTAGTCCTATTCCCTTTGTAGACCCTAAATCCAATCTTTTTAAAAAATTTATGCTTCTGCCTCAAGATATCCCACCATACAGTTAATCATTAGAGATGTACCTGTCATCAGAGATCCAGTTGCCCTTGCTATCACCATACTTGCTCTCAATGACTCACCAATAGCTGCCTAGCTGGTGTCGTACCTCCCCATACCTCCACATACATTTTCCAAGCAAAGCTTTGTAGTTCTGATGGAGATTTTTGATGCCCAACCCTCCTTTCCCGGTCGGTTTGCACACCTCTTCAACTAAATGGAACTCTCTTTTCCTATGAGTCGCCCAGGGGAAATTCCTTTGGATGTGCTTGATTACTCTAATCGGGCATCTGAAAAGTAGATAGAATTAGACCGGGATATTAGCTAGAAACACCTTAATGCGAGTGATCCTTCTCCCAAAAGTGAAACTAGATTCCGCTTCCAAGATGACAATCTCTTTTCCACCTGTTCAATAATAGGATCCACTCATTCTCTCAGATATCAATTCCGTTTCATTTCATCCGGAATGGACGGAACGATTTGTTCCAGACCGAAATCCGGTACGAAATGGGTACCCATTTCATTTTGTTCCGAATTTCTTCCGGTTTTGTCCATTTTAGACGAAATTCCGAACGAAACAGGCAAAATGTCTTGTTTCGTCCGGAATTCGTAAAAAATCCACTTTTCTTTTTAAAAAATCACGACAATGCCATTATAGCCGTTGGAAACTATTATTATCCTCATTTTGTGTCAGTTTTGACCATTTTATAGCCATTGGAAGGGTATTTCTTGTCTTTTGGCATCTACAAGCCCTTACACCTCTATATATACCCCTCTAACCCTTATTTTCCTACTCACTGCTCCTTCGACCTCTTATTTTTCTACAGATGTTTGTTGTGACGACGACGAGGGCTCCTACCACTCGGTTGAGTATGACGATCCTCAATATGGGAGCCCTTAGGAGGATTCAGGAGATGACATAGTTGAGTGATTGAGCTATGAGAGATGAGATCTGGTTTTGAGATGTATTTTGTATTTTCTTGTTTTTTGTATTAATAGTAAATTTAATTTTTAAGTAATAAAGATGCTTTTTATTTGCATATTTCGTTCATTTAATTGTTTCTTATATTTTTTTTACCAATTTTTAATTTTTTTCATATTTTTAACTATTAAAAAAAAATTCAATCCTCGTAGCAGAGTGAAAAGTTTTGAATGAAACAATGAACGAAACGGACGAAACACCGAAACATTACGTTATGGTTGCCAAAACGAAACGGCGAATGAAAAGGAGTAGACCCAGATTCATAGTTGGAAAAAGCTCCATTGAACACCATGTTAAAAGCACCAATATGTCTCTCTCCGCATCTCCAATATGAATACCAAGTAGTTTAGATTTCCGGAAGTTAGATCTTTGCCTAGTTACAACCTCACAGCAACGAATCACCGTGTTTAACTTCAACACTTTATCTCAAGGTTGCCAGAGCGGGAAGCGGGAAGCAAAGGCTCTCAGGGAGGTGGGAAGCGGGAAACGTGAAGGGTTTGAGAATTTTTTAAATAGTTAAATATTTAAAAAAAATTAAAAAATAAAAAATTACTAAAAAAAATATAAGAAATAAGTATATGAACCAAATATTTTTAAAAAATACTTTTTATTGAAAGATCCAACATTTACTTAAAGGAAAATCACTATTAGCTGAAATGCCTATGTTGACCAGTGCCTGAGAAGAAGAAGAAATTTTAGAAACCAAATTATGAGATTTTTTTGCCGGACTTTTGAAATTTAATAATGTTTGGACATTATAAAATTTTTGAATTTTTAAAATTGGAAAAATACCCCATCGTTTGTGTGGAACTTACCAACTTCTCCAAAAGCTTAAGCTGATGGAGAAAGGCATTATTTATCTTTTATACTTTAACACTCCCCCGCACGTGTGGCCCACTTGGCAAACACGTGGCACATGTGGTCCCACTTTGGGCCAACCATCGCATGTGGATTTTGCTATCTTGGAGGTTTGAACTCGAGACCTTTGGCTCTGATACCATGCTAACTTACCAACTTCTCCTAAAGCTTAAGCTGTTTTATACTTCAACAGTTTGGAAGTTAAGATTTTGACCCAATCCGCTTTTTTCGAATTTTATACTAGAACTAGAAAGTTGACTTTTTATCCTTTTAGATTTAGGTCTTGAAACTATTTTTAATAGATTCAAATGGGGGTTATTCCTTAATTTACATGTAAAGTCATCTTAAGTACTTAACCGACTTTACATGTAAATACTGAGAAGAGGAAGAGAAGAGGAACTAGCATGAGACAAGGAGGGTAAATAAGAAATGCGCTTCCCATAGAGTGAGATATGCGTTTCCCATAGAGTGGGAATCGAATTTCACATAGAGTGGGAATCACGTTTCCCACATTTCCGAAACGGGATTTCCAAAAATCGGGGAATCGAGAAGATTCCCATTTCCGAATGGATTTTCTGGGAATCAAGATTCCCCATTATGAGTAGAGATTCCTGTTTCCTTGCTTTATCTTCAGCCTCAATGAAATTTAGACTGTTGTCTGCAAACTCAAGATGGGAAACTTCCGTCTCTAGATTGCCAATATGAAATCCCTCAATTAAACCACACGCTCTTCATAATTCATCATTTTTTGTTGAGTAAACCAAATTTATTAAATAGGCAAAATTACAGTAGTAACTCACTGCAAGAACAGAGGTACATTAACTACATGTTAATCATATGAGCCCAGTTTAATAGAATAATTTTTTTGATAAACTGGAAAAGGTTTTTTTTTTTTTTTTGGGCGGGGGGGGGGGGGGGGGGGGGTTGCTTTATTGCCAATGATGGCCTATCAACTCACTCACTAGATAGAGATTCTACATCATGTAGCCTATGCTCAAGTTCACAGGTAAGTACTGATATTAACTATTATTACTTGTTGGTTGTGTGAGTGGGAATGAGTCCGTAATTACATAATAGAAAACTTAGAAAGAATGTGATTGTATGTGTAAAGTTCATAGTTCCATAATACAAAATTGGAAAGAGTTTGCTAGCCTCCCTAACCCAGATCATAGATCAGGCACCACTTATTAGGGGATGCAAATCTTCCTCAATTCTTGTTGTAGAGATGCGTATTCTTCCACGGACCACCTGTTTGACCTACCCTATGCATTCTCGACAAGGATCACAGCAAATGTAAAAGTGTTGGTTAACCCATAGCCAATGATTATTATTATTAGTATTGGTATTAGTATTTGCCTAAAAATGCCAACAGTAAGGCAGGGTACATCCTTGCACCATGTATTCACCAGAATAGAGTTGTGAAGTTGTCACATTCTGGTCTCCCATATAGTGGAGTTGATTCATTTTCTTGTACTTCAGTCTAAGAAAGTATAATGTCCCACAAAAAGTTGGAACCAGGCTTCAATGCCCTCCACCACTACCACTTTCTTTGGAGAGAAATGTCTCTTTCACATTCTGCAAATTGCAAATTCTTAAGTTCCCATTTTACTCTAATTAACCAAATGAACTTTATTTTCTTTTCTAACTCTTCTTTTGATGAAGTCTCCTGTGATCAACTCGGTTCACTCGGTATAGTTGTTGCCTCACTACCATTCAAACAAAAGTTGTTGCCTCACTAGTATCCAGATGGTGAACCACTAGTAATATATCAACAACGTACATAACCTTAACTAAGGTGATCCTTCTAGGGATCAAGGTGTAGTGATTCTGCACTTCTCCAATGGAATGGAACTAAATTACTAAACGCGGGCAAACTTTGTTTTCAAGACTTGCTCGTGAAACGATGGAGCTGACTTCTTTTGTGGGGGTATGGGAAATATTTGAGTTGACTTCTTCTGTTCTATGTTTGAAGTTCTGGCTAGGGAAAAATTCCCTCTTGCGTAATTCATTTTTATGTCGTGACTTCTTTTGTCTTGTCTTTGAAGTTCTGGGCTTTGGAGGCATACATATTTTGCATTTTATATATGTTGTTAAATGGTTGTAGGTCCCTGATCTGTATTAAGATATTTGTGAGCTTATGTTTCTTATCGGGTTTGTAGCCACAACTTTGACAAGCTGGCATCTTCTTGTCACATTCTGTTCGCTTCATGTGGCATTATGGATGAAGCTATTCGAACACAAGCCTTTTGATGCCAGAGCTGTAATGGGATTTGGCATACTAAATGGGATCTCTATTGGACTTTTGAATCTTAGTTTGGGTTTCAACTCTGTTGGTTTCTATCAGGTATAATCTTCTTCCTAATCCTTATGGACATATATATGATCTTGAGGTCATCTTTGGATTTTCATTTATCATCACCTGCCTCTATAGAAATATTTATTTTTTCTGACCCTAGGTTTATACTGTTATATTGTACTAATACAGTCCTGACACTTTTGGCCAAATATCAGACATACTATGTTTTCTCAGACTTCTTTTTCGGCTCATGTACTACTGTGCTAGTGCACCATTTTAATGGAATTATTCAGAAACTGCATTCCATCTCTCTCTTTTAATCTGTTTTGATGTAATGGATATGTGAAGTGTAATAAGATGCTTTATGCAGAAATTAACTGTTATTACTTGCGTCAGAATATATGCTTATGAAACTACTGTTGTTTTTATAAACGAAATGACATTAGAGGATAGAGGGTTTCCATTTCATTCCTGCGGTGCCTTTAGATTCTTTTCCTGAAACTATCTTTGTTATTTGTGAACTGTGACTGTTGTCATGGAAGATTAGCTTCGTTTACTTCTATTTCTAGGTTTTAAATTTCGGTTTTGGGTACTTCTATGCAAGGTTTTAAATTTCGGTTTCAGTTTTGGTCATCATGGAAACGGAAACATTTTGGTTTCGGTGGAAATTTAGTAAAATCATGTTTGGAAATCATGGCTTGGGAAATTTTGGTAGAAATTTGGGCAATATATCAAAAATTCAAAATTTGGAAAATTAGCAAATTTCGCTTGATCTTTCGGAAAATTTGCATAAATTTCGACCGAAGTTTTGTAATTTTTCGAATGTATGCGGATTTCGTGTTGGAGTTGAACAAAACCGAAAAATTTCGGCCGAAATTTAAAACCATACTTCTATGGACTAGTGCGGTCACAAATGTCCACACCAACATTTTTTTGATTGGAACTGTCATGTTGTCATTGGAGACGTCCATTGCTTACCTCTGCCTTGGATCATTAATCTATCTTGTAAGACTGTCGTATTGGAATTTAAGCTCTTCATTACCTCAGGTGTTCCAGTTATCTTCCTTGTTTGGGGGAATAGGGATTTACACTTTTTGACATTTTGTCATATCTCTGTTTCATTTGCAGATGACAAAGCTGGCAATCATCCCTTGTACTGTTCTTCTAGAAACCCTTTTCTGCAGGAAAATATTCAGGTCCGTACACACTTGACATTCCAATTCAACGTGACTCTTTAAGATTTAAATAAATTTTACCCGATGTTGAAGTGCTCTGCATCATTTTTTGTTAACATAATTCCGAGACGTATACTTGTTGAAGACTGTTTGCTTGTAGATAATATTTTTCCTTGAAAGGTGCATTGAGTGGAGATTCTGTAGTGGCGTAACATTATGACTGTGAAACAGAATCTTTGTTTGGTGAAATGTGTCCCTTCAGCAATTAAATTTGGGTACTCATGGCCATTTTGTATGGGGTTTTGTGTGAGAGAAGACCGGGGAGGTCTCTGCAAGGAATCAAGGGAAAGAGGAAAAAGTACAAATAACAGTGTAATTGTACTGGGGTATTTTTAGTCAAATGTTTTTACAGTTCTGTAATACCTAGCCCTAGGGGTGTAAATGAGCCGATCCGAGCCGAGCTTGGCCCTGCTCGGCTAGTTAAGTTCATTACCTAGGCTCGGGCTCGGCTCGGGCTCAAACCAGGCTTGAGCTCGGCTCGGCCAGGCTCACGAGCCACCGCGATCCTTACTGAGCTCGTTAATGGACCCCCAAAATCCTATATTCACACCCCCTCATCTTTCCTGGACAGCCCTATCTAGTGTAATTCGACTACTCTTTTTACACCACAGGGGGTGATCCAGGCAACAAAAAGGGTTCCAAAAAAGAAGTGATATATTTGGCCTCCCTCTTTCACTCCCTGGACAGCCCTTTTAGTATATATATAATATATATATATATATATATATATATATATATATATTTAAATATATTAAACCGAGCCTTAACGAGCCGAGCTGGGCCTGGCCTAGCTCGGGCTCGGCTCGTTAAGCTTAACGAGCATGCTTGGCTCGGCTCGGCTCGTTAAGGATCCGAGCCGAGCTCGAGCGAGCTTCCGAGCCCGAGCGAGTTTCCGAGCCCGAGCCTAAACTGACACCCTTACCTAGCCCTATGTCCCCTATTGAAGCAAAAGTATGGAAAATCCATGCGCCCCCATCGGTCTGCACTTTCAGCTGGACGACCGTTAAAGGTCGGATCCAAACGATTAACTTCCTGAGGCAAAGGGGGATGTTGATATTGGATCATTGTGCATTGTGCATTGTGCATAGGAGCAGGAGAATCAATGGATCATTTATTTATTCGCTGCAGAGTCCCTAGGGAAGTATGGAGTAGTATATCCTTCTCAGGTTTGGTATTTCATGGATTTTCCCATCTAAGCTAAGAGATTTACTAGAAGGGTGGTCGTTGGTTCCCTGGAGATCTAAAGGGAAGATCCTTTGGAACATGTGCTTGCTAGCCACTTTGTGGGTCTTGTGGAGAGAAAGGAACGCAAGAGTTTTTGATGGTGTTTCTAGGTCTCTGCCTTCTCTCTTCATTAAAGTCATAGCATTGACTATAGCTGGTAAAATGTATTCCATCCTTTCGTTTTTCTCTTCATATGCTCTTTGGGTGGGATGGAAGGAAGTTTGTCTTGGTGTTGAAAAGGAGACCATTGTATAGGATTGGCATCCTCCTACGCAGGGGATGCTAAAATTAAACTTTGATGGCTCAGGTTTGCATAATCCAGGTCCTGCCGGAATAGAGGGGCGGGGGGGTCCTTAGAGATTCTGGAGGAAGGGTTGTATGGGCATTTTCAGGGCCCATTGGTACTGCAGATGCAAGTAAAGCTGAAGTGTGAGCGGTTCATCAGGGGTTAAAAACTTGGCTAAGGAGGATCTGAATAGGGTATTGGTTGAGGGCGACTTTCTTAATACCATAAAGTGGCTAAGGGCTCTCTTGACCCACCGTGGAGATTTGCACATTTATTTGACGAGATCGAGGATAAAATTGGAGGTTCGCTGTTTACCTTCTCCCATGTTAGAAGATCAATGAATAGTGTGGCCGATCGGTTTGCTAGGGAAGGAGTCATTAAGCAAAGCTTAGAGTTATTCGATTTTTTGCCTCCTTGATGTCTTCTCTTACATGTTTTTTCTTATCCTTCTTTGTATTTTCTTCTTGCTTGTATTTTTGGGGATGACTTTCTTGGTCATCTCATTTTGAAATGAAATTTGCTACCATTCAAAAAAAATAAAAACAGTGTATCTTTGTTAAAAAGGCAGAATTCATTGAAGTAAAACTAAAACTACGCACCCTCCGATGGAAACTAGTCAGATACGAAGTTTAGATATCCCAACAGCCTGTTTAGAAATATTCTCAATATCTATCATGTGGATGTGGGAAGCATGACGTCCCCAAGGGATAATAATTAGTAGAATTCTTTGGCGACCTGAGTGACTTCCTTGGTGGCCTAGGTCAATGATCAGCCCCATTAAATGTCTTTGAGCAGATCCTCCTTTATCATAACAAGACAAGCCTCTAAACAGAAACCTCGTGAACATCTAAGCTTGTTATTTATTGCCTTTGGTGGAAGATCTCCAACCAAAGTGCTTTAATTAGTACTACCAATATTACTAACATATGTGTGTAATACATCTCGGGTAACCATGGATAATGCTGCTCAACCTAGAAGGCCTTGGGTAAACAATGCTGCTCTTAGAAAGAACTTGTATGTAGCCATGAAATTGTAAAGAAAAATGTATGGAACCATTTGAAAAAAGATAAAAAGAATTAAAGAATCGTTTTTTTAAAAAAAATCAAATATACAAAGCCATTTCATCTACCAAATCAAACATATAGACACACTTTTTTCTATTTAAAACATTTACCAAATGTTGCCTTGAAATTTACTCTTGAATGCTTAATTAATATTACAATTCAATTCAGAAAAGATGGTAAAAACCACTGAAAGTAGTATACAGGAAATCACAACTTTGATGAAGGCAGATAGCTTGCTCTTGTTATGCAATGCAATGGATGCATTGAATTCTATCCTCATCCCATCTTATTAAATTTGGTTGTTATAACTGTCATATTTTTCAAACAGTTTCATATTTTTTAATTTTTTTAATATTAATTATTTAAAATTAATATTTCTCAGGTCATAATGTATTTTCCGAAATGAAACATCCTAACGGACAAAACATCCCGTCTCATCATAATCTCTTTCGTATATGTATATTTCTTTTTTATAATCTTAATCTCCTTTCTGCATTTCTTTTTTAAATCATAATCTCATTTTTATATTTCTTTTAATAAAATTCCTCTATCAAATATCAAAAGAAGAAGTCATTGGTTTTCTATAGATCTAGGTCCTGGCTGCTTATCTCATCTCAGCACGGCAATGTTCTTCTGGTGGTTTGAGATGTTTTCCTGGATAGTTTAGAACGAACATCTGTGTTTTAGTTTTATTCAGGCTTCGATTAGCAAGCTAGATTTTTATTTTCAGGAATCCGGCCTTCCATTTTCCACGCTCGAGTGTTAGTCTTACAGGAAATTTTTTATACTTACACAAAATGTTACACACTATGACATTCTGCACCCACTCAGCTTAATTCTTCGTATTGTGCCCTTTCATTTTTGAATCAACACCAACCAAAAGTTCTTGTTGATGGAACTTGTATTACTCGTGCATATCTTAATCTATCTTAACATTGGTTTATGCCCAGATTTTTTATTTTTTTGACTGGTTATAATTGTAATGGGCTAATAGTTTTCTTCTCCTATTTGCAGTAGGACCATCCAATTCTCACTTTCCATCCTTCTTTTGGGCGTTGGCATTGCAACCGTGACAGATTTGCAGCTCAATGTTCTGGGTTCTGTCCTATCCCTGCTTGCAGTTGTTACAACTTGCATTGCTCAGATTGTATCCTCCATGAGTGTATAAGCTTCGTAGTCCATCTAGTATAAAGCTTCCATGTTAAAGCAGAGTAATTGAATTTCACGTAACCGGCAGGGTGGCGTGCAATTTGGCATTGACATGGATTTGTGATCTCATTTTTGGAGTGATTTCATTTTGCAGATGAACTTTTTCTTCCCATAATATATCCATACAAATAGAAAATGTGCTGAAAAGAGAAGAAACAAATGCAATAGATCTTTCATTGATTAATTTGAATTGTCGTGTACTACGTAGAACATTGTAATATACAGCACTTTATGTAGATATAAATTTCAAATGCTGTAGTTGTCATATTTACTGCCAAGCATTCTGAATATGTGGATGCAAGCTTTGGCTAGTTTCTCATGGCAAGGGATGCTCTTCACTTGAGGCACGAACTCTCCCACCTCCAGTGTTTTAATCAACATTTGTGATCAAATTGTGCTTCTTAAGTTAGACAATTTTTCTGTGCTACCTAGTTTTGCTTTGGACCTTTTTGTATCTTCAAATGATTTCCATCCTCTCTGGGTGGAAAACTTGTGCTGGGAACATATTTTCTTAGTAAATGCTCGTGTAACTAGGTTGACGCAACTTGCTAACTTAGATTTTGACAATGTGTTTTTGAAGACTTAATTAGTTCTCAGATGACAAACACTATCCAGAAGAGGTTTAAGGTCTCTTCGACCCAACTCTTATATCAATCTTGTCCTTATCAAGCAATGACCCTTTTCATCACTGGTCCTTTTCTCGATGGCCTTTTGACAAATAAAAATGTTTTTGCTTTCAAGTATACACCTCAAGTTCTGGTAAGCATTGAATGTTTGGTGGCTACTTCTCTACCCTTAAATTTTTTTTCTAAATTTTACAACTAAATAATTTTCCATGCAGGTTTTCATTGTTCTATCTTGCCTTATCTCTGTTTCTGTCAACTTTAGTACTTTTCTCGTAATTGGAAAGACATCGCCTGTCACCTATCAAGTCCTGGGACATCTGAAAACATGTCTTGTTTTGGCTTTTGGATATACTCTACTTCATGATCCATTTAGCTGGCGGAATATTTTTGGTATCCTGGTTGCTTTAGTTGGAATGATCCTTTATTCTTACTTATGCTCTCTTGAGAGCCAGCAAAAGATTAGTGAGGCATCTACACAATTGTCTCAGGTACCATCAGCTTCTCCCATTTCCCATTTATTTATCAAAACTTGTTCCATTGAGAAAATCGCTTGCTCATTAAGTGATTTATTAGTACCATATATAACTTTCCATCTTTTGGCAAATGAATGCTCCCTCATTAATTTTTAATATATTAAGTTTTCTTTGCCTGTGTGATTCAGTTACTACTTGAATACTCGATTGGATGGATCGTTTTATATATATATATATATATATATATATATATATATATATATATATATATATATATATATATATAGGTAAAGTGTTTCTGAGCTCGAGCGTCAAAAACTCATGTGGGCCCACATTTTTTGGGTGATCCAAAGCATTCATTTGAAAGGCCCTTACATGGATAGGGTCTGTACCAAAAATCAGGTCCATAGGATCATCCTAACCCATCTAAAAGTAGAGGGAAAAATGGACAGATACTGTTTCTCCACAGATCTGCCCATTTTTTCCCTCCACAAATGGAAGGGTTAGGATGATCCTAAGGACCTATTTTTTTGTAGGCACCCTATCCATGTAAGGACCTTTCAAATGAATGCTTTGGATCACCCCAAAAAATGTGGGGCCAGTATTTGTCCATTTTACCCTCCACTTTTGGATGGGTTAGGATGATCCTATGGACCTGATTTTTAGTACAGACCCTATTCATGGAAGGGCCTTCCAAATGAATGCTTTGTATCACCCCAAAAATGTGGGGCCACATGTGTTTTTGAGCTCTAGCTCAAATAAGCTGGAGCTAGAGCTCATATATATGAGGAAAGTGTTCCTGAGCTCAAGCTCAGATAAGCTTATCTGAGCTAGAGCTGAAAAACACATGTGGCCCCACATTTTTGGAGTGATCAAAGCATTCATTTGGAAGGCCCTTCCATGGATAGGGTGTGTACCAAAAATCAGCCCTATAGGATCATCGTAACCCTGTCATTTGTGGAGGGAAAAAATGGGCAGAAACATGGACACACAGTGTTTGTCCATTTTCCCCTCCACCTTTGATTGGGTTAGGATGATCCTATCGATCTGATTTTTGGTATACACCCTATCCATAGAAGGGCCTTCCAAATGAATGCTTTGGATGCCCCAAAAAATATGGGGCCACATGTCTTTTTGAGCTCTAGCTCAGATAAGCTTCTTTGAGCTAGAGCTCAGCAACACTTTCTTCTCTCTCTCTCTCTCTCTCTCTCTATATATATATATATATATATATATATATATATATATATATATATATATATATATATATCTCTCTATATATATATATTGGGAAAACTGCTTGTGAGCTTGAGATCATATAGCTTATATGAGCTAGAGTGCCACAAAAACATGGGTCCCACATTTTTTGGGGTGATCCAAAGCATTCATTTGGAAGGACTTTACATAGATAGGGTGTGTACCAAGAATCAGGTCCATAGGATCACACCCACACACATGGTAGGACACGGCATGCGATGCACGACACAGAAAAGAAAAAAGCTTATGATACAAAAAAGATCCATGAAAATATCTAAAAACTATCTAAACCCAGGGGAACCAAGTGAATATGAAAATTAAAAATGTATAAACAACGACTTTATGAGATTGATGATAGCTTCTTGTTTATGATTAATCTGTTTTGTAATAAGTACTTCTATATATTTGGTTTCGACTTCATTACTCAAAAAAGTAGACCTCGCCTGCGA
Organism: Tasmannia lanceolata; assembly: GCF_043159265.1. Lineage (NCBI taxonomy): Eukaryota > Viridiplantae > Streptophyta > Magnoliopsida > Canellales > Winteraceae > Tasmannia > Tasmannia lanceolata. Next base: position 36,929,888 of record NW_027518700.1, on the reverse strand, counting down.
AGTCAAAATTTTGTTCAATTATTATCTTTTGCCAAAGGAGAATTGGGCAGAGAACCCCTGCAATGGGGAGTAACTGTTCCAAAATGATACTATATTCAAAATCAAGGCAATCTATTCAAGCAGCAATGAAAAGATAAGTCTATATCCAGAAATATCCTTTTTTCAACGTATCAAATCTGGCTATAAAATGAAAACGCAAATTAAACATGGGCAACAAACCAAAAAGAACATCCATGCAATACATTGCTCAAGAAAAAAAACCCATTAAATTTGTGGGTTTCCTAAAGAAAACCAAGGTCGGAGGATTAGGATAATCCTATGGAGATGATTTATAGAGTACTACAACCTATATACCTTGTGGCTTAACAAATTAGCGGTTTGGATTATCCTATGAAGTGGACCCAAGTGTACATTTGGAAGAATAATGGACTTCACACAGCATATAAAATCTATAATCGCATTTAAATTTATGTAAGATATTACACATGGAAAATAATAAAAAGAAGCCACATGTGCTGAATGGGGTCGGATCTGCCGGTTGATGGATCTTGCCGGTGAAAAGGACTAAATTGAAAGTGTTTGTTTTTAGAGATTAAAAGGCATCATTTGCTTATAAGACTATCATAACAGTCAGCAGAGATTATTTAAAACCTTAATGATGTACATTTTCATTTAGATATTAAGTAGCTTATAAATGTAAATTTATTTATAGCTAATATCTTGTACAACAAACAGCTGCACTGAAATAAATAATATCTTAAATAACAAGCTTTTGCATTGAGATAAACTCAATAGCATTATATAGGAAAACAATATACATAAATATGTGTAGATGCATTACACGTCAGACGTTAATTAATGGAGAAACAATGATATGTCAGGTAAGAATACAAAGAAAGGCGAGATGGCAAAAGGGAAAGAGAAAAATCTAGAGAGAGAGAGAGAGAGAGAGAGAGCCACCTAATAAGTGTTGCACAGCTCGTGCCATTTTCCCGCCTTGTTAGGTGGGTCCGAAGTGCACGCGCCTAGGGGTGCAACTCAGGTCGGGTTGGGTTGGGTTGAGGGCAACCCTAACCCAACCTGAGATAGCATTCCCTCAACCCTAACCTGACAGGTTGGGGATGGTCAACCCCAACCCAACCCACCTCCAAATCGGGTCAGGTTGAGGTGGGTTGGGTTCGGGTTGAGTCGGGTTGGCATCGGGTTCATCTACGGGCAAAAAGAAATATACAAGAAAAACATAATCCTGAGAAAATAATGATAAAATTAGACGACGGAGTTCGGGTTCGGGTCTGGTCGTGTTGCCAAGGCCTCAACCCTAACCCAACCCGAATTTAAATTGGGGTGGCTTTTCCCAACTCTAACCGAACCCAATTCAAGAAAATGCCTACCCAAACTGAGCCAAAATCAGGTTGAACCCGTCGGGTTCGGGTTGAGCCCAACCCAAGTTGCACCCCTACACGCGCCATCTTTCTCCCAACCCGAAGTTTTGATTCTCCATCGTTAACTGAGTTCACATAAACGCATTCATCTTCCTTTTTATGTGTGACAGTTTCATCTACGATCTCCAGTTTCATATAAAAAAAACTAAAACATAAGAGATAGATACTTCGATATATATAAATCAGCAATCTACCAGCATCGCAAGATAGAGGGGTGTGGTTGGAGGCGTGGTTGCTGGCGGGCAATATTCCTGGGCGAATTCTGGGAGCAGGGACCATTGGAGAAGGAGGGGTTTCCAAAGGGGTGAGTTGAGAGAGATGGCTGAGAAATTGGCAGTTAAGGCTAATCTTTCAGAATTGTTTTCACCTGCTTATGGTAAAACAAAGAAATTACCCCAAATCGGATTAAACCTAAATTTCAAATTGATCACTGACTCTAAGCAGAAAAACCTTAATGAGTATACTTTCTATAACCCTTGGGTATTAGGGTTGGTAAATAGGCAATCCAATGCCGTGGCGAAATTGCTGAAATTTCCACCGAAATTGCCGAAATCTTCACCGAAATTTTAGACATTTCCACAAAATTTTTAACTGAATTTTACATGATTTTGGCCGAAATTTCCACCGAAACCGAAATTTAAAACCTTGCTTGCTTACAGGTACTGCATTTGAAGTACAATGTATATCCACTTCTGTTTGACAATGAGAGTGATGTGTTTCATTCTAGAATTAAACACATTTAGATTACCTACCACTTTTTCCTGAGAGAAAGTTTTGGTAAAGTACTTTCTCTGCATTTTTCTAGTCAAAATTAGCTTCCAGGCATATTCACAAAAGGGCTCAATTCTGACTTGTATCATAGCTTGATCAGCAAGGCAGCAAGCTGTAAATGCTCAAAGAAACATTTCAGCTTGAGGTCTGTTTGAATTTTGAAAATACCCTGTAGCTGTATTTTGGTCATTTCTTCTATCATTATATAAATACCAATATATTTTAGTGAACACCCCCCCTCCGGCCCCGCCCAAGGGGGGGTTGTATTTAACTATTTATCTATTTTCTTTCTTCCTCGACAACATCATCTTCAGATCTGATTTGACTTGTCATTTTTTTTGTGGAGTGTTTTTATATATTTTATTGAGTTTTGAGGGGACTAACTACAGAACCTTGTGATTTGGAGTAAATGCATGCGGGTTCTGGTTTTTTTTTTCCTTCATGTTTCTAGTTGACAGAGCCTTCTCTAGTGCAACTTGATTTTGATTTTGTGAATATTTTGTTATTTCTTGAGAATTCGTCTTCTAGTTGCATATATTTAAGAGAGGTCTGTCTAAATCTAGAAATAATAGCCCTCTAGTTTTCTTCAAAGAATATCCCGTCTGCAATGTGATACTGCATATCCATAAAAGCATCTCGACATAGTATTCTATTGGTTCTCTCCCTCTACGTTAGATTCTTTCTGAAGCATGGTTGAGGCCACATAAATGGTCATCAACTCCAAAGTTTAATTAATAATGGTGGTGAGGTCCCAGGTTCGATCCCAGCTTACCTACCAAAAAAAAAGTCCACCTGTGTTCCAATTTTCAAACCCTTTGGAGACATTTTTCCACTGGTTTTTTTTTTTGGAGACATTTTTCCACTGGTTAAAAGTGAATGACAAAATATTAGCAATTGTGGCCAAGTTCTCTTTCTCCATACCACAGGCATGGTTTTTCTCCGACAATCCCATGCCAATAAACAATGTCAAGTACTTTCTTCTTATTGGGGGTTCACCATTCAGAAGCCATCACTCTGGATGAGGAATTCCGCTTCCAATTCATATTGAGATGATTTATTTTCCCATTCATGCTAGAGAATAGGTTGACCAATTACTTATAAAAAGCACCAGAAGTATTGCATTGAATCATGATGAGAAAAACGAAGAGAACACGTGAGTGTTAGATTGAGTTTCCCGGTGGGTAAGATTTCATTTGTGAGTTAGCATATTAGTCGATGTATATCTGACCCTAACCGTTTCGGCCTATTATCTTTGCCCTTTGTAATGGTGCTTCTCACTATTCCTTGGGTTAGAGCTAAGTACAGTTGGGGCTCTCATAATTAATGCTCCATAAATTTATAAGAGAGTACCTTCTTAGAAAATGTTGTTCAAAATACATATACTTTGTTTGAATAGATCAAAATATGTATACTTTACAATACTATATGTAGGTACAACATAAGAGAAGGAAGAGAAAAAGAAAATAGAAAAGACCACAGTTGTCAAAATTCACGGACCTTAATTGCATTTTATACCACTGGTATTCTGACAGGATTGGAGGGTGTGTATATAGAATATGTTTCTAACCAGAAGAGTGTGACACTGTCAACTCATCTCTCTCAAATGAAAAGAACTGTAAGACCGTTCATCTCTCTCTTCCCTCTCTCTTTCTCTCTTAGTATTTGATGCTAAAAATGAAATGAAATTTAAGGGGTGACGAGATTGCAAGAAAAATCGGGTGATAGACTTGTTTTCTAGTACTTAATATGCTCTAATATGTTATATAAAATGCCACCGGGATTGTAAAATATAAGAGTCCCAACTGTAGTAGGATCTACCTGAATTTACGTACCTTAATTGGCTGAGTGAGTTTGCTATAACCTTAAAGATACCTTGGGAATTAAGCTTCTATCAGGATTATTATGCCCTGATTTTCAAGTGCAAAAATAGCCATCCCCTTTTGGAGATGTTCTAAAACTCCTAGATTAAGGGGTTTTTTGTTTCAAAATTTGAGTTTTCATGCTTTTTCTGTAATTATTAATTTTGTTTCCTAAATTTCCATGATCCATCCAAATGCCAAGTGACATCCAACAATTATTTTAATTTATTATCTTAACTGGGTAAAGTATCTAAAATTGCCAAATTCTGTAGGAAGATTGGCACCTTAGCAGAATATTTTTCTGGCTGTAATTGCTACTACACAAAAATGGGTCTACAACTACACTGCATTCTCTTTTCTGATTTTAAGTTTGTGAATATTATGTGGACCAAAACTTTATGTAAGGGCCTTTCAAATGAATGCTTTGGATCATCCCTAAAAATGTGGGTCTCCTGTTGTTTTGGTGCATGAGCGCATATAAGCTATATGCGCTCGAGTGCACAAACATTTTCCCCAAACTTTATTGTGTTGAGCTCAGGAAGATATGTATTTATACTATATGTGAATTTCATTTACAGTCTCATTTGTTTCATTTTTCAGAATTTCTCCCATCATTTCTGAAGTGCTAATTCTCCCTTGCTCTCAAACTGTTTCAGGCAAAGGAAAGCGAATCGGAACCTCTAATAAGCATCGAAAATGGAACAGGGCTTGTTTTAGATGGTGCTGTCTCAAAGGCCGCTGTGTGGAGCTCAGACAAAGATCTGCGTGCATAAAATCAATGGCAATCATGTTAATAGATTTATGGCAGAATCAGCCGAAAAAACTCTCCTGAGTGTCGAGGTTTTGGCAAAGAACATCTGTATGAATCGCATCTGCAAGTGGCGGGGACTATCGAGGTGAGATCGACTCTATAAATCTAGTTAGGAAAGTTGAAAGAAATGTATTTGTTTTCTATATCATTTTTGCTGTCATTTTATATCTGAACATCTGGGTCTTGTTTTGGAGACATTCCCGCTGTTGTTATTTCAACCAGATGTAGTTCTTACACTGGAAATTATAATTTGTTCTGCTTCTTCCGTCCATTCTTTGTTAAAGCTTGATGATCATCTTTCTCATGAGTGAATCAAATCAATTGCAGTTGCAGTTTTTTTCATTTTGAGAAATTATGGAAGGTATTTCCTAGGTTTTTTTCCTGTTTTTCAGCACTGTCACATCCTCTCCCACTCACTCCATCTCAGGTCTCTCCCTCTCCTGCCTTCCCCTACCATTTGGTAAGCTCCACGGAAAAAAAAATTCATGGTTGCCAAAGACGGCCTTAGTGCTATCACTTTTTTCTTCTTTTCAGTGTGCTGGTGATTCTAAACAATTTTGATGGGATCCTAGCCGTTTGTGTGGTGAGCTTCACCATGGATGGTGTCATAGCCCAAAAATCACATCAATTGAGTTATCTTAAAAATACGAATAGAAGAATACATTTAAGGTTCATCGTTGCCAAACATGGCCGTAGTGTTATCATTTTCTTCTTCTTTTCAGTGTGTGTGTGTGTGTGTTGGTGATTGATTCTAAACAGTGTGTATGGGATCCTAGCCTTTTGTGTGGTGAGCTTCACCATGGATGTGTCACAGTCCAAAAATCACTTCAATTGTGTTATCTTAACCTACGAATAGAAGAAAACATTGAAGGTTCACTGTTGGTTGAGTTTTATTTTATTTTTTTTCAATTGTCCTTTTGGAGCTCTCAAAAGTCCTCTCATCAAAGGGTTAGGGTCACTAAATTGGTGTGATTTGTGGTGTATGACCTGTTAATATCAATCCCAGGATCATTTACCCATGTATGAGGTGTATCAAATTAGACATCAAAGAAAAAAATTGCCCAACTGTTGTTTTACAATAAACCTGAACTGACTTGTCTCACCTACCAAAAAATAAATAAACTGACTTGTCTCTGACCTTGTTGGGAAATGCCCTTCTTTTATGTTGGGTTTAGATCAAATTATCTAATTGTGAAAAGATAAGAAGACACTCTAGTGTTTTCTTAAATATTATGGCAAACCTGCGTGGCCCAAAGATCTTTTATATATTTCTTCAATGGCAATTCTAGGTATGCAACGTGGTCAAGCAGTTCTAGAACTGCCAATGATTGTTGAACCATCATATCCGTGTGCAAATTGCAATGTTTTTGGAAGGGAAGTGATATTTACGCCTCTTTTATTACGAGGGATGCCCAACATCCCTCGTAATAAAAGGGGCGTAAATATCACTCCCGGGTTAAATATCACTTCCCTTTTGGAAATATTTACGCCCCTTTTGATTACTAGGGACACCCAGCGTCCCTGGTAATCAAAAGGGGCGTAGATATCACTTCCTTTTTGGAACTATATCCTCTAAGTGTTACCTGAATGGTACTAAAAACAGTAAGTATAGGCTCATTTTCTTTCGGCGTAAAAATGAACGGGCCTAAAACAATTTTTACGCCCATTTTTAAGGGGAAAAAATGGGCGCATAAAATTTGTTTTAGGCCCATTTTTTTGTCGAAAGAAACATGGCCATAATTAAAAGAATTTTCTGTAAAAGTTTGGAAAGGAAAATGTTGAGAAAAATCTGCCAGGTAAACCAATACGATCGTGCACAAATTTAATGGAAAAGTAAAATAAACAACAAGCCACAAGATGAACACCAAGATTTTACGTGGTTCGGCCAAGCCTACTCCACGGGGGAGAAACACGATCTTCCACTATGAGAAAAACAATACACTAGGATTACAATGGATTTAAAATCCAAACCCACAAACTCGCAACCCTTTCTTTGCTTCTCAAACCAAGACTGTACCCAAGAGTAATATGAGAAAAGACACACTCTCTCTCTCTCTTCCCTTCTCTTTCTCTCTCTCCCTCTTGTTTTGCCGTTCTCAGTGTGTTTGCCTCCCACCCCAAGAGTGGAACCAATAACCACTTTTATAGGTTTTACAAAATCTAGAAAACAGAAACACTTTCTATTTCTTGTTAATGCCTTCCCACGCAAGCAACAGGGTGGTGGGTGGAAATAAGGAAACTCTCCTAACGGAAAAGTTTTTCTAAAATTTCCTACCTTTTTACACATGAAAAGGGACAATGTTATCCTTTTCATTTTTTGCTTAAGAGGGACCTTCAGAATGATACCCTCTGAATTAAACGTAGTATCATATCATTTCCCTCTAAATGATTGAAAGAAAAACTTTTTCCAACAAGAGATTTTCGGTCAGAATATTTTTAACATGAACCCTTGGTGGGCCCCACATTGAACATGGGAGGCCTCACTTGGGCCCGGATTGTTCGAAGATCCAAACCGTTTATTTGTTGGGCTCAATGTAAATAGGCCTTGCCCTACAAATCTGATCCTAATTCATCGATATATACAGAATTATATATAGTGACGTCCCTCTCCAAATCAGAGGGTTGGAATCATCCAATAAAGATGTTTTATTGGATGATAAGGCTGTTGGACATTTTGGTTTTTTTCATTGTTTAAAACCATTTAACCTAAAGACCCGGATGGGTCATTCCAATCTTATTTAATTTTGAACGTTAGTTTCCCACAAGTGCACGTTCCTTTATGCTCTGTTTGGTTGCCGGGTTTTTTTTGTGCCTGGGAGTTTTGTGGGAGAGTAAGTTAAATTTTGATCCCATCCCATGTTTGGTTGTCTTTTAGCACTAGGTTTATTTTAATCCCACTCTTGTGATGATTACTTGTGGGGTGAATTTTTTAATCCCACTTTTGTAATGATTGCCTTTTCATCCCATCCCAAGATAACCCCAGGAACCAAAATAAACTCAGGAACAAAAAATAAGCTTGAGAAGAATTTTTTTCTACCCAACAGTTCAAGCAACCAAACAAAGGTTTTTTTTTCTCCCACCATATCTCCCAGGGTATTTTTTTCTCCCACATAACCAAACATGGGATTTTTATTTTGCCAGGATACTTCCAGGACTTTTTTTTCTCCCACCTATCTCCCAGGGTATTTTTTTCTCCCACATAACTCCCGGGAACAAAAAAAACCCGGCAACCAAACAGAGCATTAGTTTTGAACGTTAGTTTCCCATATGTGCACGTTCCTTGCACGTATTTGTTATTTGCCCTCCAAACAAGGATATGGGAATCATTCTTATTGGTCTCCTTTGATGGATATGGAAGACATGGATGGATATGGAAGACATGGGGTTAGTGGGCAGTTTTATCAATAGAAGTGGTCCCAACTCTATCTCTATTTAATCACAGGCTCATTAGGATTGCTGATCCATCCAAGCAAGAGCATAAGGCAAGAGGTTTAAGTTGAAGGCTTACTTCAAGTTCTTTGTTTTCAGCCATGGCAGGTAAGTCTAAAAGGATTTCTATTTTCATGTGTATTTTGGTTGACAATATCCAGTGTTTTAAATTTAATCAGAAATATTGAATTGTATTTCTACTTACATTCGTGGTATCAGAGCTCCGGTTTTTCAACCAATATATGCATGATATTATTATTATTATTATTATTATTATTTTTTGCGGCCATTTTGAGTAGTTTTTCATGGAGTTTCAATTTCGTGGAGTTCCAAGATCAATGATATTAAAGGTTGTCTTGATTAGGGTTTTGTAAAACTGAAAGAAAATAATATTGATTTGGGTATTCTCCACCGTTTTTTTTTTTGGGACAAAATCTTGTAGCCATGGGTTGTTATTCGTAGTCTTCCGGCGTCTTCGATTTTGGTGACCGGATCTCATCTTTTGCCGACCACTATGGATGGCTTATCGATACTCGCTGCAATTTTGAGTATCAAGATGGGGTTTCTTAAGGAAGAAGACATTCCTTTAATTAGAAACACACCCGTTTTGATACTGGCACCCATGTACAACTACTGACGTGGCGTGTTGTGCTCTTGTACATACCTTGTAAAAGGTTTCTTAATGTGAAGTGGCATGTTCTACAATATTTTTGACAAAAACACACTCAAGCACCCATTTTGATATTTCCACTCATCATACAGAGGTCTTAGTTGGGAAGTGGAGAATCTTACTTCACACAAAAGATAAGACTCCCCTTGTCAGAGTTGCAGCTTTACATTTAATGCATATGTATTTTAAGTTTAAAATGCATGGTTCTTTAAATGCTTTACATTTTTTATTTAGGGCGCTGATATTTTTGGGGCACAACCTATTTACATTGTGGCCCATCAAATGAATGGTTTAGATCATTCTATGGAGTTGGTCGTAAAGTAACATTAAGGCCCGTCCACAACATAGGATGATCCAAGCCGTCCATGGTTTGGATAATCCTATGGAGTTGGTAACATTAAGGCCCAATCGTAGGCCCCACTGATTTTTTTTTCAAACTGAAGCGTGCTGTCCACAACATAGGATGATCCAAGCCGTCCATGGTTTGGATCCTCCTATGGTGTGGTTCGTACAGTAACATTAAGGCCCAATTTAGGCCCCACTCATATTTTTGAAAATGAAATGTACCATCCAGACCATAGGATGATCCGAGCCGTCCATTTGATGGGCCATAACATAAATGGATTGCGCCCCTCAAAAGGGTTGGCCCATCAAATGAATGGTTTGGATCATCCTGTGGTCATACAGTAACATTAAGGCCCATCCACAACATAGGATGATCCAAGCCGTCCATGGTTTGGATAATCCTATGGAGTTGGTCGTACACTAACATTAAGGCTCAATCGTAGGCCCCACCGATATTTTTCAAATTGAAGCGTACTGTCCACAACATAGGATGATCCAAGCCGTCCATGGTTTGGATCATCCTATGGTGTGGTTCGCACCAATTTAGGCCCCACCCATATTTTTGAAAATGAAGTGTACCGTTCAGACCATAGGATGATCCGAGCTGTCCATTGATGGGCCACAATGTAAATAGGTTGTGCCCCAAAAATCTTTTCCGTAGGATGATCACAACCCTACAATCTATAGAGGTTGCATAAGATGTAGTTTCTATTTAGATCGGAGGGCTAGGATCCGTCTATAGAAAAATATTTTGGGACGCAACCTATTTACGTTTATGGCCCATCAAATGGACGGTTTGGTTTATCCTATGGTGTGGTATGGGTGGGGCCTACGTTGTTCAAAGATGGGCCCACCATTCCACCAATGGTTTCTGTTGGGCCCACCAACTGTTCTTGTTGTGTGTGTGGAGAGAGGGAGAGAGAAAGAGAGAAAGAGAGAGAGTGTGTGGGGGGAGAGAGAGAGAGAGAGAGAGAGAGAGAGAGAGAGAGAGAGAGAGAGAGAGACCAGTCAAATGGTGGGAATACGTTAGCCAGCCGTCAAGGGGTGAGGAAATAGCCGCCCGGGGGGGGGGGGGGGGGGGGGGGGATATCAGCGCCCTTTATTTATTCTGGTTAAGGGTGTCAATTTTGGCTCGGAAGCTCGCTCGAGCTCGGCTCGAATCCTTAACGAGCCGAGCCGGCTTGCCAGGCTCGTTAAGCTTAACGAGCCGAGCCCGATTTAGGCCAGGCTCGGCTCGGCTCGGCTCGTTAAGGCTCGTTAAGAATTTAATATATTTAAATAAATAAATATATATATATATATACATTAAAAGGGTTGTCCAGGGAGTGAAGGGGGGGGGGAATATGTCACTTCATTTTTGGAACCCCATTTGTTACTAGAACCACCCCCCATAGTGTAAAAAAGTAGTCAAATTACACTAGTAGGGCTGTCCAGGGAAGATGAGGGGTGCGAACTTAATATAACCCGAGCTCGGTAAGGCTCGCGAGCCTGGCCGAGCCTGACCGAGCCGAGCAGAGCCGAGCCGAGCTTTTGAGCTTAACGAGCCGAGCCGAGCCTGGCCAAGCTCGGCTCGGCTCGTTTACACCTCTAATTCTGGTGGCTCTCTCTGTCGATGTAGGATAGGTATACATCCAACCATTTTTTTTTTTTTTTTGGTAGGTAAATTGGGGTTAGGCAAGACCCCGACCAGATATCATTAAATAAAAAAGGAGAACAACTAGGGGGGCTTAAAAAGCAGCCAAAAGGGAACACGCTCCCAATACAAAAGGCCTAAAGCATAGGAATTATAATCGGGAGAACAAACAACCTGATGCATCATTAAAAATGATATCGGCAAGCAGCGGGGGAGGGATGAGGGAGCAATGAGCTTCCCCTTGCACACACAATCTACTTTAGATAGAAAATCTGCCGTAGCATTAGCTTCCCTCCAAACGTGAGACACCTTCCATTTTCTGAACTTGGAGAGGGAGCAATGAATATTATCAAGAGTGGGAATCAATCTCCAAGGACATAACCAGGTTTTGTTGATGATGTTGACTGCCATGAGGGAGTCGGATTCCACCCAAATCTGATCAAATTCTTTCAGGACAGCAAGATTGAGCCCATGGTTAATAGCTTTGATTTCAAGGGAATTTATTGCTTCATTTTCCATGTTGATCGAAAAAAAGGCAACAACCTCACCCTTCGGGCCCCGGAGAAGGCCACCAATACCAGCACTGTCACACATAAGGGAGGCATCCGTATTGATTTTGATTGTTTGGTTCTCAGGGCTGATCCAGGAAAAAAATTTGGGAGATACGACAGATTGGAAGAATGGAATGTTCAAATTGGCAGCGAATTTCTGGTTCCTAAAAGAGGGAGCATCCTGCAGACCGAGAAAGCACAGCCAGGTCTTCATAGCCGAGAGGATTGACCAAAGGATACTCTGCTTATGGGTAAAAACATTATCATGAATTCGACGATTTCTTTCCAACCATATAAAATATATGGCGGCACAGAATCCAATTCTGATAGCTGTAGCTGACTGACCTTTTCCACTGAACGTCTTACAGATCCATTCCTCTTCCTGCTGAATGGAATTAAAAGTTTTTCTTCTGAAGCAAAATTTCCGAAGAACAGATCTCCATAACCACGCAGAGTAAGAGCAAGAGAAGAAGATGTGGTTTACAGATTCCGGCTCTCTATGACAAAGAACACACCTGGCATCACGGTTCGGGCCCAGGAAGCACAATCTGTCCCTAGTGCTAAGGCCATTATTCATAGCCTGCCAAGAAATGAAGCTTTGCCGAGGAACATTTCCGCGAAACCAACCAGTCGAGTGCCAATCAGTTTTACCATGCGGGGTTCGAATGTGATTCCACGCACTCGTTGTTGTGAAAATGCCACTCGAAGTGGGTTTCCAAATCGCTCTGTCTTTAGAATGAGTTGAGAAGATACCAGATCTCATGATTTGCTGAAGGTCTTTGCGCTGTTCAGAGTGCAGCATGAAATCCCAAAATCCTGACAATTTCATATCTGCAATTGTGACATCTTTCAACAGGTTATACTGGGATCCTTCAGTAGTCTGCTTGATAACAGGACCATCAGGATGCCATGGGTGCTTCCAGAAGTCAATGTTCTTCCCTTGGCCCACCACATAGCAAATATGGGCTCTAGCAAAGTCTCGGCTCTTAAAAATGCTTCTCACTCCCCAAGGAGGATCAGAAGGCATAGGCCTGGTCCAAATATTCTTCTTCCTGAGGTATTTCAGCTTGAACCAATTAACCCAGAGCGATTTTCTTCCATCAATTAAGTGCCAGAACAGTTTGGCCTGGGCCACTTTGTTGATATCCGAAAGTTTCCTCAGGCCAACTCCTCCTTCCGTTTGGGGCCTACAGATAGTGTCCCACGCTATTGGGTGATACTTTCTCAGGAGACTTGAACCAGCCCAAAGAAAGTCACGCATAATTCTTTCGATTGATTGAAGCACCCCTTCAGGCAGGTTGAATGAAGCAGACCAGTAGCATTGAAAGGAACCCAGGACAGATTTAATAAGTTCAAGACGCCCTGCTCTTGCAAGGTTCCTATTACTCCAGAGCCCAATCCTGTTCCTTATCTTGCTCAAAAGCGGCTGACAATCTTTAGCAGAGGGCCTAGAAGTGACAAGCGGGAGGCCCAAATATTTGATGGGGAGGGCTCCCTCAGAGATGTTCAGAATCGTACAGATGTGGTCTTTAACCTGATCCGAGCAGCCCGTAAAGAAAATTTCGCTCTTTAAGGTGTTGATATCCAGCCCAGACCAATTCCGGAATTGAGTTAAACAATTTTTTACTCCTGAAGCAGATTCCGTTGATGGATCAATGAAGATCATAACGTCGTCGGCAAATAGGAGATGCGTGATGGTAAGATCTCCTCTGGAGAAGGGGCTCGAAATGCGCTTGTGAAGGAGAGCTTGATCAAGGGAGGTAGTCAACATTTCCATGATTATACAAAATAGAAGAGGGGAGAGGGGATCTCCTTGCCTGAGCCCATTGGAGGAGTTGAAGAAGCCTTTGGGAATCCCGTTGATGAGGATAGAAAAGGAAGCAGTGGAGATGCATTGCGAAACCCACCTGCACCAAGTCTCATGAAAGCCAATTTTCCTCATGAAGGAGATTAGAGAGTGATGATTAACATTGTCGAAAGCCTTCCTTAGATCTAATTTAATACACATTGCTTTTTTCCTTTGGTTTCTGTGAAAACCATGGCAGAGATCATGGGTAAGAAGAATATTGTCTTGGATCAATCTTCCTTGAATAAAGGCCAATTGATTAGGACTTATAATTTTGTCCATAACTCTCTTTAACCGGTTAGCCATCAACTTGGTTATAATTTTGTAAAGAAAATTACAGAGGGAGATAGGTCTCAAATGATTAGGACTGGTTGCATTAGCACATTTGGGGATAAGAGAAATGAATGTGGTGTTAAGAGCAGGTAAAATTTTACCTGAGTGAAAAAAGTGTTGAATAGCAAGAGTGATATCGTCGCCAATAAGATACCAAAAACTTTTAAAAAATGAGCCATTAAAACCATCTGGACCCGGGGCTTTATTCCCATCAGCCTTGAAAACAACCTCCCTGATTTCTTCATTAGAAAAAGGCAAAATGAGGGAATTTGCTTCTTCAATTGAAAGAGTTTTAGAAGGATCCGGAGAATCTCCTTCGAAAGACTGATTATGATTCAGGGTGGAATGGAAATAGCTAACCAAAATGTCTTCAATTTCATCCGGGTTAGTCGTGATCTCCCCATCGGTCCTCGCAATTGCTTGGATGCTGTTCTGGTTCCTTCTCATATTCATCGCCGAATGAAAAAAAGCAGTATTAGAATCCCCCAAGTTCAACCAATTAATCCTGGATTTTTGGAGGAAAAGAGCTTCTTCTTGTCTAGAAATTCTGCAGAGGTCTTCCTTAGCCAGGGATTCCTCTTTTCGGAGAACAGAGCTGGAGGGGTCAGCTTGAAGCTTGCTCTGAATTCCCTCTAGGTTTTGCTTTAACATAGGAATTTTAATGTCAATTCTGCCAAAGGTTTTGTCATTCCACTCTTTGATGGACTTTTTGACTTCTTTCAGCTTCCTGGTAGCTCTAAACATGGGATTTCCATCGATCTGAATGTTCCATGGCCTCTCCACGATTTCATAAAGAGATGTGTCCATGAGCCACATATTATGGAATCTAAACGGATATCCACCCCTCGAACTATTTTGCTGACATTGGATGATAATAGGGGAGTGATCGGACAAACCAGAATTTTTGAATTGGGCAAAAGAATGGTGGAAGGAGGCCAACCAGACTTCATTAACCAGAGCTCTATCCAGCCTACGAAGCTTAAGATTTCCCATTCGAGAGTTGTTGTTCCAGGTAAGAAAGTGCCCAATCGATCTAAGGTCAGTTAAGGAGCAGGAGTCTATACAACAGTTGAACTCTTGGATGTCAGCTGGAATGGGGTCCCTTCCTCCCCACCTTTCATCAGAGAATCTGATCACATTAAAGTCGCCAAGCGCAATCCACGGCCTGTGAATTCCCCTAGCCAAGTTGTTCATATTGTCCCATAAGATTCTCCTCTCTACTGCGTTGTTTGATAAACAGCAGTGAATTCGAACTGAATGTTGGAGTGGAGGACAGTTGCTTCTCCATGGATGAATTGATCCGATTCAAGAATAATGGCGACATGGACCAATTGGGGGTTCCAGAGAACCCAAATTCTACCTTTTTCAGTATGAGCGTAATTAGCATGGGCGATCCAATTATCAGAAATTTCAGAAATGTAATCATTCATAACATTTTCAAAGGCTTTAGTTTCCAGCAGGCAAAATAGAGGAGTTTGACTTTCAATAATCATCTCTTTGATATCCTTCCTCTTAGAATGGGAGCACAGCCCCCTAACATTCCAGGCTCCCAAGTTTATCATCATTAAAACTAGATTCGAGAGAGCGGTTTTCAGATCCCCGGACAGGATCATCTTCAATCAAGTTTGTAACCGGAAGGAGCATTTGCTCATCCCTGCTAGAACTTACATCTTCTTTAAAAGAGATAGGAGCGTCTTCCAAATCGTCTATCTTCCTTCTAATGATAGGACTATCACCAGGTTGAGGGCATCCATCAGATTCCCCATCCACTTGGGATGATTCCTTGGCAGTTTCAGGATCCTCATCGCCACTGAGAGCAGAGAAACTGTTTTGGAGCGTTATTGATTCAGAATGCTGCTCGTGCCTGGGGGAAGGATCTCCCAGATAGCTTACAATCCGGGTTTCTTTCAGAGGAATCAAAGGTTGGGTGGAGTCTTGGGTACTCTCTGGAGCTGAAGATTGCGGAAGGATATTAACACGATCGACAATGTGAATTTGCTGATTCTGAGATGATACCATGACAGGTTTCCATTCTTGTCTGACCTTGCTTTTAGGTGGATGAACGATTTTCGGACATGCTTCACTCACATGGCTGAAATTCATACAACATTTACATGCCATCGGTCTCCAATCGTATTCCACAGCCTGATTATGGATTCCATTGGGGGAGTGGATCGGGATATAATCAGGATATGAGGATCCTGCTTCAAATTCTACACAGAGGCGAGCATAGCTGAGTCTTGTTTCTTCCGCCGTTTGGGAATCCATATATAAAGGATTTCCAATAAAACTGGCTATCTTGCTAATACCTGATGAGCTCCAGAATTCCAGGGGTAACCCTGGGAGGCGAATCCAGATGGGGACTGAAGTGAGGTTCAGTTTTTCAAGGGGAATACCAGGTTTCCATTTCCTAAGGATTAAAGGGCGTCCGGCGTAGGAATGGCCACCTGCTTCAAGAACAGATTCACAATCCTTCGAGCAAGTGAATTGAAAGAGATAAAACCCCTTGTTCAGAGAAAAGATCTGCATTTCTCCTTTGAGGCGCCACTTTTTCATGAGATTATCTCTCAAGTTTAAGAAATAGGGCCTGCGTCCAATGAAATATCCCACAAGCGCATTGTTCCACTTGCTAGCAACCTTGGAGACTTCATCTGGTTCGAACTGGACTTTACGACTTCCATTTTCATCTTCAGAAGGTTTTTCAAATTTGAGATTCATTGAAGATTTTTCTTTTTTTTCCTCAAAGAGAGCACTCCATGGGTTTTTTGGGTTTGCAATGGGATTTCCCCCCTCAGAATTTGAAATTAAATTTGGGCGGATGACATCATGGGTTTGGTTAGAGGTCCCACTAGGCTGGATTTCTACGAAATTTCCATCTTTTGAACAAAATAGAGATTGGCGCCCATGATCTGGCCTAGAGAGGATTTCATAATTTCCTGCCTTCATAAGCCTCTGATTTAGAGGTGGGCCCGAGCTGGGAGGAGATGACGGGTTTGCATGCATACTGGGTAAAAGGGGGGATTGGATATTACCCACCTCGGATTCTCCATCCAGCGGTTCCACCAGGGGGTCATGATAACCATGGTTAGAGGATTTTCCGACAATGGGTATGGAAAGCTCCGGCAACCTTGAGCTCGCCTGGTTGGGGACTGAGGCTTTCTCCGATTCCCTCACAAGAGGTAAAGAGGAGAGAGATTGGATCATCACCGAATTTGCAGGGGGGATAAATCGTCTGAAGGTCTCTGCATCCATTGGCTTAGAAATCTGAGAGCTAGGCTTCCTAGAAGACTGGTTCTTTCCAGAGATCTTACCAGCAGAAGTTTGGGATGGTTTTCTGGATTGGGGGAGGGCTTTAGGGAGGATTTTGAGGAGCCTAGTTCCCCTTTTGAAGTGGGTTTCTGGGTTATAGCCTAACTCATCCACAGAAACATTGGAGAGAACTTTACTCATCTCTTCCACGGGAATAATCGGGCTCTTGGACTCACCTTTCGCTGGACTAGGAAGTCCGATGAAGCAAGGCCAATATTCGTCGACGAAGTCTGAGGCTTCTTGGACTGCATCTTTTCCACGGTCAGGGGGTTTGGGATTGAGAGACTCAACAGAACGCCTGATCTGACCCGACATCCAACCATGTTTAATAAACCCACCCTCTTGTATAAACTTTTTGTATATTGATATTGACACTCACTATAAAATGATAAGAGGATAGGGAAATGATACTAGAACAATCATATTTTTTAATGGTTGTACGGTCACATCTTGGGCCTTCTCTCACTGTTTTGGCTTCCGAGAGCTTTTGGGAATTGTAACAACCGGGAATTGTAACAACCATTTCGACAGCTCTCTAAATGCTAAATGACAAAGTACTTTAGAGTAAACATCAAAACATGCCAGATTCAGTAGGTGACTTACTCCATTGAAATAATATGGCCGAAAAGTTCAATCTTCTAAATTGGGTTAATTATGCTACCACCAAAGTGGGCTAATTAATACAATTTGGATGATAATTGAATACTATCATTTTATACCTCCTTGAATATTTTAGGATATTATTTTAAATTGACATAGATGGTGATCATGCCCAAAGGTGGGTCATCATTCTATATCAATTTAAACGATTCAAGAGAGGTTAAGTGAATGTAACAAACTAAAGGAGTTTAAGCCCGAAGGATTAAATTCTTTGAAATTTGTTACTGTCACTCTAATTAGTCTTCAATCAAATCAAAGCTCACCATTTGAGAGAAAGCTAGTATGTTGCAATCTCAACCCAAAGGAGGGATTGCAATGATACATTATTTCTTCATATAATTGAACCCATTTGGGTCAAGTATCCAGAAGGCATGAGTAAAGTTTTCTTTTGATTTTCATTCATACAGTATTTTGGATACTATATGGTGAGTAATTCGTGATTTCCCAATAGGGCAACCCGGGGGGGGGGGGGAGGGGGCGTGGGTGCTGAATTTGTTAATTAAAAATATTTTCTCTCTTTTAAACTTTTGTGAGATTGAATTCCAAAAACTTAGGCTATAAATTTCACTTAGGCATTTTTACAAACACTTGATGAGTGGTTTTTGAAAGCCTTAGTTGATTCTCTCTTTTAGTCTTTATCTAACCTAAGTTCAAATAGTTATAAACATAAAGAAGGGTTAGAGCTTACCAATCACCAAGTGCAAGAGGAAAAGCAAGAGAAGAAGAGAGATACCAAGATTTATAGTGGTTCGTGTTAGGATTATTTCCTAACGGTGGATATGGATGTTGCAAGATCGACGGTCAAGATCATTTGGTGTGAAAAGGTATAAACGTTTGAAAAAAAAGAGACGTTTGGGGAGGGATCGGCGCGATGAGGAGTCGCATCTCTTCCCACAAACGCTTATAAAAAGGAACTCTTGGGTCCTATTTGCTCACAACAAATTCGTTTCAATCTTCTATCAACAAGACCTACTTAACTCTTCTAAGTTTGGCTCTTTGGGTACTCCACTAATGTTGAGATTTTACATGCCTAATCTCCAAGCGTTACAAACGTCTTCTCCGCCTCCGAGGGAACAAACCCTCTAGCTCCATATTCACCTTTTTTAACGGGCCGAATTGGAGACCCTCTTACAACCAAGCTTCTCCTTTCAAGGCCAAAGCTAAAACCCTATTCACAAAGTTGATTCACCTTTCTTACCGGGCCGAATCGAAGACCCTCAATACAAATGAAGAACACTCTCTTTAGCCTCTTGTTAGGCTTGATACATTAGCAATGAAAGCTCACAATCTCTTAAAAAGATTAAACAAATAAAAGCCCTATGGAAATCTTCTTCAAGTATGGAAATGCAAGTTCAAAGCTCTTGAAGAAAACTAATGGGTTTGAAAGTTTTGGCTCAAAGAAGATTTTCAATATTTTCAAAAGTCTTAGAATCCATGAGGAAACATCATATTTATAGCCCACAATGATTGCTCAATGTTTGGGGGTAGTTTTGGCAAGAGAAGACAAAAAATAGGTCAAAAAAGCAACTAGCCATTATGCCCCAACGACTAGTTTTTTGCGCCTCGGTGGTCGATCGGGGTAGGGCTGTCGCCCGCGGTATAGCTGCTGGAATTATAAAAAAACGGAATTTTTAGTGTCCCGGTCGATCGAGCTTACGCGGTCGACCGCGGCTGCAAAAAACAGTTTTTTGTCGCGATCTTGTAAAATTCATATCTCACTCGTTTCTCATCGAATTTTAAAGTTCTTGTACTGTACGGACATGATAAAAATTGAGAGCTATCCATTAAAAATATTTTCAAAAATATTTGAAAATGTTTTGGACCTATTAACTCAGGTTTAAGTTGTTAAGTTGATGTTTTCATAATTCAAGTACTAATGTCATTTCTTTTCATTTGTAAACTTTGGTTGGCACTTGGACTTTGGTTCCTCGAGCTTGTGGACCCCAATCCGAGGACGGTAGGGGAACGAGTCCCTACATCCTCTACATCTCCACAATGTGAATGAGAGCTCTCCCAAGGAACTCTCGAAACGATGCCACCCTCACAGCATAGCATGAGTGGCGATACAAAACGAATGAGATATATTCTGATCCGTAGCTTGGGCTCGAAACCAAGATGTACCTAAAAATAACTCAGAGTCGCCATCCATGGATACGCCATGGAACCAAAACAAATGCTCTGTTTGCAATAGATAACCAGAGATACAAAAGGTTCGTGCCTGATGACGAATGGAGAAGGTCCGAAGAGCACCCCCAATTCGCCCGAGTGCGAACACTTGGTCTCTTATGCCATTTATTATTAACTCCAAAGAATTTTAGGTAAAATCATGTGAAATGGGAACAAATACCCCCGAGTGAACGTCTAACTAATCATGCATGACTCGGGGATGAAATAATAAGCATACACAACATAAATGAAAGAAGTGTGTCACCTAAGCATCGCTAGGTTATGTGTGACATGCTTAATGGGTGTCTATGTTCTGGTGGGCACACACATGCATGCTACAGCTAAAGGTATAAGGTCTGCGCATGAAAGTAAGAAAACACAACAAAATATACATTATAAAAACACAACAAATCCTAAGACTCTAAACGATTTAGCCCGAGTTCTTGGATGGTCTGATGTTCATCCAAAGAAGCCTATGTATCCCCGCCTCCACGAGAATCAAGGCAACGTAGTTCTTCGCGCCTATTCTAAGCTATGATGCCTAAGACACCTAGACCTCTATCCTATACTCGACCTAAAAAACCGGACTAGTTCTTAAAGCTTCTTAAACGATCATTTAGATTTCAGTGAATTGTGTATTTTGGGACACCCTATATGCCCTAACTAAATGTAGGTTAGCCCTAAGCTAATGCAGGTGGTTCCTACAACCTATATGTAACTAGGCTGTATTTCCTAAGGAAAACAAAGGGTTGACTAACGCATCCTATTCTAGTCATCAGTCGATGATGTGAATCGCCAACTGACCGGACGGAGGCGCTCCTATAACTCTAGGACAAACCCCTAACTCTAAAACAAACACACACAAGCACACAACAAATCAAAGACTAACTCCTAACTCTAAAACTCTCTATCTAGGACAAAGCCCTAACTCTAGAAGAAGATCCTTTGAAAACAGGTATAAAAGATTTTTGGTATTTTTTTAAAAGGAGTAAATGATTTATTTACAAAGGTTTGGCTGGACCTGGGATAAGAATCCCAAGCTGCACTACGTACCTCGTGAAAGAGGATCAAGCCAACGTAGTTCGAAAACGAACTCTCCTGATATACTATAAAACTCAACACTTTAGATTTTTTTTTAAAGGTTTTTGATATTTTCAAATGCTTTTGATGTGTTTTTATATTTTTTGTGATTAAAAGTGTGTTCACACCCTTTCGGCTAAAGGGGATCTGATAGAAGAGCCTCTATACCCACCATATCACGGTAGGGTATTAAAGAGGAAAACATGATCCCTAAATCCTTGGGAGAAAGAAGACAAACGAGGGAACTAAAATTCCGATACGAGAAAAATAATCTCAAAGAGATGACCAAAAGCTGACGAGGCTTAGCCAGTATCCAAAAGAGACGAGTTCTAACATGAGAAGGAAAACCCTAAATAAGCGAGAGATGAAAAACCTCTAACCCAAAGGGTAAACTTCTAAACAAGAGGGGACAGATAAAACTCTACAAGAAGATCTACTAAACGATCAGTCACTTAGGAACGGTCCTAACTGGCTAAACACTCTAAGAGCAGAGAATCCCTTAACCTGCAAAAACTCTAAGGCATGAAGGGAAGAGGCTGGCTCAAGAAACGTTCCGTCATCGCCGCATAAACCAGAGAGAAGTGTTCCCAAAATCGATAGAATCCCAAAACTCGAAAAGGATCCCGAGGAACGTGCAAAGAATAGTCCTGGAAAGAAAGGAAACCCCTCAAACCCTGTGAAGACCCTAAGATGGGAAAAATGATAAGAGGGCAAGGGGTTGGCTCAAGAAATATTCCGTCATCGCCTGAATCCGAAAGAGATGTTTCCGAAATAGGTGGAATCCCGAAACTCGAATGGGATCCTAAAAAGAACATAAGGGGTAACCCCGAAGAACCGGGGTAGATCTAGAAAGACGAAGATGATCTCGAAAATCTCAAAGAAGCGCGAAACTGAGAAGATCACAATGAACACTATGAAGGTTAATCAAGAAGAAGTGATAAAGGGTTTGTCGCCTTGACTGAACTCTTGGTTATAGAGTGAGGCCTAATTTACAACCGAGCACCACAACCCAAACTAAACAGAACTCATCCCTTTCCAAAATGGAAACACGAACAGTCCGAGGAGCACCGAATTAGGCTATATCCCTGTTTCTAAAAATAAGATCGAAGGTGGGTATCAAGAGAAATCCGGGTTTGGGATTGAAATCTATTTCTGTACATAACCGGAACAACCTAAAATGATCAGATCACACTCCAACGACCCCACAGAGCAAACCCACATTACTTGAAGAGCGAATGACTTGCGTTTACACCCTTGGATGATTTTAGCAAAGTAAGCTCATGATATTCAATGACCAAACACAGACATAAGTTCCGAAGAACAAAGAACCTAATCCATGCTCTTTAGAGGTTAAGAAGCAAGTAGACATCGAAACCGAGTTGGAGAACCGGGCCTCTGACCCATGCTCTGCAATTTAAAAATCAAATGAGAAACCATTGACAAAAGAGCCCTTGACCCCTATGGAAATTGACAAAGAAAGCTAACACATGATTTCAAAATGAGAACAAAGCATTTCTATGTAAAAAAAAAGATTCCAAGCATTCAATGAGGAGCCATTGGCAACATAAGGGTAGAAATGCATGCACTGAATTTGTTGAATAGGAAGAACATCATCAGATCAATGGGTAATCACAATATTACTATCATTCATGGGTTCGGGTAAAAGAAATTAAACCAAAGTCTGTGAACCATAATATATTATTAAAATTTGATGTCCCATAGCTCACTACAATCTGATGATCAAGAGCACAAACTAGAGAAGTAGGGAAAAAAACAAAGGCAAGGCGAATGGGTTCTCCAACTGATAGCAAGTGGATTAATTACACTCACCAACACAGGGCAGTATCGAAATTATCAACTGAGGGGCCCTTATAAGCGCTACCCTGTTGTGATGATTACATACCTATTTGCTTTCTTCAGACCCCACCTGAAGAAGACTACCACAAGCTCAAGCTCACAAATGAAGGGGCATTGAAGCATAAAACACCAAGAATAGAGGCGACAAAAGAAAAGTCAAGAACTCAATTGGATGAAGACAACTGCGGTTGCACCACTTTTTCAATCATGCCATTGATGAAGCTTTAGAATAAGTAAGGGAAGGGTCTGATTATGGTCGGATTGATGGTGAACAAGCTACCAGATGTTGATCTTGGATAAAGGTGACTTGAATCTTCCATAAGTATAATAGTTGGCTGAAACAGAGCACTTATTGACCACAAAATTTAGAGGCTATCAGATGTCGTTACAACATCTCCTTTGTCGATCTCCTAATAGAATAAAGTCAACAATAGAAAAGGGATCCCAGAACATTCAACAAAGAGAACATACAACCCATTTTCATCAATCGATTTTTATGCACCACCATGAACCCATTATCCAACGGGTTATCCGATCAAGAAATAAACTAAGATCAATTGGAATAAAGATGCAGATATCAAATTTTGAGGATCAAATGAAATTTGAAGAAAATAATCATATGAAAAACAAAACCCTCATAATTTGGAAAAGAAAAATTGATCAAAGACCATCAACTAGCAGAGAAGTGAACAACAATACCCTCTTTCGTGCTGTTGCAGCCCCTTTGATCGCCTCTTATATGTGCTTCTCTTCGATCGAGCCCCAATCCGAGGAAAATGGCGAGGCCATGGCGATGACGGAATTATAGATCGGTGATATGGGGATCGGCGGCAAGGATCCTGGGGTAGAGATTGCAGGGGAGGTGGCTGATTTGGGTTTAATGGAGGTTTACAAAAGCAAGGTCTGATGGTGGAGGATATGATGGTAAGCTTGGACGTGGGTTTCAAGGGGAGTAGGATTGAAGGGATCCATGGTGTTTGCCGGAATCACGGACGCTTAGTCGGCACCGGATTTAATGGAGGTGGCTGAATTCTGGGTGGAGGTAGCGAAAATGGCGACGATGAAAATGACAAGGGTTTGGATGATTAAACGGAGGAGAAAATGGCCATAGGGGAGGTGAGCATGGTCAGACCTCCGGCAAAGTTGCCGAAAAAATGGCTCTCTCAATCTCTCTTTCAGTGACTCAAACTCTAGCTGATCTCCCCTTAAAAATTTCTCCCTCTTGCAGATCTGATGGGGGTGAAGAAGAAGAGGTCGGATTCCGACAATCCGACCAGAAAATATGGTGGTGCCGGTGGTGGGAGGGGGACGAAGGTGAGGTTGGAGAAGATGAATCAAGCTCTCTCTCTCTCTCTCTCTGTCTCTCTCCTTTTCTGTTTTCTTTTGTGACTAGGGTTTTGCTCCCCACCGATTTTTTTGAAGAGAAAGTGAAATCTTGGGTGAGATGGTGACTCTGGGTTTGGGTGGTCGGAACAAGGATGAAAATGGGGATTTGAAGTGGGTTTCAAGGATTTGTGAGATGGAAGATGAAGGTGAAGGATAAGATGGTTTGAGAAAAGGGTTCGGATGACAAGGGTAGTGGTGGAGGTGAAGGGAGGGTGATTGGCCGACGGCTCTGTGGTGGTGGCGATGGGTAAAGCTCGGCTGGGTTTTGGGGTTGAAGAAAACAAAGGGGTTTGGGATATTGGGTTTTAGACAAGAAGATGATGGTGGAGGTGGGTCTTGAAGTTAAAGGTGGCGGTGATAGGTGGAGCTCGATGGTGGAGATGAAGAAGTGGTGGTGGGGCTCGGATTTGCGTTGGCCAGCCGGAGAGATGGCTGGAGATGGCAGCTCTTTTTCCTTCTCCCTCTCTGCAAGTTTTCATTTTTCCTCCTTTCTCTAGAAAATGGGTCGAATCTCCTAAAAACCCTAATTCGTTTGGGTTTTAAAGGAAAATGGGGAATGATATATGCAGACCCCCCCTTCTTTATTTAGACAGCCCCTCTAGGGTAATCTTTGACAACTTTTAACCTGCAGGGGTGGCCCAAGTAGAAAACAGAGGGAAGAAAATTTGTACAAAATATCTTCTCCTCCTTTGATCCTAGCCTTTCAAACCGCCTTTATCAATGAAGGGCTGAGATCAAAAGCTCTCTAACCACCTAGGAAGCTTCCCAGGAAGATAAATCAAAGACCGTATCCAACCAGAGGATTTGTGATCTACAGTGACGCATCAAAGGAAGGGCTCGGATGCGTATTAATGCAAAATGATAAAGTTATAGCTTATGCATCACGCCAACTAAAATCCCACGAGAAAAACTACCCCACCCATGATATGGAATTGGCGGCAGTAATCTTTGCAATGAAGATCTGGCGACATTATCTCTATGTTGAAAAGTGTGAAATTTATACTGATCACAAGAGTCTCAAATACATATTTTCCCAGAAGGAGCTGAATATGAGACAGAGAAGGTGGCTAGAGTTACTAAAGGATTATGACTGCACCATTCATTATCATCCTGGAAAGGCGAATGTAGTGGCAGATGCATTGAGTAGAAAAACTTTCGGAACCTTGGCAACAATGCTAACCACTCAAAAGCATTTACTCCAAGATCGGAGAAAACTGGGTATGGAAATAGTTGGACCTAGAACCAAGGGCTACATAGCAGAGATGGTTGCTCAACCATCACTATTGGAGAAAATCAAGGCAACTCAAGTCGACGATCCTGAATTATAAGGGAAGATCGAAGCAGTTCGGAAAGGCAAGCTTCCCGAATTCAATGTTCATAAAGATGACATCTTAAGATTCAACACAAGACTGTGTGTGCCCTCTGATCTAGAATTAAGAAGGAAGTTGCTGACTGAGGCACATAGTTCGGCATTCTCTATACACCCAGGGAGTACGAAGATGTATCGTGACCTTCGAACCCATTATTGGTGGAATAATATGAATAGAGACATTGCTGAGTTCGTATCTACATGCTTGGTTTGCCAACAAGTTAAAGCAAAACGACAGCTACCAAAGGGAGCCTTACAACCACTAGAGGTGCCTATGTTGAAGTGGGATATGATAGCAATGGATTTTGTTATGGGACTACCGAGGACTACGAAAGGAAATGATGCAATATGGGTCATCATTGATCGACTGACGAAGGTAGCTCTTTTTATCCCAATACGAGAAATTTTTTCCTTAGATCAGTTGCCGAAGCTCTACATCAAAGAAGTAGTCAGGTTACACGGCATACCAGCATCCATTATGTCTAATCGTGACACGCATTTCACATCTAATTTTTGGAGGAATATACAAAAGCATTGGGGGACAAAGTTGAACTTTAGCACTGCCTTTAAGCCTCAAACAGATGGTCAATCCGAACGGACAATTCAGACACTAGAGGATATGCTTAGAGCTTGCGTAATAGACTTCCATGGTAATTGGGAGCAACACTTACCATTGATTGAATTTTCTTATAATAACAGTTATCACTCTAGTATACAGAGTGCACCCTATGAAGCTCTCTATGGTAAGAGGTGCAGAACACCGACATGTTGGGATGAGGTCGGAGAAAGGAAACTTCAAGGCCCAGAGTTAGTACAGGAAACTACTGACAAAGTACGTATGATCCAACAACATATGAGGACGACTCAAAGCAGACAGAAGAGCTACGCCGATCATCGACATCGAGACCTGGAGTTTGCAGTTGGTGACCGTGTATTCTTAAAAGTATCACCTTGGAAGGGAGTGATAAGGTTCGGAAAGAAAGGGAAGCTCAGTCCCAGATATATTAGACCATACGAAATACTTGAACGAATTGGACCTGTAACTTACCGTCTAGCTTTGCCACCAGCTTTATCACATGTTCAAGATGTATTTCACGTCTCACTTTTAAGGAAATACTTGGCAGACCCATCACATGTACTGAAAACAGAACCAATACAGTTGGAACAAGATTTGTCTTATGAAAAGCAACCAGTACAAATCCTCGATCGAAAGGAACAGATTCTTCGGACAAAAAGAATACCACTGGTGAAAGTTCTGTGGAGGAGCCAAGCCATCGAGGAAGCGACATGAGAACCGGAGGAGGAGATGAAACAAAAGTATCCTCATCTGTTTACTTCGTAAGGTACGTAAAATCTTGAGGCTAAATTTTTTTTAAGGGGGGTAGAGTGTAATAACCGGTAAATATATAAATATATATATATATATATATATATGTAGACACCCCCATTTTGCTCCGCCTTAGTCAACAAAGAAGTTAGTATTTTTCTATCGGTTTTCCAGTGTTTTTAATTTCCGTATCCGTCTCTTATATTTTCTCAATCTTTTCAATCATTTCTGCCGTGTTTCGCATTTTCCCGCTAAATGTTGAGAAAGGTTATTCGCAAGAATCCGAGCAAAGGGGGAATTTGGACCCATTCGGTGGGCCCGCATTGAACATTTGTTTAGATTTGGATCAAACATGGGGCCCGCATATTGTTTTAATGAACAATGAGTTTTGAGCCTACTTCGATCTAATGCATAAAGATGTCCATCAAGGGAGCGGTCAAGATCTCAGAGAAGTCATTTTAACAACCAGTTTTTGTGGCGACCATCAAGTTGAGCTATTCAGATAACCCTTGAAAACGATTTAAGGAGCACAACGAATTTATATTGAGGTCCATTAATTGAGTGGCTCGGATCATCCCATGAAAAATGATTTGAGGGCCCAACCCATTTACATTGCTGCCCACTAATTGGGCGGATTGGATCATCCAATGGCTGATTTGTGGGGTATGACCATCCATGTTGTGACCCATCAATTAGGTAGTTCAGATCATCCTATGGAGATAATTTCAAGGGTGCAACTCATTTACGTTGCGGCCAAATCAAATGGACGGTTTGGATTATCTTATGAAAATGATTAGGTGGGCATGATCATCGGTTGGATGGTCTGAATCATCCCAAAGAGGTGATTTTGGGCGCAACTAACTTATGATATGACCCACCTAAAACCAAGTTGAATTGGTCTCTTAAAATCTTGATCGTCCACCTACTTTTTGGCAATTCTTCTTCATTGTTAGCATCCTTAACTATTAAAGAGAGTTTCTAATTATGATGGACGTGTGAATATCCTTATTTATGGCGTGGAATCCAATGCATGGGAATTGGCTTTCTATCTTACTATAATGAGAAAAAAGGAATGGCCAATATGAAATGGAAATTTGCCATAATGGGATGTTTATGCCGTGTGATAAACTTAAACTTGGGCAATAACCTAAAATAAAAAAAGGTGAAGTTTATGTTAAAAGAAGCTTTCTATTATGAAGAATAGAAGCTGGATATGTAATAAAAAGAAAGAAAAATGATCTAAAAAGGAGGCTCCCTCAACAACAGCTCGAAAAAGAAAAAAAGAAGAAAAAAAAAAGCAACAGAGAGTCGTCTTTCTCATT
Source organism: Tasmannia lanceolata (assembly GCF_043159265.1). Classification (NCBI taxonomy): domain Eukaryota; kingdom Viridiplantae; phylum Streptophyta; class Magnoliopsida; order Canellales; family Winteraceae; genus Tasmannia; species Tasmannia lanceolata. The sequence continues at coordinate 36,901,722 of NW_027518700.1, read as the reverse complement.
TCCTTCTGATCCCACACAGCACTCTGTGTCTCTCCCTATCTCTCATAGATCTCACATCCTCTTCTGGAGAGCAGCAGGTTAGAATTTGATTTTTCAAAAAACCAAGAAAAACAGAGTACTCTCTCTTTCTCTCAAAGACTCTTCCACGTTCTGTCTCCCTCTCTCTCTGTTTCAAACTGTCCACGGATTTTCCTCTCTCTCACCCATCACTCTGTTTTTCCTCTCTCTCACCCATCACTCTATTTTTCCTCTCCCTCACACCCATCACTCTGTTTTTTTACTCTCACACGCTTAATCTTTAGATCTCTGTCTCAATCTCAATCTCTCATTCTTGAACTCTCTGTGTCTGTTTCAATCTCAATATCTCACTCTCGAACTCACTCTTTCATTCTCTCTGTTTATCTCTCTTGATCTCTTTCGGTCTCTCTATCTCACTATATCATTCTCTCTGTCACTTCTCCCTCTCACTCACACTCTCCGTTCTCTAACTCTCACTCTCATTCCATATCTCACTCATCTATCTCTCCTTCTCTCTCTCTCTCTCCCTCTCTCTCTCTCTCTCCACAGTGAGAAATTCTAAAAAAAAAAACAAAGAAAGGGAAGAAAGGACATCGGACCGAGCGTCGACGAATTTTTCCAGATTTTTCAGCTCTTGGATTCGGCGAGGATCTCTATCACAGGTAGGTGCACTATTCTCAGATTTTTCCTGGATTATTTGGTATTTTTTTATATATTTTTGCATGATTTTAGCATTTAATTGTATTTAATTCAATATTATATGGGTATGCTCAAAATCGTGTTTTACATGAGTGATTCAAGTCCGATTCATCTCCAAATTTAATATACTGATCTGTTCAAATAGACTAAAATAACTGTCGGATCGGATCGGACATTAGATCAAGGGATTTCAAAATTTTGAGTGGAGATTGGAATTTCATTTAAAATAATGACTGAGAAATTAAGAAATTGAAAAAAATAGCTATCTCAGGATGATCTATTTTGTGGGATATTAAAAATTTTTTATGTCCGTCACATCAGAACAATGTTAAAGGACATTTTCCGAAGTCGTAATTTTCTCAAACATCATGTTTTAAAAATAGAAAACTCTTCAAAAACATCTTTTTGAAGAAGAAAAATTGAAAATATACTAAATAGGTTCTAAAATTAATGAAATTTCGTGGGCAAATAATATGATTCTGATACATTCTACCATGAATTTTTAAGGATTTTTGGATTTTATTTGGTATATTATTTGATGCTTTCTTTGAAAACAATCGGATTTTGTGAGATTTTTTACTGATATCAAATCACAATTAAAATTCTCAACATATTTACAGTAGTCTTATATTCCATATTTCATACTGCTGTAAAATTTTCAATTGATTTGGAATTTGTTTCCTAAGGGATGTAGTGTAAATTCATAATCTGGTCTGAAAATTCAAAAATCCGAAATTGATAGGCAATAGTATCTAAAATTCATGAAAATCTCACAGCATATTATGTTTACTCATATATTACTACTGTAGAAATTTTGATGAATTTAGATTTCTATTTCTAATAGTTTCTATGTTATTTTAACAATCTGATCGTATTGTTATTAAATCAAGAATTAAGAAGAGCTTAATATAAAAATCTGTAAAATTTTTACAGTAAGCTACATTCCATCCCATCTTGTTGCTGTAGAAATTTCAGTTTATTTCGAATTCGTTTGCAATAAGTTCACTTGTAAAATCACTCATGTGGTCTGAAATTGATAAAATCCATAAAAATTGAAATTAATCAAAAATTATTATGAAAATTTCTAAAGAACCTTAAATTTCTGTCACATGTTCACTCCTTAATCCATTGAAACAGAAATCTTAGGAGTTTTAGATTTCCCTTGTAAAATGGCCATAGCATTCGTAACCGTATCTCAATTGTAATCGATCCTTGGCAATTTGAGTATTTAAGCTATAGCATGTTATTGGCTCCGAGGTTTACTGTCCACGGAAATCCTGAGAGATATGCCAGGCAATAAGGTGCTATAATTTAAGTATTAAATTGCACAAGGGAAGAGCGCACGATTCCCTTCCGTGGATGCTATTCGAGGCCGAAATTTGTGAACGATAGAACCTTTGGTATTCCTTAAATGTTCAGAAACCGAAAATCATTGAAATCCGAAATACATTAACTTCAAGAACTTGAATCGATTCACCTCGTGTCTTTCGGAACCGTTGGATTACGGTTTCCGTCATAAGAACCATTAGAGCCCTACTTAGGAACACTTACGTCATGTCGTGTCCTAGGTTTTAGGGAGTCCTAGGTTTTAGGGAGTCCTAGAGTTAGCAGTCCAGCCTCATCACGGACGCTTGCTATAGATAGCAACCGTGCCATAGGTCTAGTTACACTAGTCACCCAATCTTTCCCGAGGACAAGCCTAGTTACCTAGTATGTAGGTTAACCTGCATTAGTCTAAGGGACAACTTGCACTTAGATAGGATCATATAGCGTCTTAGATGAAATTCTAGGATAATAAAATCTCCAACTTGAATTAAATAACTTCTCTTAAAACTGTTGAAACAGTTAATCCAGTCTAGGTCGGTGTCTTAGTTAAGTTAGGCATAAGTAGCTTGGCTTAGGTGCACCGAACTACGTCGACTCTGATCCCAGTGAAGCTTGGGTACGTAGGCAGCTTGGATGCTTGATGGCATACCAACCACGAGTCGGCTCCACAACAAATTGTGGGATTTTGTATATTAATTTTCTTGTACATTCTTAATTAAAATATGTAGGATTTCCCTGAAATTAGAATTTTAGGAGAACTTTCACTTAGATTGAATCCAAACAAATTAAGAAATCAAGATGCACATCTAGGATTTACATTGAAATTAGATCATAGGATGCATGTCACATAGTTCGCACATTAACATAGAGTTAAATGAGCCATTTAAAAGAAATTCGAAAGAGTTAACTTTTGGAATTGAAGACCGATTATCGGGCAGGAATGGTGCATGTGGTGGATAACTCCACATACCTTCCATTCTTGTAACCAGGTAACGAGTCTAGATTTCTGGTTAATTATGGGTCCTAGATCTCACATCTAGGTGGCGACTCTGTCACTCTCTTTTGTGTGGAATTCAGATTACCTTAGTGATCCCAAGTTCACATAAAAGACGAATTAAAATCAATAATAAAAGAGCACACGCCAATCGCGTGGGTACGAGAGACCAAGAGAGAGCGTGGCGGCTCGCGCCCCACCCCTCTCGCAGGGATCGGGTCCCACAATATATATATATAATAAATAAAAATGGCCTCATAGGTGGGTAATCATCGGCCATTACTCATTTTTTCCCGAGTTAATCGGGCATGAGGACGTCTTGCATAATCAGGCTTACGCGATTTGAACCCGACGCTGAGCGTGGATTGAACGGCTTCCTACCACTAACCCGTCGCCCCAGATGTTAATTAGAAATGAGTAGATATACTTACATATATTGAATATTCACAATAGTCACTATTCAAAATTACTATGCATTGACACTATTTACATCACTATTCATATTTACTATTCAGAGTAGGACCCACCAAGTATTATTCACCAGCGGACCCCACAACAAGCGGGTCCTACCACCAGTGGGACCCACCACAAGCAGGACCCACAAATAGCGGGACCCACCACCAGCAGGACCCATCACTAGTGGGAACCACTACCAGAAGAACACACCGCAACCACTTTCAATAACTCATTGACTAAGCGGGTGAACTCCATTGCAGCTAGTGATAGGTCCAACTCGTGTGTCAATGAGTTAAATACTAAATTACTTCAGTATTTAAGCTACTATCCACATGACATATTTAAATACTAAATTACGGTGTGTTAATGAGTTAATGAAAGTGGTCTTCTTAATGGAAACAAAACCCCAGCATTAATATCATCATTGCCGGCAAGACAATTATTAAAATAGGGTTGTGAAGGATACCTCGCTCAAGTTGTGGACACGAGTAAAAAGAAGATGAAATTGGAGGATGTGCCTATTGTGCAAAAGTACGTGGATGTATTTCTTGATGATCTACTAGAACCCCCACCGGATCGGGAACTGGAGTTCTCTATCAAGCTAGTACCTGGAGCAAATCCAATATCCAAATGACCGTATCGAATGGCGCCGATAGAATTGGAGGAACTAAAGAAGCAACTGCAAGAACTATTAGACAAAGGATTCATCCGGCCCAGTGTATCACCCTGGGGAGCTCATGTCCTGTTCGTAAAGAAGAAGGATGGATCAATGAGGTTGTGCATTAGTTATTGAGAACTGAACAATGTCACAATAAAGAACAAGTACCCGTTGCCCAGAATCAACGACTTGTTCGACCAACTTCAAGGTGCTATGTACTTCTCCAAGATCGATCTCAGATCTGGTTATCACCAGCTGAAAGTAAAGAAGGAAGACGTTCCAAAGACAGCGTTCCGCACACGATACAGACATTATGAGTTCGTTGTCATGCCATTCGGACTAACGAATGCCCCAGCAGTATTCATGGATCTAATGAACATAGTATTTCACGATTATCTCGACAAATTTGTGGTGGTGTTTATCGACGACATTCTTATCTATTCTAAGAGTCGCGAAGAACATGAGGAACATCTTAAGATTATTTTACATACACTTCGACAGAAGAAGCTGTATGCCAAATTCAGTAAATGTGAGTTCTGGTTGCAGCAAGTGGCATTCTTGGGTCACATAGTCACCCGAGAAGGAATTTCTGTGGATCCAGTGAAGACTAAAGCCATCGAAAAATGGCAAAAACCCACGACAACAACCGAAATTTGGAGTTTCTTGGGACTTGCCGGCTATTATAGTAGGTTCGTGAAAAACTTCGCTCGATTAGTAAATCCATTAACAAAGTTAACTAAGAAAGGTGCGAAGTTTATCTGGACCGAAGAATGCGAGGAAAGCTTCCAAACGTTAAAGAAGAGACTCGTCAGCGCACCTGTGCTACCATTACCAACACCAACCGGAGGATTTGTGATCTACAGTGATGGATAAAAGGAAGGGCTCGGCTGCGTATTAATGCAAAATGATAAAGTTATAGCGTATGCATCACGCAACTAAAATCCCACGAGCAAAACTACCCCACGCATGATATGGAATTGGCGGCAGTAATCTTTGCAATGAAGATTTGGCGACATTATCTCTACAGGGAAAAGTGTGAAATTTATACTGATCACAAGAGTCTCAAATACATATTTTCCCAGAAGGAGTCGAATATGAGACAGAGAAGTTGGCTAGAGTTGCTAAAGGATTATGACTGCACCATTCATGATCATCCTGGAAAGGCGAATGTAGTGGCAGATGCATTGAGTAGAAAAACTTCTGGAACCTTAGCAACAATGCTAACCACTCAAAAGCAATTACTCCAAGATCTGAGAAAACTGGATATGAAAATAGTGGAACCTCGAACCAAAGGCTACATAGCACCGATGGTTGCTGAACCATCGCTATTGGAGAAAATCAAGGCAACTCAAGTCGACGATCCTGAATTACAAGGGAAGATCGAAGTAGTTCGAGGAAAATTCTTTTGAATTCATTCCAACACATTGCGTTCATTTCTTCTTCGGTTCTTGTATTTCGAATTAAATTCCACCATTGATCCGCGTCACCGTTCAATCTATACGTCGCCAATCTTACACGTTGTTGGCTGGTGCAGACGATCACCGAAAAGATCTTTTTGATGGAGTGAAACTATCTTCCAGCTTCTAAGGGGTCTATAGTTCCCGAGAAGGTTGGAGGATGCTGCCTTATAAACTGTTCCACTATAGCTCCTTCGTTTTGAAGTGGTGCAGATGGGGCTCTTTGTTGGTTCATGTTTGCTGTCATTACTTGGGCTAGCTGTGCCAATGCAGTGGCAATGGCCATCATTTCCAGCGTTGTTGTTTCTAGCGTTGGCTGTAGGTTATTCGTTTGATGCTTGTCTTTCTCTACGTGGCCTGCCACGTCCCCTCCTTGCCTCAGCCTCGATTGCAAAAATCTATTCCTGATTCTCCGCCATCTTCATATCATAGTATGACGTTAGTAATCTAAATTATAACTCATTAGCATTGCATTTATATTAATCTCACATAAATATCAAAGAATACATAAGTCCTATAATAACCAACGACTAGCGGTATAGTTAACATATTCTAACCATATTGTAACTTAAACATTTTGATAGGGTAAATCCTAATCCTATCTTTTGGATCCTAATCTCCAAAACCGACTAAACTTCGCTTTGATACCAAATGTAACAACCCGAATTTTTAGAAATACTTAACTCGAGGCATAGGAGAATATTAAATACTAAATTACATCATTTATCTCAAAGACTTTCATTATTCCCAAGATCTCAAATACAACAACCATGTTTAGAGGGTTTACAGAAATTAGGTCTAACTTATTACATCTTAATTCAAGACATAGTTAAGACATATTTAAAACATATTTGTCCTTTAGAACAGTTCTAGATTCAACTCTAGCGTTCCTCATCTTTCATCTTTACTTCACCTGGGGGTTGGAACAATAAAACAAGGAAAAAGGGTGAGCTCAAATAGCCGAGTAGGGTATAAAAAGCAAGTGATGTACAATTGTCATGTTCATAAGAACATGATATTTTGTAGATATAACATCTCACATTATAAACATGGAAAGAAAGAATAAGCAAAACATACTTTTCAAACGTACAAAGAAAACTTACAGAACATGATATCAAGAATTATATATATGGACTTCATTAAGCATAGATGCTTTCATTCATAGCCATATCTCAGCCCATTCATAGCCGTACATCGGCTCATAATCCTCTAGATTTACACTCTCTAGAGTTGTCATTACCCACGTGCACATGGAGGACTATAACGCATCCACCCGTCATCATATCATAACTCAGTCCATATTCAGAATTAGGGTATCACAAGATAAACCCTAAACATAAACATATCTCACGGAAACAAGTTTCGAGGATACAAATAGAATTATAGCTTTATCAGTAAAGTCACTTATCTAAAAGGAATGGGATCTGAAAGGAAGGATCCCCCTTAGATTCTCATCAGTTGTGGATCTTAGAAGGAAAGAAACTCTTATGACAATTGCGAATAAAGAGAATCAAAGAATAGAAAATACTTACATCAAGTATAGCAAAAGAGAATCAAAGGAAGAAAACCCTTACGTCAAGTTTAACAAAAAGAGAATAAAAAGATAGGAAACCCTTATATGAAATATAACAAAAAAAGACTCAGAAGATAGGGAACCCTTACATCAAATATAGCAAAAGAGAATTAGAAGATAAGAAACCCTTATACCAAATATAACAAAAAAAGACTCAAAAGATAGGAAACCCTTACATCAAATATAGCAAAAGAGAATTAGAAGATAAGAAACCCTTACATCAAGTTTTTCGGTCACAGGTTTTTCGAGCTTTCATACCTTGGAGTGGATAACCTGTAAATATATTCTAATTTTAATACATAATGTCATCTCTATCAAATTTATGTTTTAAGGCAGTAGTTCTTTCTGTCCAGGTAATGTGTATCTATGTCCAAAATAATGTTCCCTGTATTCAGTGTTCTTTCTGTTAAATTTTAAGATCATGGGGCCCAGCATGCACTATTCATATGAACCCCACATGTTACTATTCATGTGGACCCCACATGCTATTTTTCATGTGGACCCCACAGGTTACTATGCTTAGTAGTTCACCATTCTTTGATTTAGTTTATTTCTTCGCTACTACGCTCAGCAGTTCGCCTTTCTTTGATTGAAGTTTATTTTACGGCTACTATGCTAGCATTTCACCGTTTAAATATTTTGAAAACAAAATCTAACATAGGTGGTAGAACCGACCCATATTTGAGAACAAAATCTAACATAGGTAGTAGAACCGACCAATTTTTAAAAATAAAATCTAACATTGGTGGTATAACCTACCCATGATAAATAACTTTAAAACTATCTATTAGGATGCATATTAAAGACTTACTTTAACAGGAAAAAGTGATTTTCCCATGTATTTTTTCTTCTCCTTTCTCTTTTCCTCGCTCTCTCTACTTTTCCTTAACACTCTTTCTTTTTCTTTCTTTTCTCTCTTTCTCTTTTCTCTCTCTTTCTTTCTGTTTTTCTTCTTCTTCTTTTTCTCTATTTATAGGGAAAGCTGGAGTGAATAGTGTTTGAATAGTGACCTTTGAATAGTGTCTGAATAGTGACACTGAATAGGGAACGACAACTTTCATCAACTTTTTTAACTTTTTATTCAAAATTACTACGCTTTGATATTATTTACATCACTATTTATATTTACTATTCACAGTAGGACCCACCAAGTACTATTCACCAGCGGACCCCACCACAAGCGGGTCCTACCACTAGTGGGACCCACCACAAGCGAGACCCACAAATAGCGGGACCCACCACAAGTGAGACCTATCACTAGTGGGAACCACTACCAGAAGAACACACCGCAACCACTTTCATTAACTCATTGACTAAGCGGGCGAACTCCACAACCACTATCATTAATGAGTAGTTGCGTTTTACCAACGAAAATAATAATTAAATAACATTATTCATCCTGTTACTATTTAAGCAGCCTTTACTATTCATTTATTTATACCTTTACTATTCATATATTTTCGTAAAAGCATTTAAGAGAGTAGTTGAAAAAGTTGACGAAAGTTGTCGTTCCCTATTTAGTGTCATTATTCAGTCACTATTCAAAGGTCACTATTCAAATACTATTCATGTCACTATTCACTCCAGCTTTCCCTATAAATAGAGGAAGAGAAGAAGAAGAAAAACAGAAAGAAAGAGAGGGAGAAAAGAGAAAGAGAGAAACGAAAGAAAAAGAAAGAGTGTTAAGGAAAAGTAGAGAGAGCGAGGAAAAGAGAAAGAGGTAGAGAAGGAGAAAGGAGAAGGAAAAAGACATGGAAAAATCACTTTTTTCTGTTAAAGTAAGTCTTTAATATGCATCATAATAGATAGTTTTAAAGTTATTTATCATGGGTAGGTTATACCACCTATTTTAGATTTTATTTTCAAAAATGTGTCGGTTCTACCACCTATGTTAGATTTTGTTCTCAAATATGGGTCGGTTCTACCACCTATGTTAGATTTTGTTTTCAAAATACTTGAACGGTGAAATGCTACATAGTAGCCGTAAAATAAACTTCAATCAAAGAAAGGCGAATTGCTGAGCATAGTAGCCAAGAAATAAACTAAATCAAAAAATGGTGAACTGCTGAGCATAGTAACCTGTGGGGTCCACATGAAAAGTAGCATGTGGGATTCACATGAATAGTGACATGTGAGGTTCATATGAATAGTGCATGCTGGGCCTGATGATCTTAAAATTTAAAGAACACTGAACACAGGGAACATTATTTTGGACAAAGATGGACATTACCTGGACAGAAAGAACACTGCCTTAAAACATAAATTTGATAGAAATGACACTATGTATTAAAATTAGAATATATTTACAGGTTATCTACTCCAAGGTGTAAGCTCGAAAACCTGTGACCGGAAAACTTGATGTAAGGGTTTCTTATCTTCTAATTCTCTTTTGCTATATTTGATGTAAGGGTTCCCTATATTCTGAGTCTTTTTTTTTTATTTTTGATGTAAGGGTTCCCTATCTTTTGATTCTCCTTTTGCTAAACTTGATATAAGGGTTTTCTTCCTTTGATTCTCTTTTGCTATACTGGATGTAAGTATTTTCTATTCTTTGATTCTCTTTATTCACAATTGTAATAAGAGTTTCTTTCCTTCTGAGATCCACAACTGATGAAAATCTAAGAGGGATCCTTTCTTTCAGACCCCTTTCCTTTCAGATAAATGACTTTACTGACAAAGCTATAATTCTATTTGTATCCTCGAAAATTATTTCCGTGAGATATGTTTATGTTTAGGGTTTATCTTATGATACTCTAATTTTTAATATGGACTGAGTTATGATATGATGACGGGTGGACGCGTTATAGTCCTCCATGTGCACGTGGGTAATGACGACTCTAGAGAGTGTAAATCTAGAGGATTATGAGCCGAGGTGTGGCTATGAATGGGCTGAGATATGGCTATGAATGAAAGCATCCTCTAATTCGTGACATATTTAAATACTAAATTACGGTGTGTTAATGGGTTAATGAAAGTGGTTGCGGTGTGTTACCCCTAATTCTGAATAGTAGCATGTGGTGTGTTAATGACATATTTAAGTAGCTTCGCCGTGTTAATGCCGAATTGGACCTGTAGCTTACCCCACATGCTACTATTCATGTGGGCCCCACAGGTTACTAAGCTCAACAGTTTACCATTATTTGATTTAGTTTATTTCTTGGCTACTATGCTTAATTGTTCGCCTTTTTTTCTAAAGTTTATTTTACGGCTACTATGCTAGCATTTCACGGTTCAAATATTTTGAAAATAAAATCTAACATAGGTGGTAGAACCGACCCATATTTGAAAACAAAATCTAACATAGGTGGTATAACCTGCCCATGATAAATAACTTTAAAACTATCTAATATGATCCATATTAAAGACTTACTTTAACAGGAAAAAGTGATTTTCCCAAGTCTTTTTCTTTCTCCTTTTTCCTTCTCAACCTCTTTCTCTTTTCCTCGCTCTCTCTACTTTTTCTTAACACTCTTTCTTTTTCTTTCTTTTCTCTCTTTCTCTTTTCTCTCTTTCTCTTTTCCCTCTCTCTCTTTCTTTCTGTTTTTTCTTTTCTTTTCTTCCTCTATTTATAGGGAAAGCTAGAGTGAATAGTGACATGAATAGTGTTTGAATAGTGACTGAATAGTGACACTGAATAGGGAACGACAACTTTCGTCAACTTTTTCAACTTTTTCAACTACTCTCTTAAATGCTTTTATGAAAATATATGAATAGTAAAGGTATAAATAAATGAATAGTAAAGGCTGCTTGAATAGTAACAGGATGATTAATGTAATTTAATTATTATTTTCGTCGGTAAAGCGCAACTACTCATTAATGATAGTGGTTGTGGAGTTCACCAGCTTAGTTAATGAGTTGATGAAAGTGGTTGTGGTGTGTTCTTCTGGTAGTAGTTCCCACTAGTGATGGGTCCCACTGGTGGTGGGTCCCGCTTGTAGTGGGTCTCACTGGTGGTAGGATCCGCTTGTGGTGGGGCCCGCTGGTGAATAGTACTTGGTGGGTCCTACTGTGAATAATAAATATGATTAGTGATATAAATAGTGTCAATGCATAGTAATTTTGAATAGTGACTATTAGTAATATTCAATATATGTAAGTATATTTACTCATTTCTAGTTGACATCTGGGGCGATAGCTTAGTGGTAGGAAGCCGTTCAATCCACGCTCAGCGTCGGGTCCGAATCGCGTAAGCCCCATTATGCCAGATGTCCTCATGCCCGATTAACTCGGGAAAAAAATGAGTAAGGGCTGATGATTACCCACCTATGAGGCCATTTTTATTTATTATATATATATATATATATTTTTACCGGTTATTACATGCTACCCCCCTTAAAAAAATTTCGTCCTCGAAATTTTACGTATCTTACGAAGTAAACAGATGAGGATACTTTTGTTTCATCTCCTCCTCCAGTTCCCATGTCGCTTCCTCGATGGGTTGGCTCCTCCACAAAACTTTCACCAGTGGTATTCTTTTTGTCCGAAGAATCTGTTCCTTTCGATTGAGGATTTGTACAGGTTGCTCTTCATAAGACAAATCTTGTTCCAACTGTATTGGTTCTGTTTTCAGTACATGTGATGGGTCCGCCAAGTTTTTCCTTAAAAGTGAATCGTGAACATCTGATAAGGCTGGTGGCAAAGCTAGACGGTAAGCTACAGGTCCATTTCGTTCAAGTATTTCGTATGGTCCAATTCTCTTTTGCTAGGATACTTGAACGAATTAGAAGATAAGGAAATACATAACTCGAGGCATAGGAGAATATTAAATACTAAATTACATCATTTATCTCAAAGACTTTCATTATTCCTAAGATCCCAAATACAACAACCATGTTTAGAGGGTTTACAGAAATTAGGTCTAACTTATTACATCTTAATTCAAGACATAGTTAAGACATATTTAAAACATATTTGTCCTTTGGAACAGTTCTGGATTCAACTCTAGCGTTCCTCATCTTTCATCTTTACTTCACCTGGGTGTTGGAACAATAAAACAAGAAAAATGATGAGCTCAAATAGCCGAGTAGGGTATAAACAGCAAGTGAAGTAGAATTGTCAAGCTCATAAAAATATGATATTTTGTAGATAAATCATCTCACATTATAAACATGGAAATAAAGAATAAGCACAACATACTTTCCAAACGTATAGAGAAAACTTACAGAACATGATATCGAGAATTATATATATGGACTTTGTTAAGCATAATAGATAGTTTTAAAGTTATCTATCATGGGTAGGTTATACCACCTATGTTAGATTTTGTTTTAAAAAATGGGTCGGTTCTACCACCTATGTTAGATTTTGTTTTCAAAATATTTGAACGGTGAAATGCTAGCATAGTAGCCTTAAAATAAACTTCAATCAAAGAAAGGCGAACTGCTGAGCGTAGTAGCCAAGAAATAAACAAAATCAAAGAATGATGAACTGCTCAGCATAATAACCTGTGCGGTCCACATGAAAAGTAGCATGTGGGGTCCACATGAATAGTAACATGTGGGGTTCATATGAATAGTGCATGTTGGGTCCCATGATCTTAAAATTTAACAGAAAGAACACTGAACACATGGAACATTATTTTGGACATAGATGGATATTACCTGGACAGAAAGAACACTGCCTTAAAACATGAATTTGATAGAAATGACACTATGTATTAAAATTAGAATATATTTACAGGTTATCCACTCCAAGGTGTAAGCTCGAAAAACCTGTGATCGGAAAATTTTCAGGTAAAGGTTTTCCTTTCCTTTGATTCTCTTTTTGCTATAAGGGTTCCCTATCTTCTGATTCCCTCTTTGCTATATTTTTGCTAAACTTGATGTAAGGGTTTTCTTCCCTTTGATTCTCTTTTGCTATATTGGATGTAAGTATTTTCTATTCTTTGATTGTCTTTATTCGCAATTGTCATAAGAGTTTCTATCCTTCTGAGATCCACAACTGATGAGAATCTAAGGGAGATCCTTTCTTTCAGACCGCATTCCTTTCAGATAAATGATTTTACTAATAAAGCTATAATTCTATTTGTATCCTCAAAACTTGTTTCCTTGAGATATGTTTATGTTTAAGGTTTATCTTGTGATGCCCTAATTCTGAATATGGAATGAGTTATGATATGATGACGGGTGGACAAGTTATAGTCCTCCATGTGCACGTGGGTAATGACGACTCTAGAGAGTGTAAATCTAGAGGATTATGAGCCAAGGTACGACTATGAATGGGCTTAGATATGGCTATGAATGAAAGTATCTATGCTTAATGAAGTCCATATATATAATTCTTGATATCATGTTCTGTAAGTTTTCTCTATACGTTTGGAAAGTATGTTGTGCTTATTCTTTCTTTCCATGTTTATAATGTGAGATGTTTTATCTACAAAATATCATTTTCTTATGAGCTTGACAATTCTACATCACTTGTTGTTTATACCCTACTGGGCTATTTAAGCTCACCATTTTTCCTTGTTTTATTGTTCCAACCTTCAGGTGAAGTAAAGATGAAAGATGAGGAACGCTAGAGTTGAATCCAGAACTGTTTAAAGGACAAATATGTTTTAAATGTGTCTTAACTATGTCTTGAATTAAGATGTAATAAGTTAGACCTAATTTCTATAAACCCTCTAAACATGGTTGTTGTATTTGAGATCTTTGGAATAATGAAAGTCTTTGAGATAAATGATGTAATTTAGAATTTAATATTTTCCTATGCCTCGAGTTATGTATTTCTAAAAATCCGGGGCGTTACAGGGCCCTTCATTACTCAAGTCAATAATGGGCACCAATAAAGAAACCAAAGCTGTGAATAGTGATTTCTTGGGATTCCCCCTACCTTTGAGCCTTTGATGGCTATTTGTAGTAGGTGGTTATAGCTGATTTACCTCTTTACCCTTTGGACAGGTGTCGCCCTATGGTTGGGCAGAGAGTGAATGTTTGCTTTATTTTCTAGGATTAGGTTCGTAATTATTCCCTTGTAGCAGGGGTAATTAGGGTATACCACCAGAGGACACGTGTCGCTTCCTGATTGGATGGTCCATTCTGGGTCCCATCAGATGCCCCCCAGTTCCTTAGGCCTGGGAAAGTCTGAGTATCGGGTTTTAAGGTTATCTTTGTTATTTTCCAGCTCTGCTCATCATTTAGACCGGTTTTGGACGTCCGAGATTGTTTCAGCAAGGTTGGATTTCGACCCAATTTGATGAAGTACCTCCGATCAAATTTGATCATTTGTCTTATATTGTCACAGATTTGCTGTTTAGCGGCATTGAAGCGCTATTTTGGGATCGGTAGTATATGGTCTAAAAATTCCAATTTTTAGGACGCACGCGTTATATGGGGATCGGCTTCATACGATCTTATTAATTCGTATTTTATGGCATGGTGCCTAATTGGCTTTGCTCCATAAAAGTCCCACTATTTATGGCATTTAAGCCATGTTGGGATCGGCAATGTGCCATCCAAAGTTCCAATATTTTTGGGTCTCATATTTGGATCGGTTTTGGCTGATCCGAAATTTCTATGGTGCGTGCGTCATATCAAGATCGGCTATGGCCGATCCAAGAGCCCAGCTTTTCTGAGATGCGCCTCATATTGGGATCGGTAGTAGCCGATCCAAAACTCAATTTTTTAGGATGCGTCTAGTATTGGGATTGGTAGTGGCCGATCCCAATTCGACAGCATAAAATTCAGAAATTTTGATTTTTGTGGTGTAGCGCCAAATTAGGAATGGCCCTGTAAATTCAAATCCTACCATTTAGGGTATTTATGCCATGTTGGGATGGATTGTACACCTTCCCTACAATTTTGGTGTTTTGTGGCGTTGCATCATATATGGATCGGCTCCACACGCTCCAAATCTAAAATTTTGGGTCCCATATATTTAGGCGCATCCAATTTTGAGGACAGCTCCCAACATTTTTGGCATTTATAATTTGGGTAATTGCACTAGCCGATAAGGGTGTCAATTTTGGCTCGGGCTCAGAGGCTCGCTCGAGCTCGGCTCGAATCCTTAACGAGCCGAGCCGGCTCACCAGGCTCGTTAAGCTTAACGAGCCGAGCCTAATTTAGGCCAGGCTCGGCTCGGCTCGACTCGTTAAGGCTCGTTAAGAATTTAATATATTTAAATATATATATTATATATTAATTTATACATTAAAAGGGTTGTCCAGGGAGTGAAAGGGGGGGGCAAAATATGTCACTTCATTTTTGGAACCCCATTTGTTACTAGGACCACCCCCCATAATGTAAAAAAAGTAGTCAAATTACACTAGTAGGGCTGCCCAGGGAAGATGAGGGGTGTGAACATAATATAACCTGAGCTCGGTAAGGCTCGCGAGCCTGACCGAGCCGAGGTTTTGAGCTTAACGAGCCGAGCCGAGCCTGGCCA
Source organism: Tasmannia lanceolata (assembly GCF_043159265.1). Taxonomy (NCBI): domain Eukaryota; kingdom Viridiplantae; phylum Streptophyta; class Magnoliopsida; order Canellales; family Winteraceae; genus Tasmannia; species Tasmannia lanceolata. The sequence goes on along the minus strand of NW_027518700.1, from coordinate 36,886,162 downwards.
AGCTCGGCTCGGCTCGTTTACACCCCTACTAGCCGATCCTCAACTCCAACTTTTTTAGGCATTTAAAATTGATGCCAAGCTAGGATCGGCCATCTATGACGCTCTCTTGCTTTTTGTGGCACGCACGCCATGTTGGATCGGATCTCACCAACTCCAAATCCCGCTCTTAAGGCATTTAAGCCATGCAATATTAGGATTGGTTTTAAATGATCCCACTAATTCGTCTTTTGCGGGATGATGCCATATTGGGGTTGGCTTTACCCGATTCAAATCCCACTTTTTAAGGCATTTAAGCCATGTGGAGATCTGCTATATACTTTCTCAAAAATTTGTCCTTTTGTGGCGCAGTGCCATATTGAGATCGGCAATATATGATCCCAACTTTGTTTTGGGTGCGTGGCGTATTGGGATCGGCAATATATAATCCCAACTTTTTTTTGGGCGCACGCTATTTTGGGATCGGCAATATATGATCCCAACTTTTTCAGGCGTGGCACATATTGGGATCGGAAATATATGATCCCAACTTTCTAGCGCGCGGTATATTGGGATCGGCAATATATGATCCCAACTTTCTTGGGCGCACCATACTTGGGTGGCTTGAGATGATTCCAAAATTTTTTATCTCTTGGCGAATCGGAGTTAGGATCGAGTTTTGACGGCCCACATTTTAATTTTGAGAGTTGCAATGAGCCATATCAGGATCGGATTTAGACGATCCAAATCTTAATATTTTACGGCTTCGTGCGCTCTTAAGATTTGTTAGTGACGATCCTAAATCTTGTTTTTAACGGCATTGCGCCATATTCGGATCGGCCTTGGATGATCCTAAATTTTGTCGTTTTGTGGCTTTGCCCCATAATGGGATATGCCAACGACAATTAGATTCTTGTCATTTTGTGGCTTTGCCCCATATCGGGATCGGCCAACGACGATTAGATTCTCTTCGAAGGGATCCAGACAAACTACTTTGCATAGTAGTTTTTTGTTTTTTTTTGCATGGGGGGAGGCGAAACGACGTGATTCCTCGTGAACCGAGCCAGCCATTAATGGCCTCTGGCTTTGTGAGACACGTGTCAAGGTGGCATTAGGGAATGCGAAGGGTTGCCAGCTTTTGGGTCATCTATAAAAGGAGATGGCTTTTTCTTCCATTTTCATTTATGACTTCCACTTGCCCCCTCTCCTGCTCCCTTTTCTCTCTGGTCGTATCGGTTGTGTCTGTTCCCTTTGAGTTCAGGGCTTTCAACTTTATGTCTGTTCCCCTTGTGTCTGTTCCCCTTTTCATTTCTGACTGGATAAGATCGTAGATGTTATTGCGGAGGCACAAATGGATCCTGAAGTAAAACATTAAAGAATCCAGTATGTTGACGGAGCCCAAGTTAGACTTTATTAGAGACAAGTTCTAGATCCCTGGGCAGTTCGGTTTGCGATCGGCGGAAGCAGGCGATCATGCTCCCAACGACAATGCAGATGTGTGCATCTACGAGGACTCTCTTAAGGCCGGGTTTAGGTTTTCCATTCATCCTTTCGTGGCGGAGGTGTTACACTTCTATGGGCTAGCTCCATCTCAAGTAGTCCCCAACTCATGGAGGACCATAGTTGGCTTCATGTACATAATGAAGAAGAAGCTGAAAAGAGACCCTACATTGGATGTCTTCCGCAGGTGAATCGCTCTGATAGCTAGGTTTACTTTAGCCAGCGCGTGGATATGAAGTTCATAGTCGGTTTGCCGTCCTCGACCCATGGTTGGAAGAATAGGTTCTTCTATGTGAGCCTTGATGATCCTAACCCAGGTGAGAGGTGGGAGCTTCCCTTGGTGTGGATACCTATAGATACGAAGTTAATGAGTGAGAAGCCTGAATTGTTGGGTGGTGACCTGGAAACCTTTGAGGCTTTTGAGGCACATCTCCGAAAGGATGGGCCAATATTATACAGTAAGGACTATGATAGTGAGGAGGCTTTGTTAGCGCTCAGAGTTAGTTCTGCTATCCCAGCGAGTAGGTGTCTTAGGCCTGCTTGTGATTAGAATTCATGCCTCTGTTATTCTTTTGCCTTTATTGGTTATATTTCATTCTCTGATTGCTTTGTTATTTCTTTGTTCTTTGCCTTGATCCCAGTGATGGAAGCTGCGAAGAAGGCTGAAATGGTGAAGCAAGTGATGGCGGGCAAAGCAGGCCATGCTCAGAAAAGAAAGGAGCTAGAAGGACCCTCTGAATGTCTGAATCATGAGAAGGAAAAAAGGGGTCAGGTCTACCACAGCTGGTAAGTCTCTTTCTTCTTTAGTGCAGCCTTATAAAGAGACTCATCCTGAAGAAGTTAAAGGATCAGGTGCTGGAGTTGGGACCGAGGCAAAGCGACCGGCTTCTACTGTTCGCCAATTAATAAGGACAAGATGTTTTGTCTCGACTAGTCCGTTCTTCGAACAGATACTGCGTTTGCCAATCCGGACGTTGCTCGAGAACTCCTTAGGAAGGTTGTGCTGGACAAGGATGCTCTGCGCATTGAGAAAGAAGTTCCTGAGACGACCTTTGGGTCTGGCTTTGCATCTATTTACCAGATGACCGTTCTCATTTCCTCTTCAATTGGTTGTGTGCGGCCTTCGTAGTTCTGGTTATCTTTTTATCTGTTGCCTGTGTTTGCAGTTGAGCTGCTACTGGACGAGGAGAACAAATGCCTGAAGAATGCCTAGGATGAGAAGATCCGGAGGGCTTTGGATGATCAAGCTTTAGAGCATCTGGTTGATAAGAAGAAGGCTGTCGATGTAAAGCAGGTTGAGTGTGATGACCTCATTTCTACCGCTTATGCCGACGCTTTTGATGCATGCAAAGGCCTTATCCTGAAGAAATATCCTAGTGCTGGTTTTGACTTTGAGGATATTACCTGGGAGAGCCTGTTCGCCAGTTCTTCTGCTGATCCGGTGGATGCTCCTATTCTGGAGGAGGTTGGTCAAGGTCATGATCAGAGTCCTACTCTAGTTGTTGATGATCAGGAGGCTCCGGCTCCTTAGGCTTTGTTTGTTTATTTTCTTTTCTGATGGTGCTACATTTTATTTTGTTCTTAGTCCTTGTAGGCCATTTATGGGTTGTATAAATACTCTTTGGATGGGATTTTGACTGCTTTTCCTTTTAAGTAGTCTTGCTACTCTTTGTGTGGTGGATGTTTTACTACTTCGTACTTGGTAAATACAGAACTTTCTCATGCTTGGAAATTTCATTGCTCTGTTGTTGTACATGTAGTTTTTCTTGCTTTGATGGTTAGTGAAGCAATTTTGTCTGATTGCAGGGGGTGGTCCTAATTGGATCAACTGTGCTTTGATAGGCTAAGGGTGATTGGATCAAGACTCCTGTACCGACTTTTTGAGAGCCAGTAGCTGTTAGATTTCCCCTACCTTTTTTTGGGGGTTCATAACTTTTTCTATTCCACCTAACTCGGTCTTTGGCATCCCTCCCAGGTAGTTCCTAGAATTCGGATGCACGACCAGGTTAGGTCTTTTGGTTCGACCTGAGTTTAGAAACTCGGGTTTTCTATTTGCCCAACCTATCATTTTGCCTTTATCTCTCCCAACCTGAGGTTGTCCTCTGGCTTTCGGGAGGTTGGCAAGTGATTGGTTTTTTGGCTACCTGGAATGCTCTTTCCAGATTTTATCTTTTTGGAAGCTTAACCCATCATCATGTCTTTTTATCCCAACCCAAGTTTGTCTTCCGGCTTTCGGGAGTATTAGCAAGTGATTTGTTTTCACTCATCCGAATTGGAATATTCGGGTTTATTGTCTTGAAGTCGATAGTGGCTGATCGCCTTTGCTTGGATCACTGGGTCCTTCGAGGTTCGGTGCCTCTTTCTCATGCTCTTGCCCCCTGAGAGTAGTTGTATTATCCACACTCGGAGGTTGTTGTGAGCTCTCTGCATCATTCACACGCTCCTGCTCCCTAGGTGTAGTTGTATTATCCCCACCTGGGGGCTGTTGTGAATTATCCTGCTTCTCCTTCGATTGCTTGGGCTGAGTACACTCTACCACGAAATCAGCAAGGATCTGAGCCTTTATTGCCGGCCGAGGTAAGTATCTAATGTCAAACTCACTAAATTCTACCAATCTCCTGACGAGTCGTCCGGATGTGTCGGGTTTGTGTAGAATCTGCCTTAGCAGTTGGTCGATCAGTACTTTGATTGTGTGTGCTTGGAAGTATGGTCTTAGCTTCCTTGCTGCCATTACTAGAGTATATGCCAACTTCTCCATTCGATTATACCTTGTCTCAGCTTTGTGCAGCACTTTGCTGACGTAGTATATCGGCTTCTGTAAATGGAGCCTTGTTGTTGAAGACTTTGAGATCAGGATTCTTACGACCTTTGGCTAGTTCTTCAATCTGATGATCAATTTCTTTGAGTTTGCGCTTCATGCGCTCGCCCTTTTTGTCTTCTTTTCTTTCCCTGTGCCTTTTATGTTCTTGTAGAGGATTAGAAGCAGAGTCCGATCGACTCTCGGATCTTTTCTTCTGCTCTTGGTGCTTTCCCTGGCCTACGATATTCTTTGGGCTTTGTTGTTGGTTTACCGATCTTGATCGATCTCGATGGCAATCGTGGCTTGGTGATGGAGATCGTTCTCGATGTCTGTTTCGACTCATCGAAGGAGACCGGTCATGATTGTGGTAGGAGTATCGATTGGACGAGCGCGAGCGAGATCTAAGACAGTCGTGTGGCTCTTCGCGCCTGTGAGACACTCCCTCTTTTTGCATGTGTAGCCCTAGGGACAGTGGACAAACAGGATGAGGGTTGGTGAGGATATTGACTTGGTTAGTCAGATCGGCCACTTGTTGCATCATGTCATTGAACTGCTCCACTAGGAACTGCATAATGGGCGCGGCCGATCGCCGCTGTTCTACTCCTTGATCCTCTAAATGAACTTCAGCTATGATCTGCGAAGCTAGGTGTAGACACCCCATTTTGACCGGACCCTTTTCCTCAAAATCAAATAAATTCCTGAAATCGATTGAATTCCTGAAGTCAAATAAGGTCCTAGATCTGAATTCCGGGATGTTCCGAAACCGATCCTGAATTTTTCGAAAAACTAAGCCCATAACGTGAAAGAACCTGAAAAACCCCGAAAAATGCTCATCTGCAGATCATTTTCAAAACCTTTTGAAAGTCTGAGTGATCCCCGAACCCCATTGATGTTCTCCGTTCAATTGTCCCGACCTTCTCCTTCATTTTTCTAAAAATTTGAAAAAAACTAAAAATATCCCTGAGTTTTGGTATTGATACTCTGTTTGATTTCCCCGAGTTCTAGTGTTTATCCGCACACCATATTTTGATACGCACACTAACTCATTCCGTCTTAGTGTTTAAGGTGTTGTTAAAAGGTTATTACATTTTCCAAGATGGTTGTGCAAAACATGGTTATGCTAACATCATTTCAAAAGAAATGAGTGTATTTTTCCCTTCTTACCTAGCCCCCCATGATATAGTAAATACACTATCAAGGGCTGTCCATGGGAGAAATGGAGGCAAAATATATCATAGAGTGGGCTGTCCAAGGAAGAAAAGGAAGCAAGCATGCTATTTTTTTATTTTATTAATATACCCCTCTTCTTACTTAGACCCCTCCCCTATGGAAAGAAAATCAAAGCAAACATGTGTAAAGGGGTTGTCCTAGAGTGTATATTCCGGAGTTGTTTAAGATCCTTTGGGCTTGTATGTATGTCTTTTTAGTGTAAGAGGGACCTCCTCGGTCTTTTCTTAATATATTCTGTTACCATTCAAAAAAAAAAAAGGGGGTTGTCCTAGAGAAGAAAGGGGTGAGATATTTCATTGCTTTTTTGTGTTGGATCTCTACTTCACCAAGACACCCCCTTTTGAGTAAAGGAGTAGTCATAATTTAAATACATAGGATGGGGCTGCCCATGGAGCAAAAGGGGGCGAAAATATCATTTCCCTTTACATAGCCATCGAATGATGGCAAAAAGGCGAGGAGGCTTCATCTGCTGTTGAGAAAGAAAAACCTAGAAAAGGCTAAAAGAGAGTGAGGCAAGAGGAAGAAAGGAGGCTGCAGAGAGAGAGAGAGAGAGAGACGACTCCGGTCATCTTCTCCGGCGGTCCCACCGGAGATCTAACCTCCATATTCGCCCAAACCCTCCTCCATTGCAACCTCCACCTCCAAGATCAAACCCATCTCTTCCCCAACTCTAACCCCATCCCACCTTCTTTTCCACCGACCACTTTTTCTTCCCTTTGCCATTGATTCCGGCAAGTACCACCGGAATCCGGCGAGCTCCATTAAATCCGGCCACCCTTTCCCTTGAAAGTCAAACCCTCCCTCTAACCTCCGTCGCCACCCATTCATTGCCTTCATCTAATTTCAGCAATCCATTGCATTACTTTCATTTCTTTTCACCATCTCCTCCATTCCAAAATGTGGCGGCCATTTCTATTTGGCAATGACGAAGGATTTTTGCACAAGCTCAGTTTTGCCTCCATCAATTGATCAGGTAAAATTTCTCTTCATCTCTTAATCATTGTTTGGAATGCAATTCAAAATAGTCATGCAATTTGGATGTGGTAGTCTTTGATAACTTCTTTTGTTGGGTGGTTGTATCTCTTCATATGATGTTTTTCAACTCTCTGTCTGAAGAATGGAAATTTGAGGGGAGTTATACCCAGATCTAATGGAGGGATAAATTGGGTTTGGGCTGATTGCCAAGATAGGGTAGTACTTATAAAAACACATTTGCCTGCTGATTTTGGCTCTATCATGTTTTAATAATTACACCAATCTAGTCGATCCTTTTATTTCCCCTTTGTTAGATAGTAATAACTCTAAGAATTGTTGAGGTGTTTGATCCTCTTTCAAATAATAAAAGATGAGACCAGAAAGTGCAATTTACAATTTGTGTGCTTGTAGTTCTTGAAATGATTTTATGCCTCTGTATTGGGACTCATGGATCTTGCATCTGTATTGTATAGGTTTCATTTAGATCAGGGGTTCTTAATAATGGTAGTTGAACATGTTTTTCAAATGGAACAAACACACCATCTCATTAGATCAATGCTTGTAGTTTAAGTAATTTGGTTATAAGCTTGTTTTAGATTTGGGAATGTCAGGAGCCTATCCCATATCAGTTGTCCTTTTCCACACCGTGCTAATTCTTCAAGTTGCTTTAATGGCTCACAATGACAGTGAAACCAATAGTATTTGTGCAAAAATGTTCAGTCCTCCTCCTACTAATTCCTTATGCTGTTGACTTCGCAACTCTAATATCGGTTAAACCTCATGATTCTTGAAGTACTTGGCCAAACCATGAAAACTTGGCAATGGGCATTGGTCTCGTTTTGAACATTTAAGTGTCGTTTATCTGAGTATCAAAAGGCTAAGTTTCAGCCTTTGAAGGTGCTTCCACTGGGTTCTAGATGAGATAAAGGAATATTTTAGTCTTTAAAATGATTGCTCGCGGGATCCTTGGTTTTATATTCTCATCTATTGAGGTAACCAAAGTGGGTTTTGATCTCTAAACTTGATTCTAGTAGGATTTGGTCTCCATTTTGAGAGCATCTAAAGGGAAGTAAAATGTCTATGATAAGGCTATTCGGAGCGTCTCTTTGTCTCTTCTTCTTTCTTTCTTCTTCAAGTTTTGTGTCGATATTCGGAGTTTTAGAGCTTCTCCTTGCTTGCGGGATCTTCATTAGCATTCGGGATCGTTACCCACGTTTGATATGTCCCTTGATTTTGGAAACTTTCCTCTCGAGTTCAGGCGATGATGGGGTGTTTCTTGAGCCAAACCCCCTTCACCCTTCTTGTCCTCCTTGTACTAGGATTTCTCATGGGGTTTAGGGATTCCTTTTTCTTGAGGACCTTCACTTCTTACAGGGTTCAGAGTTTCTCCTTCTTCGGGTTCACTCTCCTCACGTTCCTAGGGATCTTACTTGGGCTTCGGGATTCCATCGATTATTGGAACATTTCTTCGAGTTTCTTCTTCATTCAGAGTCATTCTCCTCATGTTCCTCGAGATCCTTTCCGAGTTTCAGGATTCCCTCGATCATAGGAATGCATTTCTCTTAGGTTTTGGCGACGACGGACGGCAACCTCCTAAGCCAAAATCCCCTTTCAATCAAAAGGGATAAAAAAAACAGAAAAATCAAATAACAAAAATACAAAAACAACAAAAAAATCAGAAAACAACAAAAGCGTTTTTCGAAAAGCTGTTTCGAACTACGTTGGCTTGATCCCTTTCCACAGGGTACGTAGGCAGCTTGGGATTTTCGTCCCAAGTTCAGTCAAACTTTTCAATAAAATCATTTAAACCCTTCAAAAAATCATTCAAAAATATAAAAAAAATCTTTCAAACCTTTCACAACAAAAATTAAAATGGGCAAAGATGATGATTGCTAGGTCACTCGGAGCCTTCCTTTCATTTCATTTCCGATTTTGATCGTGGTTTTTCGGTTTTATCGGTTTTCTGACGTTTTATTGGGTTTTGGGACGGGCGACGACGTAGCGTGGCCCCTTCGCAGGGATTGTCCTCGCTGAGCCCAACGATAGGCTATGACGATCGTGAGACTTATCCGATCTTTAGCGGATCAGGATCGCTGAGCTTGATTCATTAGAATTGCTCCCTGAGCCTATCGTACGCTCCCTTTTCCTTTCCCTGGCATTCTCGGTCCTCATGTATCGTTGATTTTCTGATTCATTTCTTCCCCTGTATCTTTTAGCTCATTGTATGTTTATCTTTGACTTCTTATGTGCTACTGTTAGCTTGCTTACTTTCCTAGCATGAGATTGATTATTATCTTCTTAGCATTATCTCTTTCATAGGCTCGCATGCTAGTGTGTTCATTCTATTGCTTTGGTAGTTTACTGCTGTGTTTATCTGTCATCTCACCTGCTTAGTTATAGCATTTATTCATCTTATCTTGATTATCTGCTTAGCTGTAGCTCTGCGTGCGGATGTTACTGCTTTCCTAGATGTGATGGGTTAGGATTAGATGCGGTGAGTTAGGATTTGGATGTTTATTTTCTTTTGCCCATCCCTGGGTCATGCATGCTTAGATAGACGTTTTCTCGGGGATACTCGTTCCCATTTCACATGATTTTAGCCCAAAACTCTTCAAAATTAATTAAAAATGGCATAAGAGACAAAGTGCTTGCACTTGGGCGAATTGGGGGCGCTTAACACCTTCCCCATTCGTCATCAGGCATGGACTTTTGTATCTCTGATTATCTGTTGTAACAGAGTATTTCATGGGATCCAGGGCCTACTTCCTTGGATGACGACTCTTCTTTGTTATAGGTACATTTTGGTTCCGGGCTAGTCCTTGAATCGAGAGGTATCTCTTTTATATCGCCACCGATGCTGTGAGTGGCACCATTTCAAGAGTTCCTTGGTAGAGCTCTCCTTCACATTGTGGAGATCTTAGAGGATTGACGTGGGATCTCGTGTCCCTCGCTCACCGTCCTTGGGATCGGGGTCCACACTAGGTGCCTGCTCTTTGGAGGAACCTTGGAAATCAGAGGGTCTCTAGGTGGCCACGGGGAGTGGGCACCTCGCCCCGATCCTGCACCTTGACCTGAACCCGTGCAGTTGCTTTTCCTGTCTGCCACGTGGGAGATTGGGGACAACTTTTCGTTCGTGTCCCACGAATGGTGCCAAACTGTTGTGGTAAAAAACAGTCAATGTGATGTGGCAGTTCAGGAGAAGCGAACCTAGCTGGGATATGATAGGATATTGGAGTTGATGTTGATCCGATCGTCTGATAGAGAGGGTCCTGCGCTCATATCAGTCCTGTACAAGGTAGCACCCGGTCAGAAGGCCAACCCGGGGTATAGTCCCCGGGCGAGCCCTTCGACACTCAAGTCAGTAATGGGCACCAATAAAGAAACCAAAGCTGTGAATAGTGGTTTCTTGGGCTCCCCCCTACCTTTGAGCCTTTGATGGCTATTTATAGTAGGTGGTTATAGCTAATTTACCTCTTTACCCTTTGGACAAGTGTCGCCCTGTGGTTGGGCATAGGGGTGGCTATTCGGTTATAACCGAACCGAAATAACCGAAATTTTAAAAAACCGAACCGAAACCAAACCGATTAAAAATTCGGTTATTCGGTTATAACCGAATAACCGAATAGTGGAAGAAAAAGAGGGAAAAAAGCAAAATCTTTGTTTTGATCGGAGGGCTAGGATGATCCAATCGAAATGATTTTTTGAGCATAACCTAATTAAGTTGTGATCAATCAAATGGACGGTTTCGATCATCCTTTGGAGTGCCCATATCACATCTTTTTTTGAAAAAATAATGGTTTTTATCATTAATTCGGTTAACCGATTTTTTTTTGGAGATAACTGAAACCGAAACCGAATAACCGAATTGCCAAAAAAAAAAAACCGAAACAAAACCGAAATGGAAAAAAACCGAACCAAACCGACTGAACCAATTCGGTTCAGTTCGGTTATTCGGTTTTAACCGAATAATGAACACCCCTAGTTGGGCAGAGAGTGAATGTTTGCTTTATTTTCTAGGATTAGGTTCTTAATTATTCCCTTGTAGCGGGGGTAATTAGGGTATACCACCAGAGGACACGTGTTGCTTCCTGGTTGGATGGTCAATTCTGGGTCCTATCACTCAAAGATGGGCAACACCGCTTTTTCTAAATGTCTTGGCAAGCCTTCTCCACGTGCAAAGCCCTGGACAACGAGTGTCCCAAACTAAATACTTCATTACTCGACTTGCCCCATTTGCTTTGAGAGCAAACAGCAAGTTTCAATTTCAGCCGCCCATAATAGGAAATCACCCTTTATTGTTACTGAGTCAAAAATTATTGAATAATTTGAAAATTCCCTAAAATTGGGTACCATGACCAGTTTACATCCACAACCGGTATATTTACGTTCAAATCAGATGCACGAAGATGATTTAGAGTGAAACTCTGGTATCTTTACATTACAACCTGAATGTTTGCATTACAATCTTTACCTCCACAAAGAGCTTCGACACTCAATAAATAGAATTTGCCACTTAAAATTAAGAAGGTATAATAATTGTTGGCTCTTACAGTTTCAAGAGTTAAGAGACTCTTGTTAATGTAAGAGCCTTCCTTTCTCCTTTGTCCAGTTGTTTTGGTTTTTGAGCTCCCAGAACCTTCTAGATCAATCAAATTCTGTAAAATGTATGCAAGGGTAAAGGTTAGATAGCCCATCAACAAGAAGAAAAAGTGTAAATCCTATGATTAAAAAATGATTATCAACATAAAAGTTGAGAGAATATCACTCCATCGAATTCATCACCATGGGCACTGCTTTTAATCGTCTATCAGAAAAATACAAGAGATTTGATTAGGGGAGGGGAGGTGATGTAGAGCTCGATTGCCGATTGGTGGAAGCGTTCTACATCCGTTGAATCTAATTTCAGAGGCACAATAATTTTCAGATCTTGCTGAAATTATATCTATAATTATTTATATTTTTTATTTTTTGTAGGAGATAAGAAGATCGATCTTACCACAAGCGAGGGGACATATGAGATCGAATCAAGTGAGGAGTCGATGAAATGAAATTCTTGCATTCAACAAACATAAATAGGAGAAATGGAAGAAAAGCTGCATTCAATAGCTTGCAACTCCACTATCTCAAGGAAGAAGATGAAGATACAAGAGGGGCCTAACTCTCTCTCTCCAAAGACAAGATTCTCTACCAAAACTCAAATCATCCAAAAAACTGAGAAAACAAGAGAAATTAGGGGCTTTATATCTCATCCCTAATGCAAAATTACTTCTTAAACTACCCTTAATAAGGAAAAGACCATTAAGGGCATACACTAAAAGCAAAGACAACTAAAAATGATTGAAGATGACTACGTAGTCTACTAATGCAACTACCCTAAGGTGACATGAAGGTTGACGTAACATGCCCAGAGGATGCTCCTCTGCATGAAGAAACTCCCCTTCTTAAAAGAACTTGGCCTCGAGTTCCCATCAACCTCGTAGTGGAAGGACTCCACCATGGTAAAAAATGTAGTTGATCGGCTCTCTCAATGAGAGTAATAATCCGTAGCAGTCAGTCTGCCCCATGCATCTCAGCAAAAATGTAATACTGCTGCAAATGTGGCGGGTGGTGACATGTATTCCAGCCTCAAATGAAATATATGCCAATCTCTGCATATGGTTGCATCTGGGGATGGTGGAGTATCGATGGGCATCACCATATCAATGCTGACAATATTTCCAGGACTTCCTTTGCAGTGGGGCAAAGGGAATTTCATCTGCAACATCTGCATATGTGTATGTCTCATCTGCATCTGTATGAGCCTCATCTATATCTGTGCTAAATAACGGTGCCATGGGCTGTCTCATCATGCTTTGTCGTAGGCTCAACATCATCATCACTACCGGCCTCACTATCAAGAACATCAAGCTCTCCACTAGTATCAACAATATCACTAATGTCAAGCTTTTCACCATCACTATCTGGCTCTAAAATGGTAGTTTCAACAATCATTCCGGGCTGGCCATGTGTATCCTCAATGCCAGCTATAACATCTTCCTCCCCTTCTTGTTCGCTAGCCTCATCATCGGCCTCTAGGGGTGGACAAGGAAATGTATGTGTCTTTGTCTTGAGTCTCTGCATCTGTATAGTGAGGGCATCAAGATCAACCTACCATTTATGGCGAGTCTCCCATTCTCGACAATGTTGGTCCAAGAACTGTTGCCATCGCTCCTCACGGACTCTTTCCTCCTCACATCGTCTTTCATAATGGGGCATATATCCTCAAGAAGCGATTACGGACCTGCTCTCATCGGCGGCATGGAGGTTTCCCCAAGTCATGATGCTCCCTTTCCGTGAGTATCCATATGAACTCTACATGTAGCCTGACAGGCTCCCTGGCACGTCGTAACATCTCTCGGTGATTGAAGCAATAGTATTTGTGATACGCCTCAAGGCCCTTGACACCCAATACAAGCACTCGGCCTCACAATCACCAATGCCTACATAGCCAAAGAAGTGGGGAACAGATGGCTCCATAGATGTAAATGTGAACAAGGCTTGTTTCCCTAGTGAACCCACCTCATCTCGACTCCATCCTACACCGATGCTGCACTGGAAGTGGAGGTGCTGAAACTTCAATTGGCAATCTGTCCTCTGGTTTTTGTAGTAGTTCAAAACAAGTCAGGGTGAAAAACAGGAATCTGATATAGCTGACAGCCCTTGACAGTTTCAATGCAACTCTATAGTGCAACAAACTATTAGTAACTCACTATTGCATAACAGAAAATGAAACACCAATTCGCTGAAATAGAGATTCTAATTTTGTCCCATTTGTAAGGCAGCAGATGGGCTGAGCTAGCTGCCGAAATTATACACAATTTCTGAATTTTTTACCATATCTGATCATGGGCTTCGATTACACTAACGGGAATAATAACCATAGGCAATAGGAAGGATAAGACACGAATTCTGTAATCAAATTGATAAGCTCCAAATGAGGCATGACTAATGGTTGTATCCCTTTTCAATCTATTGGAATGCAAGCCCCAAGCTTTAATGTGCTGACTGCAAGAAGAGGCTTTGTATCACAGCAGATGTCAAATGATAAGCAGACACATTACACCATGAGGATAGAAGCAAGTTTTTTTTAGAACATTCAGTACTTGCACACCAGTGTTGTGGCTGATTCTGCTCTGCAACAAGGAAAATCATTTGATGTCCTTTAATCTCTGAAGCTGGTAGGTAATAAACTTTCCAGCTATCAATTTGATTGCCCGGGAGTGAGAACAATCTACTACTTGTTCAGTCCATTGTTGCTGAATTAGAATTCAGATAGGAGAAATTTGGTATTCTAACTTTGATATTGATGAGGTTTCAAACTTCCCAGGACAACCTCCATCTAAATTCTCGCTGGACTATAAAATTTTGGGCAAAACTTACTTTTCCTAGGGAGATAAGTTACTGTATTGTAAAAGACAGAATTTCGCACCCAAATTGTCACTAAGATTGTGCTCTTCTCTTGAATCTGAACTAAGGGATTAAATCTAGAGTAAATCTTCTTATCTTGTGCTGCAAATAAGGAGAGTGAAGTTCCAAATTTTCTAGCAGTTAATTCAGCCTAGAACCCAATTGTAATTTACTCTCAATCATACGAGTCATCAACAACCGAGCAGTGTCCTTCGGGTCTCCTGCATATAAACTTGAATTCTTTGAAGAAATGATTGCCAGTTTTAAGGGATTGAGAGCCCTCAAATGAATTATACCCAACGCAGAACTTGGCTATTACAAATTCCAACTTCGGTTGGCCTAATAGCTCTGCGGCCTTGTAAAGATAATTTCGCATGTTTGCCAATAGTTCAAAGATGAGTAGTTTCCAATTGCAATGCTCAATCAATTGGCAGCTGAGCTGGACCAAGACTATTAGACAGCCACAAGCAACAGTGAACCGGTGTTCCATCCCTTTCCTGAAATTGGACATGAACCTTATAATCAACCCTCCAAGTGTGCCCTGAAATTATAAGGATGAGATGAGGAAATGGGCCGTTGTGCATCGCATCCTGTATTCCCACCGAGATCCCATCCCCGGTTGTAATATCTGTATCGAAAACACTCAGGAATTCAATGATAATTTCGATGAATTTGTCCTTTTCCTTTGCGAAAACGGCATCCAAGATCTCTATCCCAAGAATTCTAGGTATTTCTATCAATTCCCTACTGATGCCTACTTCTGTCAATCTCTAAAGAAGCTGACATTGACCATGTGCAAGGTCGTTCTTCCTCTTTTTTTGAAGGCATAAGCTGCCTCACGACCCTCACAGTCACAACCATACAAGTTATTATAACTGATGATGATTCGGAGCGCTTCACTTCTTCTTGCCAGTCGCTAGAGAGCTTTTGTTTGGATGATAAGGTTTTAGTATATGCAGAGTTGGGAAATCTAAGGATTCACGCTCAATCTCCTGTCATTGGAGATCCATTCTCGGAGGCCAACACACATTTCTTTGAAGGCTGCTCCCCGCTTGGAAAATGTTTTCTATACACCATGTGACTATTCTGATGACAATGATGCCAACATGCTTGTTGAGCTATTGATGAATCTGGGTCATGTTGAGAGTCTGAAGTTACGGTTATTTGAATTTATCGCTAAGGTTTGATCTGTTACTTTTGTTCATGAGTTTCATTTTGACTATTGAAACCGCATCTTCTGTTTCGTTATTCATGTTGTATACTCAACTCAACAAAGCCTTTGTCCCAAACTAGTTGGGTTCGGCTTCGTTATTCATGTTGTATGTACTTTTCTTTTCTAAAGTCTTTGCACAGAATGGCATTGCCAAAAAGTTTGCCTGCCCTTAAGCTGAAGAAGCTAACCCTACATGTGGATTCCGACATTGCACGTTTCTTGTCTTGCTTGCTTAGGAGCTGCCCCTATCTGCAAGAACTCAATACCTTCGTACTTAAGGTCCCATTGATCACAAATTCATTTTTAAAGTTGCTGCGTATTATTACATATAATTTGCATACCCATGTTCTCATCTGTTTATTTAATTTCAGGGCCACCTAAAGAAGAAAAGGGTTTGATCAAGAAAAGTATTGGGAGAGACAGGGGCCTTCCGAGTGTTTGATGTATCACCTAACAACGGTTCAGATCAATATGGATTATCTAAGAAGTTGTTGTGGGATTGGATTTATGGAATTTCTACTAAAGAATGCATGTGCTCTTAAGCGAATGGCTATTAGTTGCTGCAAGAGTGTAAAGAAACAGTTGGAGGCTGAAATAAGTGATCTGTCTCTCTTGCAAAGGGCTTCTCCACATCCTGTATTGGAATTCAATACCTATAGTTAGAAAGAGAGAGCTCTGATTCCTCAGAATGACAAGCCATTAAAAGTACTTGTTCAATATACCTCTATGAAGTGCTTTACTTTGAATTTTGTTTTTGCCTCCATAAAAAACTTGAATTTGAATTTTGTTTTGGTGCATGTCTTTTTAGTAATTCCTTTGATCATGTAGGCTATCAACAGCTCTTTGAATACGATGAAGCTTTCCACCATTATACATCATGATATGCACTTACTCATTTTAAAACCGATCTTTTAATACCATAGAGAAATTATATGATGCCCGACCGTCAAAATGTAAAGGGCAGAAGGAGACAAAAACTGCTTCCTTGGTTTTTGAACCAAGGAAAAGTAAGAAACGGTGCTTTCCCTTGGATTAAAAATCAAGGGAGAGAGATTTTGTCTCTCTCTGCCCTTTATTTTGACAGTCGAGCATCATATAATTTCTCAATACCATATGAACCTATGATAGTCATACAAATTAGATGTAGATCATTTGATAACTTTCAATGACTTTATAATTTTACATAGATGTAACCTATTACAGTAAATGGCTTTTGGTAATTGACTTCAACTATAAAAAAAAAAAAGAAGAATAAGAAAAGTGTCATCAATTTATGTTCTTTTAATAGTGGTGAGGTGGTATGCAAATGCAATTGATAGATGAGAATGATGCAGTGTGTCCTTGTTATGGTATGGTGATACGTGCTTCTATTACATAGAGATAACCATATTAGTTAGTTTATTTTATTTCTCATGTCCCAAACTTAGGGGTGCAACTTGGGCCGGGCTCAACCCAAACCTGATGGGTTCAACCCTATTTCGGCTTGGGTTGGGTTGACGTAGGGTTTGGATTTGGAAAAGCCAACCTGATTAATTTTTGGTTAGGTTAATGTTGAGGCTTTGGGGTACCCGACCCGACCCAATGCAGTAGGTTTGAAATTGTGCACTAAGTTCCGAAATCAAGTAACTGTTCCAAAAGAAAATTGTAGTGATATTTTTGAAAATAAGGACTAGACCCAACAACTCTTGAGCTAGGAAGAGGGCTAAGTACTTGGTTCAATAGTGAGGGCAGAGTTTCACTACCAGCAAGTCTATAATGCAAATGCAGGGAGGATTCAGTTGGGGCTGATCAACAGAAACTTGGAGGGCACTGACTACATCCTCAGATCAACCACGTTTCAACTGTCTGAAGATGATTTACAAATCTCCACACACCACTAGCTCATGTTTAGCATGTTGACAAGCACACTTGCATAAACTGGCTAAACGATAATTCCCATAACATAAAGGCTTTGTATCTCTAATTTTGGTCCTGTTCAAAGATTGGAATAAACAAAGTCACACAGTACAAACCATGGAGCTTAAAGAACAGACCTTTGCCTTTGAGAATATATGTTTGGTTCCATGAAAATGCAGCCTCTTTTGGTTATGGCTTCGATGTCCACATTCTCTAGTGAGGTGTTCTTTGTTTGGGCAGACATACCATGTGCAAACCAAGAACAGTTCAGATCTTTTAGTTTTTAATTTCTTTGAGCTCAATTCTTGCCATTATTTCACCTTTAAATTAAGGAGTTTCAACCCATGAAATTGAAACATCTTACCTGAATTATGAAGCGAAATGAAGATTTGTGTAGAACAGAAAGTGTGGAGTGGTTAAAAATGCATATTCCAATCAAACTTTTCGGTAGGGTGGCTGTTCGGGCCATGTTGGGTCTGGTTGAGGCTAGATTTAGCCCAATCCAAGTACCCAAAACTTCAACCCTAACCCAACCCCAAACCGACCCTTGGGTCAAGAAGGGTCAACCCTAACCCAACCCACCTTTTTAATGTCTCAACCCCTAACCTAACCTGATTTCCAAATCAGGCCGCAGTAGATCAGGATGGAACGAATTGGGTTCAGGTTGTCACGGGACAAAAACAGAAAAAATACCAAAAAGCCCATATCCTATGATTTTAAAATCAGGATCAAATTACTAGAAGATAAGGGAAGAGGGCCGGGTTCAGGACGGGTCAGGTCGAGTCGGGTTGTGAAGCAAGTCTATCTAGCATCTCCTCTTTGCAAGTGCATGTTGGTGGGGACAGCATATGGTCAATCTAAGAGTTGAGAAGAACTTGCCTTGAAAAGGAGTCTAGCTTACATGTTAATGTTCTATCAAGGCCTTAATAAGTGCAATTTCTGCATTTCTATCCATGCACAAATTTAAATGTCATTTCACTGAGTAATCTCATTTCATTTGCATTACATTTGTAAAAAGGAGATCTATAAAAGCCGTTCCGTCCATTTCAATCGGAGCTTTTTCATTAGTCAATTGAATTGAACTTTGGAGAAAAGCCTTGTAAGCGAGATCCTTCAAGTTTTTGAAGAAATCTCTGGTTTTTGTGAAGCTTCGTATGAGCAAGAAAGATCAATTGAGCTGGAGATCTAAGTTCTTTTTGTTTTCTCATTTAATCCGTGTACTTCTAGAAGGCAGTAATCTTGATCGGGCATCCCTATGCCTGGTTGAATTTTGAAATGTAATCAAGATAATAAACGAAGAAAAGCGAGTGTTTAGTGTTTTCTTTTTCCTACCTATCGAAGGATTAGATCATTGTAGTGCTCTGAAAGCAACACTGTATTTGGTCCTTTGATCTCTTTATTTTTTAAACGATTTGAAATTCCCAAGTTTTGTGAAAAACCCTTCTAGAAAACCAAAACAAGACCCTCATCAGAACCAAATCTGACGAGGATTGTAGAGTCGCTACATATGAATGGGCCTAGGACCCTTAATTGACTCTGTGAAAGGCTTAGATCTAAGCAAAGCACTAGATTGTGTTAGGTTACGTGAGTGGAAGGTGTTAGGCACCACTCACGCCCAGCAAACCCTGCTCTTATGAATCAGATCTACAAGTTTTGAAAGAATCTATAGAAATTTCTCATTATTTACCTTCTATTTTGAAATTTCTTACAAAATAGATCATGTTCTGTAATTTCGTACAAAACAGAACATCATTTCATGCGATTTTGAATTTGATATTTTTTCCGGAAAACTGAATTTACGTACGAAGTTGAAATTTTCGTACAAAATTAAACATACGAAAATTGATGAATTATTCATAAGAAATTCCAGATTTCGAGAATTTTTGTGCTACTCTTTGAAAATTTCGAGATCCGAGATCTAATGATATTGTTAGGATTATTGAAAACCTAATTCTATTTGATTACCTATCGGATCTCTTTAAACTTCAAAATACAATGACGGCCCGTTTGGATACACCTTGGATTTGGATTTGGAGGTGAATTTGGATTTTTAAATCCAAATTCGGCGTTTGACAAGCCTTTATGATTCCTATTACTATACATATTCGAATTTGAACCAATGCATCCGGATAGAACACGTGTCGGAGGCACTGAACGGACAGGAAAAGGAATATCGATTACTAAAGCAAAGTCAGGCAACATACTATACTAAGGGCCACCCACTAATAAGAATTTTGAATAGCGCTTTCCATCTGGATTTGGATTTGAGTGAAATCCACAAGATTTACAAATTCCTCATGTTAGTGTAATTTTTTGGATTTAGAAATCATTTTTGCGAGAGGTTATTTATAAATCTAAATCAGACCCGTAAGGGATTAAAATGACCAAAGTATACTAGAAAAGTATCCACATGACATTAAAAACTGATCAAAATACATCGTATTAGGTAAAATGACTAGAAAACCCACGAGTCAGGCAAAATGACCGAAATACCCCTTTTCCAGTAAAAATGATAAAATACCCCTGAGTCATGCAAAATGACTAAAATACCCTTGTGACATAAAAATGATCAAAATAACCTCATGCAAGGTGAAATGACTAGAATACCCCAATATCATGGAAAATTACTAAAATGCCCCTAGATCAAGTAAAAATAACCCATGGCTCATAAAAAATGACTAAAATGACTAAATATACCATCATGAGATAAAAATGATAAAAATACGCCATATTAGGTAAAATGACTAGAAATACCCCTATACCATGTAAAAATGACAAAATACCCCCGAATCGTGCAAAATGACTAAAATACCCTCATGACATAAAAATGATCAAAATAACCTCATATAGGGTAAAATGACTAAAATACCCCAAGATAATGGGAAATTATCGAAATACCCCTATAATCAAGTAAAAATGACCTATGGGCTATGGCTCATGAAAAATGACTAAAATGACTAAAAATACCCTCATGAGATAAAAATGATAAAAATACGTCATATTAGGTAAAATGACTAGAATACCCCTGGGTCATGCAAAATGACAAGAATACACCTATGCCGGGTGAAAATGACCAAATACCCTGAGTCATGGAAAATGACTAAAACACCCTCATGACATAAAAAATGATCAAAATACGCCCATATAGGGTAAAATGACTAGAATACCCCTGGATCACGAAAAATGGTTGAAATGCCTTCCTATCAAGTATTTTATGGCTTTTTGGTTTTGTTAGATTTCAAATTCAAATCCAAAGAGCATCCAAACAAAAAAAAATTAATTTAGATTTGAAATCCAAATCTATACGTGGTCATCCAAACAGCATTATTTATAAACTTGTGAATTTTAAAATTCTTGATTTCAAATCCATGGATTTTGGAAATCCAAATCCAAATCCAAGGGGTATCCAAACGGGCCCCGAGTTCCATTGAGAATTCCAGAGAATTATGAAAAATCTCTCATAACCCTCAAATTCTTTCAATAGGTTTTGTTGAAATTTGAAACTTAAGCTTAAATCTAGTTAAATTGTAAAAATGCTAAGCTCTCTACTAAATTTGAGAGAAAACATTGAGAATTAGGGTTGAAAACCCTAATTTCCTAGGCTTTCCCTCTATCTTGCTTATTATAAAATAAAAAAACTAAATGAAACTGAAATTTTATTGAAAAAAACCTGTCTGAAGAATTCCATGAATTTGCAGTATGCTCTGGCGAGAATTCCGGCAGGCTTTTAGTGGTGCTACAACTCCTCAACCAATCTTCTCGGCTAATTCGACGGAGAATTCAAATGATAAGTTTAAACAAGGCGTATAAACTTTAATCTCCTTTGGAATTTCTCTGGCGAAATTTCCAATCGGATTCTGGCGAGCTCCGCTTCTCTTTCTCAAAATGGGGAATTTCCTCAAAATTTGAGATAAAATTGAGTGAAAAATCCAAAAGTCCAAAATTTGAGATAAAAGTGAGTGAAAAATTCAAAAGTCTTCAAAAGTCCAAAAAAGTCCTTGAATGAATAGAATTAGGCCTATTTATAGGCACAAATGAGGGAGAAAATTCCCATACTAATTTCAAAAAGTAGTTACATATCTGTTTTTCGTACGATTGGGATTTCGTACAGAGATTCCATACACATTAGGAGTGAACAAATACAAGAGTTGAAATGATGGCCGAAACCATTTTTGCTTTCACCCTCTCCTTTGCAACAACCTTACTTACATTTGTCCAACAACGCGAAGCTATGGAACATCCCATACTGATGAATTTGGCCTTTCTCTCCATTTTTATCTCTTTCACTTTCATTACTTGCTTGTCTTTCCCTCGTTTAATCTGAGCCGTTCATTTCGAGGGTCATGTGAGCCTCCTCTCCGTGAAATAAAAGGACTTAGAAGGAAATCTTTTGTAATTTCTATCATTCATAGGCTCATCTATTGGATTTGTATTTTTGTTAGTTGTACATTTTACTGATTGCATTTTGCTGCAGGGAAATTTCTATTACAATTTTTTTTGGTCGGTCAATTTCTATTACAATTAGTATGTATTTGAGTACAAATTGTTTATAGAGTATCTAATAGAAGTTATATATAACTTACCTTTCCGGTGGCCTTGCAGACGCCTTTAAATCATCTATGATTAGCAAGTGGTGCTAGGTCTAACAATCGATGGCAACATCCTATTTTCATTGCTAGAGGCCTTTGTAAGGAGAAATACAATTCAATATTTCTGATTAAATTTAAAACACTGGATCTTGTCAACCAAAATACACATGAAAATAAAAACCCTTTTAGACTTACCTGCCATGGCTGAAAACAAAGAACTTGAAGTAAGCCTTCAACTCAATCCTCTTGCCTTGTGCTCTTGCTTGGATGGATCAGCAATCCTAATGAGCCTGAGATTAAATAGAGATAGAGTTGGGACCACTTCTATTGAGAAGACTGCCCACTAACCCCATGTGTTCCATATCCATCAAAGGAGACCAATAAGGATGATCCTTGTTTGGAGGGAAAATAACAAATACGTGCAAGTGTAGACACCCCATTTTGACCGAACCCCAATAGAGTCGTTAGGATAGAAACCCTATCAAGCTAGTGTTTTAATGTCCCAAATTTGTTCCTAGAATAAGTTAGGGTCTCATTTAGGTCCCCGTAAATTTTCGTCCAAATTCGTCGCGGTTTGCCTAGCAAACGAGCGAGGTTTGTAGCAATGTCGTGGTGCAAGTTTATAAGGGTGGCGATTTAGCCAGAAATAGGGGTGCGCTTGAACCTAGAAAACCAGTTCAAATTTTCCGTAATGGGCTGTCCGGGGAGATACGGGGGTATACGGATTAGTGTGTAACAAAATTGGTTAGGGGAATCTTGGGTGGTTAGAGAGCTTTTGATCTCAGCCCTTCACTGATAAAGGCAATTTGAAAGGCTAGGATCAAAGGAGGAGAAGATATTTTGCACAAATTTTCTTCCCCCTGTTTTCTGCTTGGGACCCCCCCTGCTGGTATAAAAAGATGTTTGTAAATGGATTAGGGAGGGCTGTCCAGAGCAAGGAAAGGGGGGTCAAATATATCATTTCCCTTTGGGTCTGTTTTGCCCAGCCGCCCCCCTTGTGCAAAGGAGTAGTTATAAATGCATTAGGAGGTGGCTGTCCTACGGAAATAGAGGGGGGGTGTACGAGTATTCATTTCCCTTAAAAGGGAAACGAATTAGGGTTCGAGTGGGAGGGCGCCTCATTTTTTTTTAGAGAAGGAGAGATAGCAGAGAGAGAGAGAAGCAGAGGGAGGGAAAGAGGAAAAATTGCAGAGGAAGAGGAAGAGAAGGTGGAGAGCTCTGCCCAATACTCATCTTCTTCGGTGTCTCGCTGGAGATCCGACCTCCCAAGCTGCTGGCCGCACCCATCTCCTCCCCTATGACCACTATCTCTTCCCCATCAGCCACCACTACCCTCCACCTACCACCTCCATTTCTCCATCCTCTCACCACCAACCCATCCCTATCAAGCCCTCTTCTCATTTAGCCAAATCCATTTCAAACCCAAAACCCCTTTCTCTGCAATTTGCCACCGACCAGCCACCGCCTCTATAAACCCACCTCCTACCACCATCTCCTCCGATCTCTCTGGCCGGAATCCGGCAAAACACCACCCTTATTCAACCTCCCATTTCCAGCCACCTCCACCACCACACCGTCACCTCCACCTACACCACCATCTCCTTCTACCCACCACCATCGGCCATCATCTTCTCCATTTCCCTTATCTTACGAACCCGTGAAACCCTCACCCGCCGGCCGGCCATCACCACCATTTCCCACCTCCTCCAAAACCCAACCGACCACCTCTAACCACCATCATCTCCACCATCTCACACCACTACCTCATACATTACCTTCACCCTCTCTAAAACCCACACTAATCAGCAAACCCCAAAAGCAGAGGAAGATAAAAATCTGGAGCGGCCTCTATAACCCATCATCTCCGGTAACCCCATCGGAAATCCCTCCACCATCCAACCCCTTTCGTTTGCAGAGAGAGGGTAAGAAGAAGAAGAAAAATTAGAAGAGGGTTTGGGGTCTTCATCCCCATTTGCGGCTTGCGGCTTGCGGCTTGCGGCTTGCGGCTCCCAACAGGGAGAGCAGAAGGAAAAGAGAAAGAGAGGAGGTAGGGATCCGATCATCTTCTTCGATCGGATCCTTCCCACCGGTTGACCCCACCACCACCATCAACCTCCATTTTCGTCCCTTTCATAAACCCAAACCCACTTCGCTTCTATCCCCATCCCACCTCAACCGACCACCTTCTTCTTCTTCTTATCTATCTCAACCACCCCAAGACCCATTCCATTTTCCCTCAAACCCATTTCGTTTTCTCCTTAAACCCATCTCTGCAAATCTGACCGAGCATCACCATCTTCCATCTTTATTCCCTATCTCTGCAAACCCGTTTTCTATCACCATGGTCATCCCTACTTCGATTTCTTCTATCACCATGGTCACCATCGTTTTCGTGTAGATCTGTGAAACCCTCTTCCATTGCCGACTACCACGGCCATCTCCACTCAGATCTGATCTACTGCCACCTTCACAGCCTCAATCACAACCACCATCTACCCTACCCAAATCTGCCGCTAAATTTCATCGTCCCCTGTACTCTCCGGCAATCCCAAATCCTCTGCAACTTCCGGCAATCTTGTCGGAATTCGATTGGCCGTCGTTATCGGGATCCATATCAGCAAAAGAGTCCGAAATACAGAGCCTTGTTCATCCCTGTTTGAGACTTCAGGTAATATTCTTTGCTCCACTTGTATTGTGGAAATTTGGGCAGTTGTTTGCCTTTTTGCTCGGAATTATGGCACTAATTTACAGGTTTGGTGTTAATTTCATTTTTGAGTGCAATCTAATGCTTAATTTTCCTTGATGAATGGATTATCAAGTTAGCTGTATTAACTGGAAAAGGCAAATCTTCTGATTTTGTTAGTTGGCCCCAGGTCGTGAATATAGTAGGGTGATTCAATTGATTTCCTGATTGATATTCTTACAGGTTTGATCTTACTATATTCCAGATTATTGCTTCTCGGTTGAATTGATTGGTTGTTTTCACCTCTTGATTGAAAACTGGTATATGCTAAGCATCTGATTTGTCAAATTGGTGATAAAATGCTAATTAACATGATCTTGGTGTGATAGCATTAAATAATCTTTGGTTATTCATTTCTCTTCCTTCTTCCCTGGTCTTCTTTTAATGTTGGCTCAAAAATCAAGAGGGCTATGATGAGGTTACTTGGAGCCCGTCTTTATGTTTTGTGGCTCACCGCTTCGCACTTGGATCTGCACAAGTTGATGTCCCCTGTATGCACTGAAATTTTTACTAATTGGAATTATCATAATCTTTTGATATTTCTAATACTCTTCTTATCTTAAGCATTGAGTTAGGTTCTGAAGACAATAATGAATGGACTGTTCAGGTGAGATTATCTTGAAGCTTATCATATTTGTTTAATTTTATAAATTGTTTTAGGAAAGAAGGAGATCAGATGACTACTCTATTCGATATTATCGACATGAGTACTGTCTGATTTCAAGGCGGGATTAGAAATATTATCATGTGTATTATGATATCAGATGATTACTTTAGCATCATCTGATTTCATCCCCATATTGGGGTGGTGTTTGTGGTTGGGCATAGAAGTGTTCGATATTGTTTTTGCTTTATTAGGCTATCCAGCGGCTGGTCTGGACTAATTTATGTTGTTTATCATTTTATGATTGCTATAGGTTGTGTTTTTTTTTATTGAAAATTCTTCTTTGCTTAGCACCTGATTTATTTTTATAAGAATAGAATGGGATTTGCGATTATCTGGTAGCCTTTTCTTCTCTCTTTGATAGACTAACACGGTCTTATAGATTTCTGTTAAATTTCTTTAGATACTAGAATCCCCTCTCATTGCGAGGGCGATGAAGGCGCTAGCCCAAGCCCATCCTTAGGGGACTTGCTCAGTCCAAGTAGCATACCCCTCCTTTGTATATTGGAGACTTGCCCAGTCTCATTTCTCTTGCTAAACCTCCTCTTTGTGCGTCGTTTGGTTTTGGAAGAACACCCTACTCGGCTTGGCAGCATACCCCTACCCTTATGGGTATTGGGTTGCACATTTGTTGCACCCTAGGGCTAGGCAGAGCTGTCCGGCCCGGCTGGGTGTTTTACCTTTGCCAAATATGCACAGGGTCTCTATTTCCTTTTTTACGTCATTTGTGTCTCGGAGACAAGCCTTGTCTCATGTAGAGAGTTTCCCCTTTAGGAGGCTTACCTAGCCTCATGTTAGAGTGGCCTCCTCTTTTAGAGTGAGTCTTTGACTCGGTAGTGTTATTAGAGAGTCTCTGACTCATTTGTTCCCCTCTTTAGTGTTGTTAGTTCGGAGTTTCTCCTTTAGAGTTGTTGATTACTTCGCTTTGATTAGAGGCTAACTCAGTCTTATTAGAGCTTTGCTTGCTTGGGATCTTGGATCGTTTTCTCTCTTCTTGGGACGCTATCTTTTTTGTTGTGGTTCGTCTCTTTGAGGCGTTAGTTGCTTGTTTGGGGTTTTCCCTTTTTGCTTTAGGGCTTTGCCCTAGTTTATGGTTATGCTTGTTTGTTCTCTATAAGAGTGAATTCATCTAAAGGTCCTGAGCATTGGAAAAGCTTTAAAATCCAAAAACATTAGAAATTTAAAACTCAAAAACATTTGAAAACTTTAAAAATATCAAAAACATTTGAAAATATAAAAAACCTTAAAAAAATCTGAAGTGTGAGTGTTTCTTTTAGAAGCGTAGTTTGAGAGTTCGTTTCGAACTACGTTGGCTTGATCCTCTTCCGAGGTACGTAGTGCAGCTTGGGATTTACATCCCAAGTCCAGCCAAACTTTTTTTGTAAATAAACGTTTTAAACCTTCTTCAAAAAACTTTAAAATCTTGTTTTCAAAAGATCTTCCTCTAGAGTTAGGAGTTTCTCCTAGATAGAGAATTTTAGAGTTAGGGTTTTTCTTTTGATAGGTTGTTTGATTGTTTGTTTGCTGTGTGCTTGTTTTAGAGTTAGGGGTCTGTCCTAGAGTTATAGGAGCGCCTCCGTCCGGTCAGTCGGCGATCCACATCGCCGAGTGATGACTAGAGTAGGATACGCTAGTCCACCTTTGGTTTTTCTTAGGAAATACAGCCTAGTTACACATAGGTTGTAGGAACCACCTGCATTAGCCTAGGGCTAATCTGCATTTAGTTAGGGCATATAGGGTGTCCTAAAATCCACAATTCACTGGAATTTAAATAATCATATAATAAACTTTAATAACTAGTCCGGTCTTTTAGATCGAGTCTAGGATAGAGGTCTAGGTGTCTTAGGCATCATAGCTTAGAATAGGCGCGAAAAACTACGTTGCCTTGATTCTCGTGGAGGCGGGGATACGTAGGCTTCTTTGGATGAATACCAGACCATCAGAGGACTCAGACTAATAATTTAGAGTTTTAGGATTTGTTGTGTAGTTATTGTATGATTTGATATGTTTTCTCATTTTTTTGTACTGATCTCATACCTTTAGTTATAACTTGCATGTGTTTGCACATCAGAACTTAGACACCCATTAGGCTTGTCACTCATAACCTAGCTATGCTTAGGTGGCACATCTTTCATTTTATTTTATATGTGTTTATTATTTTTATCCTCAGGAAATGCATGCTTAGGTAGACGAGTCCTGAGGATTGTTCCCATTTCACATGATTTTTATTCAAACTTCTTTGGAGTTACTAAAAATGGCATAAGAGACCAAGTGCTTGCACTCGGACGAATTGGGGGTGCTCTCAGACCTTCCCCATTCGTAACCAGGCACGAACCCATATATATTTCTGGTTATCCATTGCACAGAGGATTTGATTTTAGGGTTCCATGGCATATCCATGGATGGCGACTCTGAGTTTATTTCAGGTATGTCTTGGTTTCGAGCCTTGGCTCCGGATCGAGACATATCTCTTTCTTTTTATATCGCCACTCGTGCTATGTTATGAGGGTGGCATCCGTTTTGAGAGTTCCTTGGTAGAGCTCTCCTTCACACGTGGATGATCTAGAGGGTGTTAGGGACCAGTTCCCTCGCCGCCTATCTCGGATCGGGGTCCACAGCAAGGAACGTGCATATATGGGAAACTACCGTTCAAAACTAAATAAGATTGGAATGACCATCCGGGTCTTTAGGTAAAACGATTTTAAACAATGAAAAAGACCAAAAAGTCCAACATTCTCCCACTTGGTCTTGTAATTGTTAAAATATATATAAGAAAAACTTTGCCTGAAAAGACAACTCCACCGGATGGTTTTAAAATAAGAAAATTGCATGTCTAGTGGCCACTCTTTTTGAAAACTAATTCCAATCAAATCTAGTTTAAGCACGTGTGATAAACACAAGATCTAGACAAATGAAATTACTAATATTGGGTCATAGAGATCATCATATCTGTAAAGAGATATGGTACCATCTATGACCACTATATTAGTTCTATCATTTTCCATGATCCTTATCTGTAATAGTAGAAGTGTACTTGATGATGTGGTGTTTTCTACGAACCTTCTATAATAGCCGGCAAGTCCTAAGAAACTCCGAATTTCGGTTGCTGTCGTGGGTCTTTGCCATTCTTCGACGGCTTTAGTCTTCGCTGGATCCACATAAATTCCTTCTCGGGTGACTACGTGACCCAAGAACGCCACTTGCTGCAACCAGAATTCACATTTACTGAATTTGGCATACAGCTTCTTCTGTCGAAGTGTTTGTAAAATAATCTTCAGATGTTCCTCATGTTCTTCGCGACTCTTAGAATAGATAAGAATGTCATCGATAAACACCACCACAAATTTGTCAAGATAATCGTGAAATACTATGTTCATTAGATCCATGAATACGGCTGGGGCATTCGTTAGTCCGAATGGCATGACAACGAACTCATAATGTCTGTATCGTGTGCGGAACGCCGTCTTTGGAATGTCTTCCTTCTTTACTTTCAGCTGGTGATAACCAGATCTGAGATCAATCTTGGAGAAGTACCTAGCACCTTGAAGTTGGTCGAACAAGTCGTCGATTCTGGGCAACGGGTACTTGTTCTTTATTGTGACATTGTTCAGTTCTCGGTAATCAATGCACAACCTCATTGATCCATCCTTCTTCTTTACGAACAAGACAGGAGCTCCACAGGGTGATACACTGGGCCGGATGAATCCTTTGTCTAATATTTCTTGCAGTTGCTTCTTTAGTTCCTCCAATTCTATCGGCGCCATTCGATACGGTCTTTTGGATATTGGATTTGCTCCCGGTACTAGCTTGATAGAGAACTCCAGTTCCCGATCCGGTGGGGGTCCTGGTAGATCATTAGGAAATACATCCTCGTACTTTTGCACAGTAGGCATGTTCTCCAATTTCATCTTCTTTTTACTGGTGTCCACAACTGGAGCGAGGTATCCTTCACAACCCTGTTTTAATAATCGTCTTGCCTGCAATGATGATATTAATGCTGGGGTTTTGTCTCCATCAAGGCTTTTATATACAAGTTGGGGTTTATCTGGAATAGTAAACCTGACTTCTTTCCTGTAACAGTCTATGTTTGCATGGTTTAAAGTCAACCAATCCATTCCCAATATAACATCAAATTCTAAAATATGTAAGGAGATAAGATCTACCGATAATTTTCTGCCACAAATATCAACAGAGCATGCTCGATAAACTCCTGATGTAACTAGAGAATTTCCACGAGGCGTTTTAATCGAAAGTTCAAGATCTAACTTCTGAAGTGGTATGTTCAAATGCTTGGCAAACATAGGTGAAACGAAAGAATGCATAGAGCCAGAATCAAATAATGTATGTGCATTCTTTAAACTTATAGACAAAGTACCTGTCACCACATCATTCGTTGCCTCAACTTCAGCAGTTGTGATAGCAAAAGTATGGGCCTGTCCCTTTGGCTGTGGTTGTTGTTGTTGTTGTCGACCTCCTCCTACTGCTCTAGGCTTGGTGCACTGATTTGAATAGTGCCCCATCTCGTTACAATTGAAACACTTGATGTCTGGGCGGGCATTCAGGGTCTGCTTGAGGGTTGGCTGACTGTTCCGAGTCAAAGTTATATTTTGTTCCCATTTTGGGATCGTCTTGCAGTCCTTTGCCACGTGTCCCTCCATTCCGCATTGGAAGCATTTTCGTGTCCCCACGTAACAGACACCTCCATGTCTCTTTCCACATTTTGAGCAGTGTTGCTGGTTTCTTGCTTCCTTGATATCAGGTCTCTTTGTTCCAGATCCTTCTGGTTGGCTTTCATTCTTTCTCTTTACGCTGGTCAACTTATTTTTAGACTACTGAAAGTCCAAATATTCAATTTTCACTTTCAAAGCACGTCTCGCCACGGCTTCGTAGCTTTGAAAATCTAAAGCTAACACTAGGCTTTAATCCGTATTGAAATTTGTCCACCTTACTTTGAACGTCAGTCACTAGGTGGGTTGCATATCGAGCCAGTCTTGTAAATTTTGGTTCATATTGAGAGACTGTCTCTCCCTCTTCTTGCTTTAATGAAATAAATTCTCTCACCAACTGAGCTTTTAGTGGTTGTGGGAAGAATTTTTTGAGGAAGATTCTTTTGAATTCATTCCAACACATTGCATTCATTTCTTCTTCTGTTTTTGTATTTCGGACTAAATTCCACCATTGGTCCGCATCACCGTCCAATCTATACGTCGCCAATCTTACACATTGCTGACTGGTAAAGTCGATCACTGAAAAGATCTTTTCGATGGAGTGAATCCATCTTTCAGCTTCTAAGGGGTCTGTAGTTCCCGAGAAGGCAGCAGGATGTTGCCTTATAAACTGTTCCAGTATAGCTCCTTTTGAAGTGGTGCAGATGGGGCTCTTTGTTGGTTCATATTTGCTGTCATTGCTTGGGCTAGCTGTGCCAATGCAGTGGCAATGGCATCATTTCCTGCGTTGTTGTTTCTAGCGTTGGCTGTAGGTTGTTCGTTTCTTGCTTGTCTTTCTCTGCGTGGCCTGCCACGTCCCCTCCTTGCCTCAACCTCGATTGCAAAAATCTGTTCATGATTCTCCGCCATCTTCATATCATAGTATCATGTTAGTAATCTAAATCATAACTCATATTTAAAAGCATTTATATTAATATCACATAAATATCACAGAATACATGAGTCCTATAATAACCAACGACTAGCGGTATAGTTAACATATTCTAACCATATTGTAACTTAAACATTTTGATAGGGTAAATCCTAATCCTATCTTTTTGGATCCTAATCTCCAAAACCGACTAAACTTTGCTTTGATACCAAATGTAACGCCCCAGATTTTTAGAAATACATAACTCGGGGCATAGGAGAATATTAAATACTAAATTACATCATTTATCTCAAAGACTTTCATTATTCCCAAGATCTCAAATACAACAATCATGTTTAGAGGGTTTACAGAAATTAGGTCTAACTTATTACATCTTAATTCAAGACATAGTTAAGACATATTTAAAACATATTTGTCCTTTGGAATAGTTCTGGATTCAACTCTAGCGTTCCTCATCTTTCATCTTCACTTCACCTGGGGGTTGGAACAATAAAAGAAGGAAAAAGGGTGAGCTCAAATAGCCCAGTAGGGTATAAGCAGCAAGTGATGTAGAACCTCAGCAGTTCGCCTTTCTTTGATTGAAGTTCAAGTATTATGAAAACAAAATCTAACATAGGTGGTAAAACCGGCCCATATTTGAGAACAAAATCTAACATAGGTGGTAGAACCGACCCATTTTTTAAAACAAAATCTAACATAAGTGGTATAACCTACCCATGATAAATAACTTTAAAACTATCTATTAGGATGCATATTAAAGACTTACTTTAACAGGAAAAAGTGATTTTCCCATGTCTTTTTCTTCTCCTTTCTCTTTCTCTACCTCTTTCTCTTTTCCTCGCTCTCTCTACTTTTCCTTAACACTCTTTTTTTTTATTTTCTCTCTTTCTCTTTTCTCTCTCTCTTTCTTTCTGTTTTTCTTCTTCTTCTCTTCCTCTATTTATAAGGAAAGCTGGAGTGAATAGTGACATGAATAATATTTGAAAAGTGACCTTTGAATAGTGACTGAATAGTGACACTAAATAGGGAACGACAACTTTCGTCAACTTTTTCAACTTTTTCAACTACTCTCTTAAATGCTTTTACGAAAATATATGAATAGTAAAGGTATAAATAAATGAATAGTAAAGGCTGCTTGAATAGTAATAGGATGATTAATGTTATTTAATTATTATTTTCGTGGGTAAAGCGCAACTACTTATTCATGATAGTGGTTGTGGAGTTCACCCGCTTAGTCAATGAGTTAATGAAAGTGGTTGCGGTGTGTTCTTCTGGTAGTGGTTCCCACTAGTGATGGGTCCCGCTGGTGGTGGGTCCCGCTATTTGTGGGTCCAGCTTGTGGTGGGTCCCACTGGTGGTAGGACCCGCTTGTGGTGGGGTCCGCTGGTGAATAGTACTTGGTGGGTCCTACTGTGAATAGTAAATATGAATAGTGATGTAAATAGTGTCAATGCATAGTAATTTTGAATAGTGACTATTGTGAATATTCAATATATGTAAGTATATCTACTCATTTATAATTGACATCTGGGGCGATGGCTTAGTGGTAGGAAGCCGTTCAATCCACGCTCAGTGTCGGATTTGAATCGCGTAAGCCCCATTATGCCAGATGTCCTTATGCCCGATTTGAATCGCGTAAGCCCCATCATGGCCGATGATTACCCACCTATGAGGCCATTTTTATTTATTATATATATTTATTATATATATATATATATATTATATATATATTTATTTATTTATTACAGGCCTGCCCGGGGACTATACCCCGGGTTGGCCTTCTGACCGGATGCTACCTTGTGCAGGACTCATCTGAGCGCAGGACCCTCTCTATCAGATGATCGGATCAACATCAACTCCAATATCCGATCATATCCCAGCCAGGTTTGCTTCTCCTGAACTGCCACATCACATTGACTGTTGTTTACCACAACATTGAGTTTCTGAAATAGCAACTAGTTGATTGTTTGGAAGAGGAAAAGGATAGCCGCTGCCAGATATTAGCATACCAGATGTTATTTCTATCCTATTTAAAACAACGACTAAGTAGTCTTTTTGAAATTGTAATTGTTTCTGTTTCAGTTGCCTTCTTTCTTCATTGTTAGG
Source organism: Tasmannia lanceolata (assembly GCF_043159265.1). Taxonomy (NCBI): domain Eukaryota; kingdom Viridiplantae; phylum Streptophyta; class Magnoliopsida; order Canellales; family Winteraceae; genus Tasmannia; species Tasmannia lanceolata. The sequence continues at coordinate 36,853,426 of NW_027518700.1, read as the reverse complement.
TTTGTAATGAGAGAAAGTCTCCTCCACATATACATGATGCATCAAAACAATGGGAAGTTTTTGCATGATTGAATTTTTTTTATCTTCTCTCCTTGTTGAGTGAATGGTTTGTCCTCTTTTTAAGACAAAAACAATAGAAATTTGCATGAATTTCTACTGTTCTCTTCTCTTTTATTCACCAACTTGTTGCATACAAGCAGTGGTTGCCACCGCCATTAAATCGTGGGTTGGTGTTCACCCCTACTTATCACATCTTTAGTATTGAAACATCATCTTCAAAAGCCACAAGAGAAGACTGAGAATTCCTGGGTTTTAGGCGCAAGACCCCACATAGAACTCTCCAAAACAGCCACCCGAATACCCTTTATTTCAGCCATAAGAACTCCACAGAAATCGCCACTTTCCATCTCACCTTTGGTCATCTTCAAGCCATCAACAGCAACCAGAGAGCAGCAGCTTGCTTCTGCTCATTCCCATATCCAAATCCCTCTTTCTTTTAGCCAATTTTGGCCCCTCTCAATCTTAAACTCCCAGCCACATCCTTTCCTTCTCCTAGAGCCCCCAACCACCTTTTCCTTATCCAAATCCATCTTTCCTTCAGCCAGTTTCTGGTAGCCCAAGCCTTTCAGAAGTCAGGGGCCTTCTTTGCGAGTCAAACGGACTAACGGTACAGGCTTTCTCTGGGCATTTAGGCATATCAGACACTATTAATATAGAAATCAGGGCATTCTCATTGGCACTTTTTAGTACCAGGCAAATCTCGATCGAGACTCCTTCAATGTGAACCGATGATTAAGGTCAGGAACATCCTTCACTTGGAGGTTTGCGGATGTGATGTAAAAGACTATGGATCACTTGGTAAGTGCATAACGTCATTTTTAATCATGTTTGGAAGGCCAATAACAGTGAGCGAATTAGTTAGCTAGAGACGGTGTTGGTAGGCTAGCCCTAGAATCCTTTGATCACTACACCCTTGTTTTATGTAGTTTTCTTTTTGTTTGGCATTGGACTTGACCACCTCGGTCACCCTATGATTAATAAAATTGTTGACACTTGACAATAAAAAAAAGATGACACATCTATCCATTGCACTTGCATACAACCTCACCATTACTAAAAGAACGTAAATAGATGTCTTTTTCCTCCTTTTTTCCATTGAAGTCAATATTGAAATCTATTTAGAGGGAACATGTTACATTTATGTACAATTATAAAGTTATTGACTAAAAAAGGAAAGAAAAATGCTATTAAAAAGGAAAGAAAAATGTTATTAAATGATCTAGTTTAATTAATGGATTCAACACAGCATATATAATGTACCGAGAGGTTCATCTTGGATTTAATATTGGTAAAGATGCATTGTGTTTTTGAGTGTCATAGGTTCCATCTGTTATGCTGCTTCACATAATCCATTTGTATTAGAAGAATGATTCAAAATGGGTAAGTGCATATCTTTGTAATGGTGCAAAGCGTCACCATATTCAAGGAGCTCTTAACAGCCTACATGAACAAAGGAAGTACTGAAAAGACAAGCACCAAACCAAAATTCAAATTCAAGCTCTTTATGGAGGCAAAATCAAGATTCAAAGTCAAGCACTTCATAGGGGCACATTGAACAAGTACCTTGAATGGATCATCATTTCGAGGAATCAGAACTGTCACTCCAACCATAGGAGTCGAATTCTAATATAGCATCTGGAGAAGCCCATTGCAAGAGAGGCAACTCATTTATTTCAGCCTCCAATTGTTTCTTTAGACTCTTGTAGTAACTAATACTCTCTTAAGAGCATACACATTCTTTAGTAAAAATTCCACAAATCCTATCCCACAACAGCTATTTAGGTAATTCGTAATGGTATGAACCATTGTTAGGCGATCCATCAACCCCTCGGAAGGTCCCTGACTCTCCCAAAAGTTTTCTTTAACATTCTCTTCTACCTGAAAGTATTAAATTGATGAGAAAAGTGATCTGCAAATTAATAATGCAATAGTATGCATTAACTTAAAAAAAAAGGAATTTGTGATCAATGGGACCTTAGTTATACTGATATTGAGTTCTTGCAAATTGGGGCAGCTCCTAAGCAAGCAAGACAAGAAAGGTGCAACATCAAAATCCACATCTAGGGTTAGCTTCTTCAATGTGAGGCTAGGCAACCTTTTCAGCAATTTCATTCTACACAAAGGCTTCGGAAAAGCAAAGTACATACGGCATGAATAAAGAAATAGATAAAACAGTTTCAATAATCAAAGTGAAATTCTTGAACAAAAGTTACAGAACAAACCTCGACGGCGTAGAAATATAACTCTAACGTAAGACTCTCAACATGACCCAGATTCATCAGTAGCTCAAGAAAAACATTGGCGTCATTGTCATTAAAAAATTCATATGGTCTATAATAAATATTTTCCAGACGGGGAACACCCTTCAAAGAGATGTTTGTTGGCCTCCCAGAATGGATCTCCATTGACAGGAGATTGAGCGCACTAATCCTGAGATTTCTCAACTCAAATTCCTCTACTAATAAATCATCAAGTAAGCAAAACCTCTCCAGCAACCGGCAAGAAGAAATGTCACGCCCCAAACCCCACCCTGGGCGTAAGACATGACAGTGTCGTACACCTGCAAGACGAATCCCACAAATGTACAAGGCTACAAAGCAATAACAAGATAACCTGGCAATTCATAATTGAAATATCAAAGTTCAATTAATGCGGACCCATCAGAGTCAAATCAAATCTCATCTCTCCCCAAAGAGTCAAAGCGGAAATAAATAATATGGTCTTTACATCTTATTCAGAGTACTCACTTCCTAAAGAATCTGAAAACAAATAAACTAATTTCCGAGTCAAAGTCAAATTCCAGAACTAAGCGTCCTGCTCCTCGTTAACCTCACGAAGACCAAAACCTGAAAAAAATATTAAATAACCATAGTCAGCTGAAAAGCTCAGTACATAATAAAGCAATACTCTAAACACAGTCTAACATAACAGGATTCAATGGGGTTAGATAGTCAAAGTCAAAGCTGAGTTCAAAGGTCTTAGCTGATTCATTAGGCATAAACAGTTATAAGTGCATACCAGATATGGTTCTAAAGTGAAGGTGCAATAAAGAAAATTCAAAGTCTAAGTTCGGATCAAAGTCGGAGATTTCAGAGTTCATGTACAGAGGGTTCAGAGTTCAAATACACTTCAGAGTCATCGACATGGTTCAGAAGACATGTTATTGCTTATACACCGACTGTCCACGGTGTTCGGAATCAGTTCCTGAAGTTCAAATACAAGTCGACAAGGCCAGCGTTTTATCCCACTAACGGGCCTGAAGTTCCAGTGTACTACCCCCACGGTGGGTCCAGAATTGCCACATGTTTTAACCCCATATGGCAGGATCTAGAAATCATCCAAGCCTCCACAGAAGTATTCAAAAGTGTTTAAGGTTCATATTCAAAGTTCAAACTGATAGTTCACAGGTTCAGAGTTCAGAACAGATGTTCATAACAGTATTTTAGAACAGTTATTTCAGAGGTTCGGAAGAGTAACAGTAGGTGAAACAAAATAGCATGATGGACTCAAAGCTAATTCAGAAGTTCAAAGTATCAATACAGGTTTCTAAAGTCAATATTGATTCGAAGTGACAAGGGTTTATAAATACCCAAAGTAGTACGTTATTACGTACCTCAAGGATGCTTGATTTCTTTCTTAATTCGGATTACGATTCAATGTCCTGATCTGAACAGAACATAAGTAACAAATAAGGGCCCAAAGAGGTAACCCAATCTATGGCTGTATTTAGTATTTTGGTGATATCATTATTGAAAAGTTTCCAAAACTTATTGAAACTATTTTTAACAGAAAGATGACGTTTTCGGCATACCCGTAGAGTACAAGAGCATCGAAAACGGACAAGAAACGAATAACTTATGAATTTCTGAAGTTTTGGAAAAATTGTCGCGCAGGACGTCCGAGAATTCTGAACGTCCGGGAATCCGGACTTCCGCAAATTCTGGATGTCCGCGGATCTCCTATTGCCAAACTTGGTACTCACGGACGTCCGCCCCATGCGCTGACCCAGATTTCTCCGAAAATGCGATTTTTCATCATTTTTGCACTAAAACGGCCATAACTCCTTCGTTTGACATCCGATTCGTGCGTGGTTAGATCCGTTGTACTCGTATCAACGAGAGGAATCCATCTAATCCAATTCCATGCTCAGAAATCCTCAAATAACAAGGTTTCTATGGATACAAACAAATTGATCTTGAGTTCTTTGGGGGGTTCAACACGAAACGAATCCCAAGGAATCCAAGATCTACCATGGAGTTTGCCATAGACTAAAACCAAGGCTCTAATCACACCTCTTTTCGCATCAAATCCCCATTTTAGGGTTCTTTTCATTCGTTTAACCATTAAAGATTGTGGACCCCGATCCTGAGAGAACGACGATGAAGGTGAGGGGAGAGGTCCCCACACCATCCTCTCTGGATCATCCACGTGTGAAGGAGAGCTCTGCCAAGGAACTCTCAAAACGGATGCCACCCTCATTGCATAGCACGAGTGGCGATACAAAAAGAAAGGGATATGTCTTGATTCGGAATCGGGGTTCGAAACCGAGACATACCCAAAATAAACTCAGAGTCGCCATCCATGGATAGGCCATGGAACCCTAAAATCAAATCCTCTGTGCAATGGATAACCAGAAATATATATGGGTTCGTGCCTGGTTACGAATGGGGAAGGTCTGAGAGCACCCCCAATTCGCCAGAGTGCAAGCACTTGGTCTCTTATGCCATTTTCATTAATTCCAAAGAAGTTTGAGTAAAAATCATGTGAAATGGGAACAATCCTCAGGAATCGTCTACCTAAGCATGCATTTCCTGAGAATGGAGAAATAAACACGTAAAATGAAATGAAAAATGTGTCACCTAAGCAAAGCTAGGTTATGAGTGACATGCCTAATGGGTGTCTAAGTTTCTGGTGGACACGCACATGCAAGCTACAACCAAAGGTATAGTATCAGTACAAGAAAGTAAGAAAACATATCAAAACATGAGACACAAATCTATGCTATGTATGACGGGACAAGACAAGTCCTAACTCTAATGCAGGACTGGACTCGGACCAGAATGGCCATCCATCCTAGCTGCGCTACGTATCCCGGCCTCGGGAAGAATCGGAGCCCACGTAGTTCGATGCCCTATTCTAAATTATGATGTCTAAGACATCTAGCCCTCTATCCTAGACTCGATCTAAAAGACCGAACCAGTTATTAAAGCTTCTTGTATGATTATTAAAATTCCAGTGAATTGTGGATTTTAGGACACCCTATATGCCCTAACTAATGCAAGTTGATTAGCCTTAGGCTAATGCAGGTGGTTCCTACAATCCTATGTGTAACTAGGCTGTGCAACCTAATGAAAACCACGGGCTGACTATATGCCTAGTCTAGCCATCGGTTCGACTAAATGTCTAACCGATCGACTCGAGGCCTCCTAACTCTAGGGACACTCACACGACAGGACATACCATATCAATACAAATCAAGACAAACTCCTAACTCTAGAACACAACCTAAACAGCTAGGACATACTCCGAACTCTAGAGGAAGATCTTTTTGAAAATGGTTTGAATATTTTTGTAACTTTGAAAGATTTAAAATTTTTATTTTTAAAGGTTTGGCTGGACTTGGGATGTGGATCCCAAGCTACACTACGTACCTCGTGGAAGAGGATCAAGCCAACGTAGTTCGGAACGAACTCTCTACCTATCAAACACTTACGGCGAATCAACTATGCTCTAATAATACTATTATAAGAGCAAATGAGTCAAAGACTCTCTAATGACAATAACTGGAGAATAAATGAGTCAAAGACTCTCTAATAAAAGCGACTAAAGGATAAACGAGTCAAAGACTCTCTAATAAGAGCAACTGATAACACTGAAATGAGATAACGAAGTCAAAGACTCTCTAATAATACTGCAAATGAAACAGATGAGTCAAAGACTCTCTAAAAACGGAAACACGAGTCAAAGACTCCAATGACACCAACTAAAAGATAAATGAGTCAAAGACTCTCTAAAGGAAAAGAAACACGAGTCAAAGACTCCACTAACATTAACTAAAGGATTAATGAGTAAAGACTCTCTAAAAGAGATGAAAAACACGAGTCAAAGACTCCACTAACACCAACTAAAGGATATATGAGTCAAAGACTCTCTAAAGGAAAAGAAATACGAGTCAAAGACTCCACTAACACCAACTAAAGGATAAATGAGTCAAAGACTCTCTAAAAGAGATGAAAATACGAGTCAAAGACTCCACTAACACCAACTAAAGGATATATGAGTCAAAGACTCTCTAAAGGAAAAGAAATACGAGTCAAAGACTCCACTAACACCAACTAAAGGCTAAATGAGTCAAAGACTCTCTAAAGGAAAAGAAACATGAGTCAAAGACTCTACTAACACCAACTAAAGGATAAATGAGTCAAAGACTCTCTAAAAGAGATGAAAACACGAGTCAAAGACTCCACTAACACCAACTAAAGGATATATGAGTCAAAGACTCTCTAAAGGAAAAGAAATACGAGTCAAAGACTCCACTAACACCAACTAAAGGATAAATGAGTCAAAGACTCTCTAAAAGAGATGAAAATACGAGTCAAAGACTCCACTAACACCAACTAAAGGATATATGAGTCAAAGACTCTCTAAAGGAAAAGAAACACGAGTCAAAGACTCTACTAACACCAACTAAAGGCTAAATGAGTCAAAGACTCTCTAAAGGAAAAGAAACATGAGTCAAAAACTCTACTAACACCAACTAAAGGATAAATGAGTCAAAGACTCTCTAAAAGAGATGAAAACACGAGTCAAAGACTCTACTAACACCAACTAAAGGATATATGAGTCAAAGACTCTCTAAAGGAAAAGAAACACGAGTCAAAGACTCCACTAACACCAACTAAAGGATAAATGAGTCAAAGACTCTCTAAAAGAGATGAAAACACGAGTCAAATCAGATAATATAAGATTGAAAATCTGTGATCAAGATGAGATGAGATAGCATAAGATTGCTTTCAACGGATGGATCATGAATGACTAATCCTATGAGATCTTTGGAAATGAATGGGATTTACATCCTAACCCCAAAGGAAAAGTTTTTTAATCTTCGCACATTTTATCAGTGTTACCTGAAGGCATCAACCCTAACCATAATCTAGCGGAGTGGAGAGAGGATCTCGACTCATGACTTTGTTTGTGTACCTAGGACCGATCGTAGCCATTGGAAGGAAGATGGACTACGGCCTAATCTAGACACAAATGGGTAGGATATCCTAAACTAGGCTCACACACGTGATGCACATGTGTTCGTATACTACATGCATGTGTGGGTTAATCTAGGGGTAAGGCCAAGAGTTCCCTTAGCGCGAATCCATGTTCGATATACTGTACCAGTGTCCGGCGTATCAGTACGTGAACAAGAGATCCGTTTACGTACCATAAAGGTACTAGGCTAAGGGTGGAATGCTTCTCTAGCACAGAGGCACCAGGTGATGAAATCCCAGTCAACCATGCTAGATAACACTCCGGGTTCCTAAAATAGGATGTGTGTGCATGTGAGATGCAGGGGTTTAGATGAAAGTGATGTAAGTGTGTGCAATAAGTTCGCGCAATCTATGATGCCTTCAGGTTTTGTTAGATTAAGTTTGAGTAAATGTGATGAGCAAATAAAGCATACAAAACTACTATTTATAATTACTATTCAAGACTACTATTTATAATTACTATTCAAGACTACTATTCACAACTACTATTCAAGACTACTATTCACAACTACTATTCACAACTACTATTCAAGACTACTATTCACAACTACTATTCACAACTACTATTCACAACTACTATTCACAACTACTATTCACAACTACTATTCAAACTACTACTATTCAAAACTACTATTCAAAACTACTATTCAAAGCTACTATTCAAAACTACTATTCAAAACTACTATTCAAAACTACTATTCAAAACTACTATTCACAGTAGGACCTACCAAGTACTATTCACACAAACGGGCCCCACACAAACGGGCCCCACACAAGCGGGTCCCACACAAACGGGTCCCACATCGGCGGGTCCCACACAAGCGGGTCCCACATCGGCGGGTCCCACATCGGCGGGTCCCACACAAGCGGGCCCCACACAAGCGGTCACACATCGGCGGGCCCCACACAAGCGGGTCCCTCGGTAATTGGAAACGAAATAACAATTAAATATTCCACCGAAAGAAAAATAATAATACTTAATTAATAGTAATCATCGCGGTCAAAAAAATTAATAATTTAATAATATTAATAACCGACAAAAATAATAATTTAAATAAAATAATCATTACGGTAAAAAAACAATAATTACTCACCGACAAAAATAATAATTTAATAATATTAATCGACGAAAATAATAATTTAATAATATTAATCGACCTAGTACTGTTCACGCAAGCTTTACTATGCACGAAAATAAAAATTTAATCCTATTACTATGCAAACAGCTATTACTATTTCGACAATTTTAATATTAATAAAACTTCGAACAGTAATGATGAAACGAATGAAACGAGAAAAAAAAAATTAAAAATAAATAAATAAATAAACATAAAAATGAAAATACCTGCGATCGGTAATGGTAGCCGGAGTTGGGGCCGGATTCCGGCACAGCCGGTCGGAGGTGGTGATGATCGGAAAAGAAGAAGGCGGAAATCGACCGAAATCCGGCAGATCCGATCGGAGAAGAAAACATGAAGACCCACAGTTTTTTTTTTTTTTTTTTTTTTTTTAATAAATGAGCTCTTCTCTTCCTCTCTCTCTCTATCTTTTTTTTTTTTTTGCAAATGAGCTCCCCCCTCTGTCTGTCTCAGATCTGAAATCTCAGATCTGAGATCCGAGATTTCTCTGTAAATGAGGTTTTGGATGTCCGGCTGGATTCCGGTGGGGTTTGCCGGAGGTGGAGGTGGCTAGCCGGTGGTGATATGGTTGGGGACGGGTTTTGGTCGGAAAAAATGGGGGTGGAGGTGATCGGCGGATGGTGGTTGACCGGAGAGAGGTGAAGAATTTGGGAAGAGGAAGAAAATAAGGCCGATCGGAGTTGCAGAGATGGGTTTCAGCTGGGGGAAGAGATCAAGAAGAAGAAGAAGAAGAAGAAGCCGGAGATGGGGATAGTGATCGGAGGTGGCACGGCTGTGGGAGAGAAAATGGTGGCCAGCCACCCAAAAACCCTCGTCCCTCCTCCCTCTCCCGTTTTTTCCACTGTCCCTTTTTTTCTTTTTTTCTCCTGTTTTTTTCCTTTCCTCCCGTTTTTCTTCGCGAGAGAGATCAGAAGACCCATCATGAGTCATCATGATGGGAGAAAATGAGAATTTTTTGTCCCCCTCTTGTCCCCCCCAAATTCCCTTATATTTTTGCAAAAATAAAAATAAAAATAAAAAACAATAATCAAATGCATTGGATGCCATAAAAAATCAAAACATACTCATTACATGCAATTTAAAAACAAGGGAAATGATTACTGTCCTTATTCTCTCCGTGAATATAACGGATCCCACATCAGTGGACCCCACAACAGCGGGCCCCACACAAGCGGGTCCCACATCAGCGGGTCCCACATCAGCGGGCCCCACATCAGCGGGTCCCACATCAGCGGGCCCCACACAAATGGGTCCCACATAAGCGGGTCCCATATCAGCGGGCCCCACATTCATTCATTTTCCGCCTGACCTCGGGATTTCATTCGAATACGCGGGTTTAGGGTCCTGTCAAAATGGGGTGTTTACACTTAGCTCGTTCGCTAGGCAAACGTGGTCGGATCTTGACGAAATTTCACAGGGACCTCGGTGGGACCCTAAGCTAGCTCAGGGTGCAATTTGGGATCCTAACTTGGTGATTAGATGGGGCTTCGCCCAAGCACAGCGAACTTGGGTCCGGTCAAAATGGGGTGTCTACAGATGCCCCTCTTTGGCAGAGCGTGTGTAACACGCGAATGGAAAAGCTGAACAGACGACACATTTTGACTGACCCGAAAGCAAAGCAAATTTTTGGGTTTTCAGTTTTAAAACGATATTCACAAAGATAAAACTCTACCAACAATAGGGAGATAGCCTCTCACCGACTCTTAACTCGGCAACTAAGACATCTCAAAGAGATAGTCTCTCCCTAATACTCATGACTCAACTATCTAAACTAGATAACAAAAACGAACGAACAATTGTAAAAACACAAACACACATACATTGTTTTTATTAGGCTAAACCAAAGTAGACATAACCTCTGCTCAAAGAGCAGAAACCAAACAGACAAACCAATTACTTCAGTCGCTCAAAGAGTTTTCATTTTTCATTTTTTTTTTTTTTTAAAATTTTTTTAGAAACCTGCAAAATAGGCCAAAGACCAATGTATTGAAACTTGTCCAAAACAAGTTCAAAACCAAACACTCAAAGAGTTTTTTTTTTTTTTTATCAGGCTAAGTCAAAGTACACATAACAATTGCTCAAAGAGCACAAACCAAACAAACAAACCAATCACTTCAATTACTCAAAGAGCTTTCATTTTTTTTTTCTTAGAAACCACGTTGCAATTTGTCTAAGACAAGCACAAACTCAAACACTTAAAGAGTTTTTCCTTTTTAGAAACCTGCAAAAATAGGCCAAAGACCAATGTATTGAAACTCGTCCAAAACAAGTTCAAAACCAAACACTCAAAGAGTTTTTCCTTTTTAGAAACCTGCAAAAATAGGCCAAAGACCAATGTATTGAAACTCGTCCAAAACAAGTTCAAAACCAAACACTCAAAGAGTTTTTTTTCTTTTTAGAAACCTACAAAAATAGGCCAAAGACCAATGTATTGAAACTCGTCCAAAACAAGTTCAAAACCAAACACTCAAAGAGTTTTTTTTTTTTTTAAATCATGCCGATCAGTCAAAGACTCGACCAATTATTAGGGTAATCGAATATTCAAGCTAAACTCAAACTTCTAATACCCGAGGCGAGACTAAGTCTCAAGCCCAGCGATAGTTATACAGATCATTGCTGAAAATAAATCTGTGTAACTATCCGAGTAACTCTGACTCCTCTCTTTCAAGGTAGCGAATCACTCCGGATCATGCGGTTCTGCTAAACAGTTCCACGTAAATCCAAATTCGTAGGTCCTGCTAAACAGTCCCCTACAAACCTCTTCGCAGATACACATGACTCCTAACACGTTAGGAAGCTGCACATTGCGGGACGATGATTAGGTAAGTCACCACTTGACATTACACTACTAATCATCTGGGTACTAAGTACCAGAGGCGAGACTAAGTCTCAAGCCTAGCGATAGTTATACAGATCATTACTGAAAATAAATCTGTTTAACTATCCGAGTAACTCTGACTCCTCTCTTTCAAGGTAGCGAATCACTCTGGATCACGCGGTTCTGCTAAACAGTTCCACATAAACCCAAATTCGTAGGTCCTGCTAAACAGTCCCCTACAAACCTCTTCGCAGATACACATGACTCCTAACTCGTTAAGAAGCTGCACATTGCGGAACGATGATTAGGTAAGTCACTACTTGACATTACACTACTAATCATCGGGGTACTAAATACCCGGGAGAAGGAAGAAAATACCAATCCGTGTAACACAGGATCGGAAATATTTTCCTTATTAAAACATTTCAAAAAGACCAAACCGTGTAACACAGGTTCGATAATTTCCATCTCTATTAAAATCTTTCAAAAGGACCAAACCGTGTAACACAGGTTCGGTAATTTCTATCTCTGTTAAAAACTTTCAAAACGACCAAACTGTGTAACACAGGTTCGGTAATTTCAAACTCTGTTAAAATCTTTCAAAAAGACCAAACCGCGTAACGCAAGTTCGGTAATTTCAAACTCTGTTAAAATCTTTCAAAAGGAATGAAGAATTTACCATCTTTGATCAATTTCACTAATGGGCCAGTCATCTCTTACCAAGAATAACTAGGAGCGCATGATCTTTGCTGAAAGCAAAACTCAAATAGATTGATGAGATTTTCAGGTGCTGACTCTCTTTAACAGGTGAGAAGTATTCTGATGAGGTTTGAAGGATGCAGGAGTAGATTTTATACTCCGCTGGGAATTAAAGTTTCTGAAACTGACTCCAAAAGAAACAATTGGATCAAGGAATTCAACTCAAAGAGTATGTTCAAGCTTCTCTGGTTTCTATTTGCTAAGAATAGATATCCCAGTTATCATTGTGTAATATCTTTTATGACGCAAGTCATAAAAGATGCCCCTAGTATGATGTGCTTCCATGACAAAGTCTTAAGAAGGCAGAACCAAGGTAAGTAGAAAAAATTTGAGTTTGCATGGGTTCTTTCTTTGGTATAGTGGTAAAACCAACTCTACAAAGGCTGAACGTAAGAATTCTTCATTTTGCTCAGTGTTTGAGGCTTTGATGTTTCAGGCAGGTCAGAATAAAAAATCTCTTGCCCTTCTTTGATTCTTAAACCAGGATCTATTTTGAATTTTCTTTTCACTTTGGAAGGTATACACCCATTCTCTCCAGTGCCAAACACTTTTGATTCTAAAAGAAAACAATGATAAACAAGGAACAGACTCCTGAAGACTCTTTCAAAGAAGACTTACAATATTCAAATGATTTGACTAAATTTTGATTCATCCTTAGATAAAATGTGTTATTTTTTTAAATGGTAAGGTCAGCCACTCTTAGAGTAGTCTCAAAAACCATGCCAAGAGGCTCTAGTTTCCTCCATCGGGATCTCCGTCATGGTTATTACCACCTTCGGATTGCTCGGTTTCAATGCCCCTAGTTTAAAAAGATATTAAAGTAAGTCTTGTTGACACTACTCGGATTCCAGGATCTTACCCTATGTAGAGGTGGCTTCTCCGTCTCCTTGATTTCTCTTTTCGGAAGAAGTCAAAATTAATGTCTTCCAAGTTTTCAGTCTAAAAGACCACTTATCTCAACTTTTGCTTTCCAAGCTTTCAGTCTAAAAGACTACTTATCTCAACTTTTGCTTGTACTCAAACTTGGGAATTCTACGTAACTGATGAACTCCTTCTGCTTCTATTCAACTCAACTTTTCATGGGAAGTATTTGCCTCTGACTAGATTGTCTTTTCAAGTTTTCAATCCAGCAGACCACTACCCTTACTTTTTGGTAAGTCAATCCCTTTACTTGTTGACTTAGCAAGAAAAATGACTTTCACCTTTCTCTAGGCCGCCCTTTCGGGTTTTCAACCTAGCGGGTCTTCAGACTCTCATTCTTTTCTTTCTGTTTTTTCTTTTCATTCGCCTCGAACCTTTGCTTGTTTCACCAGAAGGACTTTCTAGGTGAGCTTGGGTTCCAAAGGGTTGAATACCTAAGGTTCTAAAGATTTGGACCGAATCTGGTCTAGCCAGACTACCTACGTACCCCAAAAATGGAGGATCAGGTCCGCGTAGTTCGCTTTGGGATTTTTCAAAGAATGGTTTAGCATTTAGCTTCAAAATTTTGAAAAGGAATTTTATCCCAAGGTTTGACCGAACTTGAATTAATCAAGTTGCCTACGTACCCCTGAAGAGGTGGGGATCAGGTCCGACGTAGTTCGGGTGCACAATGCCCCGGATTTATAATATGTTTGAAAAGAAACATTGGCTTTAAATGGTTGGCCCAAAGGGTTCTCAAAAGGATTTTAAAACGTTAGGATTTTGGCTATTAAGGCTCAAACGTCCAATGATGGCCTCCTGATGTATTTGATGTACAAGCTCTTTTGTTTAAGGTTCAAAGCCTTTGAAAATTTTTATTTTTTTTCGAGGAGTCTGGCGGTTTTCTGGCAAAACTTCAACCACTGTGCTCCACTCCCATCTCGAAGATCTTAAATTTATGTTCAAGATTCCACAACTCCCTGTCTGAAAATCTTCTCTCAGTATTTCATCAGCTCCACAGGATGTATGATGCTTATCTCTTTAAAATTTTACTCTTCAACTGGATGTCTAAAGCAGATGAAGTCTTGCTTTGCTCAACAACAGGGCATTCCCCTGATTTATCCTTATAGGATCAAGCAAGACTACCTCAAACCCCTATAAACAGGTTTATCAATTCTTTGCGCTCCTCGGGAGATAAAGTTTTGCCAATCCATCTTTCCCGAGTTTCGGATTTCGATACCACTATCCATGGCTTCGATTTCTTCTTTAAGTGGCTATGCTCGACGCTCTTCCTCTCATTCGACCATCTTTCGGATTTCGAGGTGAATTTCGTCTGCATTCTCATCCTAGAAGGGGGTCTTGTAGTTGTTTTAAACATTTAATCCAAGAGTGAATCATAAAAATTTGAAGATACAGAACCAAATGCTATATTGAATTGAGAACTTTGAGGTACATAGATGATTCACAGACATGCCTCTATGGGCTCTTCATCGGTTCTGATAGAAACAAAACACTGACACTATATAAGAAAGACTGACAAACATGACAATTCTTTTTCTTTTCTTTTTTTTTGACATTGATACTACAAGGCTCAACAACTTTCAACCTAGGAGTTGGCATAGATTCAACAACAAGACACTCTAAAAACTGTACGAATCTTCATGAACAAAAAGGTGGCACTGAAAGTTTATGGGTAACCCGCCTTCCTTCATGATGATAGCTACTGAGTTCGATCCCGTAGTAGGAATCTCGGAAAGGGCAACCCTACAAAGTCCGGGTTAAATGGGGCAACAAAGGCTTATGTTGACAATGTGGGTAAAACAATGGACTGCCTGGATCAAATGAGTTCAGAAATGGTCAGTCTTTTGAAAGAATGGTCTTTCGCTAAACACAGACTGTAGACTTGGAAGCACACACACTAGATCAATAATCATGGGATAAAGATTCTGAACAAATCTTGAGCACATCAATGAGCATGTTAATTTGGAAAGAATCCTCAATCTACTCCTTAAGGTGTTCTTTGGGTATAACTGTTCCTTTTTTGGGAATGAAAGAGTCAGGAACGATAAACATCCCTAATCAAAATAAGTTTCGATCTCAGCAATGATCATGCACTCAAAGAATACCGGTAAGATCAAACTTTTTCATCAATGATTTCGATATGATCCAAAGGCAATGAAAATCAATGGCTCAGATAATAGACCATGGCCATAAGAATGACAAAAGTAGGGTCAAAGACCAGATCTAAAATCTGAATGATGAATATCAACAACTGTATGATCAATATGATCAGAAATGATAGATCATGGTCATAAGGACAGCAAACGAGCTATCGGCCAGATCTCAAGATAAAACAGGTAAGGATCTAATCCTACTGAGCCATGTATATATGGGAATCAAGACAAAGTCGACTGACTCCAAAGGATAGCAATCATGACTGACTCCAAAGGATAGCAATCATGCTCAACATGTGTTGCGAAAAATTCGGCAGCACAACGGCTATACAAAGAAGTCAATGTAAGGCAAACTCGTGGTTTTCCTAATTCTAAGAAATAGCGGTTATGCTCAAAATATTTTGGATAAAATCCGGCAGCATAACGGCTAGACAAAGGATTCCCACAGTTCAACCAAAGGTATGTGAATAATGGTTACCAGAGAAAGGTAATCAACTAATGGACTAACCAAAGGTGAGAATATACAACAACGGGTCAAACCCTATAATCTACTGATCAAGGACTAAACCTGGCCAAGGTAATGGCAAGCAAAAAGCCACTAACTAGATCTAGATCTGAATAAGGAAAAGATATAACCAACTGAAAGGAATAAGGAATCTCTGACTAAGAGGCGAACCCTAATATACATAATCAGTATATATAGGTATATATACATACACACAAATCCTAACCAGGGGCACCAGCCCTAATATATCTAACGGAGTCGAGAAAGTCTCGACTCAAGACAGACTGATGAGTGTACTAGGACCGTGTTGTAGCCATATAAAATGAACTACCCTAGTCTACAAAGGGGACAAGGCTCCTCTAGGCTCCACATGTGTAAGCAACAGATGTTCGACCCTATATGAATGCAATATACACACGGGTACTCCCTAGTTGGGCTTCACTAGGTCAGTAAGTATATATATAATATATATAAAACAAAGTAGGGCTCCGGACTCAATCTAATGGGTACTATGCGTATGAAACATACTTAATATGCTGCAGCGCTGGCGCATAGCTTGGAAATAGATTCAACAGTACCATCAGGATGTAATAACATCCCAGTCGGGCACGCATTGAATCTATCCCATGGAGCCAATAATGAAAAACAATGAAAAATAATAAAAAAAATAAAAAATATGACAATGCATGATGTGCAGTGTGTGAATCCTTTGTTTTAATTACGCACCTACCTGGTGCCCCTGGATTCTAACGATAGAGTTCCCATTTAAAATGATTTTAGCTCAAATTTCTCCAAAGTTAATAAAAATGGCATTTTTAAAGAGTTAGGCAATGTTTCAAGAACTCCCCAGCAGAGTCGCCAGCCTGTGGACCCCGATCCTGAGGAGGACGACGACGAAGGTGAGGGGACAGGTCCCCACACCATCCTCTCTGGATCATCCACGTGTGAAGGAGAGCTCTGCCAAGGAACTCTCAAAACGGATGCCACCCTCATTGCATAGCACGAGTGGCGATATAAAAAGAAAGGGATATGTCTTGATTCGGAACCGGGGTTCGAAACCGAGACATACCCAAAATAAACTCAGAGTCGCCATCCATGGATAGGCCATGGAACCCTAAAATCAAATCCTCTGTGCAATGGATAACCAGAAATATATATGGGTTCGTGCCTGGTTACGAATGGGGAAGGTCTGAGAGCACCCCCAATTCGCCCGAGTGCAAGCACTTGGTCTCTTATGCCATTTTCATTAATTCCAAAGAAGTTTGAGTAAAAATCATGTGAAATGGGAACAATCCTCAGGAATCGTCTACCTAAGCATGCATTTCCTGAGAATGGAGAAATAAACACGTAAAATGAAATGAAAAATGTGTCACCTAAGCAAAGCTAGGTTATGAGTGACATGCCTAATGGGTGTCTAAGTTTCTGGTGGACACGCACATGCAAGCTACAACCAAAGGTATAGTATCAGTACAAGAAAGTAAGAAAACATATCAAAACATGAGACACAAATCTATGCTATGTATGACGGGACAAGACAAGTCCTAACTCTAATGCAGGACTGGACTCGGACCAGAATGGCCATCCATCCTAGCTGCGCTACGTATCCCGGCCTCGGGAAGAATCGGAGCCCACGTAGTTCGATGCCCTATTCTAAATTATGATGTCTAAGACATCTAGCCCTCTATCCTAGACTCGATCTAAAAGACCGAACCAGTTATTAAAGCTTCTTGTATGATTATTAAAATTCCAGTGAATTGTGGATTTTAGGACACCCTATATGCCCTAACTAATGCAAGTTGATTAGCCTTAGGCTAATGCAGGTGGTTCCTACAATCCTATGTGTAACTAGGCTGTGCAACCTAATGAAAACCACGGGCTGACTATATGCCTAGTCTAGCCATCGGTTCGACTAAATGTCTAACCGATCGACTCGAGGCCTCCTAACTCTAGGGACACTCACACGACAGGACATACCATATCAATACAAATCAAGACAAACTCCTAACTCTAGAACACAACCTAAACAGCTAGGACATACTCCGAACTCTAGAGGAAGATCTTTTTGAAAATGGTTTGAATATTTTTGTAACTTTGAAAGATTTAAAATTTTTATTTTTAAAGGTTTGGCTGGACTTGGGATGTGGATCCCAAGCTGCACTACGTACCTCGTGGAAGAGGATCAAGCCAACGTAGTTCGGAACGAACTCTCTACCTATCAAACACTTACGGCGAATCAACTATGCTCTAATAATACTATTATAAGAGCAAATGAGTCAAAGACTCTCTAATGACAATAACTGGAGAATAAATGAGTCAAAGACTCTCTAATAAAAGCGACTAAAGGATAAACGAGTCAAAGACTCTCTAATAAGAGCAACTGATAACACTGAAATGAGATAACGAAGTCAAAGACTCTCTAATAATACTGCAAATGAAACAGATGAGTCAAAGACTCTCTAAAAACGGAAACACGAGTCAAAGACTCCAATGACACCAACTAAAAGATAAATGAGTCAAAGACTCTCTAAAGGAAAAGAAACACGAGTCAAAGACTCCACTAACATTAACTAAAGGATTAATGAGTAAAGACTCTCTAAAAGAGATGAAAAACACGAGTCAAAGACTCCACTAACACCAACTAAAGGATATATGAGTCAAAGACTCTCTAAAGGAAAAGAAATACGAGTCAAAGACTCCACTAACACCAACTAAAGGATAAATGAGTCAAAGACTCTCTAAAAGAGATGAAAATACGAGTCAAAGACTCCACTAACACCAACTAAAGGATATATGAGTCAAAGACTCTCTAAAGGAAAAGAAATACGAGTCAAAGACTCCACTAACACCAACTAAAGGCTAAATGAGTCAAAGACTCTCTAAAGGAAAAGAAACATGAGTCAAAGACTCTACTAACACCAACTAAAGGATAAATGAGTCAAAGACTCTCTAAAAGAGATGAAAACACGAGTCAAAGACTCCACTAACACCAACTAAAGGATATATGAGTCAAAGACTCTCTAAAGGAAAAGAAATACGAGTCAAAGACTCCACTAACACCAACTAAAGGATAAATGAGTCAAAGACTCTCTAAAAGAGATGAAAATACGAGTCAAAGACTCCACTAACACCAACTAAAGGATATATGAGTCAAAGACTCTCTAAAGGAAAAGAAACACGAGTCAAAGACTCTACTAACACCAACTAAAGGCTAAATGAGTCAAAGACTCTCTAAAGGAAAAGAAACATGAGTCAAAAACTCTACTAACACCAACTAAAGGATAAATGAGTCAAAGACTCTCTAAAAGAGATGAAAACACGAGTCAAAGACTCTACTAACACCAACTAAAGGATATATGAGTCAAAGACTCTCTAAAGGAAAAGAAACACGAGTCAAAGACTCCACTAACACCAACTAAAGGATAAATGAGTCAAAGACTCTCTAAAAGAGATGAAAACACGAGTCAAATCAGATAATATAAGATTGAAAATCTGTGATCAAGATGAGATGAGATAGCATAAGATTGCTTTCAACGGATGGATCATGAATGACTAATCCTATGAGATCTTTGGAAATGAATGGGATTTACATCCTAACCCCAAAGGAAAAGTTTTTTAATCTTCGCACATTTTATCAGTGTTACCTGAAGGCATCAACCCTAACCATAATCTAGCGGAGTGGAGAGAGGATCTCGACTCATGACTTTGTTTGTGTACCTAGGACCGATCGTAGCCATTGGAAGATGGACTACGGCCTAATCTAGACACAAATGGGTAGGATATCCTAAACTAGGCTCACACACGTGATGCACATGTGTTCGTATACTACATGCATGTGTGGGTTAATCTAGGGGTAAGGCCAAGAGTTCCCTTAGCGCGAATCCATGTTCGATATACTGTACCAGTGTCCGGCGTATCAGTACGTGAACAAGAGATCCGTTTACGTACCATAAAGGTACTAGGCTAAGGGTGGAATGCTTCTCTAGCACAGAGGCACCAGGTGATGAAATCCCAGTCAACCATGCTAGATAACACTCCGGGTTCCTAAAATAGGATGTGTGTGCATGTGAGATGCAGGGGTTTAGATGAAAGTGATGTAAGTGTGTGCAATAAGTTCGCGCAATCTATGATGCCTTCAGGTTTTGTTAGATTAAGTTTGAGTAAATGTGATGAGCAAATAAAGCATACAAAACTACTATTTATAATTACTATTCAAGACTACTATTTATAATTACTATTCAAGACTACTATTCAAGACTACTATTCACAACTACTATTCAAGACTACTATTCACAACTACTATTCACAACTACTATTCAAAACTACTATTCAAAACTACTATTCAAACTACTATTCAAAGCTACTATTCAAAGCTACTATTCAAAGCTACTATTCAAAGCTACTATTCAAAACTACTATTCAAAACTACTATTCAAACTACTATTCAAAACTACTATTCAAAACTACTATTCAAAACTACTATTCAAAACTACTATTCAAAACTACTATTCACAGTAGGACCTACCAAGTACTATTCACACAAACGGGCCCCACACAAACGGGCCCCACACAAGCGGGTCCCACACAAACGGGTCCCACATCGGCGGGTCCCACACAAGCGGGTCCCACATCGGCGGGTCCCACATCGGCGGGTCCCACACAAGCGGGCCCCACACAAGCGGTCCCACATCGGCGGGCCCCACACAAGCGGGTCCCTCGGTAATTGGAAACGAAATAACAATTAAATATTCCACCGAAAGAAAAATAATAATACTTAATTAATAGTAATCATCGCGGTCAAAAAAATTAATAATTTAATAATATTAATAACCGACAAAAATAATAATTTAAATAAAATAATCATTACGGTCAAAAAACAATAATTACTCACCGACAAAAATAATAATTTAATAATATTAATCGACGAAAATAATAATTTAATAATATTAATCGACCTAGTACTGTTCACGCAAGCTTTACTATGCACGAAAATAAAAATTTAATCCTATTACTATGCAAACAGCTATTACTATTTCGACAATTTTAATATTAATAAAACTTCGAACAGTAATGATGAAACGAATGAAACGAGAAAAAAAAAATTAAAAATAAATAAATAAATAAACATAAAAATGAAAATACCTGCGATCGGTAATGGTAGCCGGAGTTGGGGCCGGATTCCGGCACAGCCGGTCGGAGGTGGTGATGATCGGAAAAGAAGAAGGCGGAAATCGACCGAAATCCGGCAGATCCGATCGGAGAAGAAAACATGAAGACCCACAGTTTTTTTTTTTTTTTTTTTTTTTTTTTAATAAATGAGCTCTTCTCTTCCTCTCTCTCTCTATCTTTTTTTTTTTTTTTGCAAATGAGCTCCCCCCTCTGTCTGTCTCAGATCTGAAATCTCAGATCTGAGATCCGAGATTTCTCTGTAAATGAGGTTTTGGATGTCCGGCTGGATTCCGGTGGGGTTTGCCGGAGGTGGAGGTGGCTAGCCGGTGGTGATATGGTTGGGGACGGGTTTTGGTCGGAAAAAATGGGGGTGGAGGTGATCGGCGGTTGGTGGTTGACCGGAGAGAGGTGAAGAATTTGGGAAGAGGAAGAAAATAAGGCCGATCGGAGTTGCAGAGATGGGTTTCAGCTGGGGGAAGAGATCAAGAAGAAGAAGAAGAAGAAGAAGCCGGAGATGGGGATAGTGATCGGAGGTGGCACGGCTGTGGGAGAGAAAATGGTGGCCAGCCACCCAAAAACCCTCGTCCCTCCTCCCTCTCCCGTTTTTTCCACTGTCCCTTTTTTTCTTTTTTTCTCCTGTTTTTTTCCTTTCCTCCCGTTTTTCTTCGCGAGAGAGATCAGAAGACCCATCATGAGTCATCATGATGGGAGAAAATGAGAATTTTTTGTCCCCCTCTTGTCCCCCCCAAATTCCCTTATATTTTTGCAAAAATAAAAATAAAAATAAAAAACAATAATCAAATGCATTGGATGCCATAAAAAATCAAAACATACTCATTACATGCAATTTAAAAACAAGGGAAATGATTACTGTCCTTATTCTCTCCGTGAATATAACGGATCCCACATCAGTGGACCCCACAACAGCGGGCCCCACACAAGCGGGTCCCACATCAGCGGGTCCCACATCAGCGGGCCCCACATCAGCGGGTCCCACATCAGCGGGCCCCACACAAATGGGTCCCACATAAGCGGGTCCCATATCAGCGGGCCCCACATTCATTCATTTTCCGCCTGACCTCGGGATTTCATTCGAATACGCGGGTTTAGGGTCCTGTCAAAATGGGGTGTTTACACTTAGCTCGTTCGCTAGGCAAACGTGGTCGGATCTTGACGAAATTTCACAGGGACCTCGGTGGGACCCTAAGCTAGCTCAGGGTGCAATTTGGGATCCTAACTTGGTGATTAGATGGGGCTTCGCCCAAGCACAGCGAACTTGGGTCCGGTCAAAATGGGGTGTCTACAAAGATTAATAATCTTACCTTGGTTTGCGATCTCTTTTCTTGAATCGCGCTCTTCCTTTTTTCTCCACGAAGATCTCTTCTTAGGGCTGCAAAGATGGTTTAGGATTTCTTAATCTCTCACAAGATGTATTTATAGGCTTTATTAGGAAGCCCTAATCTGAGTCAACTTCAAACGGACAAAAACGCCCCTCTTTAAAAAAGGGGGACGAAAATTTAAAGGGGGGGTATTTTGGGTATTTACAAGAAATGAAGTGCTCTAAATCGTCATCAGTTATAGAAACTTCAATGAATGTGAGGGCCATCAGGGAACTTATGCCTTCGAAAAGAGGAGGAAGAACTACCTCGTAACTTTTTAATGTTAGCTTCTTTAGAGATTGACAGAAGTAGGCATTAGTAGGGAATTTATAGCAATCCTTCAAATAGTAGAAATAGAGATCTTGGATGCTGTTTTGGCAAAGGAAGAGGACAAAATCATCAAAATCATCCGTGAATTCCTCGTTGTTCCAGATATAGATTTCACAACTCAGGATGGGAGCTCGGCGGGAATCCAGGATGTGATGCACAACGTACACCCATTTTCTAATGTCATCCTCATCATTGCTTGTCCCGTGGATACTCGCAGGGTCGATTAGGTTCATGTTCAATTCTAGGTAAGGGATGGAACACCAAAGATAATTCCATTTTTTGGATAGAAGAGATGTTCTCACTGCTTCTCTTAATGGAATTGTTGTGGATTTAGGGAATAATACGGCTTACCAGATTCCGTTGTAGAACATAAACAACAAACAAACAGCGTTAGTAAAACCTTTCCCGATGCGGCGAGATGAGGCACAGACAATGTCATTCTCTTTAAGGTGAATTTGCGCCTCTGCGGAAACTAATTCCGATGCAGCAGATTATTGGCCGCAATCACCCCCAAGATACAAAAGCCCGACGCACTGTCGATCTCCAAGAACTGCACGATCTCAGAGATTCGAACCACACGAACACTCCAGTAGCCCAACAAAATACGAAAAATAAACAGAGGAAGAAAGAAAACATTGTTTACAGTAAAGTAGAAAAGCAAGAAGAAAACAATATTTTTTCGTTCTGTTGTTGTTAAGTTCTGTATAGAAAACACAGAGAGCTTCCTCTTTTATAAAGCCAAACATGTCCGCTCAACACATCCTTTTAATGGACTAAAGACGCCATTTAAGAGAAAAGAGCAGTTAAAAAGTGTTACAGATGCGAAGAGACACTTTCCCAACAATCACAACGCTTATGTACGCCTGCGCTATTCAGGTACGCCGGCTTACTCAAGAATTGCACTGTTATTTACCCAGTTAATGACGCCGGCTTACTTTAGGTACTCCGGCTTAAACTGCGAAGGTAACAGTGAAGGTAAATGGAAGTTAAACGGACATAAACCAAAATTAAAATGCAGGGGATGTAAAAACCTTGACTTACACAAGTGGCCGGCCGAGCCGAGCGGGCCGGGCGGCGCGCGAGTGGTATAGTCAAAAGCCCATTAGGTCCACTTGGTGGTTCATGCGCGAAGGCCCCCTTTCTCCTCTTTTCATTTACAAAGCTAAGGAAGTGAAAAGCTACACAAGCACATGAAGCTTTTCTCCACTTTCCAATACGGGACTATTCGCTTTTGTCAATGAAGTGAGCAAACTCATTTTACAAACCAAAGTGGCTTCTTTTTGTAAACAAAAGAACTTCGTAAAATACCAACAAGGGATATATTGTATTAAAATACCAACAATCCACCACTTATTTTAATAGAAAATATTTTAAATAAAATATAACTTGTGTTGGGCAACCGGTGAAGCAACACGCATAATAAAGGTGACTATGTCTTGAACCTTTACTTAGTGTAAGTGTACTCTAACTGCCAGGAGTTGAAGTGACTATGTCTTGCACTACAATCCTTGGGGGCTAGAAAGAAATACACCACACGCATGAAGCTAAAGTGTTCAATTGGTTCTTTCGAGCTTGCACATTACGGCCCTGTGCACATCCCAGTTCCGTGTATGCATAAGAGAATTAAGCCCACATTCTCTTTGGAAGCGGCCCACTTCCTAGCAAACACGTAGGTGAGTCTATCAAGGATGCTCATGTAGCCTAGACATCCCACTCGTATGAGTTATAGATCTCATTAAGAGTAAAATACTCAACCTCACAAAAACTTTAGGATATCATGCTGGGTTAACCATAGGGATGGACTTCGAGATAAACTCATATTTAGCATGATCGTGGCACATCCACCAATTACACTATGACTTATTTTTCCCATTGAAAATCTAGTTCTTGGGATCTCCAGTCCTTAGATTGGGTATCCATCATAAGTAATTACTTATTAATGGGCTCAAGTCCCATCCCCCTCGATGTAAAGCAGATTTTCTCCCTTGATAAGGCCTTAGTTAAGGGATCTGCTAAGTTGTCACCTGATCTCACAAAATCAACGGTGACTGCACCATTGGATATCAATTCTCTCATAGTATTATGCTTTCTTCGGATCTATCGCGACTTTTCGTTATAGTACTTATTCCGTACTCTTCCAATGGCTGTCATGCTGTCACAATAAATCAAAACTGTAGACACAGGTCTATACCACATAGGTATGTCAAATAAAAAATTCTTTAACCAAGTAGCTTCTTCACAAGCAGAGGTTAGAGCAATTAGTTCTGATTCCATAGTAGATTGAGCGATTATAGTTTATTTCTTGGATCTCTAAGAGACAACACCACCACCAATAGCAAATACATAACCTGTGGTAGCTTTGGAATCCTCTGACAAAGTATTCCAATCCGCATCGCTGAATCCTTCCAAGATAGCAGTAAATCTCTAAAAATGAATCCCATTAGTAATTGTACGTTTAAGATATCTTATTACACGTGATATAGCATTCCAATGTTCTATACTAGGATAACTAGTATATCTACATAGCAAACCAACAGCATATGCAATATCAGGTCTAGTGCAATCTGTAGTATATCTTAAACTACCAATTATACTAACTTACTCTTTTTTATTCACACTGTCACCATCATGAATACAATCTAATGCTTGGATCAAAAGAAGAACAAGTAGGTTTACAATCAAAATACTTATACTTTTTAAGTATTTTCTCAATATAATGGAATTGATCAAGTGAAATACCATTTTCAAATCTAGTTATTTTGATTCCCAAAATTACATTTGCTTCACCAAGATCTTTCATATCAAAGTTTTGCATAAGCAAGCTTTTGATTTTGTTAACTACTTCTAAGTTAGAACCAAAAATCAAAAGATCATCAACATAGAAGCAAATGATAATACAACATGAATCTAATTACTTATAGTAAATGCATTTATCACTTTCAATTATCTTAACCCCATTTGATATCACAACACTATCAAATTTCCCATGCCATTGTTTAGGTGCTTGTTTAAGACCATAAAGTGATTTCAACAATTTACACACTTTGTTTTCTTGACCAAAGGCAACAAAACCATCAGGTTGATCCATATAGATCTCCTCTTCTAAACTACCATTTAGAAATGCAGTCTTTACATCCATTTGATGTATAACAAGATTATGGATGGCTACCACTGCAATTAAGACCCTTATAGATGTGATTCTTGTAACTGGAGAGTAAGTGTCAAAGAAATCTACATTCTCTTTCTGTTTAAAGCCTTTGGCTACAAGTCTTGCTTTAAACTTATCTATGGTTCCATCTGGTTTTAGCTTTCTTCTAAGAACTCATTTACAACCAATAGTTTTACATCCTGGAGGCAAGTCTACCAATTTTCAACTTTGGTTAGACATCAAAGATTCAATCTCATCATTGATGGCTTCTCTCCAAAAATCAGCATCCAAAGAGGATAAAGCTTCCTCTAAGGAAGATGGATCTCCCTCTAAGGTAAATGCATAGAAGTTTGGGCCAAATTCTTTGGCTATTCTAGCCCTCTTACTTTGCCTTGGTTCAAATTCAGTTTCAGTGTAATCATCTAAACCATGTTTAGTACCCCCACTATCTACAATAGTTTTGGTACCCCCACTATGTCTAGATTTAAAAGAAAATTTGTCCTCAAAAAATTCAGCATCTATTGATTCAACAATTACATTATTTTTGAGGTCAAGGAACCTATATGTTTTACTTTTTAAAGAATAACCCATAAAAACACATCCTATGAATCTACTTCCTAGTTTGGGTCATTTAAGATCAGGAAGTCTCAGATAGGCTAAACAGCCTCATACTCTATAGTAACTTACATTAGGTTTTCTGTTTTTCCAGAACTCAAGTGGTGACAATTTAATTTTATCAAATAAATTATTAAAAACTTAGAAAAATCATATATGAAAGTTATGAAGTATCTTTTACCACTACGGATTAGGATACCATCTAATTCACAGATGTCAGTATGGACTAACTCTAATAACTCTGAATTTCTTTCAACACTTTTGAAAGGCTTTCTAGTTATTTTTGCCATACTACAAGTTTCACACTTTTGAATCTTCTAAATTCATTTTTGGGATTAAATCAAGTGTACTCATACCATACACATATTTCTTATTTATGTGACATAATCTAGCATGCCATGCATTCACATAATCAAGCATATAAGCAGAAGAAAAAATTTCATTCAGTTCAACATTCAATTTAAGCATCCCATCACAAGCATATCATTTCCCAACAAAGGATCCATGCTTGGTTACAATGTACTGATCATATTAAATGGTTTGTTTAAATCCAGCCTTATTTAACAGAAATCCAGAAACTAAGTTCTTCCTCATTTCTGGAGTGTGAAGAACATCCTTCGGCATCACTTTCCGCCCAGAAGTGAATCGGAGTTCAACATCCCCAGTTCCGAGTACCTTAGTGGTGTGAGAGTCTTCCAACAACATCTTCTTACCACTTTCAACAGGTGCATAAGTCTTGAACCAACTTCTGTCATAACACACATGACGAGAAGCCCCTGTGTCAGCCTACCACCCATCAGACCCGCCAACGGCATTCACCTCAGTGATCATAGCCACAAGTGGTTCTTCACTCACATTTCCCTGAGGGACTTGTGCACCTTTCTTTTGCAGACACGTCTGGAAAATATGCCCTTTCAACCCACAGTTGTAACACGCAACCTTAGAATAATCAGTATTCTTTTTTGGGTTCTGGTTCTGACTCTTATTGGTACCTCAGTTTTGGTTCTGTTTCTTGTTCATCTACTTCTTCTTAGGCTTCAGATTCACTTGAGGTTTCTGGTTTAGGCTTTGGAAAACATAAATAGCATTTACATTACTAACATTTTCCTCTTTCTTATCCTGGTTACGATTCTCTTCTTCAATCCACAAACGGACAAGAAAACTTTCCATAGAGAGCTCTTTAGATTTATGTAAAAGAGAGTTTCTAAAATCTTTCCACGAATGAGGCAACTTGTCAATCACTTGAAATTGTTCACTAATGACCATTCCTTCAGCAAGAATGTCATGGACCAATTTCTGCAACTCATGGGTCTGTGATATAACAGTCCTTTCATCCACCATGTAAAATCTAAAGTATTTGCTAACAGCATACTTCTTTGAACCTGCCTCTTCTGTATCATACTTGTTCTGTAATGCTTCCCAAAGTGACTTAGAATCTTGAGAGTCACTGTAGAAATCATACAGTTCATCAGATAGGCTATTCAAGATAAAATTTAACACAAGAAATCAGATTATTTCCAATGTTTTTTCAAGACGGAACGAGTCGGTTCAAGTTCCGATCTCCATGTCTTAGGTTCGGTTAGAACATGGGCTACCTTTTTCGTGGACAGATAAAAGAACATCTTCTTCTTCCATCTCTTAAAATTTGCACCGTTAAAACGAAAAGGTTTATTCGGATTGGAGAAATCCAATAAAACTTCATCACGTGATGCCATATTATATAGAGACAAATTCACCTTAAAATTGCTGTGGATTTAGAGAATAATACGGCTTACCAGATTCTGTTGTAGAACAGAAACAACAAACAAACAGCGTTAGTAAAACCTTTTCCGATGCGGCGAGATGAGGCACGGACTATGTCGCTCTCTTTAAGGTGAATTTGCGCCTCTGCGGAAACAAATTCCGATGCAGCAGATTACTCGCCGCAATCACCCCCAGGATACAACAGCCCGACGCACCGTTAATCTCCAAGAACTACACGATCTCAGAGATTCGAACCACACAAACACTCTAGTAGTCCAACAAAATACGAAAAATAAACAGAGGAAGAAAGAAAACACTGTTTACAATAAAGTAGAAAAGCAAGAAGAAAACAATAGTTTTTTGTTCTGTTATTGTTAAATTCTGTATAGAAAACACAAAGAGCTTCCTCTTTTATAAAGCCAAACATGTCCGTTCAACACATTCTTTTAATGGAGTAAAGACGCCATTTAAGAGAAAATAGCCGTTAAAAAGCATTGCAGATACGAAGAGACACTTCCCCAGCAGTCACAACGCTTAGGTACGCCGACGCTATTCAGGTACGCTGGCTTACTCAAGAACTGCGCCGTTATTTACCCAGTTAATGATGTTCCAGTAAGCCTGCTTACTTTAGGTACACTGGCTTAAACTGCGAAGGTAACAGTGAAGGTAAAGGGAAGTTAAACAGACATAAACCAAAATTAAAATGTAGGGGTTGTAAAATCTTGACTTACACACGCGGCCGGCCGAGCCGAGCCAGGCCGGGTGGCGCGCGAGTGGTATAGTCAAAAGCCCATCGGGTCCCTTGGTGGTTCATGCTCGAAGGCCCCCCTTCTCCTCTTCTCATTCTCAAAGCTAAGGAGTGAAAAGCTATATAAGCACATGAAGCTTTTCTCCACTTTCCAATACTGGACTATTCGCTTTTGTGAAGGAAGTGAGCAAACTCATTTTACAAACCAAAGTGGCTTCTTTTTGTAAACAAAAGAATTTCGTAAAATACCAACAAGGGCTATTTTGTATTAAAATACCAACATTCTAGAGAGAATTGAAATGAGAATTTCATCTAAAAGATAACTGATTCGATCAACACAAATTTGTTGTTGCCCTTCTCTTTTCCCCTTTCTTGGCTTCATCTTTCCACTAAATTTGCTTGTAGCCTTCATCCTCTGTTCTCACTCAATCAATCACAAAACCCAGCTACAAAAACACAAAAACCCAGCTACAAAAACACAAAAACCCAAATCACTTAGAGAGAAAATTAGTAGAATGGAATCTGTCCATTTTGAAATATTAGAACTATAAACCAAAAATAATCTCCTAAAATTACTCCAGTTGTATAAATAACAACAGAAATGAAAACTAACCCATTATTTATCTGCAAGTTTGTAGTTTTTTCACAAATAAAGAGAAGCAAAAAGATAAGGAAAACCCCTCAATTACCATTAGGAAAACAAAGGGGGGAAACCCCTCAATTAAATGATCATTTCTGGCTCTCATTTCCTTATTTTTTGAAACCCACACTGGAAAATAAAACATCCAACAAAATGAACCTCCAAACAAGAAAACAAAAATTGAAGGAGAAAAAAGCTACCTTTTGACGAATCTTTACCAAAGGATAAGTCTCCAGCAGCAGAAGGTGAGATAGAGCGAGGGTGAGATAGAGGGTGAGACCTAAATGTAAATCAATGAGAGAGAGAGAGACTAAAGACCATGTATAGCGTGGGGGGCCCCAATGACTTGCAAAATCCTTGATATGTAGAGAATTTTTTTCGTGTAAATTCCAAAGTGATTTGCCTACGGCCCCCCCAAATTTGTTAGTGTAAATTCCAAAGTGATATGGCCCTTAAAAATCGTAAAAAAATTGATTTTGTCTTATCCCATAATTGAGTTTTCCGGAATTGTCCTTTTGCTCCCATTTAATTTTTCCATTTTTTTGGACGAGGGCAATGCCCTTATTGGTATTTCTCTAATAACTCTCTCTGCGCAAGTCCAAATTTTTGGGGATTTCCTTCCAACGATATGCTCTGCGTCTCCCACCCTATCAGAATATCTCTCTTTCTTTCCCACTCTCCCTCAATCTCCATCTTGTCTCAATATCTCTCTCACACTCTCAACCTTTAATCCCATTGAGAACTCATCTACTCTTAACTCTTCCCTATTATCATTTTTTTTAAGGTTCCTTTTTTACTTTCTGGTTGTAAAACAGGGTATCTAAATTGTGGAAAGAAAAATTTTCCAGAGAAACCACGGTGCCACCATCATATAATATCATAGTAAAATGGAATCCTGTAAAACGTGGTTGCGCCACGTGGCACCCCTCCTCCACAAACATAAAACTCTCTCTAGAATTCCATGTACAAAAAATTGTTATATTTGGATTGTACAAAAAATCTCACCATATCCTATTTTTTAGCAAAATTGTTTCTATTAGTCAATATCTATTTGTTGGAGAAAAAGGCAACCCACCTCCATAAACGTAAAACTCTTTCACAACTTGATATATTTGGATTTTAGAAATATATATATATATATATATATATATATATATATATATATATATATATACGCACGGGACGACAAAGAACTGTATGGACCACATCATAGGTTGATCAAAACCGTCCATGTGATGGAACACAACATCAATAGGTTTTGCCCGTAAAATCATTTCCATAGGCTGATCCTAGCCCTCCAATCTGAAGAGGTTTCCATAATTAAAAAAGCATAGAGGGGGGTAGGATTGAAATTATGTGGCTTTAATGGGTGTCTTTGTTAAAAAGCATAAAGGAGGGAGTGGGATTGAAAATATGTGGGTTGAATGGTTGCCTTTGTTAAAAAAAGTCAAAAAAGTGATGTGTAATTCTCATAGAATTTTGGGAGAAATTCAAATAATTCTCTTCTTTTCTCTTCTGCTATATATATATATATATATATATATATATATATATACTAGTAAAAAACCCCGTGCGGGCCGACAAAGAATTGTACGGACCAAATCATAGGTTGATCCAAACCGTCTATGTGATGGAATACAACATAAATAGGTTGTGCCCCAAAAATAATTTCCATAGGCTGATCCTAGCCCTCCAATCTATAGAGGTTTCCATAATATGTTGTTCCTCTTGAATCGGATGGTT
Source organism: Tasmannia lanceolata (assembly GCF_043159265.1). Lineage (NCBI taxonomy): Eukaryota > Viridiplantae > Streptophyta > Magnoliopsida > Canellales > Winteraceae > Tasmannia > Tasmannia lanceolata. The sequence continues at coordinate 36,822,297 of NW_027518700.1, read as the reverse complement.
AAGATCACCCTATAGATTTTTTATTAAAAAAGCATAAAGGAGGGGGGTAAGATTGAAATTATGTGGCTTTATAGGTTGATCCAAACCGTCCATGTGATGGAACACAACATCAATTGGTTGTGCCTGTAAAATCATTTCCATAGGTTGATCCTAGCCCTCCAATCGATATAGGCTGATCCTAGCCCTCCAATCGATAGAGGTTTCCATAATTGTTGTTCCTCTTCAGGTGCCCGGAATCCGTCAATATTTTGCAAGTGTCCTGCATGAGTAATATAAAGTATTTCTTTCATCATTGTCATATGTATTTACCTCTTCTCGGTAGTTTTTTCCGTAATTGTCATAGACAGGTACCCGTGTCGGTACTTTTCGTATGTAGATTACGATTTTACCCTCAAATAGATAGTATGTACAGAGATGTGGGGAGGGCAAAAAACGGTAAAAATCATCCACACTAACGTGTCAAATGGATAATAACAAGGGCATTAGTATTAGATGCACAAAGGTGACTTGCAGCCAATGGGGGCAACCTTGGGTGACTACAAAGGTGACTTGCAGCCAATGGGGTCAACCTTGGGTGACTTGCAGCCAGTGGCGTCAATCTTGAGTTTAGCATACTCTAATAACAAAATTTTTAAAATCATACATATCATATATGAGATACATCTCATATATATATATATATATATATATATATATATATATATATATATATATATATATTGTGCCCCAAAAATCATTTCCATAGGTTTCCATAATATGTTGTTCCTCTTATGTTGGATGGTTAAGATCACCCTATAGATTTTTTATTAAAAAGCATAAAGGAGGGGGGTAGGATTGAAATTATGTGGCTTTAATGGGTGCCTTTGTTCAAAAGCATAAAGGAGGGGGTAGGATTGAAAATATGTGGGTTGAATGGGTGCCTTTGTTAAAAAAAGTCAAAAAAAGTGATGTGTAATTCTCATAGAATTTTGGATGAAATTCAAATAATTCTCTAATTTCTCTCTTGCTATATAGATATAGTGAATGGAACACAACATAAATAGGTTGTGCCCCAAAAATCATTTCCATAGGCTTATCCTAGCCCTCCAATCTTATAGAGGTTTCCATAATATGTTGTTTCTCTTAAATCAGATGGTTAAGATCACCCTATAGATTTTTTATTGAAAAAGCATAAAGGAGGGGGGTAGGATTGAAATTATGTGGCTTTAATTTGTGCCTTTGTTAAAAAGCATAAAGGAGGAGGTAGGATTGAAAATATGTGTGTTGAATGGGTGCCTTTGTTAAAAAAAGTCAAAAAGAGTGATGTGTAATTCTACAAAAAATTCTCTTATTTTCTCTTCTACTATATAGTATTAGATTAGATATATATATATATATATATATATATATATATATATATATATATATATATAGAGAGAGAGAGAGAGAGAGAGAGAGAACATTTCCTACACACTTGTGTAGGTAAGTTACCTACACACTACCTTAAAATATAGTGGGGACCCACATTGTTTGGGTGATCCAAACAATTCATTTGAATGGTCCTCACATAGATAGGGTGTCCACAAAAAATCAGATCCATAGGATCATCCCAACCCTACGATTTGTGGAGGTAAAATGGATGTGTATAAACCTTCACAAATTAGTCCATTTTTTGCCTCCATAGTTTGAATGGTTAGGATGATCCTATGGATCTGATTTTTTGTGGACACCCTATCTATGTGAGGACCATTCAAATGAATGGTTTGGATCACCCAAACAATGTGGGCCCCCACTGTATTTTAAGGTAGTGTGTAGGTAACTTACCTACACAAGTGTGTAGGAAATGTTCTCTCATATATATATATATAGAGGAAAGTGAAGCTACACCGCCGGTGTAGCTAACTTAGCTACACCGCCTGCTTAAAATACAATGGGCCCACATTGTTTTGGTGATCCAAACCATTCATTTGATTGGCCCTCACATAGATAGGGTGTCCACCAAAAATCAGCTCCATAGGATCATCCCAACCCTTCAAACTGTGGAGGCAAAAATGGACAAATTTGTGAAGGTTTTTACACGTTCATTTTTGCCTCCACAAATCGTAGGGTTGGGATGATCCTATGGAGCTGATTTTTGGTGGGCCGGTGTAGCTAACTTAGCTACACCGCCGGCTTAAAATACAATGGGCCCACATTGTTTTGGTGATCCAAAGAATTCATTTAATTGGCCCTCACATAGATAGGGTGTCCACCAAAAATCAGCTCCATAGGATCATCCCAACCCTACGATTTGTGGAGGCAAAAATGGACAAATTTGTGAAGGTTTTTACACGTCCATTTTTGCCTCCACAAATCGTAGGGTTGGGATGATCCTATGGAGCTTATTTTTGGTGGACACTCTATCTATGTGAGGGCCAATCAAATGAATTCTTTGGATCACCAAAACAATGTGGGCCCATTGTATTTTAAGCCGGTGGTGTAGCTAAGTTAGCTACACCGGTGGTGTAGCTTCACTTTCCTCATATATATATATATATATATATATGAGGAAAGTGAAGCTACACATATGTGTAGCTAACTTAGCTACACCGACGGCTTAAAATACAGTGGGCCCACATTATTTGGGTGATCCAAACCATTCATTTGATAGGACTTCACATTGATAGGGTGTGCCCAAAAAATCAGCTCCATTGGATGATCTCAACCCTTCAAACTGTGGAGGCAAAAATGGACAGATCTGTGAAGGTTTTTACACGTCCATTTTTGCCTCCACAAATCCTAGGGTTGGGATGATCCTATGGAGCTGATTTTTTGGGCACACCCTATCTATGTGAGGGCCCATCAAATGAATGGTTTGCATCACCCAAACAATGTGGGGCCCACTGTATTTTAAGCCATCAGTGTAGCTAAGTTAGCTACACGTATGTGTATGTGTAGCTACACTTTTCTCCCTCTCTCTCTCTCTATATATATATATATATTGACTTTTTTTAACAAAGGCACCCATTCAACCTACATATTTTCAATCCTACCCTCTCTATGCTTTTTAACAAAGGCACCTATTAAAGCCACATAATTGCAATCCTACCCCCCTCCTTTATGCTTTTTTAATTATGGAAACCTCTGTAGATTGGAGGGCTAGGATCAGCCAATGGAAATGATTTTACGGGCACAACCTATTGACGTTGTGCTCCATCACATGGACGGTTTGGATCAACCTATGATGTGGTCCGTACAGTTCTTCGTCGGCCCGTGCGTCGCACGGGGTTTTTTACTAGTATATATATATATATTAATAGGACTCTTTTCTTTCTAAAATATATGCCAAAATATCTACCTATAAACAGAATCTTACTTAAATTTTATAACGATATAATATCTCTATTCCCGTATGCCTATGATACCCTTTTTATTTTCCTTTTTTCCCGGTAATAATGAGTTCTGCTTTCCGATATTCCAACTAAAAAAAGATTGGGTTTCCTTCCTATTTTTTATCGTTTCCAAAACGATTAAAATCCTCATGACTCTCTCTCTCCTTATTTCCAAAATAATCTAAGAAGTATTCTTAGAACCAAAGATTTTCTTTCAATATCGCTGATTTAAAAGGCCACAGAACCAAAGATTGTATTTTCAATATCGGTGATTTAGAGAGTTTTATTTCCACCCAAGCATCCCGATTTAAGGTATGCACCCTCTTCCTTTCATTATTATCCCCTTCCCTCCCTGGCTTTTTATTTGATTATATTTTTGTATCCCGCTAGATTAATGGTTTTGATATAGTTTTCTTCTTCTTCCTTCTACAGATAGATTGCAAGTGGGTACTTCATTTGGGTATTTCTTTGTCTGATTATTCATTGCTCTAATGTACTTCATTTGGGTAAAACAATAAAAAAAATTCCGATTTCAAGTCATTTATCTATTGAAAATAATTTGTATGACGATCAAAATAGTTGAGCCATTCAAGTCATGTAACTCTGATGGGCCTATTTGTATTACACATGATAAAAGGTAAATTGAACCAAGGCAGTTCCAACTTTTATTCACAATGATATTTTATCTAGCATTGCATCATTTTAATTTATCATTTCCCTCTAAATCAAGGAAAATACATACTTTTAAACAGAGCATAAAGAAATATTATTCCTGCAATCCAAAGAGGGCCTAAAGAGATTCCGCATGACGGTACAAGCTGTTTATTTTTGACAACCACATGGATGCCCATCTTATGTTTTCTTTCAAAGGATGATATAAGGTACACAACATGAAAAACTCTTCCATGGTCTCAATTCCATGCAATATTTGAAGCCAGATTTTCTTCTCTTTTTTTTCCCAGCAATACTAATAAATCTACATACTAATGCACCATGTTTCCTTATTTTCAGTATTTATAATTAACTTAATTTTTTTCACAATCTTTTCTAATTGTGGTTTTCCTTTTTTCTAAGTACGTTGTATGATCAAAACCGCTTGATCTATAAAAAATAAGAACCGAGGATTGGTACTGTACAACACCTGTCAATGTTTTCCTCATTTTTTCTGGTACTCCATCTTTCTAAACAGTACAAAAAAATGGACTACCATTACTGAAATAAGCGATTGTAAAGCTTGCGGAATTGCCTACTCACTGTGAGCAAAGAGGTGTTTCTTTCTAAGGTTAGTAACTTTTCTTTTCTTTTCTTCTATCTTTCTACAACTACAGTTTCAACTACATTTTGCTTTCTTTTACTACTCACTGCTTTGTTAGAGAAACATTAAGGGAGCCTTGGAAGTCATTATCTATGTAAGTTTTTTCTCTCGCCCCGTGCAACGCACGGGTTTGCAACTAGTATATATGTAAAATGGAATCCTGGACGACGTGGGTGCGCCACGTGGCATCCCTTCTCTACCTAAAATTTATCTATTGAAATTTCTCCCTCCACACAAATCGTTTCCTACCAAATATATAAAATTTTCATCCCTACGAAATAGCTGCATAGAGAGAGAATTCCGTCTTTCTCTCTAAATCCACTCTCTTTTCTTAATGTATGACTGCTGTCTGTCTCTCTAAATCCAATTTCTTTTCTTAATATAGGGGTCTATGGTTTATTTACTGCACATAAATATCTCTTTTATTTCGGGCAAACTCCATGATCTCTATTGGACTCACCCGCAATGTATTAAGAAGCAACGGAATATTTCGATCAAATTAGCCAATCCTCTCTATTTTTTATGATTCCAATCACATCAGTGAACTACCAGACCATCTCCTGTCCAATATTTTGAAGATTTCAATCATATAAGCAAACTACTAGAGCCTTTCCTTTCCAATATCCTCTCCTTTTTTCCGACCAAAGATTTTGGACTTACATGTGATTTCTAAGAATTACTGCATTGCCATGATTTCGGCCCTTCTCTTTTTATTTTTCATGATCTCATTTGAGAGTTTTTATATGATGTCCGACCATGAAAATCGCAAGGGCAGGGCCCTGCTCCTTGATTTTTTATCTTGGTCAAACCACCTTTTTTGACTTCCCACTTAGATCACAAATCAAGGGGCAGGGTGTCACCCTGCCCTTGTGATTTTCACGGTCGGGCATCATATAAATTCTCCTCATTTGAAACCACCATGGTTATTTATGAATTTCTCTTTAGATGCAAAAAATTAAGTGGTTGTATGTGTTTTTGGTTTCCGGCTTCTTTTTCTTTGGGCAACAAACAACATTCAGTTTATTACGAGTTCTTTTAGATCCACAGATATAAAATAATTTTTCATTTACAACATCCAGTTTATTACGAATTCTTTTAGATCCACAGAAATAAAATAATTTTTCATTTATTTTTTCTTTCTCTCCATGTGGGTTGCTTCCTGTGGAAATATACGGGCAAATAAACGGTAATGGGCACAGTTTTTAAATGATCTAAACCATTTATTTTGTGGTCTCCACCGTAGATAGAACGTCCTCCTAAAATCTCATTCATTGGCAGTTTTTGGACCACAACACATCTACGAGGAGCACCCAATGGATGCTTCAGATCATTCAAATAAGTGGGCCCAAATTTACTCTTTTGTGTTGTTTGGATCAGCCAATGTCTATCTTGGTTACTTTTTATAGGCTATAAATGCTTTGGTCGTTTGATTCGAACATAAAAGTTTTGTTACTTTTCAGGCTATTTGTTTGGCAAACATGAAAAAAAGGTCGTGGAATATTTGTCTAACTAGTATTGGGGCAAAGAGGTAGAAGAGAAGAAGAGATTTGAGGGGGAAGTGAGTGAGAAGTGCATGATGTGGGGTTGGAAAATATGGAAAACAAAATCCTACTCTAAACTGGGATTTTTTTTCCTTTGTTTACCAACCTCATTACATGCTCTCCGCACTCATGACCCTCTCATCAGTCCTCTCTACCCTTCTCTCACCTTGGAACCAAATATTTTATTTTCATTCCGATGAGTTAAGATTGTTGAATTTAGGCGTTGGACTCGGCATTCTATCCAATTCAACCTAATTCGAGCGTTTAGTTAAAATTATGAATAGAATAAGAGGAGATTTTGACTTCTATTTTGACATAGAAGTGGACTTAAATGGTGGAAAATGTTGTAATTTGTTTCCCACTGCACGAGGTGGTATTTTGATTCTGCTCCAGATGGGACGAAATATTTATTTGATTTTTTAAATAATTTTTAATTTAATTTTTGTGTTCATTTCCTTAAATTTTTATACTATTTAACAATTACAAATCCTTAGAAATTTGGTTTAAGGATGGTTAAGAAAGATTGCTTCTTAACATGTAGCCTTTACAAAGTTGATTTTCTTCTCTCGCATTGCTAAAGATTACCTTTCCTTGCAGTTATGCTATGCAAATATTTTTTTTAGAGGGGATTGAATAGATTCAGGAACTACCTGCCAATTGGTCGATGGAATGCCTGATAGAGACGAAATGATATGGACATGAATGACTATGATTATTGGGTACGCAATCTATAGGCTATATATCCATCAGTGTATTTTTTATATTGGTACTATATTCGTCATATTTGTGTCTGTGGTATACCTTAACGTTCTTTATTTTTATTTAACATTCATATTTCTTTAGTTTGTGTGCATGGCAGGGTTATAGACAAAGAACTTTGGGGTCTACCATTCATTTATGCCACTTTTTTTTAAAAGGGCTTGAACTCTTTTCTTACATTTTATTTTTGGGTTCAATCTCAAAGTGGAATTTTAGTTAGCATACTTGAGCAAATCACTTTAGTATCAAAATGATCTCATAGATTGCAAGTTTGTGAGTAGAGTAATCCCAGTCGCATATTGCGCGGATGATTGTCTCGATCTCGAATTGAGTGAGGTTGGCTTCAACTCTTCTCCATTCCAATTCTGCAAGCAAGCTATATGGGAGGATATGCAACTAAGTTGCATTTTTATTGCAGTTTCTGTTGGTAGGATTTCCTAAAATATAGAAATTATAATGAAAGTAGAGTTGTTCAAGTCGCGTAATCGCTTTCCTTAAAACAAATTTCTCCCCCACCAATTGTGTGCAAAGGGAATCTGCGAATTGCCTCCAAGATACAATGAAGCCTTGTAGGAATATCCTACAAATGTTTGATGACACTTTGCACAAGTGGAATCAAACCCAAAACGCCTTTCAAGAACTTCAAACTTTTGAGAAAAACACAAAACTGTTTCTGCATAAAACAGTCTTTTGTGCACTATTTAATGAATAAAACAACTTGATAAAAAAAGAGTGTAGGAGATTGCTAGAGAGAGAAAGAAAAGTACAGTAATAACTGAATTTTTGTGTTTTGAAAAGACAGATTTCTGCTCTTTTTATAGAGCATTAGATGTCTATTCATTAAGGGAAATATCCCTTTAAGACATCTCTTTGATTGGTTTGAATGATCACCATTTGATCACATCCTTTTGTGATTTAAGTGGTTTTAATCATGCACAAGGTGTCCCTTATGTTTGAAATTATCCATGACTGTTGGGAAGTAAAAGACATGAAGAAAGGTTGAAAAACAGAAGTGAAAAGCCATGTACATTTCTTCCCAACGGATAGTTTTTCAAACAGTCGTGGTCGACCGGCTACCACGGTCGCCCGCCGGCATGCGCCTGTTCATTTTATTTTTCACGGTCCACAGAACCGCGGTCGACCTCCAACACCTCCCTGGAAATTAATTAAGATTCCAGCAATCCATCCGCGATCGCCCGGGATACCCCGGTCGACCGGCCCTGTCTCAAAATTGTTATTATAATTTAAATAAAACTTGTGAAATCTCACTTGATTTTCTCAATATCATTTTGTAAAATCTCTAACAGTTTCTGTGTAATCTTGCAATCTAATGCAAAAGGACCTTCGGGTTGTGTTTGGTTGGATGTGCCTTCAGATGCATCAATATTGCACTAACTGATTCATATGATTGAAACAATGAAGCTACTTTATTGAATTCAACATCACATCCAATTGTTTAGTAGTTTTTTTTTTTAATTGGTAAGGGTTTAATAGTTTATAGACATTCACAACCCAAATGCAAGTGAATATTGAAAAGATTAAATTTTTTCTCTGGTACAAGTTTCTCGCTGTTTTTCCCATCGACCCGTGCATCGCATGGGGCTGTAACTAGTCAAAATATAATAATGCATATACTTGCACCCTATTTAAATTCCCTTCTTTTGGTATAATGCACATATCTTAAATTAAAGTCCATAGGCTACTACAATGGCTCATCAAGTCATCTTGCAGAGTCCAATGACCAATGAGCTATAGTAGAATAAAGAGGTACACGGTATAAAAAACAAGGGGGTGTAAATATCAGTCATTAGATGTGGATATACAAACAAACAAGGGAAAACTAAATATTAGTGGCAAGTTTCTACATCTCAATTGAGATCTTCAATTAATATTTGTATTTATTTGTAGAATGGGAAGTGATATTTACGCCCCTTTTGATCACCAGGCACACCCAGTGTCAGTGTATCAATGACAAAAGGAGGCCTGATGTACTTGATGTCAGAAAAATTCAAGGGCTTTGATTGCAACGTTGACTGTCATTTGGTGTCCCTGGTGATCAAAAGGGGCGTAAATATCATTTCCCTTCTAGAATTTGTATATGATGCCAAGAACAGACAAATAGAGGACATTTTGATATTATCTTGTGATCATCTTTATCGAACGGATTACATGGACTTTATCTAATTTTTTTCATGGACTTTATCTAATTTTTTATCATTTGGTAAAGTTATTTTTCATGAAAAAAAAATTCCAAAAAAAAAAAATTTCAGAGAAAATTACAATTTTTAGACAATTAGTGTTTAGTTAACTAAATATTTTAATAAGGGGAGTGATATTTACGCCCCTTTTATCACCAGGGACACCAGCACCAGTGTGCGTGGCAAGTAAATTAGTCCCCTTTTAGTCGTTGATACCCTGGGACCGGGTGTCCCTAGTAATAAAATGGGGCGCAAATATCACTTCGCTTTATTAATTGAGTGTATATCAATTGTAATTTGAGAGTCAAGTTGTATATTATCAATTTAATAACATCATTCAGATAAGATTCAAATAAAACATGTCATTAATTTCAGCAACAGTAGTCCATTTAAAAAAAAATCAACACAAGTCAAAACTAATGCATAAAGAATCACAATTCAAAATCATTAAATTCCGGGGTATAGTAAAAATAAATTTTTTTGCCCCCACGCCCACCCCCCTTATGACCAATGCAGTCAAAGTGTAAATTAGTCTGGCTCCCCCCAAGTGTAAATTCCTGGCTCCACCCTGGTAAAGACCACATATGGAGCACACAAACATGAGATCACGAGACAATAGAAAGAGATCTAAAAGAGAGCCCACTTTTGAGTTTTGACTGATCATGATCATGAACGTTAGATAGGCACTTAGACCTGGAAAAATTGACCCGTGCCCGCGGGTCGAACCGACCCACCTGCAAATTTGCGGGTACGGTTGACATTTGAACATTTGAGTGACCCGTCACAATTGAACCGTGGGTCACCCAACCTGCCAAAACAGGGGTTGGGTCGGGTGAACCTGCGGGTACCCGCAATTCGGTTTTTCTTCTTTTTTATCTTTGTTTGAGTGGCTGGAATAGTGAAATTAAATTGAATACACCTCCTATTTTTCAAAATGGACGGTACAACCCGCACCAAAGGATGATCCAAACCATCCTTTTCATGGGCCACAACATAAATAGGCTGTGCCCAGAAAATCATTGCCATAGGATGATCCCAAACCTCCGATATAAAGACGAACTCACATTATGGAAACTTCTATAGATTGGACTGTTGGGATCATCCTATAGAAATGATTTTTGGGCCACAACCTATTTACATTGTGGCCCATCAAATGGACGGTTTGGATCATCCTATGGTGTGAGCTGTATCGTCCATTTTGAAAACTAGGGAGTGAATTCATGCATAGAAGGGGGTGGATTTATCACCACCCAAAAAAATACTCTTTGGCAAAAAATTGCGAGTTACTCGCGGGTTGACCCAACCCACCCGCAATGAGTATGGGTCACCTAAGTGCTGACCCATAGGGATGCTGGTCATTTTTTACCCAACTTGTTTGACCCACACCCGCATGACACGTGGGTAACCCAACCCAACCCACTCGTTTGCCAGGACTATGGACACTAAATTGGAACTTAAATCATGAAGGCAACAATTAGATGGACGGTAAATTGCAACTTCAATGGTGAAAATTTTCAACAATTGGGCTAATAATCAATAACGGGATTTGATCGGCAACTTTACCGAACAGTTCACTTTCTCAGATGAGAATAGCCACCTCCAATGAATCAAATGAATAAGACAAAATCTGCTCAAAAGAGAGCATGTGTGGCTGTTATCTTTTGCAAAAGTGAGCCGCAAAATGGCGCTCCACGAAACTGCTTATCAAATCCCATCAATAACATATATTTTTTTAGGGTGCTAATAAATTCACCCCAACATAAATCATATACACCTCCCTTTTACCCACTTTTACCCGTTGTAAAGTTAAAAGTAAACTTCATCCTGAGAATGCTAATTGTAAATCACCTACAGCTTGGACTACAACTGTTGCATCTGCCCCAACCTGTAGGTAGAGCTCGCCTTCAGTCAACCTTCTGTTTTTCATGAACCCCTGCAAAAAATTGCATATGTGTGAGGTGACACCAGTATCAACACACCAGGAATAAGCAGGACCAATCATATTGGTTTCCGCAACATAAACTTGCAACGTACCTTGAGAAGGTTTGATGCCCTATTTGCTTGCTAAATAAGTCATACAATTGCGCTTCTAATGTTCAGACTTTTCGCAATGGAAGCACGCATCATTGGTTTTAGTTGACTTTTTCTTGAAAGTTTTCTTATTTTTTACCTTAGAAATGTTTTTCTTAGAGCCTCAACCCTTGCCCTTTCCTTTTCCCTTGCCTTTCGACTTGGGTGCTATGGGAACATTGCCCTTGGCTAAGAAAGAGGATTTGCGAGTCTTTTTCTGCAGATCTTCAGTTGATTAAAGATGATTCATTAATTCTGTCAAAGTCATTGACAATTTGTTAATGTGATAATTCATAATAAAATCATTGAATTATCCAGGGAATGGTGCTAACATTGTATCGACCTGCGACTCGCCATCCAGCATGGCCCCTAACATTTTGAGCTCGCTAAGATAGTTCGTCATTTTTACAATGTGAATCCTTGATACACGTGTTGCTGTTGCAACACATTAAACATGGACCTTAGGATATAACACTTCGCCATTTGGTCATCTTCATGCTATTTTTGCACTTTGTCCATATCTGCTCGGGAAGCATCGGGACCAGGCAACACAGATGCTTCAGTGGTCAAGACCTAATAGACTTTCGATGGTGTGAGTACTAGATCAAGTTCCTCTTCCAGTCCACATAGTTTGGACCATTTAATTTGTTGTCTTCAAGAATCTTAGATAACGGGTTGAAAGATGACATCTAATCTATGTGCAAAGGAAAGGGACATACGTAAGCAAAACTAACCATTTTAAGTTCATTTATTTTCATGACATGTGTCCATCGGATCTGGGTTTTCGATCTACGATGGTACCACCCATTGTACATCTCATTCATGGGCCCCTCAACCGCATGAATCAAGAGAAATGTGAAGATTTCCTCGATGGGCATCGGAAACTCATTCATGCGACATTGGCAATTGGCTTTTGGCCGTAGACCATTCTTGCCTTGAATGAGTAGATCATCTAATCCATCATTTTCAGCATGACCTCCAATTTAATTTTGCCTCCAAGCATCGCAATGTATTTATCTTTTGAGCATCAACATCCTTTGCTTGGTTAAGTTAAGCCCAACGCCTCAGAAACGTACACAAAAATACAGCGGCTTTTGCTTTGGCCTATGACCAATACATTTTAGCACATGTCCCTTGTCCTAATAGGAATCTGTCAGTTATTCTAGCCAAAGAAATAAGATCGCCTTCTGCTTGTCATATCACCTTCTTATTCTTTAAACTAGCCAACTGACATATGGCTATGGAAAGCCATGAGGGTCAATCATTTCAATCAATTCCCCATTCACCGACTCAATATTATTTTAAAGGGGGTATTTAATGTAAAAGATACAATAATAATCTGTCCATGTTTTATAAAGCAGCCATCCCATGGAAAATAAAACATACATAAGAAATAAACATGCAATCAACCATCACATGAAATAACACATCCAAACCATGGAAAAATAAAACAACCACATCCATGAACTTAATTTTGTTATCTTGGATTTTAGGGATTCTCCCACTGATCTTATTAGATTAAGGTAATCCCTACAACACCATATTACCAAAATTAAGGGTGAAATTTGGGCAACTAGGTTCTTTTACACTAGGAAAAATCCGCCGACCTCAAGGCGAATTTTGCAAAAGATAAAGTACTGATATGCCTCATCATATAAAACATCAAAGATCTATAATAATGGTGATGTACACGTTGATCCTCCATTGGATATTTGGATCAACAAGATCGAAATCCGTCATCTTCCGCCGGACTTTCTGAAGCATCGCCATGCCACGGCTCCTTCAATTCTTCCGTTAATCTCCAAGCGAGTAATTCCTTGCTCTTTAATTCTTTGATATAAGTGAAAAACAAACTAAACTAATGTCCTACACTGGCCTATGCTATCTATACATCAAGTATAATCTCCACGGAATACCAGTCATCCACACAACTGCCCACAGAGAGTACAATAGTAGAATACTCAACTTAACTCAACTCAACTAAGCCTTTGTCCCAAACTAGTTGCAGACTTTAATTGCTACAGACCAGCAATATATAAATTACAAAATAATAAATCAGAAACATCCATGATTAATTTCTCTTACATCCCCGGCACAATTTGAGGTCAAGTATCCTTTTTTGCCCAATTTTCACCAATACCGATTAAATCACACAAAAATTAAGCTAGTTAATATTTAACCACCCCACAAAACTACTAATATTCATAAAAATATGATAAAAATATTTTTTTAACATGTAAGAAATTAGTATAACAAATTTTGTGCGAAAACGAAATCATTTGATTAAGAAAATAGCAAAACATTCATGTACCGGGGACAACCGGATAGCATAATCATCTGATTAATCTAAGTGAGAGAGGATTATTCGGATGACTAATTAATGTTATGATCATTCTATAATCATACCAAATCAATGTTTGAAAGGTGTACACTGGTCTATAAACTTTTCAAACAAGTTTGGGATGAAATGGAAAACATCCGTTCATTCCCAAAATTAAAAAAACTGCATAATTGACACAACTTGAGCAATTTACATCTCCCAATCCGCTTATCGGATTTTGATGATTTTTATTGTGTTGGACTTGTATTCGAGTCTACTTGCTAACCATCTGAAGAAATCAGATCAAAAAAATCCATTAAGTAGATTGTTTCCGCAGATCTTTAGAGAAGCCTATTGAACCCACAATAGGCTAGAAACCTCGGATAGCATCTGGGCTCACAACGGATGATCTATCCTTAGTTAGCCCCCTAAAATATTCCCTAGTTAGCTCTGATACCACTTGTTAGAAGGGTTTTAACCCCTAGGCAAAATTGCCATGCACAGTCGAACTAGAAATCACATAGTTTTAAATTTTAAAAAAAAATTTGCTTGTAACCCAGGAACCTAGGGTCTAGATGATCCGATGGTGATGAAAATAAATACACAAAGATCAGAACATTACCTTTTTACTTACTGAAGCTTAAATCCTCTGCTTGATCTACTCGTCGAACATGCTCAATCATTCTAAACACTGCGAACCCGCAAGTTGAACCGATGGATTCATTTTGTTGCACTAAGGGATATGGAATAAAAATTATTCCAAGATGGTACTGGTCTATATCAGTACTTTATAAAAATAAGAAGTAATTATTTTTTGGAGCCTTTTGTGTTCATGAAGTAGAATTAGTATTCGAAGAACATGAGGGAGAACAAGAGAGAAAGTGGACAAATTTTTTTTGGAGAAGGGTGGGGGAATTTTTCAGCTCTTATAGCTAGAAATTTCGTTCTCCCGTTATTATATAGACTACAGTATTTTGCATTTTTTATTTACGATTATTTCTCCTTCAGATTTTATCACAATTGGAAACCTAGTTGAATTGGGAGTCCAAAACAAGTGGGAGTGGTGGTGGATCAACTTGGACGTTTTCCCCTAGTAGGGAAACACATTTTTGGAACCTAATATGTCTCCCTTTCCATTTTTTAAACGAGTTTTTTTTGTGCATTCCAATTCCTATAATAACTCCTACTTTATCTCCTATTTTTTCTTCTACTCTGTCTCTAACTTTATCCACAGGTATTTCTGCTTCTATTCCAACTTGAAAACCACTAAAAGAAAACCTCTTGGGAGTCCTCACACAAGGGTGTGAGTGTGGTGGGGCCATCACACATTTTTTATTTGTTGGGAGACTTCCCACAACTTCTCCTTTATTTAATATTTATTTCTATAATTTATTTGAATTACAAAAAGCACAACAATGGTTGGACAAAATTTATGTATGTATGTGTCTCACCAAAAGCTTTAAATATAAAATTTGTAATTCAAATAAAAATATTTAATTCCCCAATAAAATAATTTAATCACTCCCATCCAATGGGAATTAAGGCTCCAATAAAATTTTAAAAATTCTCTATGTATTAATTGTTAGTTAACAGTCAACTAACATTAAATACATAGCATTATACAAATATATCTATATATTTATATATGTATATAATAATTATATCCCTTTATGATTAATCCAACGGATTAAATCTGTTTGTGCAATCCAATAAGCACCCCAATCCAAAATGATGTACTCGGGTCATTCGAGTTGTGAGTGGGATCATTGCAGGGATCCGACGGTCGATCCTACATAACCTATGGTGGGCCCCACTGCGATCTCGCTCCTTCACATTGGGTCAGCAGCCTCCATCAAGACATAATCCTGAAAAATGACTGTCAGATCATCATACCCGTAACCACGTCTAATATGTGCAATTCCTTTCTCACCTCTACGTCTACCGAGTTGAGTCCTACGGGGGTGGACTCCTCTTACCCCTTGGGCCCACTCATGGTATACAATTTCAGTCAAGTAGTTTAGGGCTCGCACATGCATTTGTAAAATCATTTATAAAACTCGCTAGTGTTTCGAAAAACCTTTGATAAACCGTTTACCAAATCTGCCCAGCCATGCTATTTAATAGGCTTACCGCTCTGACCGAAATCATAGATGTCTTTCCCTAAAATTTGGGGTGGAGATTTCCATGTTGGGTATCCCTATTGGCGTTGAGGGTTTGTCACAGGATCTAGCGTTATTCGAATGCGACTCTAAACAAGAACCACTATAAGATAGACCAAAACCCTAGAACGGGCCCACGGACCAATATGACCCCTCAGGTCAAAGGACATGTAAAGGGTTCTGTCTGGTAGAACAACCTTATCTCGACTTGTCCACGGGTTGCTCAAATGTCATCTTGTTCAGTGCGCGATCCGATTGTTACACCCACTCTTTTTTCTTAGGGTCCTCTACCCAGATGACTGAGATAAGTCACCTCATGACTCGTGCATGTAGGCAAGCATGGTGCTGGTTGTAAACAGGAAGACGTTGGAAACAATCCATGTTCTGGAGAAATTCGTTGCTATATTTATTAATGTTAAATGAAAAACAAGAAATGACACGTTTCCACTATGTCATGAATACAATATTATAACTTTCTCTCATCTCCCTTTTCTCTCTCTTAATTCTAGCTCCTATCTAAATGAATCAAATTAAAAACAATAATAGAAATTCATCAACTTGTAAATATCTCCTGTTGTTCTTCGAATACCTTCAATGTTCCCTTGCGTCGCTTCAGCTCCATGATTTTGACCATCAGGAACCTGTTCATTGCCAAGGGATATAGAGGAAGAGATGGGATCTCCAGAGGGATCCATTAGCACAATTATATATGAAATAAACTGAAACAAGAAAGTAAGACAAGATTGGATAACAATAATATGAGAATTCCTTGAATCAAATAGGTCCATTTACCAAACCAAATATGCATGAAAGCACCCTCTACGAATCATCCACAAGAGATTCACCTGCTCCGCTAACTTTGGAAGAGCTTGTGTAGGCGTCGCCGGTGAAACACGCAGGAGAGGATCAGAAGCTTAGTTGTCTCTCCAAAGCTTGAGCACCAAGTCTGCCTACGAAGCTTTAAGGGACAAGGGACTTAACTTGCTTGAGAAAACTAAAAAAAAACTCTTTTAAAAAACCTTGCTTGGAATCACTCAAGAACACTTAAAGAGAGAGTACCCGAGAGAGCACATGAAAACTTGTCTCAAATGAGACTTCGGGTGTGCTATTTATAGAGTTCCAATGTTTCTCTTGAGTTAAGAAACTATAAAGAAACTATAAATCCAATAAGTTAAGGGTAAAGAGAATGAACCATGCATATGTTCATGTATGCAATAAGTGCATTCAAATTTTCAACATGCACATGCATGCAATCAATGCACACATTGAACCAAATTTGCAACATGCGCATGTATGCAATAGATGCATACATTGAACATGAAACGCAATACATGGTTCACATGTGCCTAATTCTCCCAAAATAAATGCCATTGGTCAATTACCCTTTTACCCTTAACTTTTGTCATTTTTGCCCCTTATCTTGATTCTAATTCCCAAGTTTGCCCTCTTTATTAATTTTTGAAAAATTCAAACATGTTTGACTTTAAGAATATTAAATTATATATATACCATAATTCTAATCTTATATACTTTATATATATATATATATATATATATATATATATATATATAATCTTTTATATGAGGGCAACTTAGGATAAAATAAACATTTTTTAAATCAAATATTTTTTCAAAAATATGACTTTAATAACCATGGTCCCAGGACTTCTCAAGCTTGTCCGGTCCTATCCCAAAGTTCTTCACTAAGTCTTACTCATAGCATGCACACGGGGGTGCATCAAAAGCATGACAGCATCCTGATTCACACATGGGCTGCACTGACCTGTCACTAGCCACTAAGGGAGCTAACCCTATCACTCCCATAGGCCTGAGCTCATTTAGGACTATACCTAGTGTGTCCACATTTTGTCTTAGGATCTCTATCCTAGTGTGGACTCTAGTGTTTATTCCAATTTAAGATGATTATGAAATCAATTCTAACCAAGCATGAAAATGCTTGATGACAATAGAATCAAGTGTGTGTGTGTGTGTGTGTGTGTGTGTGTGTGTGTGTGTGCTACTTACCCTTGGAACACCTACCACAGGTCATGCATGTGTGTGTGCTACTTACCCTTGGAACACCTACCACAGAATTATCTATGACCTAGGGCTAATCCAATATCAGATAATTCTTATATCAATTCTCTTTAGGATTTGGATGTTTTTTTTCTTTTTACCCATCCCCAGGTCATGCATGTTTAGGTAGACGTTTTCTCGGGGATAATCGTTCCCATTTCACATATTTTTGCCCAAAACTCTTCAGGATTAATAAATAAATGGCACAAGAGACCGAGTGCTTGCACTCGGGCGGACGGATGGGGGTGCTCTTCAGACCTTCCTCATTCGTAATCAGGCACAGACCCATATATATTTTTGGTTATCCATTGCACAAAGGATTTATTTTTTGGGTTCCATGGCCTATCCATGGATTGCGACTCTGAGTTATTTTAGGTACGTCTTGGTTTCGAGCCTTGTCTCCGGATCAAGAGGTATCTCATTTATCGCCATAGGGCATTTTATTTCGAGAGTTCCTTGGTGGAGCTCTCTTTCATGTGGAGATCTTAAAGGACCGACGGGGACTCGTTCTCTCGCCGCTTCCTCAGGATCGGGGTCCACAGGCTAGAGACTCTGCTAGGGATCTTTCAAATCTATGCCTAACTCTGTTAAAAATGCCATTTTTATTAATTTTGAAGAAATTTGGGCTAAAATCATGTAAAATGGGAACCATTTTTATTAGAATCCAGGGACACCAAATAGGTGCGTAATAAAACAAGTGATCACTGTAGACACCCCATTTTGACTGAACCCTAATAGCGTCATTAGGATAGAAACCCTATCAAACTAGTGTTTTAGCGTCCCCAATTTGTTCCTAGAGTAGGTTAGGGTCTCATTTAAGTCCCCATCAAAATTTCATCTGAATTCGTAGTGATTTGCCTGGTAAACGGATGAATTTTGTAGTGTAGTGTAGTGTAGGAATAAGGGTGGTGATTTAGCCAGAAAAGGGGGTGTGCTGGATCCCGCAAAGCCAGTTCAAATTTACTGCGGTGGGGCTGTCCAGGAAGATATATAGGTGTGTAGATTAATGTGTAGCATAATTATGGGGTGCATTATCCGGGAGCAGGGCAGTTTAGTAAATAGAGAAGATTATTTTCTTCATTTTCAAGTGACAATTAGGCCTAATCATGAGCTAATGATGTTTAAGGCTAAGGTTAGTTAGGAAAGAATATTAGGAAGCTTCCTTGGAAGCTTCCTAGGAGGTTTAGAAGCTTTGGATCTCAGCCCTCTATTCATAAAGGTAATTTGAAGGGTTGGGATCAAAAGAGAGAAAGATATTTTGCAAAGTTTTTTTCCCCCTTGTTTTCTAATTGGACCCCCCTATAGGTTAGAAAATGTACAAAATGCATAGATAGGGGCTGTTCAAAGGAGAGGAAAAAGGCAGAATATATCATTTTTCTTAAGATTATTTCTTACCTGGGCCCCCCTATGTGTTAAAAAGGTATTTGCAATAAACTAGAGGTGGTTGTCCAAGGGAGGTTTGGGGGGTTAAATATGTCATCTCCATTAAAAAACGAGGAGGGTTTTCCTTTTTAGCGAAAAAAAAATGGTTCAAGAGGAGAAAAGGGAAGAGAGAAAATTGCAGAGGACAAGAAGAAGAAGGAGAATAACCTCTTCTTCGGCCTCATTACCCGCCGGAAATCCAACCAAACCTCCCCAAAAATCCGAAACCCTATCCTCATTCCTTTAGCCACTTCTTCTTCTCCAGACCCACCACCATGCCTTTGACCCAAACCCTTTTTCTAGCACTAACCTCCATTGATTCCGACGAGAACCTTGCCGGAATCTGTGGGACATGATCCCGCGAGAGGGGTGGGGCGCGAGCCGCCATGCACTCTCTCTTGGTCTCTCGTACCCACGCGATTGGCGTGTGCATTTTATTATTGATTCGTCTTTCCTGTGAACTTGGGATCACTAAGGCAATCCGAATTCCACACGAAAGAGACTGACAGAGTCGCCACCTAGATGTGGGATCTAGGACCCATAATTAACCAGAAATCTAGACTCGCTACCTGGTTACGAGAATGGAAGGTATGGGGAGTTATCCACCACATGCACCATTCTTGTCCGATAATCGGTCTTCGATTCCAAAAGCTAACTCTTTTAAATTTATTTTAAATGGCTCATTCAACTCTATGTTAATGTGCGAACTAAGTGACATGCATCCTAGAATCTAATTTCAATGTGAATCCTAGATGTGTATCTTGATTTATTAATTTGTCTGGATTCATTCTAAGTGAAAGTTCTCCTAGAATTCTAATTTCATGGAAAACCCTAACTGATTTGATTAAGTATTTACAAGAAAATTAATATACAAAACACCACAATTTGTTGTGGTGCCGACTCGCGGGTGGTATGCCGTCAGACATCCAAGCTGCCTACGTACCCAAGCCTCACTGGGATCAGAGTCGACGTAGTTCGGTGCACCTAAGCTAAGCTACATATGCCTAACTCAACTAGGACACCGACCTAGACAGAATTGACTGTTTCAACAGTTTTGAGAGAAGTTATTTAATTCAAGTTGAGGATTTTATTATCTTAGGATTTCATCTGAGATGCTATATGATTCTTATCTAAATGCAAATTGTTCCTTAGACTAATGCAGGTTTGCCTACATCCTAGGTTACTAGGCTCGTCTTAAGGAAAGATTGGGTGACTAGTGTGACTAGACCTATGGCACGGTTGTTATACATAACAAACGTCCGTGATGAGGCTGGACTCCTAACTCTAGGACTCCCTAAAACTTAGGACACGACACAACACTAGTGTTCCTAAATTGGGCTCTAATGGTTCTTAGATTGGAAACCATAATCCAATGGTTCCGGAAGACTCGAGACAAATCAATTCAAATTCTTGAAGTTAATTAATTTCAGATTTCATGGATTTTTGATTTATGGACACTTGAGGATTACCAATGGTTCTAGGGTTCACCAATTTCGGCCCAGAATAGCATCCAAGGAAGGGAATCGTGCGTTCTTTCCTTGCGCAATTTAATACTTAGGTTATAACATCTTATTGCCTGGCATATCTCAGGATTTCCGTGGACAGTAACCTCGGAGCCAACAACATGCTATAGCTTAAGTATTCAAATTGTCAAAGATCGGTTGCAATTGGGATACGATTATGGATGCACTGACCATTTTTCCAGGGAATTCTAATGATCCTAAGATTTCTGTTTCAATGGATTAAGGAGTTAATGTGTGACAGAGATTTAAGGTTCTTTAGAAATTTTCAGATGATTTTCAATTAATTTCGGATTTTCAATGAATTTTATCAATTTTAAACATATGAGTGATTTTACAAGTGAAATTGTAGCAAACGAATTCGAAATGAGTTGAAATTTCTACAGCAGCAAGATATGATGAAATGTAGCTTACGGAAAGAGTTTTACAGATTTTTACATTAAGTTCATATTTAATTTCGATTTAACAATTGATTGACCAGATTGCACAAATAACACAGAAACCACTAGAAATATGAATCTAAATTCAATGAAATTTCTACATTAATAAGATATAAGTAAAAATAATATACTCAGAAATTTTCATGAATTTTGGAAACCATTTACTATCAGTTTCAGATTTTTTAATTTTCAGACCAGATTATGAATTAACTCTACATCCCATATGAAAACAGATCCAAATCACTTGAAACTTTTACAGTAACTAGAAATGTGAGATTGAAGACTACTGTAAAAATTTTAAGAATTTTAGTTGTGATCGGATGTCAGTAACAATCCCTCCAAAAGCTGGTAAATTTCAAAGAAAGCATAAAATAATATACCAAACAAATTCTCAAAATTCTCAAAATTTCATGGTAAAATGTACTGGTATCATATTAGTTTCCCACGAAATTTCATTAATTTTGGAATTCATTTAGTATATATTTTATTTTCGAAACACTCATGGAGATCATGATTTTGAGCATACATATTTAATTTTCAACTAAATCCAATTAAATACTAAAAATCATGCAAATATACCAAATAATTCTAGAAAAATCTAAAAATTAAGTACCTACCTGTGATCGAAATCCTCGCCGAATCCGAGAGCCGAAAAATTCGAAAATCGCACCGCCGCTTGATCCGCTTCCGCTTTCTTTCTCTTTTTCTTTGTTTTATTTTCTTTTATATTTTTTTTTATATGGAACAAGGGAGAGAGATGGGGAGAAACAAATAAGGAGAGAAAGTAGATAATGATAGTGTGAGAGTGAGAGAGTGAGAGATATTGAGGGAGGGAGATATTGAGGGAGAGAAAGAGAAAACTATCCAAAAACAATGTGTTGTTTTTCTCCTTCTTTCTTCCTCTCATCACCTCTCTTTATATAGTGAAAAACTTAGTGGAGAGGTGGAAATAAAAAATGAGAATGGTGGGTGTGGTGGAGAATAATGGAATATATAATGGTAATGGTGGGAATGGTGGTGGGAATAATGGAATATATAATGGTAATGGTGGGAATGGTGGTGGGAATAATGGAATATATAATGGTAATGGTGGGAATGGTGGTGGGGATAATGGAATATATAATGGTAATGGTGGGAATGGTGGTGGGGATAATGGAATATATAATGGTAATGGAGATAATGGTGGTGGGGATAATGGAATATATAATGGTAATGGAGATAATGGTGTTATTTTAAAGGGAAAAATGAAGTTAGTGGAAATGGTAGAGAAAGTTAAGTCATGCTAATGGTGAGTCCCACTTTGTGGGTTCCGCACAAGCGGGCCCCACATCAGCGGGCCCTACACAAGCGGGTCCCACATCAGCGGGTCCCACACAAACGGGTCCCACATCAGCGGGTCCCACACAAACGGGTCCCACACTAGCAGGTCCCACACTAGCAGGTCCCACACCAGCGGGTCCCACACAAACGGGTCCCACACCAGCGGGTCCCACATTCTCTTTTGCTCGGATTCTCATGAATAACCCTTCTCAATACTCAACGGAAAAAAAAATCAGAACATTGCAGGAATGACCAGAAAGATTTGAGAAAGCGTAAGGGATGAACACGGGAATGGAAAATACTGAAAAATTGACAGCGAAACCCTAATTTCTTTGTTGATCAAAGCAGAGCAAAATGGGGGTGTCTACAGATGCCCCTCTTTGGTAAAGATGACGTAGTCATCAAATACCAAAGTTAAAATGACAGAACCATTTTGCGTAGCTTTAATCGACAAAAGACTCTACACAAAACGGAACTTAGACGCAAACATTTACTACCTAATGCAAGACCCTAAACGAAGTCCTAGAATTGGAATGCAATAATAATAAAAAACAAAATCCCGCTGCGGTGCCGCTCGACATCACATTTATATGATGTTCAAAGAGAAAAGACCATTTTTGAATGGACTCAGAATGAAATACCATATTTTTACGGTTTCCAAGGAAATGAAACATCACATTTGTATGATGCTCAAAGAGAGTAAGAAACCATAGTTGTATGGATTTGAAGAGAATGGAATACCGTATTTTTACGGAGTTCCAAGCAAATGAGGTATCATATTTGTATGATGCTCAAAGAGAATAAGAGAACGTAGTTGTATGGACTCGAAGAGAATGGAACACCGTATTTTTACGGAGTTCCAAGGAAATGAGGTATCATATTTGTATGATGCTCAAAGGGAATAAGAGAACATTTTTGAATGGACTCAGAATGAAATACCGTATTTTTACGGCTTCAATCTTCGGTTGAGATGAATTAATGAATTTGACAATGAAGAATTTGGAGATTTTTTCATGAATTTGAATTTGACGTAGAATTGGATTTGATGAATTTGGGGAATTTGAATTTGACGTAGAATTGGATTTGATGAATTTTGGGAATTTGAATTTGACGTAGAATTGGACTTGATGAATTTTGGGAATTTGAATTTAACGTAGAATTGGACTTGATGAATTTTGGGAATTTGAATTTGACGTAGAATTGGACTTGATGAATTTTGGGAATTTGAATTTAACGTAGAATTGGATTTGATGAATTACGGAATTCCAAGGAAATGAGGTATCATATTTGTATGATGCTCAAAGAGAACATTTTTGAATGGACTCAGAAGGGAATGGAATACCGTATTTTTATGGAGTTCCAAGGAAATGAGGTATCATATTTGTATGATGCTCAAAGAGAATAAGAGAACATTTTTGAATGGACTCAGAAGATAATGGAATACCGTATTTTTACGGAGTTCCAAGGAAATGAGGTATCCTATTTGTATGATGCTCAAAGAGAATAAGAGAACATTTTTGAATGGACTCAGAATGAATGAAATAACATATTTATACGGATTTCAAACAAATGAGACACCATATTTATATGATGCTCAAAGTTAACTCAAGGACAATGGACTATCGTATTTATACGAATTCCAAGAAATGAGACATCACATTTATATGATGCTTAAAGAGAAGAGACCATTTTCAAATGAATTCAGAGATAATTTGAGCTTTGACATAGATTATCAGAGAAAAGGAACTGAAATCTCTAATTAACAACTTTGGAAGCAAATGATTCCATACCACCATGCAGCAAAGGTCTTTCAAGGCTTGAACATGAGATGCCACTTCATTAGCAACCTGCCCCAGTTTAAGGCCTTCTAACCTTCTTCTATTCATTGACCAGAGATCATTCTTGCAACGATTTTTCACCATTCATGACAGTCGCACCTTTTCCAAGTTTCTCGGAATCTGTTAATGAACCTGCCTTCAGAGTGATTGCACCCTACAACAATTCTTTAAAATAGCATTTGTAAATTTTTCTAAAAATAGAACCACAGACATTGGTAATAAAAAGACAAAATAAGAAAGATTACTCAAGTGATCTCGTGATGCTTCTGACTTATCGGTATTTTCTTTTGGGTTAGGTTAGCCTCTTTTAAAGAATGTTTCTCCACTGATAAACATCTTAACTTATTTTTTAAGACAGTGATACTTCATATATCCTTCTATCAACTTTCGGATTGTTTTGAAATTAATGCCCTTAGTTTCGGGAATCATTGTTATTTTTGCCTGACCTACTGAGAGTTCAGAGGTCGATGTAATTCTTCTGGCGTGAACCCCATCTTACCACGACCAAGTATTCCTTTTTAGATTTTCAACTTGGCGGACCGTTCAACCTTAACTTTTGCCTGAATCGTCTTTTTAGGTTTTCGACTCAGCAGGCCACCCCTTAACTTTTGCCTAAGCCGCCTTTTCAGGTTTTCAACTTAGCAGGGGAATGATCCTAAATTCTGCCTAGATTGCCTTTTCAGGTTTTCAATCTAGCGGATCTTCAAGCTCCATTTTCTTTTTCTTTTTCTTTTTTTTTTTTACTTGAACACCAAAAGGACTTTAAGGTGAGGTAGGGCTTTTCAAAGAATGGCTTAAGGTTTTGCAAGAGTTTCGACCGAACCTGTGAACAGGTTGCCTACGTATCCCAGTGTAGGAATCAGGTCATGCGTAGTTTAGGGCGAATGCCCCTAGTATATTGGGTTTTGAAAGAAAATTTTATTTAGGCTCAAAAGGGTTTGCAAAATGTTATAAATTTTTTGATTTTAGGTTATGAATTTGGGATTTATTTGGCCAAAAGAAGGCCTTCTGGTGTTCAAGCATAGAACCTCTTGAGTTGATCAAGGTTTGTTGGTTCTGGTAATATTTCTCCATTTAAATTACGGAGCTTGACGGCTTTTCCGGGTAAGATTTGGTCCACAATGTATGGTCCTGACCAATTTGGTTTGAACTTGCCCCTTGGGTCAAACACTGGTGCTCGATTCTCTTTCAGAACCAGATTGCCTTCTTCTAAATCTCTGACCTTAACCTTTTTATTAAAAGCCCGGGCTATTCTGCGCTGGTAACCCTGTACATGGTAAAGTGCTTTTAACCTCTTTTCATCTAGCATGTTCAGCTCTTTATATCTGGCGTCTGCCCATTCATTTTCTGGCAACTTGACTTCAGTCAATACTCGGAGCGAAGGTACACGGATCTCCACAGGTAGCACTGCTTCCATACCATAAACAAGAGAGTAAGGGGTTGCCCCAGTTGAAGCTCTAATTGATGTTCTGTAAGCCCACAATGCGTACGGCAACTTATTCGACCAATCCTTATAAGTTTCTGACATCTTGCTAATGATAGTCTTGACATTTTTGTTTGCAGCTTCCACCGCTCCATTTGTCTGCGGCCGATAAGGTGAAGATTTATGATGCTTAATCTTGAACTCTTCGCAAAGAGTGATAACTTCTTTCTTGAAATGAGATCCGTTATCTGAGATAAGTTCATGGGGAATTCCATATCTGCATATGATGTTGGTTCGTATGAATTTAGCAACTGATGCGGATGTAAGCTTTGCATAAGAAGCGGCCTCAACCCACTTAGTGAAGTAGTCAATTGCAACGAGTATGTACTCGTGACCACTAGATGACTTAGGGGAAATCTTGCCAATTATGTCAATTCCCCATACCGAAAACGGCCAAGGAGAAGTAAGAGAATGCAATTCGGTAGGTGGTACATGAATGAGATTCGCATGTATCTGACATTTATAGCATTTCTTCACAAATGTGTGACAATCTGCTTCCAATGTTGGCCAATAGTACCCCAGACGTAGGATCTTCTTTGACAACATCCTCCCATTCATATGAGGTCCACACACCCCTTCATGAACATCTGCGAGAATTTCTTCTGCCTGATCTTCAGTGACACATAAGAGTTGGATTCCGTCGAAGGACCGTCGATACAGCTCTCCTCCACAAATGACAAAGTTAACTGCCAATCTCTGCAAAGTCCTTATCTCCTTATTCGACGCCTCATTGGGATGCCCCTGGCCCGAGATGTAGTTCTTTATGTCCGTATACCATGGTTTACCATCGGGACATCTTGCAGCTATCTCTATAGCATCAACATATGCAGGAGCCCATTGCTCTTGAACCGTGATGGGCCTCATCTTCATATTGTGAGGTATGTCAATCATAGAAGCTAACGTCGCTAAGGCATCGGCGAATCTATTCTTCAACCTTGGCAAATAACTGAAAGTGATGTGCTGGAATTGCTTAGCGAGAACATCCAAGTATTCATGATATGGCAGCAACTTTTCTTCTTTGGTTCTCCATTCTCCTTGGGTTTGGCAAATGATTAACATTGAATCTCCATATACGTCAAGATTCTCTATGCCTAAGGCCAACGCAGCCTCAAGCCCAACAATGCATGCTTCATACTCTGCCATATTGTTGGTGCAATTGAATTGTAACTTAACGGCAAGGGGAACATGCTCATTTCGAGGTGACACAAGCAATGCCCCTACTCCCTGTCCTGTTTGATTTGCTGCTCCATCAAAATAGAGGGTCCAACCAGTTTCTGGATATTCATCTTCTACCATCATGATCTCTTCATCTGGGAACATCGTCTTGAAAGGCTGATTTTCTTCTTGGGGTGCTTCTGCCAATTGTTCAGCAATGGCTCGGCCCTTTACTGATTTTTGGGTTACATGGGTGATGTCAAATTCAGACAACAATAACAACCATCTGGCAGTCCTACCTGTCAGGGCTGGTTTTTCAAAGAGATATTTCAGAGGATCCATCCTTGATAGGAGCAAGACCTTATGTGATAAAAGGTAATGCCTGAGTCGCTGAGTAGCCCAAACCAAAGCTAAGCAGGTTTTTTCTAGGACAGTATACTTCTGTTCGTACTCCAACATCTTCTTACTAAGATAGTATACAGCCTTTTCATGCTTGGTTTCTGGATCTTGCTGTGCTAACATACAGCCCATTGTGGTTTCTGTTACTGACAAGTAAAGCAGCAATGGATGCCCCGGTATTACTGGTGCTACTATCGGTGGTTCAGACAAACTTTGCTTTATTTTCTCGAAGGCCTGTTGACATTCCGCCGTCCACTCTTTGGAAGAGTTCTTCTTTAAGAGCTTAAAGATAGGTTCACAAGTTGATGTCAGATGAGCGATGAATCGCCTTAGGAACTGTATCCTTCCTAGGAATCCCCGAATTTCCTTCTCGGTTCTAGGCGGCGGCATCTCCTGGATAGCCTTAATCTTCTGAGGATCCACCTCTATACCCCTTTGACTCACCATGAATCCTAACAACTTACCAGAGGTAACCCCGAATACACACTTGCTAGGATTCAGGCGAAGCTGGTATTTGAGTATTCTTTCAAAGAACTTCTTGAGGTTCGGGATGTGATCCCTCCTTTCCCTAGCTTTTACAATCATATCATCGACATAAACTTCGACTTCTCTATGTATCATGTCATGGAGTAAGGCTGTAGCTGCTCTTTGATACGTCGCACCAGCATTCTTAAGACCAAATGGCATTACCCGATAGCAATATGTCCCCCATTGTGTAATGAACGAGGTCTTAGCCATGTCCTCGGGTGCCATCTTAATTTGATTGTAGCCCGAGAAACCATCCATGAAAGATAGTAATTCATGCCCGGCCGTATTGTCCACCAAGATATCGATATGTGGTAGAGGGAAATCATCTTTTGGACTTGCCTTGTTCAAATCCCTAAAATCTACACACATTCTCACCTTTCCATCTTTCTTCGGTACAGGTACTATATTTGCGAGCCATTCTGGATATTCCACCACTTGCAGAAATCCAGCATTCAACTGCTTAGTAACCTCTTCTTCTACTTTCAGGACCCACTCAGGCTTCATTCTCCTTAGCTTCTGCTTTTTAGGTTTAATCCCAGGCAACAAAGGTAGCTTGTGTTGAACAATGTCTTCGCTCAACCCGGGCATATCTTTGTAGGACCAGGCAAAAACTTCTTTATGTTCCTTAAGTAGGTTTATTAATTCATCGCGCTCTTCAGATGATAGAGTATTTCCAATTCGTATTTCCTGTATTAAATCTTCTGTTCCGATGTTTATAATTTCGATTTCATCTTTAAGAGGCTGGGCTCGGCGCTCCTCCTCTTGTTTGAGCATATGCTGTAATTCAAAGGGAGTTTCGTCGATCCCCTCTTCCTCGTCTGAGGAGGGAGTGTTATCATTATTATTAAAGTCAGAAGCAAACACAGAGACATACTGAGAATCAGATTTCATTGAATTGAAAGAAGTTACATCATTATCATTGGACTCATCCTGAACAGGCTCAGGATTCACATAGTAAATAAACTCAGAAAATGACTCGCCTGGACTAGGCACTGACACCGATTCACTCGACTTGACTAGACTTGACTTAGCAATATAATAAGGTGGAAAAACATCAGAACTCCAGTTTGAAAGATTTTCTGTTGCAGGTGCAATCTGACTCTGAGGTTCAGTAAAGGTATCATTACTCTGAATAACTGCCACCAGCACATCTTCACAGTCAGTCTCTTCTTGCTTTTTAGAATGATCTAAAACGGGCAACTCCTGACAAACAACATCAGGCACATCTTCTTCGAACAAAGACCCCAACATATCTGGCTCAAGGCAGACTATCCAATCCTCAACAGTTTTTTGAACACAATATACCGGCGGTTCTGTTTCTGGGAGAGCAAGGCCACTGAATATTTCAAAACCCGGTATCATGATCCCTGTTACTGAGTCATACCATGGTTCAGAAAACCCATAGTATGGAGAAGTCTCACCTTCTTTGATAAAGTGACCATTCATTGATAAGGAATATGGAGTCATCGGGAGTATCCTTCCAGTGCGGCGGATTTCTTCCTTCAATTTCAACAATTCTTTCATGGATTCCTCCTCCTCCTCAGTAGGTATATACCCAAGACCGAAAGCTCCAGAGTTTGCTTTGATTGGGCGCCAGTGAGACGCTTTGCTTGGATCACGGCCTAAATTCATACCCGGAAAGTAGTTCATTTTTCTCATCATCTTGGCAACCACAGGACTGATGGCAAAAGGCAAATACAACTCCTCCCGAGAGGCATCTTCATAGGAAATAGCAGTAACATTGAATGCGAAACCATTCAAGTTGTAATCATCTGCTTTTGTAACTGGAAGAATCCGAGTTTCTCCTGTTATCTGCCCTATTTCTGGCTCTTCGTCGCCTCTGACAGTGATCAATTTTCCTTCTTTAATGAACTTCAGTTTTTGATGAAGGGTTGAGGCAACAACACCTTCCTTATGCAACCAGGGTCGTCCCAGAAGTATATTGAACGAGGCTTTGATATCAATAACTTGAAATTCCACCTCAAATTCTTGACCGCCTATAACGATCCTGGTGGTAAGGACTCCGACCACATTTCTGCGGGTATTGTCATATGCGAGGATACCAAGGGTTGATTCGGCAAAATCAGTGGGACCGAAACCCAAGGTAATGGCAGTTCTTAATGGACATACATTCAACGCGGATCCATTATCTACCAGCACAGACGGTACTTTCTTGCCTTCGCAAACAACAGTGACATGAAGAGCTCTAGCATGATTCCGACCTTGAGGAGGCAGCTCCTGGTCTGAGAAACTAATGGCCCTGGTGGCGTGTGTCAGAGCGACAACTTCAGCTAGTTGCTCTGGAGATATTTCTGAGGACACCTGTGTGGTATTCAGTTCTTTCAACACAGCCTCTCTGTGTTTCTTCGATGCTATCAACAACCCCCAAACAGATATGACAGCCTGAGTTTTCTTCAACTGCTGAACAACTTCATCATCTGGGTCCTTCACGTATTGCGGCTCCTCTCCTCGAGCCAATGCCCCTGGATTTTCGACTCTTAATTCAGCAGGTTTGAAAATTCTTCCACCCCTTGTCACATGTCTGACTTCATCCAATTCTGGCTCACCATAGGTGATAATTTGAGGGACTTGTGGCTCATAGGTGATTACCAAGGGAGGTACAGACTCCCTCAGGTATGATTCATCACAGAAGATGATTTCGGGTTCAGAAATGGGTTCTAAAGCACATATGAGGGTGAGAGGGTCAAACTCAGGATCTCCTATGGTTATGGCATTAACGGCAGCGGGAGGATTAGCATGACCAGGTAGCGGGTTTTGGGTGACATTGGGTCTTGGTTGGAATGCAATGACTTTCTCATCAATAAGTTTCTGGATTCTGAATTTCAAGGCGATGCAATTGTCTGTAAGATGACCAGGACCCCTGTGATACTCACAGTGTAGGTCGGCTCGCCAATTGGCAGGTAAAGGATTGGGGGGAGGCCGGGTGGCAGGTAGGGTTATGCGACCTGAAGCCAGACACTGCTTAAGCACCTCCGAAGATGGAATGGGAAGAGGAGTAAATTCTACCCGGGCTTGTTGCCGAGGTGCGGTCGCAGGTTGAGCATAGTCCATTACTAGAGGTTCCTGGGATTTAGAGGATTGAGCATTGGAATGGGAGATACTACTGACTTGGGCTGGTGGGGATTTTTTGAAATCTCTAGGATTTGGGTTGCTACGGTTGAATACACCTTGAGCCATAGCCTCCTCTATCTGGGTGCCAGCCACAATGAAGTGTTTGAAGTCTGGATAGTATTGCAATGACATGTGATACTGGAGCTGGGGGGAAATATTTTTCATGATTATCTGGACTTGCTCCTCCTCAGACGGGCGCTCCATCATCTGAGCTGCTATTCTCCTCCATCTTTTCACAAAAATCAGAAAGGATTCTCTCGAGTCTTGTTTTGTTCTCTCTAAATCCTTTCTGGTGATTTCTGTCCCATCATCATATTTGAACTGCCTGATGAATTGCTCGCCGATATCCTTCCATGTCCTGTAACGAGTCTTGTCCAAGACCATGAACCATCTCCTAGCAACCTTGGTTAGGGAAACTGGGAACAATTGAGCCATTTGCTCAGGAGATAAGCCTTGAGGCTGACACATGATGGTGAACATTTGTAAATGTGTGATTGGACAACCCACACCATCATATTTGTCGAAATCGGGCATTTGAAAATTAGCAGGAAGGCGGATTTCGGGAAATAGAGTAAGATCACTGGGATTGAAACTACCCTGGTCTTGAAACTGAATGTCTTGAACTTTTCTGGTAAGAGTCTCTAATTTCTCCATAACAGACTTATCAACCATGGACTGAGAAGGTCTACTGCGATTCTCGCTATACTGCTCTTTTTCCAAATCTTCTTCGGTTTTATCATGGATATTGATGAACACTGGCTGGACAGGTGCTGCTGAAGTAGCTGCTTGGTGCACAGGCCCTTTATCCTTGGACAACGATTGTCCGAACTTCTCAGAAAGTTGAGCCTTGATAACTTGGTTCTCTTCCTTGAGTTCTTGAAGCTGCCGGAGAATCAAGGTAAGAGTATCGGTGATAGCAGCGAGTGGAGGACTGTCCTGGTTTTCTGCCATTGGTGAGGATGAGGACGGGAAAGAATGAGATGCTGGGGTTCTCAGAGAAGGTGGCGGGGATACAGATTTCCTCTGTAATCGAGAAGAGACCCGAACCCAAGGAGTATTAGGGTTAGCTATGGTGTCTACGGCCCTGTAATATTTGAAAGACATATTTAAAATCAGAAAGAAGTAGACACTGATGTATGCATAGACGAAGATACTGAAAGAAAAAGGTGAACTTTTATTGATAGATCATTAAAGCTTGAGTACATGGTTCGATCTTTCAAAGATAGACTGATAAGAGAAAACATGACATTAAGCACTCTTTCTAGACTTCTTCTTTGGACGACTATCTTCCTCAACTGACTCCTTGAAAGATTTGATGACTCGAACATCCCAAGCAGATGAAACGGCTTTGACAATCTTGGGCTTGAGATCCTCAGGCGGATAGAAATGACGAAGGGGAGGCACAATGGATTGCTCCCTTCCATACTGACGCTGAATCCTGGCAGGAATATAAAAGGAAGTCTTTTTGAGGCCAAGAAGGCGAACGTAGTTAGCTTCTCCAGTATTGAAGACAGCTTCTTGGATTCCAGGGATTTGCCAATAAATCTGATCTTCATGGCGAGAACTCAACCACTCAGCCCAATCGCCTTTATGATTGAAAGAAACATCATGACGCCATTCACTGAAGGTGTATAACGTATGATCAAAATGCACAGGAGCTGCAATTTTTAGCTTGTGGCATAACCACACGTGAAGTAATGCAGGACATCCTGAGAAGGACCCAACAAAAGATCGAACATAAGAGCCTGGACCTGAGCTGGCACGAAGACGAGCCATCTCATCCAATCCATTGAAGGTTTCTGCAAGCATAGTAGGAATTGGATTGGCGCCACGATCCATCTGATCAACGAGGTCCAAGAGAACAGCTGACGCACAGCGAGAAGGCTGGACAGTGAGGAACCTAGCAAAGGAGCAGAATCTCAGAGCGCGACCTCGGGCTTTTTGAATATCCACAGCACCAATATGCCCAACAGGAGGGTAAATGTCAATCAGTTGTTGCATGGACACTTCCTGGTCTTTGATGAAAGAGTTCATGGATTCATCTGGATTATTCATCAAGCGAAGGAACAAAGGACGATAATCCGACACGTAAGATGGCTTCACCAGAGGGCCATCTACAGGATATTCCAATAAGGCACACCATTCTTCAAAGGTGGGACACATTTCTTGGTTGCCAAAACGGAAGACATGATGATCGGGATCCCAACACTCTGATGCAGCATAGAGTAATCCCCAATCGAGCTTGATGGCGGCCACGTAACCGAAGAGATTTTTCTCTTGCTCACTTATGGCATAGATATGGGATTCTCTTAATGTACCACGGATCCAATCAAGAATTGTACGAGTAGACATGGTGTCTGTAAGCCAGGAGAAAGGATACAGGGATAATCAGGATTACATGAACATGAGATTAGGATGAGTTCCTACCAATATAAAGGAAGTATGGATACTCGATCGAATCAGATAATATAAGATTAAAAATCGTACGATCGAGATGAGATGAGATAGCATAAGATTGCTTTCAACGGATGGATCATGAATGACTAATCCTATGAGATCTTTGGAAATGAATGGGATTTAAATCCTAACCCCAAAGGGAAAGTTTTTTAATCTTTGCACATTTTATCAGTGTTACCTGAAGGCATCAACCCTAATCCTAATCTAGCGGAGTGGAGAGAGGATCTCGACTCATGACTTTGTTTGTGTACCTAGGACCGATCGTAGCCATTAGAAGATGGTCTACGGCCTAATCTAGACACAAATAGGTAGGATATCCTAAACTAGGCTCACACACGTGATGCACATGTGTTCGTATACTACATGCATGTGTGGGTTAATCTAGGGGTAAGGCCAAGAGTTCCCTTAGCGCGAATCCCTGTTCGATATACTGTACCAGTGTCCGGCGTATCAGTACGTGAACAAGAGATCCGTTTACGTACCATAAAGGTACTAGGCTAAGGGTGGAATGCTTCTCTAGCACAGAGGCACCAGGTGATGAAATCCCAGTCAACCATGCTAGATAACACTCCGGGTTCCTAAAATAGGACGTGTGTGCATGTGAGATGCAGGGGTTTAGATGAAAGTGATGTAAGTGTGTGCAATAAGTTCGCGCAATATATGATGCCTTCAGGTTTTGTTAGATTAAGTTTGAGTATATGTGATGAGAAAATAAAGCATACAAACTAATCTAACAAGCATAAAAGAGATAGAGTTTTCATGAGCCAGTTAAAATAGATTCAAATGAGTTATCCTTTGGAATTGTAATGAAGTTAGGTGGTCCCCAGCAGAGTCGCCAGACTGTGGGACATGATCCCGCGAGAGGGGTGGGGCGCGAGCCGCCATGCACTCTCTCTTGGTCTCTCGTACCCACGCGATTGGCGTGTGCATTTTATTATTGATTCGTCTTTCCTGTGAACTTGGGATCACTAAGGCAATCCGAATTCCACACGAAAGAGACTGACAGAGTCGCCACCTAGATGTGGGATCTAGGACCCATAATTAACCAGAAATCTAGACTCGCTACCTGGTTACGAGAATGGAAGGTATGGGGAGTTATCCACCACATGCACCATTCTTGTCCGATAATCGGTCTTCGATTCCAAAAGCTAACTCTTTTAAATTTATTTTAAATGGCTCATTCAACTCTATGTTAATGTGCGAACTAAGTGACATGCATCCTAGAATCTAATTTCAATGTGAATCCTAGATGTGTATCTTGATTTATTAATTTGTCTGGATTCATTCTAAGTGAAAGTTCTCCTAGAATTCTAATTTCATGGAAAACCCTAACTGATTTGATTAAGTATTTACAAGAAAATTAATATACAAAACACCACAATTTGTTGTGGTGCCGACTCGCGGGTGGTATGCCGTCAGACATCCAAGCTGCCTACGTACCCAAGCCTCACTGGGATCAGAGTCGACGTAGTTCGGTGCACCTAAGCTAAGCTACATATGCCTAACTCAACTAGGACACCGACCTAGACAGAATTGACTGTTTCAACAGTTTTGAGAGAAGTTATTTAATTCAAGTTGAGGATTTTATTATCTTAGGATTTCATCTGAGATGCTATATGATTCTTATCTAAATGCAAATTGTTCCTTAGACTAATGCAGGTTTGCCTACATCCTAGGTTACTAGGCTCGTCTTAAGGAAAGATTGGGTGACTAGTGTGACTAGACCTATGGCACGGTTGTTATACATAACAAACGTCCGTGATGAGGCTGGACTCCTAACTCTAGGACTCCCTAAAACTTAGGACACGACACAACACTAGTGTTCCTAAATTGGGCTCTAATGGTTCTTAGATTGGAAACCATAATCCAATGGTTCCGGAAGACTCGAGACAAATCAATTCAAATTCTTGAAGTTAATTAATTTCAGATTTCATGGATTTTTGATTTATGGACACTTGAGGATTACCAATGGTTCTAGGGTTCACCAATTTCGGCCCAGAATAGCATCCAAGGAAGGGAATCGTGCGTTCTTTCCTTGCGCAATTTAATACTTAGGTTATAACATCTTATTGCCTGGCATATCTCAGGATTTCCGTGGACAGTAACCTCGGAGCCAACAACATGCTATAGCTTAAGTATTCAAATTGTCAAAGATCGGTTGCAATTGGGATACGATTATGGATGCACTGACCATTTTTCCAGGGAATTCTAATGATCCTAAGATTTCTGTTTCAATGGATTAAGGAGTTAATGTGTGACAGAGATTTAAGGTTCTTTAGAAATTTTCAGATGATTTTCAATTAATTTCGGATTTTCAATGAATTTTATCAATTTTAAACATATGAGTGATTTTACAAGTGAAATTGTAGCAAACGAATTCGAAATGAGTTGAAATTTCTACAGCAGCAAGATATGATGAAATGTAGCTTACGGAAAGAGTTTTACAGATTTTTACATTAAGTTCATATTTAATTTCGATTTAACAATTGATTGACCAGATTGCACAAATAACACAGAAACCACTAGAAATATGAATCTAAATTCAATGAAATTTCTACATTAATAAGATATAAGTAAAAATAATATACTCAGAAATTTTCATGAATTTTGGAAACCATTTACTATCAGTTTCAGATTTTTTAATTTTCAGACCAGATTATGAATTAACTCTACATCCCATATGAAAACAGATCCAAATCACTTGAAACTTTTACAGTAACTAGAAATGTGAGATTGAAGACTACTGTAAAAATTTTAAGAATTTTAGTTGTGATCGGATGTCAGTAACAATCCCTCCAAAAGCTGGTAAATTTCAAAGAAAGCATAAAATAATATACCAAACAAATTCTCAAAATTCTCAAAATTTCATGGTAAAATGTACTGGTATCATATTAGTTTCCCACGAAATTTCATTAATTTTGGAATTCATTTAGTATATATTTTATTTTCGAAACACTCATGGAGATCATGATTTTGAGCATACATATTTAATTTTCAACTAAATCCAATTAAATACTAAAAATCATGCAAATATACCAAATAATTCTAGAAAAATCTAAAAATTAAGTACCTACCTGTGATCGAAATCCTCGCCGAATCCGAGAGCCGAAAAATTCGAAAATCGCACCGCCGCTTGATCCGCTTCCGCTTTCTTTCTCTTTTTCTTTGTTTTATTTTCTTTTATATTTTTTTTTATATGGAACAAGGGAGAGAGATGGGGAGAAACAAATAAGGAGAGAAAGTAGATAATGATAGTGTGAGAGTGAGAGAGTGAGAGATATTGAGGGAGGGAGATATTGAGAGAGAGAAAGAGAAAACTATCCAAAAACAATGTGTTGTTTTTCTCCTTCTTTCTTCCTCTCATCACCTCTCTTTATATAGTGAAAAACTTAGTGGAGAGGTGGAAATAAAAAATGAGAATGGTGGGTGTGGTGGAGAATAATGGAATATATAATGGTAATGGTGGGAATGGTGGTGGGAATAATGGAATATATAATGGTAATGGTGGGAATGGTGGTGGGAATAATGGAATATATAATGGTAATGGTGGGAATGGTGGTGGGGATAATGGAATATATAATGGTAATGGTGGGAATGGTGGTGGGGATAATGGAATATATAATGGTAATGGAGATAATGGTGTTATTTTAAAGGGAAAAATGAAGTTAGTGGAAATGGTAGAGAAAGTTAAGTCATGCTAATGGTGAGTCCCACTTTGTGGGTTCCGCACAAGCGGGCCCCACATCAGCGGGCCCTACACAAGCGGGTCCCACATCAGCGGGTCCCACACAAACGGGTCCCACATCAGCGGGTCCCACACAAACGGGTCCCACACTAGCAGGTCCCACACTAGCAGGTCCCACACCAGCGGGTCCCACACAAACGGGTCCCACACCAGCGGGTCCCACATTCTCTTTTGCTCGGATTCTCATGAATAACCCTTCTCAATACTCAACGGAAAAAAAAATCAGAACATTGCAGGAATGACCAGAAAGATTTGAGAAAGCGTAAGGGATGAACACGGGAATGGAAAATACTGAAAAATTGACAGCGAAACCCTAATTTCTTTGTTGATCAAAGCAGAGCAAAATGGGGGTGTCTACAGAATCTGACCGTCACACCTCAATTCTTTCATCAATCCCACCATACACCATCATACCTTGTTTTCTTCAACCAAAACCCACTTCATTTTCACTTTTGCAATCTTCCACCACCGAACCCTATTTTCCATTAAAATCTAGAGCCACCATCTTCACCCTCCTCAATCCTTCTGCCATCCTCTTTCTCATTTTTTCTTCCTCAAACCTTAGATCAAAATCCATCCCTATCTTCCCCATCTCATCTATACTAACCACTATTCTTCCCTCTGCCATTGATTCTGGCAATCTTGCCGGAATCCGACAAAACCCCATTGATTCATCCTCATTTTCCCTTACCATCAAACCCTCGAAAACCCATTTCCACCCAACACCACCTCCTCTTATCTTTGAAACCCTAATTTCCCAACCTTTTTTCCTTTCTTATCACAATCTGACCATTCCCCACAAGATCCGGCCCATTTCTACCTTTCTTCTTCTCCTTTTTTACCTCCATTTTAAGCCACCTACACCTCCATCGTTTGTTACACAGAGCATATCAATAGCTGGAAAAAAGAAAAAAACAAAGTAGAGGGAGGTAGCAGAGAGAGAGAGAGAGAGAGAGCGGGGGGAGGAGCCACCATCCCCAACATCGTCCCCATCACCTTCTCGTCCTCGGTCCAGCTCCACCACCATCTTCTTCTCCACCGGATCTAGATCCCATCCACCAAACCCTTCTCCATTTACCCATTCACCCACCTTCATTTCCTATCTATACAAACCCTTGAAATCCATCTCATCACCATCATTTTCCTCCCAGCTAATTCCGGCCAGCCACCATTTCTTCTCTGATTTAATCTAGGGATAGTGAAGAGAGGAAAGCGGCGGGCTCAAATACGTATATTGCATCCATCAGGTACCTGTTTTTCTTTCTCTGCTTAATTTTAAAAGGTTAGTATGAGTAAGGAATTTCTGAATGATTCTTCTTCGGTTTTGCAAATTTTACTTCATGTATGATAATCTGGTGATGATTTTCTGAGACAGTGGACCTCATGCCCTTGATTTGATTTGTTTTGAGATTGAGATATTAATTGCCTTTGAAATGTTAAAAATCTGATCACACACTCCTTGTTCATTGTTTTCGAAATGTAATATATATATATATATATATATATATATATATAGCAGTTTGAAGATCTGATTACATGGTTGAGCTACAATATCTTTCACTATATTGTCGGTCTTCCCTAAGATATGTGAATTGATCTTGTGATTTACTTAGTCTCCTTGTTTGTAGGGTTACGCTTTTTCAGAATGCGGCAGAGACCTCTTGGCTGGATGTATGACCCTATTTTAATTTTGACAATCTCTTTGAGTAGTTCCTTTTAAGGTGTAGTATGAATCAATGTTTGAATCTAAAACCTGGTGGTAATTTCAATGATCCTTGCACAGTGATACCTCTTGAAATAAGTTGATTCATTTGGGGTTTAACCTCGTATGTTTTTATGTGATCTATTGCACGCCATAAATGGTGCTAATCTCTTGTGAGGGATTCCATGACTTTAGTGCTATCAGCGGAAATATTGAAGGTACTGTTAGCCATAGGAATAGACTTTGAATGGACTAGTTTGCCTTCAATGGTAATGTGATATGAATTTGTCGTGTTGGAATGGTTCTTTTAAAATCCATGGTTATTTGGCTTTTGTGCCTTTGTTCTGTAATGTTTGCCTTATCTTGAACTTGAAATTTCCATTGCTTCGATTTCAGGCATCAGGCTTTTATTTGTTGTTTAATAAATTCCAAAGGATTTGTAAAGAATGTGTTTTTATTATTATAAACTTCAGTTCCTCATTCCATGCTAGAAGGAAATAGCAATAACTGTGCTACTTTGAGACTTTGTGTTCATGCGATCACTTGAGATAGAAATCAGATGTAAATGAGGAGTTGTCTTGCATTCTCAAAGAACTAATTGGAATACTACCAACGGTGAATAGATTAAAAAGTCATAGAGTAGACCTAATGGATTCATGAAAGGGGAATGCCAGGGCCACCTTTGTCCAGGTAGTGAATGCCGTGTGAATTGAATTCATAATCTTGCTTGCTTCATTTCTTTCACTAAGCTGTGGCATTTCCAAGAGGATAATTGCATGCCCAACTACTACTTTGATGAGGGAAATGTGTTGAGATAGCATGGAGGTATATGTACAGATGTGGGGAATGCTGTTTTGTTAGAAAATTTGTTTCGTCTCCTTCAAGGTTGGAATTGCTCTTTTAATTGACTTTATTTAGTGTGGGAATTTGAAGGTGTATATTTGACAGACTTGTTGGACTTTCTCTTTCAAAATTAGTAGGTTGTACAATACTCTTTCCATTCATTACAAAAGGTTAAAAGGATACATTGGTTGCTCTTTAATTCTTATCTGCATAAGCAAAAGAAAGGTCATGCCATTTAGTCATGCTAATGTTAGGTCACAAAAGCAAAAAAAAAAAAAAACCTTTCTATAATTCTGTTTGAAATAGTGATTGGGTAGTCAAATGTTTGTCTTCACAAGACTCTACTGTTTGATAGTTTGGTTTGGTGCCATATAATTTGGAAAGGGATTATTCAAAATAAAAAAGTTCTTGGCTGTTTGCATTTGCTAAATAGCTGGTAAAAATCATGATGTTTCATTAGTATCTTGATTGATGTTTGCAAACTTGGGATTGATTGATATTGATAAATCTTTTTAAATTTGTTAAAGTTTCAAGTTGTTGAACCTGTAATTTTGATTTAGAGTCTTGCATTCCATATATCAATGAAACCAAACGTTTTATATGAAGATGATGCTTGCTTCACAATTGCATTGATATGTGTGGTATCCATTGCTGCATCATTGGTCATTACAGGTCGAGATTTATTT
Organism: Tasmannia lanceolata; assembly: GCF_043159265.1. NCBI lineage: Eukaryota > Viridiplantae > Streptophyta > Magnoliopsida > Canellales > Winteraceae > Tasmannia > Tasmannia lanceolata. The sequence goes on along the minus strand of NW_027518700.1, from coordinate 36,781,839 downwards.
ATTTTTTACCAAAGCATGGTAAGGCAAATGTTGGTAGTTCAGATTAGTTCTTTTCTGTGTTTACTTGTTGATCATTTTCTTTCGTGAGAAACAATACACAATTTATTGGTTGGTGTTCAATTCAGAATCCTATCATCCTTCTTTCAGTGTTGAAACAAGGGCCTTCGTGATAGTTTAATATTTGTCCATAGTTATGACTATGATGGAACTGCTCAGAGCCCTTCTTTATGGTTTCTTCTTTCTTGCTTTCATAGACTTAGGTTAGTGATTAGGATCCATGTTGGGTTTTAGGAATATTTCCATGATTAGGATTCATTAAAATTGGGATTATCATTAGTGTTTACCTTATCCATTGATTTACAGGATTTTTCCTTAAGGAATCAGGCGATGAGGGCGCTAGCAGGAGCCTCCCTTTTTAGGAGACATATTCTTGTCTCATTAGATTTTCCCCTTTTAAGAGACATATTCTTGTCTCATTAGATTTTTCCCTTTTAGGAGACAAGCTATGTCTCTATAGAAGGAGCTCATCCTTAGGGGACTTGTTCAGTCCGAGTAGTGCTCCCCTCTTTATTTAGTAGACTAACATAGTCTTTTAGATATCTTTTAGATAATTGAACCCTTCTCATTGCACGGGCAATGAAAGAGTCATCTAGAACCCCTTTTAGGAGACAAGCTATGTCTCAATAAAAAGTTCCCATCTTTAGGAGAAACGCTGTGTCTCATTAGAAAAGTTCTATCATTAGGAGACACACTCTGTCTCATTAGGCAGTTCTCCTTTGGAGATAAGCCTCATTTAGAGCCTTCCCCGAGTCTACTTTAGTTTAGTAGAGAGTCCGCCCATAGGAGACAGGCTTTGTCTCATTTAGAGAGTTTTTCCTTTAGGAGGCTTACCCAGCCTCATGTTAGAGCCCCCTCTTCTAGCGAGTCTTTGGCTTATGTACTCCTCTCATTTGGGTAGTGTTATTAGAGAGTCTCGGACTCATTTGTGCTCCCTCTCTAGTGTTATTAGTTAGGGGTTTTTCCATTAGAGACTAACTCAGTCTTATTAGAGCTTACCGGCTTGGGATCTTAGATCATTTCCATCGTTCTTGGGACACTTGTTTACTTGTTCGTGGTTTGTTACATTTTGTTTTGGGATGCTAATTAGTTAGCTTGGGGTTTTCCCTTTACCCTAAGGGCTTTACCCTGGGGTGTTTGTTTTGTGTGTTCCCTTTGGCCTTTGACCAAAAGGGTGAAGGTATTTGATTTTTTTTTAAATTCATAAACATTGAAATCATTTACAACCGCAAGAACATTAGAATCATTTAAAGCTCCAAAAATATTAGAAATTTAAAAAACATTTGAAAACCGAAAACACTCAAAAAGCGTATGGTAGTCTTTGGTTTCGAACTACGTTGGCATGATCCTCTTCCACGAGATACGTAGTGCAGCTTGGGATCTTTATCCCAAGTCTAGCCAAACTTTGTAAATAGACTTTGTAAATTTTTCAAAAATCATTCAAACAATTTTAAAATCTTGTTTTCAAAAAGCTCTTCCTCTAAAGTTAGGAGTTTGTCCTAGATAGAGGGTTTTAGAGTTAGGAGTTTATCCTTGATTTGTTATGTGTTTATTGTGTGTTTGTGTTAGAGTTAGGAGTTTGTCCTAGCTAGGAGTATGACGCCTCCGTCCAGTCAGTTGGCGATTCACATCGCTGACTGATGACTAGGTCTAGGATGCGTTAGTGATCCCATTATTTTCCTTAGGACGCACAGCCTAGTTACACATAGGTTGTAGGAACCACCTGCATTAGCTTAGGGCTAACCTGCATTTAGTTAGGACATATAGGGTGTCCTAGAATCCACAATCCATTGGAATTTAAATAATCACACAAGAAGCTTTAATAACTAGTCAAGTCTTTTAGGTCGAGTCTAAGATAGAGGTCTAGATGTCTTAGGCATCATAGCCTAGAATAGGCGTGAAGAACTACGTGACTATGATTCTTGTGGAGGTGGGGATACGTAGGCTTCTTTGGATGAACATCAGATCATCTAAAGACTCGGGTTTAGGCCTTAGAGTCTTAGGATTTGTTGTTAGTACTTTAGGGTTTGTGTTTGTATTTTGATGGTAATTTTTGCATAGGATTTCGATAGTGGGCGTTCATTTCTTTGATTACTTACATGTTTAGCTGTAATATTTACCTGTTTGTTTACCTTGATCATATGTTTAGTTGTATCTCATTTATCTTGTTTATTGTATTTGATATATCTTGTGCAGACCTTATACCTATAGTTGTAGCATGCATGTGTCTGTCCACCAGAACTTAGACACCCATGAGGCATGTCACCCATAACCTGGCAATGCTTAGGTAACACTTCTTTCATTTATTTTGTGTGTGCTTATTATTTCATCCCCGAGTCATGCATGATTAGATAAACGTCTTCTCGGGGATATTTCGTTCTCATTTTACATGATTTTCGCCCAAAACTCTTCAAGGTTAATAAATAAATGGCATAAGAGACCAAGTGTTCGCACTCGGGCGCATTGGGGGTGCTCTTCGGACCTTCTCCATTCGTCACCAGGTATGAACCTTTTGTATCTCTGGTTATCCATTCAACAGAGCATTTGTTTTTGGTCCCATGGCATATCCATGGATGGCGACTCTGAGTTTGTTTTAGGAACATCTTGGTTTGTGGTTTTTCTTGGATCAAGAGGTATCTTATTTATCGATAGTCGTGCTATGCTATGAGAGTGGCACTTTTTTTTAGAGTTCCTTGGTAGAGTTCTCCTTTACATGTGGAGATCTTTGAGGATTGCATGGGATCTTGTGTCTTCGATACCTTTCCTCTCAGGATTGGGGTCCACAGGCTGACGACTCTGGTGGGGAGTTCTTGAAATATTGCCTAACTCTGTAAATATGCCATTTTTACTAATTTTGAAGAAATTTGGGCCAAAATCAAGTTAAATGGGAACTCTTTCGGTTAGAATCCAGGGGCGCCAGATAGGTGCGTAAATAAAACAAGGGAATCACACATTGCACAACTTGCATTATCTTATTCTTTATTTCTTTCATTGTTTTTCATTATTATTGGTTCCACGGGATAGATTCAATGCATACCAGATGGGATGTCATTACCCTGATGGTGTTGCTGTATCTATTTCCAAGCTATGCGCCGGTGCTGCAGCCGTAGACATTGGGCGTACTTTTGTCTACAGCAGCCGATGAGCAATGAAGCATACTATGTATAACATTGGGCGTACTTTTGTTATACATATTAAGTATGGTTCATACGCATAGTACCCGATAAATTGAGTCTGGAGCCCTACTTTGTTTTATATATTATGTATATACTTACTGACTTAGTGAAATCCAACTAGGAAGTACCCGTGTTTATATATGTATATATTGCATTCATTTAGGGGTGAACATGTGTTGCTTATACATGTGGAGTCTAGAGATTAGGAGCCTTGTTCCAATTGTAGACTAGGGTAGCTCACCTTGCGTGGCTACAACACGGTCCTAGTACACTCACTAGTCTGTCTCGTGTCGAAACTTTCTTGACTCTGCTAGATTAGATTAGGGCTGGTGCCCCTGGTTGTGGACCCCGATCCAGAGGACGAATGAGCGAGGGACGCGAGATCCCCCGTCAGCCCTCTAAGATCTCCACAATGTGAAGGAGAGCTCTACCAAGGAACTCTCGAAATGGTGCCACACAAAGCATGGGTGGCGATATAAATGAGATACCTCTCGATTCAAGGACTAGCCCGGAACCAAGATGTACCTATAACAAAGAAGAGTCGTCATCCAAGGAAGTAGGCCCTGGATCCCATGAAATACTCTGTTGCAACGGATAACCAGAGATACAAAAGTCCGTGCCTGATGACGAATGGGAAAGGTGTTAAGCGCCCCCAATTCGCCCAAGTACATGCACCTGGTCTCTTATGCCATTTTAAATTAATTTTGAAGAGTTTTGGGCTAAAATCATGTGAAATGGGAACGAGTATCCCCGAGAAAACGTCTATCTAAGCATGCATGACCCGGGGATGGGCAAAAGAAAATAAACATCCAAATCCTAACTCACCGCATCTAATCCTAACCCATCACATCTAGGAAAGCAGTAACATCCACACGCATAGCTACAGCTAAGCAGATAATCAAGATAAGATGAATAAATGCTACGACTAAGGAAGTGAGATGACAGATAAGCACAACAGTAAACTACAAAGCAATAGAATAAACACACTAGCATGCTGTGGGACATGATCCCGCGAGAGGGGTGGGGCGCGAGCCGCCGCGCTCTCTCTCTTGGTCTCTCGTACCCACGCGATTGGCGTGTGCATTTTAATGTTGATTTGAATTAATCTTTCCTGTGAACTTGGGATCACTAAGGCAATCCGAATTCCACACGAAAGAGACTGACAGAGTCGCCACCTAGATGTGGGATCTAGGACCCGTAATTAACCAGAAATCTAGACTCGCTACCTGGTTACGAGAATGGAAGGTATGGGGAGTTATCCGCCACATGCACCATTCCTGCCCGATAATCGGTCTTCGATTCCAAAAGCTAATTCTTTTAAATTTATTTTAAATGGCTCATTCAACTCTATGTTAATGTGCGAACTAAGTGACATGCATCCTATGATCTAATTTTAATGTGAATCCTAGATGTGTATCTTGATTTATTAATTTGTCTGGATTCATTCTAAGTGAAAGTTCTCCTAGAATTCTAATTTCATGGAAAATCCTAAGTGATTTGATTAAGCATTTACAAGAAAATTAATATACAAAACACCACAATTTGTTTGTGGTGCCGACTCGCGGGTGGTATGCCATCAGACATCCAAGCTGCCTACGTACCCAAGCCTTACTGGGATCAGAGTCGACGTAGTTCGGTGCACCTAAGCTAAGCTACTTATGCCTAACTCAACTAGGACACCGACCTAGACGGGATTGACTGTTTCAACAGTTTTAGGAGAAGTTATTTAATTCAAGTTGAGGATTTTATTATCTTAAGATTTCATCTAAGATGCTATATGATTCTCATCTAAATGCAAATGGTCCCTTAGACTAATGCAGGTTTGCCTACATCCTAGTTTACTAGGCTTGTCCTAGGGAAAGATTGGGTGACTAGTGTAACTAGACCTATGGCACGGTTGCTATACATAGCAAACGTCCGTGATGAGGCTGGACTCCTAACTCTAGGACTCCCTAAAACCTAAGACTCCCTAAAACTTAGGACACGACACGACACCGGTGTTCCTAAATTGGGCTCTAAGGGTCCTTACGACGGAAACCGTAATCCAACGGTTCCGAGAGACACGAGGTGAATCGATTTCAGTTCTTGAGGTTAGTGAAAAAAAGGGATGGAAGAGATGATGAAATAGTGTGAGGGAATAAGAAAGATAGAGAAAGGTGCGACTGAACTTGGGAGTGCCAAATTGCCTACGTACCCCGCGATGGGGATCAAGCCACACGTAGTTCCGCTGGGGAGGTTACTTGGATTTTGGAAAACAGAATTGGTATTTGGATCAGGAATCGGGTTTGTATTTGAGCATTGGACTTGAGATTCAGAAACATTGATTTAGCAATGGGATTTTGGAATTGGGAATTTGCATCAAAGAATTGAGCATATAGGAATCATCAAGGGTTTGAATTTTGGGAATTCAAAATGGGCGGGCTTATGAGATTCGGCCAAATGGATTCAGACATGCGACTCAGATTGTGTTGGGATATGACTTGGTTAGGTAAAAGGGAGGAAGTTCTATTAGGTGTAAACGGGCATTAGTAGAATAGGGGAATGACTCGGTTGTGACATGGAAGGCCGCCACTTGGTCGAATGCGACTCGGTTGCATTGGGATGGGTTGATTAAGGAATTGGATTGAGTCAACTAAGGGGAGAGTCCAATCGGTTAAAGAGGTTGAGCATACTCGACTAGAGAGTTGGGTCAACTCGACTAGGGAGGTTGGCTAGAGTTGACTCAGTTGAGCTGGGTTGGGATCCCACTTGGTTGGATTGTATTGGGGCGATTTGACTTAAGCTGCAGGTGGCCTGGCTGGGTTAGATTTAATGTAACCAGATTTATGGATAAATGGTGTGCCTCAGTGAGTGGACAAAGGTATGGCTTGGGTTGATGTGACTCGGTTATAGGGTTTAAGGCTTATGGGTATGGGGTTTAGTGAGTTGGGTCTAAGTTAGGAGCAAACCCGAGACTAGCCATGGTCTAACCAGGAGGAAGCAGGGTACAAACCAGGGTGCGGACCAGGGTGCACCAGGGTGCGAACCAGCAGGGAACCAGGGTGCGAACCAGCAGGGGAACCAGGGTGCAACCAGCAGGGAACCTGGGTGCAACCAGCAGCGAACCTGGGTGCAACCAGGGTCTAACCAGAGTGCGAACCAGCAGGGAACCAGGGTGCGAACCAGTATCGAACCTGGGTGCAACCAGCAACGAACCTGGGTGCAACCAGGGTCTAACCAGAGGCTAACCAGGGGGAACCAGGGTGTGAACCAGGGTACGAACCAGAGTACAACCAGGGGCTGGCCAGGGTGCGAACCAGGGTGCGAATTAGTAGGGAACCAGAGTGCGAACCAGCAGGGAACCAGGGTGCGAATCAGTAGGGAACCAGGGTGCAACCAGCATCGAACCTGGGTGCAACCAGCAGCGAACCTGGGTGCAACCAGGGTCTAACCAGAGGCTAACCAGGGGGAAAACAGACCCTACATGCTTCCTAACATGGTTTTTCTTTTAAAGTAAAAGATATGTATGAAAACAGACCCTACATAGAATTGAAATAAATGCCTACCTCTTTGGAAACCCACTTTGTGTTTGATTTTTCTTTGATGTTAATTCTTTGAAGATGATTCCTTGCTTGATAATGACTGCTTTTGATATATATCACCCAACGTATAAAATCACCCGATCTGGCAAGGATGGCCGAACCCTTGAAGAGATGAGGGAGAGGGATGAATTTTCTAAGAGAGGGGTTCTTTTTCTTCTCCTCTTGGATGGTGGGATGAGAGGGTATTTATAGGAGAATGGGATAGGAGGTTAGGTGAGGTTAGGTGGTTTTGGATGGTTAGGATGAGAGGATGAGGTTAGGTAAGGTTAGGTGGGGTTAGGTAAGGTTAGGTGAGGTTAGGTGAGGTTAGGTGAGGTTTGGATGGTTAGGATGAGAGGAGAGGTTAGGTGAGGTTAGGTGAGGTTTGGATGGTTAGGATGAGAGGAGAGGTTAGGTGGTTTTGGATGGTTAGACCCAGGTCAAGATCTGCCATTGATCTAACGATTTACGGAAATCGGGTCTCGGAATGGAATCAGGGTCCGGGCTATGAAGTGACCCTAGCTTATTTTGTCCCGATTGATGATCCGTAAAGTCAGATCAAGATATTAATGACCTAAAACATATAAATCAATGATAGAGGGGGTTCTCACATGGATTTAACACACTAATTTATTTGTTGATTAAAACAAAACAAAATGGGGTGTCTACAGATGCCCCTCTTTGGTAGAGATGACGTAGTCATTGAATACCAAAGTTAAAAATGACAGAACCATTTTGCGTAGCTTTAATCGACAAAGGACTCTCTAGACACAACGCACCTTAACATAATGCAAAACCTTAGATGAAATCCTGGAATTTGGAATGCAAAAAAAAAAATCCCGCTGCGGTGCCGCTCACAAACGGGCAACGAGAGAAGATGAGACCATTCACAAATGGATTCAGAAAATGAGATACCGTTCAGAAACGGGCTCAAAGAGGATAGGAGGCCATTCACAAATGGATTCGGACAATGAGGTATCGTTCACAAACGGCCTCAAGGAGGATAAGAGACCATTCACAAATGGACTCGAGAAATGAGGCACCGTTCACAAACGGGCTCCAGGAGGACATGAGACCATTCCCAAATGGACTCAGAAAACGAGACACCGTTCACAAACGGGTTCAAGGAGAAGACGAAACCATTCACAAATGAACTCGAGAAATGAGGCGCCGTTCACAAACGGGCTCAAGGAGAACACGAGACCATTCACAAATGAACTCGAGAAATGAGGCGCCGTTCACAAACGGGCTCAAGGAGAAGACAAGACCATTCACAAATGGACTCGAGAAATGAGGCACCGTTCACAAACGGGCTCAAGGAGAAGACAAGACCATTCACAAATGGACTCGAGAAATGAGGCACCGTTCACAAACGGGCTCAAGGAGGACGATACCATTCACAAATGGATTCGAGAAAAGAGGCACCATTCACAAACGGACTCAAGGATAAGACAAGACCATTCACAAATGGACTCGAGAAATGGGGCACCATTCACAAACGGGCTCAAGGAGAAGACGAGACCATTCACAAATGGACTCGAGAAATGAGGCACCGTTCACAAACGGGCTCAAGGAGAACATGAGACCATTCACAAATGGACTCAGAAAATGAGACACCGTTCACAAACGGGTTCAAGGAGAAGACGAGACCATTCACCAATGGACTAGAGAAATGAGGCACCATTCAAAAACGGGCTCAAGGAGGACATGAGACCATTCACAAATGGACTCAAAAAATGAGACACCGTTCACAAACGGGTTCAAGAAGAAGACGAGACCATTCACAAATGGACTCGAGAAATGAGGCGGCCCCGTTCACAAACGGGCTCGAAGAATTTAGAGATTTTTTATGAACTTGAATTTGACGTAGGATTGGATTTTTTATTTTTTATTTAATTAAGGATTTGGATTTGATAATTTTTTTTATTTTTGGAAAATGAGGTACCGTCCGCAAATGGGCTCAAGGAGAAGATGAGACCATTCACAAATGGCCTCGAGAAAAGAGGCACCGTTCACAAACGGGCTCAAAGAGGACATGAGACCATTCACAAATGGACTCAGAGAATGAGAAACCTGTTCACAAACGGGTTCAAGGAGAAGACGAGACCATTCACAAATGGACTCGAGAAATGATGCACCTTTCACAAAAGGGCTCAAAGAGGACATGAGATTTTTCATGAACTTGAATTTGACGTAAGATTGGATTTGTTTGAATCGGGGATTGGATTTGATGAATTTTTTTTATTTTTGAGAAATGAGGTACCGTCCGCAAACGGGCTCAAGGAAAAGACGAGACCATTCACAAATGGCCTCGAGAAAAGAGGCACCGTTCACAAACGGGCTCAAAGAATTTAGAGGTTTTCATGAATTTGAATTCGACGTAGAATTGGATTTTTTTTTAATTAAGGATTTGGATTTGATAAATTTTTTTTTTTTATTTTTGGAAAATGAGGTACCGTCCGCAAACGGGCTCAAGGAGAAGATGAGACCATTCACAAATGGCCTCGAGAAAAGAGGCACCGTTCACAAACGGGCTCAAAGAGGACATGAGACCATTCACAAATGGACTCAGAGAATGAGAAACCTGTTCACAAACGGGTTCAGGGAGAAGACGAGACCATTCACAAATGGACTCGAGAAATGAGGCACCTTTCACAAAAGGGCTCAAAGAGGACATGAGATTTTTCATGAACTTGAATTTGACGTAAGATTGGATTTGTTTGAATCAGGGATTGGATTTGATGAATTTTTATTTTTGGGAAATGAGGTACCGTCGGCAAACGGGCTCAAGGAGAAGACGAGACCATTCACAAATGGCCTCGAGAAAAGAGGCGCCGTTCACAAACGGGCTCAAAGAGGACATGAGATTTTTCGTAGGATTTGAATTTGACGTAAGATTGGACTTGTTTTTTTTTTTTTTGAATTGGGATTTGATTTGGTGAATTTTTATTATTTTTATTTATTTATTTTGTATTTTTGGGAAATGTGGCACCGTCCGCAAACGGGCTCATGGAGAAGATGAGACCATTCACAAATGGCCTCGAGAAAAGAGGCACCGTTCACAAATGGGCTCGAAGAATTTAGAGGTTTTCATGAATTTGAATTTGACGTAGAATTGGATTTGATGAATTTTAGATTTTTTTTTTTTGAACTCAATGAAATCGGGGACATTATAGATCGTGCCCAGTAAAGATATTGGAAACCAAGACTTTGACGAATGATGAGACGACCAACCTTATGAACGAAGAACCATTAGTAACAAGAATGGATTAGGAACACTTTTATGAAACTTCAACAAGATTTTTCTCAATGAGACTGTTGGTCTTGTCTTCTGGGGATTTTGATAACTGAAACCTTGAACAAGACAGTTGAGATTGGTAATTTAGAACAATGGCTCTCTTGGATATAATCATGGAAAAGTGGGATTTGCCTCTTGACAGGTGTTTAGATAAACATTTCTTGACCAGGATAGTATTTAACAACTGGAAGGAGATTCCGAATTTTAATGGTTCATCTTTCTGAGAAATTGGCTCAACCACCATTGCATCTGGGGCTCTTCCAAGCTTAAGGTGCCTTCCTGGGGTATGATCTTTTTACGAAAGTTGGGCTTTCTGATGTTTCTACTTCTGAACTCTTCTGAGTTGATCTTCTTTGAAATGTAGCTGTTTGACTAGATTCTCGAACTCCTTCATACGATCGCAGGGAGCTGACGAGGCTGGGCCTTCTTCACCGAGACAGTTGCATCATTTGGACACCAGGACGACGATTGACTCTTTCTAAAGAGAAAACTTAGATAAAATGCACTACTCAAAAGATTGAGCAGCTCTGAAGGAGTGAACATAGAATGACAAAGATTGACTGACTACACTGATAGACACAGTAATACTTCTGACTTAGTTAATATTTTATTTGGTAAGTCTATCCTTTCAAGGAATGTTTTTTTTCAATTGGTGCACATGGGACTTCTTCCTTGAAACAGTAATGCCTCAAGGATTTAATTACGCCCCTTAAGATTGCTTAGCTTCAATGCCCCCAGTTTTGAGGATAACACTTGAATTTGCTTGAATTTCAGTTGATCTTCAGTCTTGATACCGGCTGTAGCCTTCTTATACTGATTCTCTTACCGTGACCAAGTTACCTCTTCAGGGTTTTTAACTTGGCGGACCGCGCTAGCCTTAACTTTTGCCTGAACCACCTTTCTAGGTTTTCGATCCAGCAGGCTATCCCCTTAGCTTTTGCCTAAGCCGCCCTTTCGGGTTTTCAACTTAGCAGGGAAATGATCTTAAATTTTGCCTAGACCGCCCTTTCAGGTTTTCAGTCTAGCAGATCTTCAAACTCCGTTCTTTTTTTTTTCTTTTTGTGTTTCGGGACCTAGATCATTAAATCTGAACACCGGAGGGACTTTATAGGTAGGATAGGGCTTTACAAAGAATGGCTTAAGGCTCAACAAAGATTTCGACCAAACCTGTGAACAGGTTGCCTCCATATCCCCATGTAGGAATTAGGACGTGTGTAGTTCAGGGCAAATGCCCCTAGTTTGAAAATAAATTGTTTGAAGGTTAATTGATTTTTCTTTTTTTCTTTTCTTTCTGGAATAATTATCTTCTCTTCTTTTGGAACTTGTCCCTCTTTTTTTTTTGGAACGATTGATTTTTCTTTTTCTTTTTCTTTTGAATCGACCGAACTCGGTTTAACCGAGCTGCCTACGTACCCCAGTGTAGGGATCAGGTCTCGCGTAGTTCGGGGCGAATGCCCCGAGTTTGATGGGTTTTCAAGAAAATTTGATTTAGGCTCGAAGGGTTTGCAAATCGGTATTCTTTTGACATTGGGTTTTGATTTTGGGATTTAATCGGCCAAAGGAGGCCTTTCGATGTTCAGATTGGGAATCGATCTAGGTTACTAGAGTCTGTCTGGTACTGATTATTTATTTCTTTTTTTTTCTCTTTTTTTTTTTTTTCACGGAGTTTGACGGCATTTCCAGGTAAGATAATGGATTTTCTTCTTTCAAGATTCTAATGCGTGCTTTCGGCTTTCATAGAGCGAAACTTGTTCTTCGACATCCTCCATCTATGGATTTGTAACTCTTGATATCTGATGATCACTTTTCAATGCTTGCTCTTGAACTTCTTATCTCGAATTTGATGGCTTCATGTTATGAATTTGAGAACCAAGGTCATCGATTGGAAATATGAAAGTTGTTTCTACTCCATGCCCCTTGCATAGCATATGATATTCACTTCATTCATTTTCTTTGAGCTTTCCATCTATGTCTTGCCCCTGGTATCGGTTGTAGCTTTTCTAGACAATCTTCTTATTCTTGAAATAATTTTATCAATTCTTCACACTCTTTAGAGGGTAATGTATTTTCAATCGGCATTCACTGAATCAAAGTTTCAGTGCCAGTGTTTATCATTTCAATTTCATCTTTGAAAGGTTGGGATTGGCGCTCCTCCTCTCGTTCAAGTAATTGTTGTGACTCAAGTGGAGTTTCGTCAATTTTGTCCTCATTTGAAGAGGGAGTCTTATTTTAAGATCAGAAGCACACTTAAGAACAGACACAAGTGAACTTTTTGGAACTGACCGAAATTTTATTTAAAGAAAAGCTATTACATCAGACGACCTATCCTGAACATGCTCAGGATTCACAACTCTAAATAAGAAAGGGAAACAGAAGATAACTTGCCTGGACTAGGCATTGACCTTTAACTGTAAGACCGGACTCAACAATTATACTGACCATGATGACTGACTCAACATAAAATAGTAAGTGACTAAAACTTTAACTGCTGCAACTGTTTGGCGTTGAAGGCTCGGCGAAGGCTTGTTCGTTCTGAACATCATCATGGCTGATACTTTCAATTTTGGACAATGATGACTGATTCGCATAGGGAAATGCCCCTAGCTCAAGGATTCTGAGAGTAAACTCTGAAGGATTTAGCAGAAATATTCTTGAAAAAGGTAGCCCCTAGAGGAGGAAGAGATCAAGGGTACAGGCAAGATTGGATCATCAAGATTGCACGATCAAATGATTGAGACACAATTTCCGCCAATGAAGACACAATCGAATCCCACAAAAGACGAATGATAGACACATGATCAAAAGATGAGATTGCATAGGATTACTTTCAACGGATAGATCATGAATGACTAATCCTATGAGATCTTTGGAAATGATGGGATTTATATCCTAACCCCAAAGGGAAAGTTTTTATTCTTCACACATTTTATCAGTGTTACCTGAAGGCATCAACCCTAATCCTAATCTAGCGGAGTGGAGATAGGATCTCAACTCATGACTTTGTTTGTGTACCTAGGACCGATCGTAGCCATTGGAAGATGGACTACGGTCTAATCTAGACACAAATGGGTAGGATATCCTAAACTAGGCTCACACATGTGATGCACATGTGTTCGTATACTACATGCATGTGTGGGTTAATCTAGGGGTAAGGCCAAGAGTTCCCTTAGCGCGAATCCATGTTCGATATACTGTACCAGTGTCCGGCGTATCAGTACGTGAACAATAGATCCGTTTACGCACCATAAAGGTACTAGGCTAAGGGTGGAATGCTTCTCTAGCACAGAGGCACCAGGTGATGAAATCCCAGTCAACCATGCTAGATAACACTCCGGGTTCCTAAAATAGGACGTGTGTGAATGTGAGATGCAAGGGTTTAGATGCAAGTGATGTAAGTGTGTGCAATAAGTTCGCGCAATCTATGATGCCTTCAGGTTTTGTTAAATTAAGTTCGAGTAAAATGTGATGAGAGAAAATAAAACAAGACAAACTAATCTAACAAGTATAGAGTTTTTATGAGCCAGTTAAATTAAATTCAAATGAATTATCTTTTGAAATTTTAATGAAGTTAGGTGGTCCCCAGCAGAGTCGCCAGACTGTGGGACATGATCCCGCGAGAGGGGTGGGGCGCGAGCCGCCGCGCTCTCTCTCTTGGTCTCTCGTACCCACGCGATTGGCGTGTGCATTTTAATGTTGATTTGAATTAATCTTTCCTGTGAACTTGGGATCACTAAGGCAATCCGAATTCCACACGAAAGAGACTGACAGAGTCGCCACCTAGATGTGGGATCTAGGACCCGTAATTAACCAGAAATCTAGACTCGCTACCTGGTTACGAGAATGGAAGGTATGGGGAGTTATCCGCCACATGCACCATTCCTGCCCGATAATCGGTCTTCGATTCCAAAAGCTAATTCTTTTAAATTTATTTTAAATGGCTCATTCAACTCTATGTTAATGTGCGAACTAAGTGACATGCATCCTATGATCTAATTTTAATGTGAATCCTAGATGTGTATCTTGATTTATTAATTTGTCTGGATTCATTCTAAGTGAAAGTTCTCCTAGAATTCTAATTTCATGGAAAATCCTAAGTGATTTGATTAAGCATTTACAAGAAAATTAATATACAAAACACCACAATTTGTTTGTGGTGCCGACTCGCGGGTGGTATGCCATCAGACATCCAAGCTGCCTACGTACCCAAGCCTTACTGGGATCAGAGTCGACGTAGTTCGGTGCACCTAAGCTAAGCTACTTATGCCTAACTCAACTAGGACACCGACCTAGACGGGATTGACTGTTTCAACAGTTTTAGGAGAAGTTATTTAATTCAAGTTGAGGATTTTATTATCTTAAGATTTCATCTAAGATGCTATATGATTCTCATCTAAATGCAAATGGTCCCTTAGACTAATGCAGGTTTGCCTACATCCTAGTTTACTAGGCTTGTCCTAGGGAAAGATTGGGTGACTAGTGTAACTAGACCTATGGCACGGTTGCTATACATAGCAAACGTCCGTGATGAGGCTGGACTCCTAACTCTAGGACTCCCTAAAACCTAAGACTCCCTAAAACTTAGGACACGACACGACACCGGTGTTCCTAAATTGGGCTCTAAGGGTCCTTACGACGGAAACCGTAATCCAACGGTTCCGAGAGACACGAGGTGAATCGATTTCAGTTCTTGAGGTTAGTGAAAAAAAGGGATGGAAGAGATGATGAAATAGTGTGAGGGAATAAGAAAGATAGAGAAAGGTGCGACTGAACTTGGGAGTGCCAAATTGCCTACGTACCCCGCGATGGGGATCAAGCCACACGTAGTTCCGCTGGGGAGGTTACTTGGATTTTGGAAAACAGAATTGGTATTTGGATCAGGAATCGGGTTTGTATTTGAGCATTGGACTTGAGATTCAGAAACATTGATTTAGCAATGGGATTTTGGAATTGGGAATTTGCATCAAAGAATTGAGCATATAGGAATCATCAAGGGTTTGAATTTTGGGAATTCAAAATGGGCGGGCTTATGAGATTCGGCCAAATGGATTCAGACATGCGACTCAGATTGTGTTGGGATATGACTTGGTTAGGTAAAAGGGAGGAAGTTCTATTAGGTGTAAACGGGCATTAGTAGAATAGGGGAATGACTCGGTTGTGACATGGAAGGCCGCCACTTGGTCGAATGCGACTCGGTTGCATTGGGATGGGTTGATTAAGGAATTGGATTGAGTCAACTAAGGGGAGAGTCCAATCGGTTAAAGAGGTTGAGCATACTCGACTAGAGAGTTGGGTCAACTCGACTAGGGAGGTTGGCTAGAGTTGACTCAGTTGAGCTGGGTTGGGATCCCACTTGGTTGGATTGTATTGGGGCGATTTGACTTAAGCTGCAGGTGGCCTGGCTGGGTTAGATTTAATGTAACCAGATTTATGGATAAATGGTGTGCCTCAGTGAGTGGACAAAGGTATGGCTTGGGTTGATGTGACTCGGTTATAGGGTTTAAGGCTTATGGGTATGGGGTTTAGTGAGTTGGGTCTAAGTTAGGAGCAAACCCGAGACTAGCCATGGTCTAACCAGGAGGAAGCAGGGTACAAACCAGGGTGCGGACCAGGGTGCACCAGGGTGCGAACCAGCAGGGAACCAGGGTGCGAACCAGCAGGGGAACCAGGGTGCAACCAGCAGGGAACCTGGGTGCAACCAGCAGCGAACCTGGGTGCAACCAGGGTCTAACCAGAGTGCGAACCAGCAGGGAACCAGGGTGCGAACCAGTATCGAACCTGGGTGCAACCAGCAACGAACCTGGGTGCAACCAGGGTCTAACCAGAGGCTAACCAGGGGGAACCAGGGTGTGAACCAGGGTACGAACCAGAGTACAACCAGGGGCTGGCCAGGGTGCGAACCAGGGTGCGAATTAGTAGGGAACCAGAGTGCGAACCAGCAGGGAACCAGGGTGCGAATCAGTAGGGAACCAGGGTGCAACCAGCATCGAACCTGGGTGCAACCAGCAGCGAACCTGGGTGCAACCAGGGTCTAACCAGAGGCTAACCAGGGGGAAAACAGACCCTACATGCTTCCTAACATGGTTTTTCTTTTAAAGTAAAAGATATGTATGAAAACAGACCCTACATAGAATTGAAATAAATGCCTACCTCTTTGGAAACCCACTTTGTGTTTGATTTTTCTTTGATGTTAATTCTTTGAAGATGATTCCTTGCTTGATAATGACTGCTTTTGATATATATCACCCAACGTATAAAATCACCCGATCTGGCAAGGATGGCCGAACCCTTGAAGAGATGAGGGAGAGGGATGAATTTTCTAAGAGAGGGGTTCTTTTTCTTCTCCTCTTGGATGGTGGGATGAGAGGGTATTTATAGGAGAATGGGATAGGAGGTTAGGTGAGGTTAGGTGGTTTTGGATGGTTAGGATGAGAGGATGAGGTTAGGTAAGGTTAGGTGGGGTTAGGTAAGGTTAGGTGAGGTTAGGTGAGGTTAGGTGAGGTTTGGATGGTTAGGATGAGAGGAGAGGTTAGGTGAGGTTAGGTGAGGTTTGGATGGTTAGGATGAGAGGAGAGGTTAGGTGGTTTTGGATGGTTAGACCCAGGTCAAGATCTGCCATTGATCTAACGATTTACGGAAATCGGGTCTCGGAATGGAATCAGGGTCCGGGCTATGAAGTGACCCTAGCTTATTTTGTCCCGATTGATGATCCGTAAAGTCAGATCAAGATATTAATGACCTAAAACATATAAATCAATGATAGAGGGGGTTCTCACATGGATTTAACACACTAATTTATTTGTTGATTAAAACAAAACAAAATGGGGTGTCTACACATGCGAGCCTACGTACGAGATAATGCTAAGAAAATAATACTCAATCTCATGCTAGGAAAGTAAGCAAGCTAACAGTAGCACATAAGAAGTCAAAGATAAACACACAATGAGCTAACAGATATAGGGAAAGAAATGAATCGAAAAATCAACGGTACATGAGAACCAAGAATGGCAGGAAAAGAAAAGGGAGCGTATGATAGGCTCAGAGAGCGATTCTAAATGAATCAAGCTCAGTGATCCTGATCCGCTAAAGATCGGATAAGTCTCACGATCGTCATAGCCTATCGTTGGGCTCAGCGAGGACAATCCCTGTGAAGGGGCCACGCTACGTCATCGCCCGTCCTAATACCCGATAAAACGTCGGAAAACCGATAAAACCGGAAAACCACGATCGAAATCGGAAATGAAATGAAAGGAAGGCTCCGAGTGACCTGGTAATCATTCATCCTTGCCCATTTTGATTTTGAGTGTGAAAGGTTTGAAAGATTTTTTAGAAAATGCTTGAATGATTTTTTTGAAGGGTTTAAATGATTTTATTGAAAAGTTTAAATGATTTTATTGAAAAGTTTAACTGAACTTGGGACGAGAATCCCAAGCTGCCTACGTACCCTGTGGAAAGGGATCAAGCCAACGTAGTTTGAAACAGCTTTTCGAAAAATGCTTTTGTTGTTTTTTGAATGTTTTTGGATTTTTGTTATTTGATTTTTATGTATTTTTATCCCTTTTGATTGAAAGGGGGTTTTGGCTCAAGAGGTTGCCGTCCGTCATCGCCTAAACCCGACGAGAGTGTTCCTGTAATCGAGGGAATCCCGAAACTTGAAAAGGATCCCGAGGAACGTGAAGAACGAACCCGAAAGAGAAGAAAGGAGTAAACCCCAAACCATGTAGAAGGTGATAAATATAAGAAAAGATGGAACCCTTGAGCCCATGAGAAGTGACGAGATAAGAAAATAGACATGAAAGGCAAAGGGGGTATACTAAGCCAAGCCGAATGAGGAAATTTGGGTATTTTCACGGATTTTCAACTAATCCTGACGAGTGCTCTCACTAACAACCTAGCATAATCAAAATAATGAAACTTATAAACTCTGGTGCCAATTTTCACTTGATTTCTCCTTCAACAGATGTAGATAACTTCATAATTTGACTGTGTTCAATGAAGAATCACTCAAACCCGTTTGTTTCACCATGGACAAATCGATTTGATTTGGATGAGGGTGGAGACCTGTTCCACCGATTCAGCCAACACGGCCCATCATATATGTGCATTACTAAACTCAGGAAGAACCTAAAGGATGGCTAAAAGGAAAACCCATTGACATGAGAATATGGTATCAACACCCTTACATCCTGATATTCATTGAACACAATTCCCATGGGCTCTTGAAATCGAATTAAGAAGAGGAGACCAATGGGATTTAAAATCGAGAGAAGCAAACCAATCAGACAAAACTCAGAAAACATATGCCTCTTCCGATGAGAAACACAAGGTGATCAAATTTCAGCAAATTACAAAGGGATTAGGAAAAATGGATACACCAATGAGAAAATTAAGGCTATTGAAAATCACAAATCAAAGGGCCCAAAAATCAGCCAGGTAACAAGAAACCAAAAAGCCACATGAGCATGAGACATTAAAAAAAAGGAATTATTAGGGAAAATGAGATGGGTTTTACCTTCTTGCAAAAGTTTCTCCAAATGGGTGAAGATGAAGATCAAACCCCTTTGCTGCAACTTCTCTACTTCTCCCTAAAATTTACACAGACCTTCCCTCTCTCCCTCTTTCTCCCTCTGCCTTTTTTTTTTGTTGCTGCAAATGAGCTCTCTGTCAAGATAAGAGAATGGAGAAAATGCCGGGTTGACAAGAATCAATGGCAAGGGAAGGAATTTGCTAGAAATTGATGGTGGAGGTAAAAATCAAAGAGGGTTTTCTGGGTTTGAGAGGTCCATTCAATGGAAATGGAGGTGGAATGGGTTTGGGCTAAATCCAGTCGGAGGTTGGAGATGGTGGTCGGTCGGAGCTCGAGCTGATCGGAGAAGGAGACTCACATCTCCTCACACCCTCTCTCCCTTTGCTCTCATCTCTGCTACCCCTCTTTTTCCCTCCTGCGCTCTCTGCTTTTCTCCTCTCTTTTTTTCTTGTTTTCTGGTTTTTAGATGAAAAACCAAAATGCGTTTGATGGTGGTTGGATGGAGGAGAAGAGATGGTGGGGGCAATGGAGGGGTCGGTTGGAGGAGGAGTGGCCGGAGAAAAAGGGTTGGTCGGAGATGGTGGACGGAGGTGGCGAGTCCGGATGGGTTTTGAAAAAGGGTTTTGGGTGGAAATGGTGATGGCGTTGAACAAGGTGGGTGTGGGTCATGGGTTTTGGGGTAGGAAAATGGTGGGGGATTTCAATGGAGGTGGAGGTGGTGGTGCCGGAATCCGGTGGTCGGATTCCGGTGGGAATGGTCGGATTACGGGTTGAAGGTGGTGGGTTTTGGTGTTGGGAATAAGGTGGATTGCTTGGCTGGAGATGGTGGCTCGGCGAAGGTGAAGGAGTGGCCGGAGAAGAGGGGTTGGTCGAAGATGGGTTTCGGTTTTGGGAGGATCCAGATGGGTTTTGAGGTAAGAAAATGGTGGTTTTTTATGGTGGTTCAATGGTGGGTTTTGATTTGGGTTAGGAAATAGAATAAGAAGATGAGGTATGCCGAGGGTTGGTATCGGATTCCAGTGGCCGGATTCGATGGCGGAAGAGGCTCCTCCCTCTCCTTCTCCTCCCTTGCGGCTGAAGATCCTCCCTTGCGGCTCCCCCTAAAATGAAGAAGACTGCCTTCTTTTTTAAGCCCTAGTCGATCCTCTCTAAAGAGGAAGTGACGTTTTTGCCCCTATCTTCTCCATGGACAGCCCCTTTGTAGATGAATTTATGACTATTCTTTCACCCTATAGGGGTGGTCTGGGTAAAAAATGGGGGGGTTAACATTTAGCTCTTATTTGTTTACTGCCCATGGGGTTGGTATTAGCACACCTATATTGGATATTTCACCTCCCTCCTGCTTGATTTTGAGATTAAAAAAAAATGGATTAGAGTGCAACTTGGGTTAAATTTTCTCAGAGTCGGGTTGGGCTATTAACTTCGGATCATGTCGGGTTCGGATATTTTGGGAAACTTTAAATTTGGTTCCGGACCTTAGGTTTCGGGAACTTGAGACTTGATTCGGGAAGACAGTGAATCCGATTTCGGGACCTAGATTTCGGGATTTATTCAATTTTTTTGGGAAATTGGGGCTAGGTCAAAATGGGGTATCTACACTGGTCAGGATGTATATATGTGTGTGTGTGTATATATATATATATATATATATATATATATATATATATATATCTGTGTGTGTGTGTGTGTGTATAGTGTATTATTCTTAGATTAAGACATATCTTCTCAAATAGGTTTCTGTATCTATTTCAGTCATGCCATTCTCTCAGACCTAGTCGATGACCCTTGCTCTTGCTTGGTCATCATCCCGATCATGGTCTATCCTGTCATCTTTATCATATGATTCCGGTATCTCTGATTTATATCTGTGTTGTCGACCGTCATATCGGGGCCTACTTTCTACTGAGGTTTCTGGTCTATTATCACTGATTAGAGTCTTTCCACTGTTTCAGTTTTGGATCTGGCTTATGGTTCTTGTTCACCACGTTTTATGACCATGGTTCATTTCTTGATTCCTCGTTATCCGCTTCACTTAAAAATCTGTGAACCTAATCACTCCTTATGATAGCTATTAGACCAGGACTTGTCCATCAGTAAAATTTTCGGGTCTAACTATTAGTTATATTCTTTCACCTCCAGTCCTCTAACCTGGTCAGTAAATTTCCCTGGCCGTTATCTTGACCATGGTCTATGATCTGCTTCTTGAGTGTACAGTTGTGTCATTCCTTTGTACATGTCTTATTTGCTGAGTCGATATACAATTTTGTCATCTTCTTGTACATACCCTATTTGTTGAGTCAATCGTTTAGATTATGACCCATTTTCAGTGGGTATTCCTGGTCTAATTCATCCTATTCGCATTCTTTCGATACGATTGGTGGCATTTCTTTTGCCATTGTTGTGACCATAACCTATCTTTTTGTTCTCGAGTTATACAGTTCTTTTGTATATCCTTTTTTGTCGGTTGATTAGACTAGAACCCATTTCTAGTGGGGGATTTCTGGTTCAATCAATCGTATTTGCATTCTTTTAAATTCATTTGATTGATGGCCTGTGCTTGTCACTCACATGACCATAGTCTATTTATTCCCCTTTGGATTATATATCCATTCTTTTGTTGTGTCATAGATTCATGCTATGTATATGTTACTCTCCGATTGTGTACCCATCCTATTGTCGTGTCATATATCCATATTGTGTATATTACCCATTAGGTTAGACTCTGGCTTGTTTGTCTGCCTTGTCTTAAATCTGGTCGATGATTTGCCCACTGTCTTTATGGCCATGGTCTGTAATTACTGATCTCTCTGATCATACAGTTGTTGGAATCCATCGTCAGATTTAGAGCTGGTCTATGACCTACTTCTGTCATTTTGTGGCCATGGTCTACCTTTCTGATCTACTGATCATCTTTGATCATTGATGAAAAATTCATTGTCGCAGATTGTATCATTTTCATATAATTGATTGCCAAGTTAACCTTGTCATTTATCTATGCAAAGTTATCCCATTCCCTCTTGATCTTTGTCCTATCTGAATGTTAGGTCTGATCATGGCGAACAATTTATTAGACAAATGGATAGCTGAGACTATTAAATCTTTTCAGCTAAGGTGTGAAGAAAGGAGTACGGCTGAGCATTTCATTTGTTCATTTACCCATCTGAATAGTCGCGGTATAGGTTGGAAGTTTCTTCAAGCAGCTGCTAGACTTTGGGATCCTATTTCCCATGTCTTTCGATTTGGGTCTTTTGAACTTTGTCCTATATTTGAAGATTGGTGTGCCATGTTAGAGCTCCCTCCTGAAGGACTTTGAATCCAACCTTCAAGCATAGACTCCCCTCATGATCTTTTTTGCAAATTATTTGAAAATAAGGTTGTAAAAACTCTGCCATGCTTAACAGAGAAAAACATGCAATTTTAAGCCTTCATTGAACTTTTTTCCAAAAATGTTGATCCTGCTAACTCTTGTTTTTAGGAATATCGACTTAATGCCTTAATCTTTGCTGTCTTTGCACGTCATGGCATTCGTGGAGACTCTAGTGCTGCCCCTTTCACCATGTTGAAAATAGTAGATCAAATAAATGAGGGGAGAAATCATGTTTCTACAATGCTAGCAGAAATCTTTTATGGCTTAGACCTTATTGCTAGTAAAAATGTTCAGGATCATTTTTTCGGGTGTGCTAAGCTGTTATACGTGTGGCTTTGTGAAAAACTCACTATCCTTCAGCCACAAAACCGCATTGAGTACACCCTTAAGAGTTTTCATTCCTGGAAAACAAAGATTAAGCAATCTCAGCTTAGTGAATGGCACCATTGGTTTCAGAATGTAGAAGAAAACCAATTTCGTTGGGTAAGTCATTCATGTCTACAAATTATCACCAGCACCTACCCATACTCATTTGTCTATCTTATGGATTTAGAAAAATCTTCTTTCTATGCACCTTTGTGTTTCTCTCGTTAGATTACTGGACTCTTGTGTCCTCCCGAGGTTATTACACCACCTCATTGTGAAGACCTTACTCCTGATCTCATTAAGTCTATAGTAGCTACTTGGAGAAATAAGGTCGTGGAGAAGAGATTTGCCTTAACATCTAAGGTCCGATGTGGGGAATTGCCGGGAAAGTTGCGGGCAAGAGAGCTCGGATTGGAGAGCCTTGAAGATTCTTTTTCATGAAATTGTCATTGTTAATTTCTTCAAATTTCATTATAAACAGTTATTTTCATCCAATTGTAATCAGAAGTTAAAATTTTGGCAGTTATACCCACAGTTTAATTTGAATTAATGAAATGTGTCTGAGTTTCATCTTGTCTCTATTTGATCAGAATATTTTATTCCAATTATCAATGTTTTAATCTAGTTTATACTTCCATCTCAGGATTCTAAAGGCGAGCAGTCATAGCTCCCAAGAAAACCACCATTCCAAAACCAACCTGGTCCCATCAGTCTTCTGATTCCAGGCTAAGTAGAGAATCTTTGTCGCCCGTTTCATTTACTTCTCCAATATTACCTTTGTCAAATTTTCAAGGAAGTGTCGAGATATAGAAGGACTGAAAGATGAGGTGACTCATCTGAAAAATCAGAATATTGAAAAGGTCTCTACTTCTAGAGATCCTGCCATCCAGCCTCCTTCGGCCGTATTTCCTAACCTCGCTAGACCTGTCATCCCTCCCGTAGAGATCTTTTTGGACGAGGAGCAATATGCCGAGGAATATTATGTCCCTCAGATAAATAAGGAAAAAGAGTTGTTTGATATGTATGAGAAGATGGCTCGTGACATTGAGAGCATGAAGGTTCAAGGTGTAGACACCCCATTTTGCTCTACCTTAATCGATAAAGAAATTAGGGTTTGTTTTCCGTCGGTTTTCCAATGTCTTTCTTTCCCGCATCCGTTTGTTACATTTCTAAATATTTTTGGTCATTTCCGTCGTGTTTCGCATTTTCCCGCTAAATGTTGAGAAGGATTATTCAGAAAATCTAAACTAGGGAGAATTTGTACCCGTTTGTGTGGGACCCGCTGGTGTGGGACCTGCTAGTGTGGGACCTGCTAGTGTGGGACCCGTTTGTGTGGGACCCGCTGATGTGGGACCCGTTTGTGTGGGACCCGCTGATGTGGGACCCGCTTGTGTAGGGCCCGCTGATGTGGGACCCGCTTGTGCGGAACCCGCTGATGTGGGACTCACCATTAGCATGACTTAACTTTCTCTACCATTTCCACTAACTTCATTTTTCCCTTTAAAATAACACCATTATCTCCATTACCATTATATATTCCATTATCCCCACCACCATTCCCACCATTACCATTATATATTCCATTATCCCCACCACCATTCCCACCATTACCATTACATATTCCATTATTCCCACCACCATTCCCACCATTACCATTATATATTCCATTATCCCCACCACCATTCCCACCATTACCATTATATATTCCATTATTCCCACCACCATTCCCACCATTACCATTATATATTCCATTATTCCCACCACCATTCCCACAATTACCATTGTTTATTTCCATTATTCTCCACCACACCCACCATTCACATTATATATTCCATTATTCCCCACCACAATTCCCACCATTACCATTATATATTCCATTATTCTCCACCACACCCACCATTCTCATTTTTTATTTCCACCTCTCCACTAAGTTTTTCACTATATAAAGAGAGGTGATGAGAGGAAAAAAAAAAAAGAAAAACAACACATTGTTTTTGGATAGTTTTCTCTTTCTCTCCCTCAATATCTCTCACTCTCTCACTCTCACACTATCATTATCTACTTTCTCTCCTTATTTGTTTCTCCCCATCTCTCTCCCTTGTTCCATATAAAAAAAAATATAAAAGAAAATAAAACAAAGAAAAAGAGAAAGAAAGCGGAAGCGGATCAAGCGGCGGTGCGATTTTCGAATTTTTCGGCTCTCGGATTCGGCGAGGATTTCGATTACAGGTAGGTACTTAATTTTTAGATTTTTCTAGAATTATTTGGTATATTTGCATGATTTTTAGTATTTAATTGGATTTAGTTGAAAATTAAATATGTATGCTCAAAATCATGATCTCCATGAGTGTTTCGAAAATAAAATATATACTAAATGAATTCCAAAATTAATGAAATTTCGTGGGAAACTAATATGATACCAGTACATTCTACCATGAAATTTTGAGAATTTTGAGAATTTGTTTGGTATATTATTTTATGCTTTCTTTGAAATTTACCAGCTTTTGGAGGAATTGTTACTGACATCAGATCACAACTAAAATTCTTAAAATTTTTACAGTAGTCTTCAATCTCACATTTCTAGTTACTGTAAAAGTTTCAAGTGATTTGGATCTATTTTCATATGGGATGTAGGGTTAATTCATAATCTGGTCTGAAAATTAAAAAATCTGAAACTGATAGTAAATGGTTTCCAAAATTCATGAAAATTTCTCAGTATGTTATTTTTACTTATATCTTATTAATGTAGAAATTTCATTGAATTTAGATTCATATTTTTAGTGGTTTCTGTGTTATTTGTGCAATCTGGTCAATCAATTGTTAAATCGAAATTAAATATGAGCTTAATGTAAAAATCTGTAAAACTCTTTCCGTAAGCTACATTTCATCATATCTTGCTGCTGTAGAAATTTCAACTCATTTCGAATTCGTTTGCTACAATTTCACTTGTAAAATCACTCATATGTTTAAAATTGATAAAATTCATTGAAAATCCGAAATTAATTGAAAATCATCTGAATATTTCTAAAGAACCTTAAATCTCTGTCACACATTAACTCCTTAATCCATTGAAACAGAAATCTTAGGATCATTAGAATTCCCTGGAAAAATGGTCAGTGCATCCATAATCGTATCCCAATTGCAACCGATCTTTGACAATTTGAATACTTAAGCTATAGCATGTTGTTGGCTCCGAGGTTACTGTCCACGGAAATCCTGAGATATGCCAGGCAATAAGATGTTATAACCTAAGTATTAAATTGCGCAAGGAAAGAACGCACGATTCCCTTCCTTGGATGCTATTCTGGGCCGAAATTGGTGAACCCTAGAACCATTGGTAATCCTCAAGTGTCCATAAATCGAAAATCCATGAAATCTGAAATTAATTAACTTCAAGAATTTGAATTGATTTGTCTCGAGTCTTCCGGAACCATTGGATTATGGTTTCCAATCTAAGAACCATTAGAGCCCAATTTAGGAACACTAGTGTTGTGTCGTGTCCTAAGTTTTAGGGAGTCCTAGAGTTAGGAGTCCAGCCTCATCACGGACGTTTGTTATGTATAACAACCGTGCCATAGGTCTAGTCACACTAGTCACCCAATCTTTCCTTAAGACGAGCCTAGTAACCTAGGATGTAGGCAAACCTGCATTAGTCTAAGGAACAATTTGCATTTAGATAAGAATCATATAGCATCTCAGATGAAATCCTAAGATAATAAAATCCTCAACTTGAATTAAATAACTTCTCTCAAAACTGTTGAAACAGTCAATTCTGTCTAGGTCGGTGTCCTAGTTGAGTTAGGCATAAGTAGCTTGGCTTAGGTGCACCGAACTACGTCGACTCTGATCCCAGTGAGGCTTGGGTACGTAGGCAGCTTGGATGTCTGACGGCATACCACCCGCGAGTCGGCACCACAACAAATTGTGGTGTTTTGGATATTAATTTTCTTGTAAATGCTTAATCAAATCATTTAGGGCTTTCCATGAAATTAGAATTCTAGGAGAACTTTCACTTAGAATGAATCCAGACAAATTAATAAATCAAGATACACATCTAGGATTCACATTGAAATTAGATTCTAGGATGCATGTCACTTAGTTCGCACATTAACATAGAGTTGAATGAGCCATTTAAAATAAATTTAAAAGAGTTAGCTTTTGGAATCGAAGACCGATTATCGGACAAGAATGGTGCATGTGGTGGATAACTCCCCATACCTTCCATTCTCGTAACCAGGTAGCGAGTCTAGATTTCTGGTTAATTATGGGTCCTAGATCCCACATCTAGGTGGCGACTCTGTCAGTCTCTTTCGTGTGGAATTCGGATCGCCTTAGTGATCCCAAGTCCACAGGAAAGACGAATTCAAATCAATATTAAAATGCACACGCCAATCGCGTGGGAACGAGAGACCAAAGGAGAGCGCGCGGCGGCTCGCGCCCCACGCCCCTCTCGCGGGATCATGTCCCACAGTCTGGCGACTCTGCTGGGGACCACCTAACTTCATTAAAATTTCAAAAGATAATTCATTTGAATTTAATTTAACTGGCTCATAAAAACTCTATACTTGTTAGATTAGTTTGTCTCGTTTTATTTTCTCATCACATTTTACTCGAACTTAATTTAACAAAACCTGAAGGCATCATAGATTGCGCGAACTTATTGCACACACTTACATCACTTGCATCTAAACCCTTGCATTTCACATGCACACACGTCCTATTTTAGGAACCCGGAGTGTTATCTAGCATGGTTGACTGGGATTTCATCACCTGGTGCCTCTGTGCTAGAGAAGCATTCCACCCTTAGCCTAGTACCTTTATGGTGCGTAAACGGATCTCTTGTTCACGTACTGATACGCCGGACACTGGTACAGTATATCGAACATGGATTCGCGCTAAGGGGACTCTTGGCCTTACCCCTAGATTAACCCACACATGCATGCAGTATACGAACACATGTGCACCACATGTGTGAGCCTAGTTTAGGATATCTTACCCATTTGTGTCTAGATTAGGCCGTAGTCCATCTTCCAATGGCTACGATCGGTCCTAGGTATACAAACAAAGTCATGAGTCGAGATCCTCTCTCCACTCCGCTAGATTAGGATTAGGGTTGATGCCTTCAGGTAACACTGTTAAAATGTGCGAAGACTAAAAACTTTTCCTTTGGGGTTAAGATATAAATCCCATCATTTCCAAAGATCTCATAGGATTAGTTATTCTTGATCTACCCGTTGAAAGTAATCCTATGCAATCTCACATTTTGATCATGTGTCTATCATTCGTCTCTTGTGGGATTCGATTGTGTCTTCATTGGCGGAAATTGTGTCTCAATCATTTGATCGTGCAATCTTGATGATCCAATCTTGCCTGTACCCTTGATCTCTTCCTCCTCTAGGGGCTACCTTTTTCAAGAATATTTCTGCTAAATCCTTCAGAGTTTACTCTCATAATCCTTGAACTAAGGGCATTCCCCTCATCATTTGGATTCATTCTATTGTCCCAATTACTTGCTTAAATGTGTAATATTTTTCAGTCATTGAGAAGAAACACTCCATGAATGCCAAGCTCATATACCTCGTGTTCATTATTTCCATGACAGGGCACTAAACACCATAGCTAACCCTACTATTCCTTGGGTTCGGATCTCTTCTCGATTGCAGAGGAAATCTGTCTCCCCGCCACCTTCTCTGAGGACCCCAGCATCTCCTTCTTTCCCATCCTCATCCTCCCCAATGGCAGAAAACCAGAACAGTAGTCTTCCACCCGCTGCTATTACCGATACTCTCACCTTGATTCTCCGGCAGCTTCAAGAACTCAAAGAAGAGAACCAAGTTATCAAGGCCCAGCTTTCTGAAAAGTTGGGGCCATCGTTGTCCAAAGATAAAGGGTCCATGCACCATACAGTTACTTCAGCCGCACCTGCCCAGCCAGTGTTCATTCCTATCCCTGACAAAACTGAAGAAGATTTTGAAAAAGAGCAGTACAGCGAAGATCGCAGCAGGCCTTCTCAGTCCATGGTTGATAAAGTAGTTATGGAGAAATTAGAAAGTCTTACCAGGAAGGTTCAGGACATTCAGTTTCAGGACCAGGGTGGTTTCAATCCAAGTGACCTCACACTGTTCCCAGAAATCCGTCTCCCAGCCAATTTTCAAATGCCGGACTTTGATAAATATGATGGTGTGGGTTGTCCAATCACACATTTGCAAATGTTCACCATCATGTGTCAACCTCAAGGCTTATCTTCTGAGCAAATGGCTCAATTGTTCCCGGTTTCCCTAACCAAGGTTGCCAGGAGGTGGTTCATGGTCTTGGACAAGACTCGTTACAGGACATGGAAGGATATCGGCGAGCAGTTCATCAGGCAATTCAAATATGATGACGGGACAGAAATCACCAGAAAGGATTTGGAAAGGACAAAGCAAGACTTGAGGGAATCCTTTCTGACCTTTGTGAAAAGATGGAGGAGAATAGCAGCTCAGATGATGGAGCGCCCTTCTGAGGAAGAGCAGGTCCAAATAATCATGAAAAATATTTCCCCCCAGCTCCAGTATCACATGTCGTTGCAGTATTATCCGGACTTCAAACACTTTATCGTGGCAGGCACCCAAATAGAGGAGGCTATGGCTCAAGGTGTGTTCAACCGAAGTAACCCGAATACCAAAGAATTCAGGAAGCCTCCATCAGCTGAAATTAATAACCTTTCCCGCTCCAAGCCTCAGCCTTCAAAACCTCAGAACCCCATGGTGATGGATTATACCCAACCTGCTGTCGCACCTCGGTCACAGGCCCAGACAGAATTTACCCCTCTCCCTCTTCCACCATCTGTGATACTCAAGGAGTGTCTAGCCTCAGGTCGCATAATCCTGCCCGACATTAGGGCTCTTCCTAATCCTTTACCAGCAAATTGGCGAACAGATCAACACTGCGAATACCATAGAAATTCTGGCCATCTCACTGATAATTGCATTGCCCTAAAATTCAGAATCCAGAGGTTGCTCGACAATAAAAGCCTTGTGTTTGAGCCAAGTCCCGTTGCTACCAATAACCCATTATCAAATCATGCAGTACTGCCGCCAGCCGTTCGCAATGCTTAAATAACTGAAGGTTCAAAGGGGCACAGGTCCGGTTGCAATGAAAAGAATCAGAAGTTGAAAGTACCATTTATGAGCCAGCTTTCGCCGAGCCTCCGAAGCTAGACAGTTGCGGCAGTTAAAGTTTTAGTCGTTTATTATTTTATTTTGAGTCAGCCATCATGGTCAGTACAATTGTTGAGTCCGGTTCTACAGTTCAAGGTTAATGCCTAGTCCAGGCAAGTTATCTTTTGCTTTTCTTTTAGAGTTGTGAATCCTGAACATGTTCAGGATAGGTTGTCAGATGTAAGAACTTTCTCTTTAAATAAAATTTGAGTCCCAATAATTCACTTGTGTCCGTTTCTTAAGTGTGCTTCTGATCTTAAAATAAGACTCCCTCCTCAAATGAGGACAAAATTGATGAAACTTCACTTGGGTCACAACAATTACTTGAACAAGAGGAGGAGCGCCAATCCCAGCCTTTCAAAGATGAAATTGAAGTGGTAAACACTGGCACTGAAACCTTGATCCAGTAAATGCCGATTGAAAATACATTACCCTCTGAAGAGTGTGAAAAATTGGTAAACCCATTTTGAGGATAAAAAGATGGTCCGGTAAGCGTTACCATTAATGCCAGGAGAAAGACCCAGATAGAAGGTTCAAGAAAGAATGAAGTGAATATCATATGCTATGCAAGAGGCATGGAGTGGAAACAACTT
Organism: Tasmannia lanceolata; assembly: GCF_043159265.1. Lineage (NCBI taxonomy): Eukaryota > Viridiplantae > Streptophyta > Magnoliopsida > Canellales > Winteraceae > Tasmannia > Tasmannia lanceolata. The sequence goes on along the minus strand of NW_027518700.1, from coordinate 36,751,699 downwards.
TCATATTTCCAATGAATGACCTTGGTTCTCAAATTCATAACATGAAGCCATCAAATTCGAGATAAGAAGTTCAAGAGCAAGCATTGAAAAGTGATCATCAGATATCAAGAGTTACAAATCCATAGATGGAGGATGTCGAAGAACAAGTTTCGCTCTATGAAAGTCGAAGGCGCGTTTTAGAATCTTGAAAGAAGAAGATCTATTATCTCTTACCTGGAAATGCCGTCAAACTCCGTAAAAAAAAAATAAAAATAAAATAAATAATCAGTACCAGAGGGACTCTAGTAAACTAGATCGACTCCCAATCTAAACATCGGAAGGCCTTCTTTGGCCGAATAAATCCCAAAATCAGAACCCAATGTCAAAACAAATACATGTTTGCAAACCCTTTTGAGCCTGAATGAAATTTTCTTGAAAACCCATCAAACTAGGGGCATTCGCCCCGAACTACGCGAGACCTGATCCCTACACTAGGGTACGTAGGCAGCTCGGTTAAACCGAGTTCGGTCGATTCAAAAAAAAAGAAAAAAGGAAAAGAAATGTAATCGTTCTAAAAAAAAAAAGGGGACAAGTTCCTAAAGAAGAGAAGTCAATTATTCCAGAAAGAAAAAAAAAAAAAGAAAAATCAATAAACTTTCGAACAATTTATCTTCAAACTAGGGGCATTCGCCCTGAACTACACACGGCCTGATTCCTATCTTGGGATATGTAGGCAACCTATTCATAGGTTCGGTCGAAATCTTTGTCGAGCCTTAAGCCATTCTTTGAAAAACCCTATCCTACCTATAAAGTCCTTCCGGTGTTCAGAACTAATGATCTAGGTCCCGAAACACAAAAAGAAAAAAAAAATGATGATGAATAAAAAAAAAATGGAGTTTGAAGATCTGCTAGACTGAAAACCTGAAAGGGCGGTTTAGGCAAAATTTAAGATCATTCCCCTGCTAAGTTGAAAACCCGAAAGGGCGACTTAGGCAAAAGCTAAGGGGATAGCCTGCTGGATCGAAAACCTAGAAAGGTGGTTCAGGCAAAAGTTAAGGCTAGCGCGGTCCGCCAAGTCAAAAACCCTGAAGAGGTGACTTGGTCACGGTAAGAGAATCGATATAAGAAGGCTACAGCCGGTTTCAAGACTGAAGATCAACTGAAGTTCAAGCAAATGCAAGTGATATCCTCAAAACTGGGGGCATTGAAGCTAAGCAATCTTAGGGGTCATAATTAAATTCTTGAGGCATTACTGTTTCAAGGAAGAAGTCCAGTGTTTACGATTTCAAAAAAAAAAAAAAGAAAAAAAAGAAAAAGAAAAAGCATTCTTCGAAAGGATAGACTTACCAAATAAAACGTTAACTAAGTCAGAAGCATTACTGTGTCTGTCAGTGTCGTTAGTCATTCTTTGTCATTCTAAGTTCACTCCTTCAGAGCTGCTCAATCCTTTGAGTAGTGCCTTTCATCTAAGTTTTCTCTTTAGAAAGAGCCAATCGTCGTTCCTATGTCCAAAATGATGCAACTGTCTCGGTGAAGGAGGCCCGGCTTCGTCAGCTCCCTTCGATTGTACCTGAAAGAGCTTGAGAATCCAGTCAAACAGCTTCATTTCAAAGATGATCAACTCAGAAGAGTTCAGAAGTAGAAACATCAGAAAGCCCAGCTTCCGTAAAAAGATCATACCTCAAAAAGGCATCTTAAGCTTGGAAGAGCCTCAGATGCAATGATGGTCGAGCCAATTTCTCAGAAAGATGAACCGTTAAAATTCAGAATTTCCTTCCAGTTAGTTAAATACTATCCTGGTCAAGAAATGTTTATCTAAACACCTATCAGGAGGCAAGTCCCACTTTTCCATGATTATATCCAAGAGAGCCGTTGTTCTAGATTACCAATTTTAAGTGTCTTGTTCAAGGTTTCAGTTATCCAAATCCCCAAAGACAAGACCAGCAGTCTCTTTGAGAAAAATCTTGTTGAAGTTTAATAAAAGTGTTTCTAATCCATTCTGGTTACTAATGGTTCTTCGTTCATAAGGTTGGTCGTCTCATCATTCGTCAAAGTCTTGGTTTCCAATATCTTTACTGGGCACGATCTATAATGTCCCCGATTTCATTAAGTTCAAATCCAAAATTCATCAAATCCAATTCTACGTCAAATTCAAATTCATGAAAACCTCTAAATTCCTTGAGCCCGTTTGTGAACGGTGTCTCATTCTCTGAGTCCATTTGTGAATGGTCTCATCTTCTCCTTGAGCCCGTTTGTGAACGGTGCCTCATTTTCTGAGTCCATTTGTGAATGGTCTCGTGTCCTCTTTGAGCCCGTTTGTGAATGGTGCCTCATTTCTCGAGTCCATTTGTGAATGGTCTCATCTTCTCCTTGAGCCCGTTTGCGGACGGTACCTCATTTTCCAAAAATAAAAAAATTTATCAAATCCAAATCCTTAATTAAAAAAAAAAAAAAATCCAATCCTACGTCAAATTCAAGTTCATAAAAAATATCTAAATTCTTCGAGCCCGTTTGTGAACGGGGCCTCATTTCTCGAGTCCATTTGTGAATGGTCTCGTCTTCTCCTTGAACCCGTTTGTGAACGGTGTCTCATTCTCTGAGTCCATTTGTGAATGGTCTCATCTTCTCCTTGAGCCCGTTTGTGAACGGTGCCTCATTTTCTGAGTCCATTTGTGAATGGTCTCTTATTCTCCTTGAGCCCGTTTGTGAACGGTGCCTCATTTCTCGAGTCCATTTGTGAATGGTCTCGTCTTCTCCTTAAGCCCGTTTGTGAACGGTGCCTCGTTTCTCGAGTCCATTTGTGAATGGTCTCATCTTCTCCTTGAGCCCGTTTGTGAACGGTACATCATTTTCCATCATTTTCTGAGTCCATTTGTGAATGGTCTTTTATTCTCCTTGAGCCCGTTTGTGAACGGTGCCTCATTTCTCGAGTCCATTTGTGAATGGTCTCGTCTTCTCCTTGAGCCCGTTTGTGAACGGTACCTCATTTTCTGAGTCCATTTGTGAATGGTCTCTTATTCTCCTTGAGCCCGTTTGTGAACGGTGCCTCGTTTCTCGAGTCCATTTGTGAATGGTCTCGTCTTCTCCTTAAGCCCGTTTGTGAACAGTACCTCATTTTCTGAGTCTATTTGTGAATGGTCTCATGTTCTCCTTGAGCACGTTTGTGAACGGTGCCTCGTTTCTCGAGTCCATTTGTGAATGGTCTCATCTTCTCCTTGAGCCCGTTTGTGAACAGTACCTCATTTTCTGAGTCCATTTGTGAATGGTCTCGTCCTCTCCTTAAGCCCGTTTGTGAACGGTACCTCATTTTCTGAGTCCATTTGTAAATGGTCTCATCTTCTTCTTAAGCCCGTTTGTGAACGGTACCTCATTTTCTGAGTCCATTTGTGAATGGTCTCATATCCTCCTTGAGGCCGTTTGTGAATGGTACCTCATTGTCTGAGTCCATTTGTGAATGGTCTCTTATCCTCCTTGAGCCCGCTTGTGAAAGATGTCTCATTTTCTTTTTTTTTAAAAAAAAAAAAAAAAAAAACCGCTTGAGAACGATCTTTGTTCTTTCTGTTCGGAATCCATTCGAAAGTGGTATCTCATTCTCTCGTTGCTCGTTTGTAAACGGCACCGCATCAGGATTTCTTATTATGTTCTAATTCTAGGATTTCATTTAGGGCCTTGCATTAGGTAGTAAATGTTTGCGTCTAAGTTCCGTTTTGTGCAGAGTCTTTTGTCGATTAAAGCTACGCAAAATGGCTCTGTCATTTTGACTTTGGTATTCGATGACTACGTCATCTCTACCAAAGAGGGGCATCTGTAGACACCCCATTTTGCTCTACCTTAATCGATAAAGAAATTAGGGTTTGTTTTCCGTCGGTTTTCCAATGTCTTTCTTTCCCGCATCCGTTTGTTACATTTCTAAATATTTTTGGTCATTTCCGTCGTGTTTCGCATTTTCCCGCTAAATGTTGAGAAGGATTATTCAGAAAATCTAAACTAGGGAGAATTTGTACCCGTTTGTGTGGGACCCGCTGGTGTGGGACCTGCTAGTGTGGGACCTGCTAGTGTGGGACCCGTTTGTGTGGGACCCGCTGATGTGGGACCCGTTTGTGTGGGACCCGCTGATGTGGGACCCGCTTGTGTAGGGCCCGCTGATGTGGGACCCGCTTGTGCGGAACCCGCTGATGTGGGACTCACCATTAGCATGACTTAACTTTCTCTACCATTTCCACTAACTTCATTTTTCCCTTTAAAATAACACCATTATCTCCATTACCATTATATATTCCATTATCCCCACCACCATTCCCACCATTACCATTATATATTCCATTATCCCCACCACCATTCCCACCATTACCATTACATATTCCATTATTCCCACCACCATTCCCACCATTACCATTATATATTCCATTATCCCCACCACCATTCCCACCATTACCATTATATATTCCATTATTCCCACCACCATTCCCACCATTACCATTATATATTCCATTATTCCCACCACCATTCCCACAATTACCATTGTTTATTTCCATTATTCTCCACCACACCCACCATTCACATTATATATTCCATTATTCCCCACCACAATTCCCACCATTACCATTATATATTCCATTATTCTCCACCACACCCACCATTCTCATTTTTTATTTCCACCTCTCCACTAAGTTTTTCACTATATAAAGAGAGGTGATGAGAGGAAAAAAAAAAAAGAAAAACAACACATTGTTTTTGGATAGTTTTCTCTTTCTCTCCCTCAATATCTCTCACTCTCTCACTCTCACACTATCATTATCTACTTTCTCTCCTTATTTGTTTCTCCCCATCTCTCTCCCTTGTTCCATATAAAAAAAAATATAAAAGAAAATAAAACAAAGAAAAAGAGAAAGAAAGCGGAAGCGGATCAAGCGGCGGTGCGATTTTCGAATTTTTCGGCTCTCGGATTCGGCGAGGATTTCGATTACAGGTAGGTACTTAATTTTTAGATTTTTCTAGAATTATTTGGTATATTTGCATGATTTTTAGTATTTAATTGGATTTAGTTGAAAATTAAATATGTATGCTCAAAATCATGATCTCCATGAGTGTTTCGAAAATAAAATATATACTAAATGAATTCCAAAATTAATGAAATTTCGTGGGAAACTAATATGATACCAGTACATTCTACCATGAAATTTTGAGAATTTTGAGAATTTGTTTGGTATATTATTTTATGCTTTCTTTGAAATTTACCAGCTTTTGGAGGAATTGTTACTGACATCAGATCACAACTAAAATTCTTAAAATTTTTACAGTAGTCTTCAATCTCACATTTCTAGTTACTGTAAAAGTTTCAAGTGATTTGGATCTGTTTTCATATGGGATGTAGGGTTAATTCATAATCTGGTCTGAAAATTAAAAAATCTGAAACTGATAGTAAATGGTTTCCAAAATTCATGAAAATTTCTCAGTATGTTATTTTTACTTATATCTTATTAATGTAGAAATTTCATTGAATTTAGATTCATATTTTTAGTGGTTTCTGTGTTATTTGTGCAATCTGGTCAATCAATTGTTAAATCGAAATTAAATATGAGCTTAATGTAAAAATCTGTAAAACTCTTTCCGTAAGCTACATTTCATCATATCTTGCTGCTGTAGAAATTTCAACTCATTTCGAATTCGTTTGCTACAATTTCACTTGTAAAATCACTCATATGTTTAAAATTGATAAAATTCATTGAAAATCCGAAATTAATTGAAAATCATCTGAATATTTCTAAAGAACCTTAAATCTCTGTCACACATTAACTCCTTAATCCATTGAAACAGAAATCTTAGGATCATTAGAATTCCCTGGAAAAATGGTCAGTGCATCCATAATCGTATCCCAATTGCAACCGATCTTTGACAATTTGAATACTTAAGCTATAGCATGTTGTTGGCTCCGAGGTTACTGTCCACGGAAATCCTGAGATATGCCAGGCAATAAGATGTTATAACCTAAGTATTAAATTGCGCAAGGAAAGAACGCACGATTCCCTTCCTTGGATGCTATTCTGGGCCGAAATTGGTGAACCCTAGAACCATTGGTAATCCTCAAGTGTCCATAAATCGAAAATCCATGAAATCTGAAATTAATTAACTTCAAGAATTTGAATTGATTTGTCTCGAGTCTTCCGGAACCATTGGATTATGGTTTCCAATCTAAGAACCATTAGAGCCCAATTTAGGAACACTAGTGTTGTGTCGTGTCCTAAGTTTTAGGGAGTCCTAGAGTTAGGAGTCCAGCCTCATCACGGACGTTTGTTATGTATAACAACCGTGCCATAGGTCTAGTCACACTAGTCACCCAATCTTTCCTTAAGACGAGCCTAGTAACCTAGGATGTAGGCAAACCTGCATTAGTCTAAGGAACAATTTGCATTTAGATAAGAATCATATAGCATCTCAGATGAAATCCTAAGATAATAAAATCCTCAACTTGAATTAAATAACTTCTCTCAAAACTGTTGAAACAGTCAATTCTGTCTAGGTCGGTGTCCTAGTTGAGTTAGGCATAAGTAGCTTGGCTTAGGTGCACCGAACTACGTCGACTCTGATCCCAGTGAGGCTTGGGTACGTAGGCAGCTTGGATGTCTGACGGCATACCACCCGCGAGTCGGCACCACAACAAATTGTGGTGTTTTGGATATTAATTTTCTTGTAAATGCTTAATCAAATCATTTAGGGCTTTCCATGAAATTAGAATTCTAGGAGAACTTTCACTTAGAATGAATCCAGACAAATTAATAAATCAAGATACACATCTAGGATTCACATTGAAATTAGATTCTAGGATGCATGTCACTTAGTTCGCACATTAACATAGAGTTGAATGAGCCATTTAAAATAAATTTAAAAGAGTTAGCTTTTGGAATCGAAGACCGATTATCGGACAAGAATGGTGCATGTGGTGGATAACTCCCCATACCTTCCATTCTCGTAACCAGGTAGCGAGTCTAGATTTCTGGTTAATTATGGGTCCTAGATCCCACATCTAGGTGGCGACTCTGTCAGTCTCTTTCGTGTGGAATTCGGATCGCCTTAGTGATCCCAAGTCCACAGGAAAGACGAATTCAAATCAATATTAAAATGCACACGCCAATCGCGTGGGAACGAGAGACCAAAGGAGAGCGCGCGGCGGCTCGCGCCCCACGCCCCTCTCGCGGGATCATGTCCCACACAAGGGTCCAAGGGGTTCTATATTTCTGAATTCCTGATATCCCCTGGTGCTATATTCCCACCTAAGTTCAAGGCACCAGACTATGACAAGTATGATGGAACTGGGTGTCCAAGAAACCATGTCAGGTGGTTCATCACTCTTTCTCAGTAGCATGGCCTAAATCGAGAGCAGATGGCCCAGTTGTTTCCCTTATCTCTTACAGGGGTGGCAAAAAGGTGGTTTTTGAAGTTGAAACCCGAAGATATCAGGACACTGGAAGATATCTCTAACCGGTTTGTTGAGCAATTTTCTATGGAAGAAGGGATCGAGGTTACTAAAAGAGATCTGAAGCAGTTGAAGTAGAATCCTCAAGAGACTTTCACATCATTCATCAGGCGCTGGAGGCTCAAGTCTGCCCAACTGAGCCAGAGAATGTCAAAAGATAACCAGATAAAGTTAGTCCTCAAGAGCTTGTCTCCACAGTACTTTCACGTCATGGCACCGCAGCACTACTAGAATTTTGATCATTTGATCAAGACTGGCACCCAGACCGAGGATGCTATTGTCAGGGGCCTTAGAGCCAAGAATCTGTCTGACACCCGAGAAGGGAAGAGGCCTATGATCCAACCAAGGGAAGTTCATACAGTCAATTATACCAGACCAATGGCCATACCTGTTGCGGAAGTTGTTAGACCAGTGGTAAAGAAGCAGTTCAGACAGTTTGACCCATTACCGTATCCACTGCCCATGATACTTAAGAAATTGATCAGAGACAAGGAGATCAGACTTCCAGATATCAAAGCTGCACCTAGTCCACTGCCTGCAAGCTGGAGAAGGAATCAATACTGCGAATATCACAGAGGCCCGGGACATCTGACTGAGAACTGTTTGGCTTTGAAGCACGCGATTCAAAACATGATCGATAAGGATCAACTTGCAGTTGAAAGGCTGAATATCACTCAGAATCCTCTTCCCAACCATTGTGTTGTTGCTCCTCCTGCTACTAATGCCATCTTTGTAGATGATCCCATCCTTGATCCCTCTGCTCTCATTTGCACTATCACGTCAGACAAAACATATGTTTTGAAGTTTGACGAGGAGGAACTCAAAGAATTCAAAGAAAAGGGGCCTTATGTGCTGTCGTTTGACGACACTGAACTTGCTGAGTCATCTTCGTCCCAGTCTTATGCACTTCAGAATGTTGGTATGGAAAAAACAAAGAAAGCTACCTATGTTTTAAGGATGGAGGACTTTGAAGAGGAAAATGTCAGTAATGAACCATATGTTTTCAGAATGGAGGAAGATGAATTGTTGTTGCTAGACGATCAGTGTGACGAGATGCGTCACATGACCAGAGGTGGGCGAGTGTTCAAACCTCCGGAATTGAGTGTAGAAAACCCGGCAGAGGTTGCAAGAAACACAGAAAATCTGAGGAAGAATAAGATGAGCACAGACGAAGAAGATGAGAGCTTGTTTCAACAGTTGAAAAATACTCAGGCTAATATCTCAGTATGGGGTTTACTCATGGCCTCATCAAAGCATAGAAAGCTAGTCCTTTGAGAACTTAATACGGCACAAGTCTCTGTTAACACCACATCTGACGAGCTTGTCAGTCTCGTAGCCATGGCTAGAGCAGCAAAGACTTTGTCATTTACTGATGACGATTTACCTCCTGAGGGCCGAAACCATACCAGACCTCTTAAAATTACAATCATTTGTAATAAGAAGAAGGTGCCAGAGGTGTTGGTTGACAACGGCTCGGCACTAAATGTTTGCTCGTTAAGCACCGCAACAACCCTAGGGTCGGTCCTGAGAGCTTTAATCCATCTGAGCAGGGTATTCTGGCATATGATGGTACTCGCAGAGATGTAATCGGAACTCTGGTCACTGAGATACAGATCGGAGGAGAGGACTTTGAGATAGAATTCCAAGTCTTGGATATTAAGGCTTCATTCCTACTGTTACTTGGTCATCCGTGGATGCACAAGGTCAGGGTTGTTCCATCCACTCTTCACCAAAAGCTGAAGTTTGTCTGCAGGAACAGAGTGATAACTGTAAAGGGGGATCCAGATCTTGAGATAGGGCAGATTACTCCAGACTTGACTGAGGGAAAGGCCGAAGATATAAGTTTGACTGGGTTTTCATTAGAAGTGACTGCAATCACTGTTGAAGAAGCTATGAATGAGGAAATTTGTTTCCTAACCAACACGAATTCGAATGTCATCAAGATGATCCACCGACAGGGGTATATACCAGGTGCCAGGTTAGGCAAATATCATCAGGGTCTGACTGAGTTTCCAGTGTTCGAAACATTCAACAGTCTATTCGGGTTGGGGTACAAACCCACAAAGAAAAAAGTCAAAGAGATGAAGCAGTTAATGCTGAAATGCGCAAAAAACACTCGTCGTGGCTTAGGATTACCAATGGCACCAATTGATTTGACAATATACGGCCAATTCCGAAAAGAAGGCGCGGCCTTTCCTTTCTATAGCTTTACTGAGATTTGCTTGGATGAGAATACAGGACAGATGCTTCCGGGGTTCGAGATTTTCTTTGATCTTGAGCTAGACGATGAGCCAATGGGTATGCAGATCATAGAAATTGAGTCGGACACTGATTGGGCAGAGCACATAGAGCCGAGCCTTCTGAGTTCACTATTTCACAAGGAGTCATAGACTGTGGAAATAATTGACAGGAGCCCGCTGATACTAAACCCAGCTCGCCTTATCACCCCGGCTGAGTAACCTTTGACTAACTGGACTTCTCAAGTCCTACCCCAGGTTATTTTCCAGTGCAATCATAACCCTTCAAAAGAGTCAGTTGCCCGTAAGTATGTGGCAGTCTCTGAGTTTGATTCAGAGTCTATTTCTTCTAATGAGTCTTTTGATGCAGGTACCGTAGAGGATGATTCTCCTGAGGTCGGTGACGGTTCTTCTTTTTCGGGCGAGATTGAGTTGGAGATTGTTTCTAATAAAGCATCTGATGTTATTTTCTCACATAGTTCTGAGTCAATTGACACTAGTGTCAACATATCCATTGAGTATGTAAAAATGAGTCCAAAGTTCATTGTAAACCCCGATGAGGGTAATTCATCTTCTGATGTACTTGGTTCAAATTTCAATGAAATAAAAGATTCTTCTTCTGTGTACATTCTTGTCTCTATATCTATTTCATCTACTGAATCTGCTTTAAAATTTGATAATCTTAATAATAACAATCAAGACTCCCCCTTTGACGAGGATGCTGACGAAACTCCCACTGAAATCAGACATATGATTCAACAGGAGAGAGTCGCTGAGCAAAACCGCTTGAAGAGAAAATTAAGACTGTGAATATTGGTGATGAAACCTCAATTCGAAAAATAAAGATTGGTAAAACTTTATCTCCTGAGGAGCGCGAGGAATTGATCACCGTGCTTAAAGAGTTCAAGGAAATTTTTGCTTGGTCTTACGATGATATGTCGGGATTAAGTGAGGAAATTGTCCAGCACAGATTACCCTTAATCCCTTGTGCTAAACCAAAGAAGCAAAAACTCTGAAAGCTCAAAACAGAATGGGAGTTGAAAGTCTATGAAGAAGTGAAGAAATTGTTAGAAGTAAAATTCATCCAAGTGGTGGAATATCCTGAATGGCTCGTAAACATAGTACTGGTGCCCAAGAAGGACGGGAACGTCAGAAAGTGTGTTGATTTTCGAGACCTGAACAAGGCAAGTCCTAAAGATGACTTTCTTCTTCAAAACATTGATCTCCTGGTGGATAACACTGCTGAACATGCTCTTTTATCCTTTATAGATGGGTTTTAAGTAAACAATCAGATTAAGATAGATCTGAAGACATGATGACGATACCGTTCATTACTCAGTGGGGGACTTATTACTATAGGGTGATACCGTTTGGTTTGAAAAATGCTGGTGCTACATATCAGAGAGCCGCTACGACTCTTCTTCATGATATGATTCACAAAGAGTCGAGGTTTACGTAGATGACATGATCGTAAAGGGGAAGACTCGGCCTGAACACATTGTTGCCCTAAGAAAGTTCTTTGAGCGGATCAGAAAGTATCAGCTTCGCCTGAACTCGAGTAAATGTGTATTTGGCGTTACATCGGGAAAACTCTTGGGGTTTATGGTCAGCGAAAGAGGAATAGAGGTAGACCCACAAAAGATCAAGGCGATCCAAGAAATACAGCCGCCTAAGACCGAAAAGCAGATCCGAGGTTTCCATGGAAAAGTTCAGTATCTGAGACGGTTCATAGCACATCTGACGATGACGTGTGAACCCATTTTTAAGCTTCTGAAGAAGAATTCCTCGAAGACGTGGAATGCAGAATGTCAGGAGGCCCCCTGTTCTATCACCTGTCATTCAAGGCCAGCCGCTGTTGTTGTACTTGTCTATCACGGATACAGCGATGGGTTGCATGCTCGCTCAGCAAGATCCAGAAGCTAAAAAGGAGAGGCCTATCTACTACATTTGTAAGAAGATGCTAGAGTATGAACTAAAGTACACTATCTTGGAGAAGACTTGTCTAGCATTAGTTTGGGCAACTCAGAGGCTTAAACATTATTTGCTGTCAAACAAGGTTCTGTTGCTATCACGGATGGATCCATTAAAATACTTGTTTGAGAAACCCGCCCTTACAGGAAGAACTGCAAGGTGGTTGTTATTGTTGTCTGAGTTTGACATCACTTATGTCACTCAGAAATCAGTTAAGGGGCGGGTTATAGCTGAGCAATTGGCTGATGCGCCTGTTGAAGAGAATGTTTTTCTTAAGGCAGAATTTCCTGACGAAGAGATCATGGATATTGAAGAAGAGACTCCGAATACTAAGTGGCTTATGTACTTTGATGGAGCTGTCAATAATCAAGGACAGGGAGTAGGAGTTGTGCTTGTATCCCCTCAGAAGGAGTACATTCCTATCTCTATCAAGTTGCAGTTTGAGTGCACCAACAACTGGCAGAGTATGAAGCTTGTATTACCGGACTCGAGGCAGCCTTAGCTTTGTAGATTCAAGACATTGATGTGTTTGGGGATTCCATCTTGATCATTTGCCAAATTAATGGACAATGAAAAACACAAGAAGATAGATTGATCCCTTATAATACGTATTTGGAATCTCTGGTCAAGAGATTCAAGAGTGTCACATTTACTCACTTGTCAAGGACCAGAAATTATTTTGCTGATGCTTTGGCTACTTTGGCCTCGATGTTAGATATTTCTGCTACAATGGAAGTTCAACCGCTAACCATCCGACTACAGTGGGCCCCTGCGCATGTGAATGTTATAGAAATTTCAGCCAAATGTCCAGATGGGAAACTTTGGTACACAGATATTGAGAACCTCATTTCGGGCAAGAGACATCCTCCAGAAGCTTCAAGAAAAGAAAGGAAGACTCTTCAGAAGTTAGCTGCTAATTTCATCCTTTGCGGTGAAGATCTGTACAGAAGGTTATTTGATGGCATATAACTCTTTTTTGTTGATGAAGATAAAGCTGCAGAACTCATTGAGCAGAATCATGAAGGTGTTTGTGGACCTCATATGAACGGGAAGATGCTATCTAAAATGATCCTTAGACTTGGATTCTATTGGCCTACAATGGAAGCAGATTGCTTCGCATTTATGAAGAAATGCCATAAGTGTCAAGTCTATGCGAATCTTATTCACGTCCCTCCTTCAGAGTTGCACTCTTTGACTTCGCCATGGCCGTTTTTAGTATGGGGAATACACATCATTGGGAAGATTTATCCGAGATCCTCGAGCGGACATGAGTACATTCTGGTAGCCAATGATTATTTCACGAAGTGGATAGAGGCTGCATCTTATGCTTCAATTACTTCAAACACAGTTGCGAAGTTCATCCGTACCATTATAATTTGCAGATACGAAGTACCTCACGAGTTGATTTCAGATAATGGGTCGCATTTCAAAAAGGAGGTTTTACACCTGTGTGAAGAATTTAAAATCAAGCACCATAAGTCATCTCCTTACAGACCTCAAACAAACGGGGCTGTAGAGGCTGCAAATAAGAATATTAAAGTCATTATCAGTAAGATGACTGAGACTTACAAGGACTGGTCAAACAAACTTCCTTATGCCTTGTGAGCTTATAGGACATCGATCAGGTCTTCAACAGGTGTGACTCCGTATTCTTTGGTATACGGAATGGAGGCAGTTTTACCAGTTAAATTGAGAATCCCGTCTTTGAGGGTGATGATGGAGGCTAACCTGCCAGAGTCAGAATGGGCGAAAGCCAGACATGATGAGTTGCAGATGATAAATGAGAAGAGGCTGAAAGCCTTATACCATATTCAGGGATATCAGAGGCGGATTGAGAGAGCTTTCAACAAAAAAGTTCGTGTCCGAGATTTGAAGCCTGGAGATCTGGTTTTGAAGTCCTACAGGGCACCGGTATTTGACCCAAGAGGAAAGTTCAGGCCAAACTGGTCTGGTCCTTACATTGTTGATGAAGTCCTGCCTGAAAAAGCCGTAAGACTCCTCGATGAAAATGGAGAAAAATTAAATGAACCTACAAACCTGGATCAGTTAAAGAAATATTATGCTTAAATACTCCAGAAGGCCTTCCTTGGATGATTTGAGATTTCAAGCCAACAACCTAAATGTTTTGAACCATTTGCAAACCCTTTGGGCCTGAAAAAAAAAAAAACTTATTTTCTTTCATACCCGCAAACTAGGGGCATTTTAGTTTTTATTTTTTATTCTTTATTTTGAACTATGTTATGACCTGATCCCTTTTTAAGGGTACATAAGGAACTTGATCACTTCAGGTTCGATCGTCACCTTTTTACAACCTTTTGCCATCTTTCGCAACTTTTGCAACCTTTTAGAAAAACAAAAATCTTTGAAACCCAAAGGGGCGAACTACGCGGATCTGATTCCCATTTCTTCAGGGATACGTAGGCAGTCTGGAGGGTCCAGATTCGGTCCAAATACGTGCAAACATACCAAAGTCTAACCTGTTTGAACCAAAGCCTACCTAAAAGTCCTTCTAGTGTATTTTGGGCCCAGGTTTGTAAAGAAACAGAAAGAAAGAAAAATGATGGAGTCTTAGACCTACTAGACTGAAAACCCGCAAGGGAAGTCTAGGCAAAAGGTAGGGTCATTCACTCGCTAAGCTGAAAACCCGAAAAGGCGGCTTAGGCAAAAATCAGAGTGTTGAGCCGGCTGGATGGAAAATCTGCAAGGGCAGACAGTCCAGGCAAAATATAAGACATGCGGTCCGCCGAATCAAAAACCTGAAAAGGCGATTTGGTCATGGCAGAGAGTCCATGAAGAGAGGGCAGAGCTTCAAAGAGCCTGCTAAACTTTCTTTTTCTTTAGCACCTTCTCAAAGTCTGAGTAAGCGCCATCAAGACTTCTTTTGGTACTCTTTGAGTTAGGGAGGTCGAAACTAGGCAATCCGAAGGAATAATAACCATGACGGAAATACCGAAAAGGAGAATAAAACACCTTTAAGCGCAGTATTCAAAAGACTCTAAGAGTGGTGGATTTTTAACCATTTTAAAATACTTATCAGACTAAGAAGCAGATTTCAGTCTCTCTTAGTGTTCGAGTCATGTGTTCGTCATTGTCTCGTTTGTTGTTTGTCAAAGTCTTTCCTTTGATTAAGTCGGTGTCAGTTTTCAGAGTCTTATCTAGTTAATATTCCTCCAAAAGCCGGGGTGATATAAAAAAAACTCTCAGAAGAACTAGAGAATTTGTGACTCTTATGAACGAATGCAAAGCAGAGCAGAGTTCAGAGGTTGATAGGCTTTTAGCCCAATTCCAGCATTAGCAGATGGTAGAAATGAAGCAGAAGATTTTGAGTAGAACCATGTTCTTGTATTTTGGAAAAGCTTTACAAGCCCAAGTGTTCATCAAAAAGCTTTGTAACCCCAAGTGTGCATTAATGAAAGCCTTTGGCCTGTTTTTTTGTGTTGCTCTTCAATGAATTTTGTTATGGAAGTAATCATACTAGGGGCATCTTTTATGACTTGCGTCATAAATGATGTCAAAAATACAATGATATTTGAGATGGACATTCTCCTCAAATAGAGACTTGAGAAGTTTGAACACAATCTTTTAGTTCAAGCTCTCCCGTCGAGTTGTTTTCTTTTATATTAAAGTTTTCAAAAATCCTATTTCCAGCGGAGTCTAAAACTCACTTTTGCTATCTTCAAAATTCCGTAGAAGTGCTTTACATCTTTTGAAAAAAGTGTTACGACCCAAAAAACGTTGTTACAATTACTTGAGTCTGGTCTTTGGTAAAGATCATGCATTCTCATTATTCTCTTTGAGAAATGATTCTTCCATCGGTGAAATTGATGAGTCAATCATTTTGAGTTGTTTTTATTAAAGGAATAAGTTGCTAGATTCCATGATTCATGGCCTAGCCCTTTATTCTGCCCTCTGAAAAAAAGAGCTTTTGATCGATTAGTGTACTTATTTGATTCTTACTCTTTGAGTATTTGGTTAGTGATTGCTTTGGTAAAGTTTCAATTTCTAAAAAAAAAGAAAAAGGAGAGACTCTTTCAGTGTTACAGATTATTTCAGTGTTCGCAATGTGTCCCTACCTAACAAGTTAGGAGTCAGGCATATCTGCGGGGAGGTTTGTATGGACCTGTGTTGCATGACGGGCATACAAATCTGGATATGGAACCATGTTACATCACGGGCATATAAATCTGGGTTCATGTGGGACAATTTTACAGTTCCTTTGTCGTTTTGAGACTCTTTGAGTATAAAGATTTATGTGTGTATTTGAGACTCTTTGAGTAGTTGAGACCCTTTGAGTGTGGCAGACTCTTTGGGTAGTTGAGACTCTTTGAGTATAAAGATTTTTGTGTGTGTTTGAGACTCTCTGAGTGTTACAGACTCTTTGAGTGATTATTTTGGACTCTTTGAGTGTTACAGACTCTTTGAGTGTTTGATTTGAGACTCTCTGAGTGTTACAGACTCTTTGAGTGATTGGTTCGAGACTCTTTGAGTATTGCAGACTTTTTGAGTGATTGATTTGATATTCTTTGAGTAGTTGATTCACATTTGTTTGAGTGATTGAGTTATATTTGCGTGAATAATGTTTTACACTCTCTGAGTAATTTCGTTTTGTTCGTTTTCATAAAACTTTGTTTTAAAGATAAAAGAGTATGTTTGTGTTTTGTGTTTGCTTGCTTTAATAGAGTCCTTGCGTATTAGTTTAGATAGTTGAGTCATGAGTATTAGAGAGAGGTTATCTCATTGAGATGTCATGATTGCCGAGTTAAGGGTTAGTGAGAGGTTATCTCCCTTTTGCTTACAGTCTTTGAGTCTCGTAGTGTTATTTTGTTGTTTTACCTTTGTGAATACCATTTTAGAACCCAAAACCCAAAAAATTTCTTTGTTTTCAGGTCAGGCTAAATGTGTTGTCTGTTCAGCTTTGGCATTCGCGCATTACACACGCTCTGCCAAAGAGGAGCATCTGTAGACACCCCATTTTGACTGAACCCTAATAGCGTCGTTAGGATAGAAACCCTATCAAACTAGTGTTTAAGCGTCCCCAATTTGTTCTTGGCCTAGGTTAGGGTCTCATTTAAGTCCCCATAAAATTTCATCTGAATCCATCATGATTTGCCTCGTAAACGGATGAATTTTGTAGTGTAGTTTAGTGTAGGAATAAGGGTGGCGATTTAGCCAGAAAAGAGGGTGTGCTAGAACCCGGAAAGCCAGTTCAAATTTACTGCGGTGGGGCTGTCCAGGAAGATATATGGGTGTGCAGATTAATGTGTAGCATAATTATGGGGTGCATTATCCGGGAGCGGGGCCGTTTGGTAAATAGAGAAGATTATTTTCTTCCTTTTAAAGTCACAATTAGGCCTAATCATGAGCTAATGATGTTTAAGGCTATGGTTAGTTAGGAAAGAATATTAGGAAGCTTCCAGCTTCTTAGGAGGTTTAGAAGCTTTGGATCTCAGCCCTTTATTCATAAAGGCAATTTGAAGGGTTGGGATCAAAAGAGAGAAAAGATATTTTGCAAAGTTTTTCCCCCTTTGTTTTCTAATTGGACCCCCTGTAGGTTAGAAAATGTACAAACTGCATAGATAGGGGCTGTCCAAATGAGAGGAAAAAGGCAGAATATATCATTTTTCTTAAGATTATTTCTTACTTGGGCCCCCTGTGTGTTAAAAAGGTTTTTGCAATACACTAGAGGTGGTTGTCCAAGGGAGATCTAGGGGGGTTAAATATGTCATCTCCCTTAAAAAACGAGGAGTGTTTTTCATTTTAGCGAAAAAAAATGGTGGAGGGGAGAAAAGGGAAGAGAGAAAATTGCAGAGGAGAAGAAGAAGAAGGAGAATAACCTCTTCTCCGGCCTCATTCCCGCCGGAAATCCAACCAACCCCCCCCCCCCCCCCCCAAAAAAAAAAATCTGAAACCCCATCCTCATTCCTTTAGCCACTTCTTCTTCTCCAGACCCACCACCATGCCTTTGACCCAAACCCTTTTTCTAGCACTAACCTCCATTGATTCCGGCGAAAACCTTGCTGAAATCTGACCGTCACACCTCAATTCTTTCATCAATCCCACCATACACCATCATACCTTGTTTTCTTCAACCAAAACCCACTTCATTTTCACCTCTGCAATCTTCCACCACCGAACCCTATTTTCCATTAAAATCCCGAGCCACCATCTTCACCCTCCTCAATCCTTCTGTCATCCTCTTCCTCATTATTTCTTCCTCAAACCTTAGATAAAAATCCATCCCTATCTTCCCCATCTCATCTATGCTAACCACTATTCTTCCCATTGCCATTGATTCCGGCAATCTTGCCGGAATCCGACCAAACCCCATTGATTCCATCCTCATTTTCCCTTACCATCAAACCCTTGAAACCCCATTTCCACCCAACACCACCTCTTCTTATCTTTGAAACCCTAATTTCCCAACCTTTTTTCCTTTCTGATCACAATCCGACCATTCCCCACAAGATCCGGCCCATTTCTACCTTTCTTCTTCTCCTTTTTTACCTCCATTTTAAGCCACCTACACCTCCATCATTTGCTACACAGAGCATATCAATAGCTGGAAAAATGAAAAAAATAGAGAAGAGGGAGAGGTAGCAGAGAGAGAGAGAGGGGGGGGAGGAGCCAATATCCCCAACATCATCCCCATCACCTTCTCCACCTCGGTCCAGCTCCACCACCATCTTCTTCTCCACTGGATCTAGATCCCATCCACCAAACCCTTCTCCATTTACCCAATCACCCACCTTCATTTCCTATCTCTACAAACCCTTGAAATCCATCTCATCACCATCATTTTCCTCCCAGCTAATTCTGGCCAGCCACCATTTCTTCTCTGATTTAATCTAGGGATAGTGAAGAGAGGAAAGCCGCGGGCTCAAATACGTATATTGCATCCATCAGGTACCTGTTTTTCTTTCTCTGCTTAATTTTAAAAGGTTAGTATGAGTAAGGAATTTCTTAGTGATTCTTCTTCCGTTTTGTAAATTTTACTTCATGTATGATAATCTGATGATTTTCTGAGACAGTGGACCTCATACCCTTGATTTGATTTGTTTTGAGATTGAGATATTAATTGCCTTTGAAATGTTAAAAATCTGATCATATACTCCTTGTTCATTGTTTTCGAAATGTAAAAAAAAAAAATATATATATATATATATATATAGCAGTTTGAAGATCTGATTACATGGTTGAGCTACAATGTCTTTCATTATATTGTAGGTCTTCCCTAAGATATGTAAATTGATCTTGTGATTCTACTTAGTCTCCTTATTTGTAGGGTTAGGCTTTTTCAGAATGCGGCAGAGGCCTCTTGGTTGGATGTATGACCCTGTTTTAATTTTGACAATCTCTTTGACTAGTTCCTCTTAAGGTGTAGTATGAATCAATGTTTGAATCTAAAACCTGGTGGTAATTTCAATGATCCTTGCACAGTGATACCTCTTGAAATAAGTTGATTCATTTCGGGTTTAACCTCGTATGTTTTTATGTGATCTATTGCACGCCATAAATGGTGCTAATCTGTTGTGAGGGAATCCATGACTTTAGTGCTATCAGCGGAAATATTGAAGGTACTGTTAGCCATAGGAATAGACTTTGAATGGACTAGTTTGCCTTCAATGGTAATGTGATAAGAATTTCTCATGTTCGAATGGTTCTGTTAAAACCCAAGGTTATTTGGCTTTTGTGCCTTTGTTCTGTAATGTTTGGCTTATCTTGAACTTGAAATTTCCCTTGCTTCGATTTCAGGCATCAGGCTTTTATTTGTTGTTTAATAAATTCCAAAGGATTTGTAAATAATGTGTTATTATTATTATAAACTTCAGTCCCTCATTCCATGCTAGAAGGAAATAGCAATAACTGTGCTACTCTGAGACTTCGTATTCATATGATCGCTTGAGATAGAAATCAGATGTAAATGAGGAGTTGTCTTGCCATTCTCAAAGAACTAATTGGAATACTACCAATGGTGAATAGATTAAAAAGTCATAGAGTAGACCTAATGGATTCATGAAAGGGGAATGTCAGGGCCACCTTTGTCCAGGTAGTGAATGCCGTGTGAATTGAATTCATAATCTTGCTTGCTTCATTTCCTTCACTAAGCTGTGGCATTTCCAAGAAGATAATTGCATGCTCAACTACTACTTTGATGAGGGAAATGTGTTGAGATAGCATGGAGGTATATGTACAGATGGGGGGAATGCTGTTTTGTTAGAAAATTTGTTTCGTCTCCTTCATGGTTGGAATTGCTCTTTTACTTGACTTTATTTAGTGTGGGAATTTGAAGGTGTATGTTTGACAGACTTGTTGGACTTTCTCTTTCAAAATTAGTAGGTTGTACAATGCTCTTTCCATTCATTACAAAAGGTTAAAAGGATACATTGGTCGCTCTTTAATTCTTATCTGTATAAGCAAAAGAAAGGTCATGCCATTTATTCATGCTAATGATAGGTCGCAAAAGCAAAAAAAAAAAAAAAGCGTTTCTATAATTCTGTTTGAAATAGTGATTGGGTAGTCAAACGTTTGTCTTCACAAGACTCTACTGTTTGATAGTTTGGTTTCATAGGGAATTATGGAGAAGTAGTTGAAAGTACTTAAGCATAATATCAAAATACATAATTTGCCTTATAATTTGGAAAGGGATTATTCAAATGAAAAAAGTTCTTGGTTGTCAAAGTCTAAGATTGCATTTGCTAAATAGCTGGTAAAAATCATGATGTTTCATTAGTATCTTGATTGGTGTTTGCAAGCTTGGGATTCACTTATATTGATAAATCTTTTTAAATTTGTTAAAGTTTCAAGTTGTTGAACCTGTAATTTTGATTTAGAGTCTTGCATTCCATATATCAATGAAACCAAATGTTTGATATGAAGATGCTGCTTGCTTCACAATTGCATTAATATGTGTGGCATCCATTGCTGCATCATTGGTCATTACAGGTCGATTTTTTTTTTTTACCAAAGCATGGTAAGGCATATGTTGGTAGTTCAGATTAGTTCTTTTCTATGTTTCCTTATTGATCCTTTTCTTTCGTGAGAAACAATACTCACTTTATTGGTTGGTGTTCAATTCAGAATCCTATCATCTTTCTTTCAGTGTTGAAACAAGGGCATTCCTGATAGTTTAAGATTTGTCCATAGTTATGACTATGATGGAACTGCTCAGAGCCCTCCTTTATGGTTTGTTCTTTCTTGCTCTCATAGACTTAGGTTAGTGATTAGGATCCATGTTGGGTTTTAGGAATATTTTCAGGTTGAGATCCTTCATTAAAATTGGGATTATCATTAGTGTTTACCTTATCCATTGATTTACAAGATTTTTCCTTAAGGAATCAGGCGATGAGTGCGCTAGCCGGAGCCTCCCTTTTTAGGAGACATATTCTTATCTCATTAGATTTTTCCCTTTTATGAGACATATTCTTGTCTCGTTAGATTTTCCCTTTTAGGAGACAAGCTATGTCTCTATAGAAGGAGCTCATCCTTAGGGAACTTGCTCAGTCCGAGTAGTGCTCCCCTCTTTATTTAGTAGACTAACATAGTCTTTTAGATATCTTTTAGATAATTGAACCCTTCTTATTGCACGGGCAATGAAAGAGTCATCTAGAGCCCCTTTTAGGAGACAAGCTATGTCTCAATAAAAAGTTCCCGTCTTTAGGAGACACACTGTGTCTCATTAGAAAAGTTCTATCATTAGGAGACACACTCTGTCTCATTAGACAAATCTCCTTTGGAAATAAACCTCATTTAGAGCCTCCCCCTTTGGGTGTCTGCTTTAGTTTAGTAAAGAGTCCGCCCATAGGAGACAGGCTTTGTCTCATTTAGAGAGTTTTTCCTTTAGGAGGCTTACCCAGCCTCATGTTAGAGCCCCCTCTTCTAACGAGTCTTTGGCTTATTTACTCCTCTCATTTTGGTAGTGTTATGAGAGAGTCTCTGACTCATTTGTGCTCCCTCTCTAATGTTATTAGTTAGAGGTTTTTCCATTAGAGACTAACTCAGTCTTATTAGAGCTTACCGGCTTGGGATCTTAGATCATTTCCATCGTTCTTGGGGCACTTATTTACTTGTTCGTGGTTTGTTACATTTTGTTTTGGGATGCTAATTTGTTAGCTTGGGGTTTCCCCTTTACCCTAAGGGTTTTACCCTGTGGTGTTTGTTTTGTGTGTTCCCTTTGGCCTTTGACCAAAAGGGTGAAGGTATTTGATTTTTTTTTAAAATTCATAAACATTGAAATCATTTACAACTGCAAGAACATTGGAATCATTTAAAGCTCCAAAAACATTAGAAATTTAAAAAACATTTGAAAACCGAAAAAACTCAAAAAGCGTATGGTAGTCTTTCGTTTTAGAAATGTAGTTAAGAAGTTTGGTTTCGAACTACGTTGGCTTGATCCTCTTCCACGAGGTACGTAGTGCAGCTTGGGATCTTTATCCCAAGTCCAGCCAAACTTTGTAAATAGACTTTGTAAATCTTTCGAAAATCATTCAAACAATTTTAAAACCTTGTTTTCAAAAAGCTCTTCCTCTAGATTTAGGAGTTTGTCCTAGATAGTGGGTTTTAGAGTTAGTAGTTTGTCCTTGATTTGTTATGTGTTTATTGTATGTTTGTGTTAGAGTTAGGAGTTTGTCCCAGCTAGGAGTATGACGCCTCTGTCCGGTCAATTGGCGATTCACATCGCCGACTGATGACTAGGTCTAGGATGGGTTAGTGATCTCATTATTTTTCTTAGGACACACAGCCTAGTTACATATAGATTTTAAGATCCATCTGTATTAGGTTAGAGCTAACCTGCATTTAGTTAGGACATATAGGGTGTCCTAAAATCCACAATTCATTGAAATTTAAATAATCGCACAAGAAGCTTTAATAACTAGTCAGGTCTTTTTGGTCGAGTCTAAGATAGAGGTCTAGATGTCTTAGGCATCATAGCCTATAATAGGCGCGAAGAACTACGTGACTCATATTCTTGTGGAGGCGGGGATACGTAAGCTTCTTTGGATGAACATCAGATCATCTAAAGACTCGGGTTTAGGCATTAGAGTCTTAGGATTTGTTGTTAGTACTTTAGGGTTTGTGTTTGTATTTTGATGAAGATTTTTGCATAGGATCTTGATAGTGGACGTTCATTTCTTTTATTACTTACATGTTTAGCTGTAATATTTACCTGTTTGTTTACCTTGATCATATGTTTAGTTGTATCACATTATCTTGTTTATTATATTTGATATATCTTGTGCAGACCTTATACCTATAGCTGTAGCATGCATGTGTCTGTCCAGCAGAACTTAGACACCCATTAGGCAGGTCACTCATAACCTAGCAATGCTTAGGTAAAACTTCTTTTATTTATTTTGTGTGTGCTTATTATTTCATCCCGGGTCATGCATGATTAGATATACGTCTTCTCGGGGATATTTCGTTCTCATTTTACATGATTTTCAGCCAAATCTCTTCAATGTTAATAAATAAATGGCATAAGAGACCAAGTGTTCGCACTCGGACGAATTGGGGGCGCTCTTCGGACCTTCTCCATTCGTCACCAGTCATGAACCTTTTGTATCTCTGGTTATCCATTGTAACAGAGCATTTATTTTTGGTTCCATAGCGTATCCATGGATGGCAACTCTGAGTTTATTTTAGGAACGTCTTGGTTTGAGGATTTATCCTTTGATCAAGAGGTATCTCATTTATCGCCAGTCGTGCTATGCTATGAGAGTGGCACTTATTTTGAGAGTTCCTTGGTAGAGCTCTCCTTCACATGCGAAGATCTTTGAGGATTGCAGGGGATCTCGTGTCCTCGGCACCCGTCCTCTCAGGATCGGGGTCCACAATCACACACTCACTTTCATCCCTGCATATATTATCCTGTTTTACGGTTACTTTTCTGCTATGGTTTGTTGTGGATGGATATTAGATTACCTATTTCGGTGGGGTACTATCTTCAGGAGCCATGAGAGCCATACCCACTCTCACTCAAGCATCACTGCACCTATAGTACACTCAGCGCCTGGACACTACGTGTGTAAAACGGACCTAATTCGTATATTGGACGACAGTCATAGTGTACAAGTAACTACGCTCCTGGCCAGGTGGACCTCATAGCCTTACCCCCCTCTATATATTGCATTTGTCCTTTTGTTTGCATATAAGGACGCACATGTGTTACTTACACAAGTGGAGCCTAGAGTTGGGAGCTTTGTCCTATTTTTAGACTAGGGTAGCTCACTTTATGAGGTTACAGACGCTGTCATAGTACACTCACCAGTCTGTCATGAGTCAAGACCTCCTTGACTTTGGTAGATTAGTGAAAATCCGATGTAGGGGGGTCCCAAGTTATACTAGAATGGCAACACAATGAGGAGGGAGAATATGGTTGTTTTAAGAAATAGAATCTACCAATTTAAAACCTTTTAAACCGATTTTAAGATTAAGAGATCAAGAATCAATATTCAAGCATACAAGTTAAATCTAATGGTGCAATGCAAATAAGAGAGCAAAGAGATAGAAAGAGTGCACCCGAGATTTAAAGTGGTTCGGTCCTCAAATCCGAGGCCTACTCCACTCCACCAACCAAACCCGTTGATGGCTTCACTATTTGATCTTCTTAACCTTGGCGAAGATCGAATGCCAATTACAATAGCTTTAACTTTGGTGGCTATCCTCACCACGGAGAATGGGCTACGCTTCTCCGAATACTCGCCCGAATACAACACTCGAAGGTTTGAAAGAAAGAAATGAAAAATCCCTCACAAGGGTTACAAAATGGATGTACAAATTGAGCCTATGATCCA
This sequence comes from Tasmannia lanceolata, assembly GCF_043159265.1. Taxonomy (NCBI): domain Eukaryota; kingdom Viridiplantae; phylum Streptophyta; class Magnoliopsida; order Canellales; family Winteraceae; genus Tasmannia; species Tasmannia lanceolata. The sequence continues at coordinate 36,727,247 of NW_027518700.1, read as the reverse complement.
AATCCTAAAGATGGTGATGAGAGGCACAATTGAAGTTTGATTCACTCTTGGATATTCAAATGAAATTTTAGAGTGTTAGGATTGATGGTTTGTATGTTTAGAACACCCATATTTATAGGAAAACCAAAATATGACCGTTCAATGGCATTGAGGTAATTCCAGCAAAATTCCAAACGGCTCTTTTTCAGACCGTTGGAGTGTTCTCGGAGTTCCGAGAATAATTCTCGGAGTTCCGAGAGTAAATCTCGGAGTTCTGAGAATACACACAGAATTGGAAAATGATCTACTGGACCATTTCTCGGAGTTCCGAGAATAATTCTCGGAGTTCCGAGAAGCCTATGCAGAGCAGATTTTCAATTCTGTTTTGGGCTTCCAATTCTCAACAATGATGGGATTGCTATGAGGGTTCCAAGGTGTTGGAACTCCGCAAATACAATCACTTGTTTATTTAGGGTGTGTGAGATTAACTTAATTATGCCTCAAAAAGCCTAATCTAGGTTTGGATCAAATACATTCTAAAAGACAAAAAATGGTCTTCAATATGAATTTCTTCATGTCTTCAGTCTTCATGACTTCTTGCTTGATGACTTTGGCCTTCCAATTGGTGGTCCAATGTGAGCTTCTTGGCCTTCAATCCAAGCATCCTTGATCTTACTTTATCATAATCTACAACTTAGACATTCAAACACATTAGTGATAAAAGATCACTTGTGTATTGGAATCATCAAAACAAGATGGGAATGCCAAGGTGAAAACCATTGGGCTTACAATTATACTAGGGTTGGTGCCCCTGGTTAGGATATATATTTGTGTATTTGTATATATTGATTATTAGATTAGAGCCTTTCTTATTTAGTGAGGTTTCCTTATCTAATCCAATCAATTATATCAGTTCATCCTTCATATTTAGACCTGGTTAGTGGCGTTTACCCGCCACACTCATAGCCACGGTTTATCTTTTTATCCATTGGTTACATTCCACCTGTATATCCATTAGTTACATTCCACCTGTAAAAGAATTGATTACATTCCACCTGTATATCCATTGGTTATATCCCACCTGTATATCCATTGGTTACATCTCACCTGTATATCCATTGGTTACATTCCACCTGTATATCTGTTGGTTAGGATTTACCTTTTTGTAAAGATACTTTGTATATAAAAATTATTTGCGTGTCCATCTATCATTCAGATTTTAGATTTGGTCCTTGACCCTACTTTTATCATTCTTATGGCCATGGTCTATTATCTGAGCCATTGATTTTTTATTTGATCCATGTTTACCTATCATATATCCTTTTACCCTTGGATCATATCGAAATCATTGATGAAAAAGTTTGACCTTACCTGTATCCTTTGAGTGCATGATTATTGCTGAGATCAAAACCTATTTAGATTAGGGATGTTTACCGTTCTTAACTCTTTCATTCCCAAAAGAAGTATAGTTATACCTAAAGGAGACTTAAATGAGTGGATTGAGGATTCCTTGAGACCCTGTTAATATAAGTCATATTATCACTGCCTATTTTCCTTTGACCTTCATAAACAGTCTCTCTTTGACCTTCCAACCCAAAATACCCATAGATACGCTCAAGATTGCTTTTACCTCCATTTGTTTAGAATTTTTATCCCATGACTATTGATCTAGTGTGTGTGCTTTCAATTCAAGAGTCTGTGTCCAGCGAAAGACCATTTTTTCAAAAGGCTAACTATTCACAAATTCATTCAATCTAGGCAGTCTATTATTTTACCCACATTGTCAACATTAGCCTTTTGTTGCCTCATTTAACTTAAACCTTGTAGAGTTGCCTTTTCTGAGATTCCTACTCCGGGATCGAACTCTATAGTCATTATTGTCATGGAGGAAGGTATGCTTCCTGTGAACCTTCAGTGCCAGATCATTACTTTTGAAGAAGTGTCTTGTGTTTTGAGAGTATGTCTTTTGTTGAGTATATGTCACTTCTCATTTCAAAGTTGGCAAGTCAAGTTGTGTCAATATTAGTCCTGTGTGTATTGAGTCTGTTAGTCCTTTTCATTGAGTCAATATTTAGTCCTTGTGAGGTTTGTTAAAAAAATGTGTCATGTCAATCAGTCTTTCTCGTTCAGAGTCAGTGTTTAGCTCTTTGTTAAAATTCAATGTAAAGTCCATTGAGGCGCGTCAAAAATCATCAATGTACTTAAAGTTTTCAATTCAATAAAACAGTTAGTTTCGTATCTTTGATACTCTATGATTCACTCTTAGATCTAATGTTTAAATAACTAAAGACACCCTTCTCGGATGAGAATGCAGAAGAAATTCCCCTCGAGATTTGAGAAATGGTCAAACGAGAGGAAGGACGTTTAGCATAGCCACTTGAAGAAGAAATCGAGCCTATCGATAGGAGTATCAAAATCCGAAAGTCAGGAAAGATAGACTGGCAAAACTTTATCTCCCGAGGAGCGCGAAGAATTGATAAACCTATCTGAGGGGTTCAAAGTAGTCTTGCTTTATCCTATAAGGATAAACCAGGGGAATGCCCTGTTGTGATGAAAAGCAAGACTCCATCAGCTTTAGACATTCAATCAAAAGGCAAAATTCGAGGGAGATATGAACATCAAGCATCAAGTGAAGCTGATGAGAACATTGAGAGAAAACTTTCATACACAAAGTCGCATTCATAGAACTTGATCCTGAAGAATAACATTTGGGTTGTACATCTTGGAGGAATTTCAAGTCCCTATATTCAGAGAGTAGGGACAATTCATATGTCCGAAAGAAAGAGTGTGTCCAAGAGAAAGAAAGAGGAATATGAGAGAAAGACAAGAAGGAGAAGGGAATGTGTCTCTAAAAAAACTCCTTAAGAATATCAAAGACCCAAATGGTGGAGTCAGTGAGATAGATTGCATATGAGAAAATTCTTCAACATTTGGAGACAAATGAGAACTGTAGAATCTTGAACAAGAATTCGAGATGAAGAGATGAAGAGATGAGCATTGTGGTTGAAGTCTTGCCTGCACAAACCGCCAGACTTCTTGACAAAAATATTCAAAGTCTTTGAACCTTAAGCAAAAGAGGTTGTATGTCAAATACACCAGGAGGTCATTTTTGGACGTTTGAGCCGTTATAGTTAAAATCCCAACGTTTAAAATTTCTTTTGTAAACTCTTTGAACCAACAATTGAAAAGCAAACATTTTTTCAAACACATTATAAACCCAGGATGTTATGCACCCGAACTACGTCGGACCTGATCCCCACCTCTTCAGGGGTACGTAGGCAACCTTATTTATTCAGGTTCGGTCAACCTTGGGATAAAATCTCTTTTTTTAATTTTGAAGCTAAAACCTAAATCATTCTTTGTTAAACCCCAAAAAGCGAACCACGCGGATCTTATCCTTCATTTTTGGGGTACGTAGGCAGTCTGGCAAGGCCAAATTCGGTCCAAATCATTTGAACCAAAGATATCATACCCTTTTGAACCCAAGCCTTCCTAGAAAGTCCTTCTGGTAAAACAAATAAAGTTTCAAGGCGTATGAAGCAAAAACAGACAGAAAAGAAAAAACGAGAGTCTGAAGACCTACTAGGTTGAAAACCGGAAAGGGCGACCTAGACCAAAGTGAAAGTCATGTACTTGCTAAGTCAATAACTAAGGAGATTGGCTTATACAAAGTAAGGGTAGCGGTCTGCTGGATTGAAAAACTTGAAGAAGCAATCTAGTCAGAGGCAAAGACATCCCATAAAGAGTGAATTCATGAGATGCAAGAGGAGTTCCTCAGTCACGAAGAATTCCAAAGTTTGAGTGCAAGTAGTGCAAACAAAAGTTGAAACAAGTGGTCTTTTAGACTGAAAACTTGGAAGAGCAATAGTTGTGACTTCCTGCAAAGAGAGAAATCAATGAGATGGAGAAGTAGTCTTCAAACACGGTAAAATCCCAGAATCCAAGTAGTGTCGACGAGACTTGCTTTGATATCCTTTTAAATTAGGGGCATTGAGACTGAGCAATCCCAAGGGGATAATAATCATGACGGATGTCTCGATAGAGAAAATTAGAGCCTTTTGACATAGTTTTCGAGAGTACTCTAAAAGTGGCTAACTTTTCCATAAAAAATAACACATTTTATCTAAGGGTGAATCAAAAGTGAGTTGAGTCCCTTGAAAAATGTCAATTTCCTTTGATAGAGCCCTTAGAAGTTTATTCCTCATTCATATACGTTTTCTTCTTAAAGTCCAAAGTGTCTGAAGAGCAAGAGTACCCTTCCGAAATGCGAAGAAAATTCAAAGTGGATCCTTGTTTGGGAATCAAGGAAGAGGCAAGATGCATTTTGTTCAAACTTGACAGAGACATCAAAGCCTCAAGTAGTGAACAGTGAAGGAAAATTTTGCAGACTCAGCCATTGTGGATAACATTTTACTCATATACTAAAGAAAGAACCTATACAAGCTCGAACTTTCTTACTTATCCTGGTTTTGTTCTCCAATAAATCCTTTCATTAAAAAACATCATACTAGAGGCATCTTTTATGACTTGCGTCATAAAAGATGTCAAACAAATAAGATAATTGAAATAATTATTCTCAGCAAATAGAGACAAAAGAAGCTTGAACACACTCTTTGAGTTAAATTTCTCAGTCAAATCTTTTTCTTTCAAAGTAAAAGTTTCAGAAAATCTTATCCCCAGCGGAGTCTAGAATTCTTTCTTGCAATCGTCAAACCTCAGCAGAATGCTTTTCAAACAAAGAGTCAATACTCGAAAATTTCTTCAAGTTACTCGAGTTTAGTCTTCGACAGAAATCATGCACTCCCATTTATTCTCGGCAGAAGATAGTTATTCCATCAATCGATAAAAGATCGATAAACCCATCAATTATGTTTGCAAACCCTTTGGGCCTAAAGAAAAAACTTTTTTTCCTTTGATAAACTTAAACTAGGAGCAGTTTATTTTTTGGTTTGAACTATGTTTAACCTGATCCGTTTTTACAGGGTACGTAGGCAGCCTGATCATTTCAGGCTCGGTCGCCCTTTTAAAAAAAATAAAATATTTTGATGATTAGTCGGTGAAGTGCTAAGTAGTGGTGCGTCTAGTCATTCTTGCAATTAACAGTTAAATGTCAAGTAGTGACCTGTTAAATGGATTGGCGGATCAACCAAGTATATGTGCCGCTACCTAATGAAGTTAGGAGTCAGGTATATCTGCGAAGGGTTCATATGGAGCTAGTTTATGCGGAATCATATGACTCTGGATTTACATGGAGCTGGTTTATGCGGCACCTGTAGACACCCCCATTTTGCTACGCTTTAAAAAGCAAAAGATTCGGTAGTATCATCGAGTTTTGAATCCGTATTCAGCATTAGATTAGGCATCCATGCATTTTATGGTAGTTTTCATTTTATTATAGGAGTTTTGAAGTTGATTCGCGATCCTGAAGGTGTCTAGGGGGTTCCTTTGGCCTCTGAAAGATGAAAGTTCAAGTTTCCATGCAAATGAAAAAACCTGCTATTTTTAGAATATTCAGGGTTTCCCTCATTTTTGCCTATTTTGCACTGCAGGGGTATTTTGGTCATTCCCGATGTGTCTCGTTTGACCCCCCGAGTTATATTTGAGAAATCTTGAGCGATTTTACAAATTTTGAAAAAGCTGCTATTTTTATAAACTCATGGGGCTTCCACATTTTCATCATCTTATGGATATTTCAATCATTTCTCATATGTCCAAAACCATCTCGAGGGTACGGCTGATGGATTATGAGTAATTTCGTAAGATTTGGGAAACCTGCTAAATTTAGATCTCTCGAGATTTTCTCTTAGTCTTGCACTTCGGGGGTATTTTAGATATTTCCAAACATATCATATTTGGTCCCTAAGTTATGTCTAAGAAATCTTGAGTCAGTTCATAAATTTTCGAACATCTGCTATTTTTAGAATTTCTCAGGGTTTTCCCTAGTCTCGCCAAATTCTAGCACCTCGTGGTAATTTGGTCTTTTCCTGTGTAATTCTTTTGATCTCCGAAATATGTCTGAGAGATTATGAATGATTTCCTGAATTTTGGAAAACTTGCTAAATTTAGAATTTCTCAGAAGTTTCGCTTAATTTGGAAATTCTAAGTGATGAGGGCATTTTGGGTATTTTCAGGGGATACCAAATGATCCTGTTTAATATTGCTCACCGAAAGGACCCAATTTTAAAAGTTTCTATTTTTGAATTTTGACTACAAAGACTTTCCATTTTTAATTTTTTCCTTTAGGGGTGAACCAATCTGAGGGTATTTTAGTCGCATTTGGATGTCTAACAGTCAAATAGGGGCATTTTGGTCTGAAAAGTTATTTTCCAAAAAAAATGGTCCGATCATGTGTGAGGAATGCACCATAAATGTCAAATGGGTTGGGTCCATATAAAGAATGTTGAATTTAGAAAGATTTTATTGATTTTTTACGGAAAAACCCGAAACCCGTGTGAAATGGCCCATTGGGCTAAAGCCCGCAAAGATGGAGCTCATGTGGGTTCACCCATATGGGTCAACCACCATGGTGAGCGGCCCACATGGTTGACCTACATGAGTTAAGCACCCAACCTTGATGATGTCACAATGGTGACATCATATTTGTTAGAAGAAAAATAAAAAGAATAAAAAATGAAAAGAAGGAAAGAAGGAAAAGATGAATGATTGCTTAAAAGGTTTTCTTCCAAAGAAGCAATGTGGAATGAGAATAGCATGTCTTGATTGACAAGAAATTAAGATTGGAATCAAATCCAATTTGGAAACAAAAAAGAAAGAAAGCAAGAGGGAAAATTCGAAACAAGCCAAAAAGGGAGCTCTCACATTGGAAATTACTATTTCTCTCTTAACCCTAGCTTTTTTTGTATAAAAATCAAAGAACCAATCCTAGAAAAGATGGAAAAATCCAAATTCGTCCTTTTTCTCTCTCCTCCCAAGAAAAAAAAACCTCTCCTCTCTTGAAGTGTGTTCATATCTCTCAAGGGTTCTTCACAAAAGGGATTCTTGAAATCCCTTTCCTTCCTCAATAAATCACACATCAAGAATCTTTGGGGTGTTCTTTGGGTCTTCTTCATCATATAAAAGGGTGCGACAAAGCGTATACCTCGGATCTACGCACCCTAGAGACAAGGAGCACGATCAACGGTAGGATCTTTATCTTTGTAATATCAAAGGTAGAAAAGCATGCTAGGATTTTACTTTTGATAGATCAAATCAATGAATTTTTCCTTGAAATTCCAGTATATTATAATATAGATTATAAGTTTTCAAAATTCAAAATTTCACCAAAAAATTAAATTTCCTCCATTTAATAATGATTTTCTTTCGTTTTTTTCAATATTGATTAAAATCGAATTATCAGAGCAAGTGTTAGAAAACGTGGGTTTCTTTAAAAACTGATATTTTTTGAGATTTCTATAAAATAAAATACAACTGGAAACTTAATTTCCAATCGCGATTTGGCCGTTTTAATTTTCATTCTATTTTTCAAACAATAACCCCGGAAGGGGTTATTTCTTGATGAACGAATCCAAAAGTATATCAAACCATATCCAAAATTTGTGAAATCTTGTTTCCAAACCAATGTTTTGATTTCCAGAAGACCCAAAAAATTTCAGATTTTTTAAATTTGTTTAATCCGTTTTTAAATTATTTTAAATTTCGGCCATTTTTAATAAATAACAGAATGTTTTAAAAATTGATGAAACTCTCCAGAATTAACGTTCAATAATAAATTGAATTTCTAATGAATTTTTTTTCAAAAAAAGGTTTTTTATTTGTTTTCTAATCGCTTCTTCGTTTTACGTGCCGTAATTCGTTTTCATATTAAATTTGTAAATTTTTAAAAAATTTCTTTAAAAACTAGTAACTTTGGTTACTGGAATGTTAGATAAAAAATTTCAATTGGTTTTGCAAAGTTTTAATATGGTTTTGTAATTTATTTTAATAAATGGGTTTCAATTCCTAGGAAACAAATTCTCCTTTTCTATTTAAAAATCAATTTTATGGAGGATATTTAATTTTTTAAGTTTTGAAATTTTGAAATAAAATTTTATAATCTATTATATATCTACTGGAATTTTTTATTTGATTTTAGGATACTATTAGGTTTGCTTTTTAAGTAATTCTTTGGTTTCATCTGATTTTTGTGTGAATTTCAATTGACATCAAATCGTTATAAAAGTACATGAAAATCATACCGTAGTCTAATCTCATGATTATCTTTATTCTGTGAAAGTTTGGATTAATTTAAAATTGATATGCTATAAGTTACTGTGTTAATCTATGAACTGATTTGAATTTTGAGAAATTGGAAATTGATATCAAATCTTAATGAAAATTCATATAAGTTTTTCAATAAGCTATAATAATCTAGATCTCCATTTTATGAAAGTTTGGATTAATTTTAAATTGATATGCTATAAGTTACTGTGTTAATTTATAATCTGATTTAAATTTTAGAAAATCAGAAACTAATATCAAATCTTAATGATAATTCATGAAACTTTTCCAGTAAGCCACAATCATCTATATCTAGTTACTGGAAAAGTTTTCGCTGATTTGGGGTTTGATTGCTTAGGGTTTCTGTGTAATCCTAGCAATCTGATCTTAATGTTAATAAATCATAATTTACTAGCAAATCAACACTTTAAGTCAGTAAAAACCTCCAACAAATCTTAACTCTACATCATTAATTTAATCCCTAACTTGTTTGAAACAGAAACCTTAGGGTTCGTAGATCTCCTTTGTAAATTCGTTGTACCGCGATAGTTTAACTGCCGAGATCGCAACCGTAATCGTATACTAGTTGCGATTAATCCTGTATAATTGGAGTGCGTAAATTATAGTATGATATTGGCTCTGAGGTCCACTGTCCACGGAAATCCTGAGAAATATGCCAGGCAATAAGATACTATAATTTACGTGCTAAATTATACAAGTGTTGAGAGCACGATTCCCTTCCATGGTTGCGATTCGAGGCCGAAACTTGCGAACCATAGAGCCTTTGGTATTCCTTAGATGTTTAGGAATCGAAAATTCTCAAAAATAAAAAATCATTAAGTTCAACAAATCGAATTAACTCGATCCGCGTCTTAGGAGCCGTTGGATTACGGTCTCCTATCGTAGGAACTTTTAGGGCCCCTTAGGAACACTTATGTCACGTTGTGTCCTAAGTTTTAGGGAGTCCTAGAGTTAAGAGTCCAGCCTCATCACGGGCGTTTCCTATGAATAGCAACCGTGCCATAGATCTAGTTACACTAGTCACCCAATTTTCCCCTAGGACAAACCTAGTTACCTAGGATGTAGGTTAACCTGCATTAGTCTAAGGGACGTCTTGCACTTAGATAGGACCATATAGCATCGTAGATGAAGTCCTAGGATAATAAAATCTTCAACTTTGTAAGCCCAAGGGTCTACTCTCCTACTTGTTTTGATGATTCTAAACATAATTGATTGTGTTATTGAATACTAATCAATTTGCTCTGAACTGTTGTGTTTAAGATAGGATTGATCATTGATGAAACCAACACACTACATGGTCATGCTTGAAAATGTACCCAACAAGAGTCAAAGGAGCTAAGTGAAGCTCACATCATCTCTCAAGCAAGCATACACAAAATGGAAGATCAATTGAAGACCAAGACTAAAGAGAAATTGAAGGTTGCATAGGTATCATTGTGCATCCCTTCTCTTTAGATTTTCAAGTCAAGGCAAAGTATTTTAAAAATAGTTTTCAAAAACACTTAAAGAGCTTTAAAGGTTTAGTGAATGGTTATGTGGTGGACCAACATGTTGTGACCCTCATAAACATTCCAAAATTATCATAGGAGTTGAGTTCCAAAAGCCAAAAATCAAACAAGCAATAACATCTCAAAATATGCTAATTTTTAGGCTTCTCGGAACTCCGAGAAATAGTCCAGTAGCTTCTGGCCATTTTCTCATAACTCCGAGAAATGGTCCAGTAGAATAATTCCATCTTCTGGCCGTTCTCTCGGAACTCCGAGAATGGTTCTTGGAGCTCCGAGAACCTCGCGACAGCTCAAAAAAGAGCCGTTGGGATTTGATTTAAAAATTGGTTTTAAATTTTCTTAAGCCCAAACGGTCATATTTTTGCAAGAGACTATATATACTCATACAAGAGGATTATTTCCTCTCTCTTGATCATTTGAAAAACTTCCTTAAGCCTTCAAACACATTTTCAATACTTTCAAGCTTAAGAATTTATTTTTCCCAAACTTGCCTTGCAACTTGCAAATCTTTTGATTTGGGATTTTAGAGCTCTCACTTGCAACCATCATTGAAGAGCAATCAAGGGACTACAAAGAGCATCAAGCTTTCAAGAAGAAGCCAAGCTATCTCTCTTTCATTTCTTGTAAAGGTGTAAGGGCATCCTATATTAATTCCCTAAAGAGCAAGCGCTTAGAACTCGGCGGAGAAGGAGAGTCATTGTAAAGGTGTAAGGGCATCCTTATTTAATATCCCTTGAAAGTGTAACCGCCTCGGAGCCGGGCATCGTGGAGGTCACGCATAGTGGAAATCCTTAAGGACGATCTTAAGAAGAGTGGAGTAGGGCTTTGCCCGAACCACTATACATCGGTGTGCTCTTTCATTATCTTGCACTTTCATTCTTTGTGGTTTAGCATTTCACTTTTTCTTTTAATCTTATTTGCACTAACCAAAAATTTAATCAAGAGAAGAAAATTCAAATTAGGGTTCATAATTAATTTTCAAAAGGGCTAATTTAGTGTTAAAATCAATTCCCCCCCCTCTTGTTTATTTCAATTGGTATCAAAGCCTCGTCTCTAATCTTTTAAAACCCTAACCGGTCTAGAGTAAATATTCTAAAATGGCAAACCATCCTCAACACCATAAAGGTTACTCAAACACTAGACCACCCTATTTTGATGGAACAAACTATGGTTTTTGGAAAACTAAAATAAAAATCTTATTAACCCAAGATTACCAAATGTGGAGAGCCATTAATAATGAATATACATTACCCACAAGAAATCTAAATGATTGGACCGAAGCCAAACAACAAGCTTCAAATTATAATACCAAAGCCATGAATTCCTTAATTTGTGCTTTGTCTCCCGGAGAATTCAATAGAGTGTCTAATTTGAATTCGGCTAAGGAAATTTGGGACACCTTAGAAGTCACCCATGAGGGAACCAACCAAGTCAAAGAATCTCAAATGAACCATATATTTCGGCAATATGAACTCTTTCAAATGACACCCGATGAAATAATTGCCGACATGTACACTAGATTCACTAACCTTGTAAATGGACTAAGAGGACTTGGAAAACAATTTTCAAATAGAGATTTAGTGACCAAAATCCTTAGGTCCCTACCTTTGTCATGGGAATCCAAAACCTTCGCAATCACCGAAGCCAAGGACATGAATACATTGAACCTAGATGAACTAATAGGGTCCTTGATAACCCATGAGATTATTTTCAAAACAAAAGCACCCGAAATTGAAACTAAAATTGAAAAAGGAAAAGGAGTTGCTTTCGCTTGCAATGTAGGTGAAATAAGAGGACTTGGAAAATAATTTTCAAATAGAGATTTAGTGACCAAAATCCTTAGGTCCCTACCTTTGTCATGGGAATCCAAAACCTCCGCAATCACCGAAGCCAAGGACATGAATACATTGAACCTAGATGAACTAATAGGGTCCTTGATAACCCATGAGATGATTTTCAAAACAAAAGCACCCGAAATTGAAACTAAAATTGAAAAAGGAAAAGGAGTTGCTTTCGCTTGCAATGTAGGTGAAAATGAAGATGCAAAGGAAGACATCGAAGATGAAGTTGCCCTCCTAATAAGAAGGATCAAATTCTTGCAAAGGAACATGGGAGGCATGAAAAATAGAAGGACCAATCCTCCATTCAAGAAAAAATAAGAGCTCGGTGATGGATCGTCTCAACCCCGATGCTATGGATGCAAGAAGCTTGGACACATTCGCCCGGATTGTCCACTCAACAATGAGCCTTCTTCAAACAACTGTTTCAAGAGAAGAGAAAGCAAGAAAGGAATGACCGCCACATGTGATGAGAAAATTGAAAGTGAAGGCGAACAAAATGATGGAGAAGGTTGCTTGATTGCAAGAAACGTTTGCTTCATGGCCTCAACAAACGACAATCAAGAGGTAAATACTTTAAATAATGTCATTGTTTTAAAAGAAGTTCTAGATTCCTTGCAAAATGCACATGATGAACTTGAGATTGAATTTGATAAAAATGTATCACTTGAAAATTCTCTCTCTAACATGACAAAAGAATTTGGTTGGTTAAAGAAAGACCATGAATTTTTAGAGGATGAAAATGAAAAATACAAAATTGAAATTCATGATTTAAATGCTTCTGTCAAAATCTTAAATGAAAATCGTCAAGAGCTTTCTATTGAAAACAATAAGCTAAAGCATGAAAATAGCAAACTATCTTTTGAATATGATGAACTAAAGAAACTATTTGAAAAATTTGAACATAGTTCATTGAAATTGGATAGGCTTGTTAACATTCAAAGAATGCCACATGATAAAACTGGACTTGGTCATAAATAGAATACTACAATATCCAACTATAAAAACAAACTTTTAAAGGCTTCTTCTAATTGTACAAAAACTTACTTTTATTGTGGTTTAGAATGTCATTATAAAGTTGCTTGCATGCATGCTAAACAAGATAAAATCAAATTGAACTCTAAAGTAAAAACAAATGAACATAGCAAGATTAGGAAGATTTAGGTACCCAAAGGATCTCACTTGCCTATTCATATGTAGGTATGCCTTAAAAGCCATAACAAGAAGAACACATGGTACCTTGATAGTGGATGCTCTAGACATATGACGGGAGACCTCACTCAATTTGCATCCCTATCACTCAAGGATGGTGGAGATGTTACCTTTGGAGATGACAAGAAATGAAAAGTCAAAGGAGAAGGCACCATAGGTAACTCTACCTCTCCCATACATGATGTGCTTTATGTTGATGGCTTATCCCATAATCTTATTAGCATTAGTCAATTATGTGATAATGGTTTTGAAGTAGTCTTCAACCCCGATAAATGCATTGTTAAAAATAAGATAGATGGAAAAGTGAAATTCATAGGTTCTAGAAACAATAACATTTACACTATTGGACTAGATGATCTTAGACTCCAAAATGTGACTTGTCTTAATGCCATTAGTGAAGATTCTTGGTTGTGGCATAGGAGGTTGGGTCATGCCAGAATTAATCTCATTTTGACCCTCTCCTCAAAAGAAATTGTTAGAGGATTGCCTAAGTTCAAATACACCAAATATCACATTTATAGAACTTGTCAATTAGGAAAACAATTGAAGAGCTCATTTGCCCCTAAAAATATGATTTCAACCTCCTACCCCTTGGAACAACTTCATATGGATCTTTTTGGACCAATGAAGACAAGTAGCCTAGGTGGAAAGAGGTACGTGTTTGTAGTTGTGGATAACTACTCACAATTTACTTGGGTCATATTTCTAGCACATAAAGATGAAACTTATGAAAACTTCCTTAAATTGTGCAATCAAATACAAAATGAAAAAGGTATTGCCATCTCTTACATTAGGAGTGATCATGGAACGGAATTTGAAAATATACATTTTGACACTTACTGTAATGAACATTGCATAAAACACAATTTTTCGGCACCTAGGACACCTCAACAAAATGGGGTTGCAGAAAGAAAGAACCGAACCCTCCAAGAAATGGCTAGAACTATGTTGCATGAAAATGATCTCCCTAGATATTTTTGGGCGGAAGCGGTTAGCACCGCTTGCTATATCATAAACAGGGTATATATAAGGCCAATTTCTAAGAAAACACCTTATGAGCTTTGGAAAAACTTGAAACCAAATATAAGCTATTTTAGAGTGTTTAGATGTAAATACTTCATCTTAAACACTAAAGATAATTTGCACAAATTTGATAAGAAGTCGGATGATGGCATATTCTTAGGGTATTCTTCACATAGCAAGGCATATAGAGAATTTAATAGAATAACTCTAGTTGTAGAAGAATCCATGCATGTGACATTTGATGAGAGAGAGCCAACACCTCAAGAAATGTCACATGATGAGGATGAACCTATTGAATATCTATTACCCAAGACAAATGTTCCTTCCCATGCATCTACAAGTAATACATTGCCTAGTGAGGAAGTAGAAAATGTAGATGATGACTCATTGCCTAAGGATATGAGAATATTGGTAGATCATCCTGAATCCCAAATCTTAGGTGATGCCACATCGCCGGTAAGAACTAGATCATACTATCGTAGTGTGAGTAACAATTTGGCATTCCTATCCGAATTAGAACCTAAAACCATCAAGGAAGCCGAAAAGGATGAATATTGGTTGATGGCTATGCAAGAAGAGTTGAGTCAATTCGAAAGGAACAAGGTGTGGAGGCTAGTGCCTAGACCTAGTGATCATCCAGTCATTGGCACGAGATGGGTGTATAGAAACAAGTTGGATGAAAATAGAATTATCACTAAAAACAAAGCTAGGCTTGTAGCCCAAGGGTACAATTAGGAGGAGGGAATAGACTATGATGAGACATTTGCTCATGTTGCCCGTATGGAAGCCATTAGGATACTCTTGGCATATGCATCTCATAAAGGATTTAAACTATATCAAATGGATGTCAAAAGTGCCTTCGTAAATGGCTATATCCAAGAGGAAGTGTATGTTGAGCAACCTCCAGGTTTTGAGGACTACAAACATCCAAATCATGTCTTCAGGCTTGATAAAGCTTTATATGGATTAAAGCAAGCTCCTAGAGCTTGGTATGAGAGGCTTTGCACTTTCCTAGTGGAAAAAGGATTTGAGATGGGAAAGGTGGATAAAACATTATTTATCAAAAGAGAAAATCAAGATATCCTCCTTATCCAGATTTATGTGGATGACACCATCTGTGGCTCAACTAATCAAAAAATGTGTGATGAATTTGCAACTCTAATGAAAAATAAATTTGAAATGAGCATGATGGGTGAATTAACCTACTTCTTAGGACTCCAAATTAAACAATACCAAAATGGGATATTTTTAAATCAAGAAAAATATACGAAGGAGTTATTAAAGAAGTATGGCATGGATAGCAGTAAGACATCAAGAATTCCCATGAGTACAACTGATAAACTAGAAAATGATGAATTTGGCAAATCTATAGATCAAAATATGTATAGGGGTATGATAGGTAGCCTACTCTATTTGACAGCTAGCAGACCAGACATTATGTTTACTGTCTGTCTCTGTGCTCGATTTCAATCGGATCCAAAAGAGTCTCACCTATCGGCAGTCAAGAAGATCTTCAAGTACTTAAGAGGAACCCAAAGTCTAGGACTATGGTATGAAAGATCATCTGCCTTCACTCTCATTGGATATTCAGATGCAGACTTTGCTGGATGTAGAGTGGATAGGAAAAGCACTAGTGGGACTTGTCAATTCTTGAGAAAATCACTTGTTTCATGGTTTAGCAAGAAACAAAATTCAGTAGCTTTGTCCACAACAGAAGCAGAATATGTGGCAGCTGGAGCTTGCTGTGCACAAGTCCTATGGATGAAAAGCACATTGATGGACTATGCAATTAAAATGGAAAACATTCTCATCCAATGTGACAATACTAGTGCTTTAAGTTTAACAAAGAACCCCATACAATACCCAAGAATAAAACATATTGAGATTAGGCACCACTTCATTAGAGGTCACTCACAAAAAGGGGATATTTGCTTAAAATATATCAATACTGAGGATCAATTGGCGGATATCTTTACAAAACCCCTTAGTGATGATAGAATTTGTTATATCCGAAGTGCCTTAAACATTTGGAGTGCGGATCAAGTCAAAGATATTGCCAAATAAATACTTCGTGCCTTTCACCAGCTTATCTATATAGTATTTATATATATATCATCCTTGTTTGGTAGTATCTGCATGAATGAGATGTCAAATATTAATCTTAAAAATCACTCAATTGGTACTCTTAGCCTTCTTAGTTTTCTAAGTTGGAGAGGTACCTTCACTTTAATTCAAAATACCTAATAATTTGACATTTGTCAACATCTCGATCATGAACAGGTATATGTGCAATACTTGGTTATATATTTTTATACCATAAGCATTGATTTAGGGGGAGTACCTAACTCAATCTTCATCTACTCCTAAATTGCTTTACTTTTTAGTACACCCTTTCTGTCGATGACAAAAGTGGGAGAAGTTTGAAATTAATTATCTATTCAATTGCCTATATGCACCATATGCTTTTAATTGTTATAATTTATCTATGTGCATATTTTGAGGGGGAGTTCCAGCATTCACTTGCCTACTATGTCACTCCACACACACCTCATAATCAATTTTGTTTGTCATCATCAAAAAGGGGGAGATACACTCCTACTTGTTTTGATGATTCTAAACATAATTGATTGTGTTATTGAATACTAATCAATTTGCTCTGAAGTGTTGTGTTTAAGATATGATTGATCATTGATGAACCAACACACTACATGGTCATGCTTGAAGATGTACCCAACAAGAGCCAAAGGAGCTAAGTGAAGCTCACAACATCTCTCAAGCAAGCATACACAAAATGGAAGATCAATTGAAGACCAAGACTAAAGAGAAATTGAAGGTTGCATAGGTATCATTGTACATCCTTTCTCTTTAGATTTTCAAGTCAAGGCAAAGTGTTTTAAAAATAGTTTTCAAAAACACTTAAAGAGCTTTAAAGGTTTAGTGAATGGTTATGTGGTGGACCAACATATTGGGACCCTCATAAACATTCCAAAATTATCACAGGAGTTGAATTCCAAAAGCCAAAAATCAAACAAGCAATAAAATCTCAAAATATGCTGATTTTTAGGCTTCTCGGAACTCTGAGATTTTTCTCGGAACTCCGAGAAATGGTCCAGTAGCTTCTGGCCATTTTCTCGGAACTCCGAGAAATGGTCCAGTAGAATAATTCCATCTTCTGGCCGTTCTCTCGGAACTCCAAGAATTTCTCGGAGCTTCGAGAATGGTTCTCGGAACTCCGAGAACCTCGCGACAGCTCAAAAAAGAGCCGTTGGGATTTGATTTAAAAATTGGTTTTTAATTTTCTTAAGCCCAAACGGTCATAATTTTGCAAGAGACTATATATACTCATACAAGAGGATTATTTCCTCTCTCTTGATCATTTGAAAAACTTCCTTAAGCCTTCAAACACATTTGCAATCCTTTCAAGCTTAAGAATTTGTTTTTCCCAAACTTGCCTTGCAACTTGCAAATCTTTTGATTTGGGATTTTAGAGCTCTCACTTGCAACCATCATTGAAGAGCAATCAAGGGACTACAAAGAGCATCAAGCTTTCAAGAAGAAGCCAAGCTATCTCTCTTTCATTTCTTGTAAAGGTGTAAGGGCATCCTATATTAATTCCCTAGAGAGCAAGCGCTTAGAACTCGGCGGAGAAGGAGAGTCATTGTAAAGGTGTAAGGGCATCCTTATTTAATATCCCTTGGAAGTGTAACCGCCTCGGAGCCGGGCATCATGGAGGTCTCGCATAGTGGAAATCCTTAAGGACGATCTTAAGAAGAGTGGAGTAGGGCTTTGCCCCAACCACTATACATCGATGTGTCTCTTCCATTATCTTGCACTTTCATTCTTTGTGGTTTAGCATTTCACTTTTTTCTTTTAATCTTATTTGCACTAACCAAAAATTTAATCAAGAGAAGAAAATTCAAATTAGGGTTCATAATTAATTTTCAAATGGGCTAATTTAGTGTTAAAATCAATTCACCCCCCCCTCTTGTTTATTTCAAACTTGAATTAAATAATTTCTCTTAAACTGTTAAAACAGTCAATCTAGTCTAGGTCGGTGTCCTAGATGAGTTAGGCATAATTAGCTTAGTTCAGGTGCACCGAACTACGATCGATTCTGATTCCAGTGAGGCTGTAATACGTAGGCAACTTGGATACTTGAGTGGCATATCAAGTCTGAGTCGGCTCCACACATAAGTGGTGGGGTTTTGTACATTAATCCTTAAATTAAAAGTAATTAAATCACTTAGGACTTTTCATGGAATTAGAATTTTAGGAGAACTTTCACTTAGATTGAATTCAAACAAATTAAGAAAATCAAGATACACATTTAGGAATTACACTGAAATTAGATCTTAGGATGCATGTAATGTAGTTCACACATTAATATAGAGTTAAACGAGACATTTAAAAGAAATTCAAAAGAGTTAACTTTTAGAATTGAAGACCGATTATCGGGCAGGAATGGTGCATGTGGTGATAACTCCCCATACCTTTCATTCTCGTAACCAGGTAACGAGTCTAGATTTCTAATAAATTATGGGTCCTAGATCCCTCATCTAGGTGGCGACTCTGTCACTCTCTTTTGCGTGGAATTCGGATTGCCTTAGTGATCCCAAGTTCACGGAAAAGATGAATTAAATCACACCTTGCTAGGCTCGGCGGCTTACCCCTGCCCTTATGGATACTGGGTTGCACGTTTGTTTGCACCCTATGGCTTGGTTGCTGCCTGCTTGGTTGGGTAATTAAAATCAATAATAAAAAGCACACGCCATTCGCGTAGGTACGAGAGACCAAGAGAGAGTGTAGACGGCTCGCACGTCATCACCTCTCTCGCAGGATCGGGTCCCACAGCACCATATAAATCTGGGGTGATTCGCTACCTCGAAAGAAAGGAGTCAGAGTTACCTGGATAGTTAAACATATGGATTTTCAGCAATGGTCTGTATAGCTATCGCCTCGGGAAAAGTAGTTTCACCGTAATTTAGAAGATTTAGCGAAAAGTAGTTTTTTCGAGAAAATGTCTACCTAAACATGCATGACCCGAGGATGGGTAAAAGAAAAATAAAACATCTAAATCCTAAAGAGAATTGATATCAAAATCATTTGACATTGTAATAAACACTAGAGTCCAGTGTCTCTTAAAGAGGCATAGAAAACTGGAGCTAATCCAATATCAGATAATCATGCTACCTATCTCCACACATCACATCTAACATCCATGCCTAAAGAGAGCTAGAACCAGTATCATCTATCATTAGATGATCACTAGAATCCACCGTCTCTCAAAGAGGCGGAGAAAACTAGAGTCAATCCAATAACTGATAACCCTGCTTCCGGTCTCTATACATCCCATCTAGTCCTAACTCAGCACATCTAAGAAAGCAGTAAACATACGCATGCACATCTATAGCTAAAAAGATAAACCTGCACAGTGAACGAGTGTTAGTAGATGATAACAAAAGTAATAATTCAGTAATAGTAAAGAGCTACAGCTAATCATATGATCAAGAAATAAGTAAGAAGGTAAATGCTACAGCTAAGAATGCGAATAAGTAAAGCAGTATAAAGCTACAGCTAAGTATGTGAATCATCAAAAGAAGATAGTCACTCAAAGCATCAGGAGAATAAACACTAACATGTCCCTATACATGAGATTATAATTGGCATGCAAGCCACACAACCAAAATCATACAAGAAATATATCAATAGGGGAGATAATACTCAAGCATGTCACTATATGAGAAATATAGACAAGTAACAGACCACAACCCATAAAACTCTAATAACAAACCCTAAGACTCTAATGTGAAGTTTCACTCGGACCAGGATGGCCATCCCGGCGGCTCTACGTATCCCGGCCTCAGAAAGAATCAGAGTCACCGTGGTTCGGTAGCCTATTCTAAACTATAATGCTTAAATGTGCCTAGACCACACTAGACTCAACACGACACGACTCGACTCATGTTTAAGTTTAAGTATTTTAAACACGCCTATATGGTCCTGAACTAATGTAAGTCAACATAGTCTAATGCAGGTGGGCCCTACATCCTATGTGCAACTAGGCTGAGACCCTAGAAAGTGGGCTAACTAAATGCATCCTAATCTAGCCATCAGCTCGACTATGACCCTAGAAAGTGGGCTAACTAAATGCATCCTAATCTAGCCATCAGCTCGACTATGTATCTAATCGACCATGACTCGAGGCCTCCTAACTCTAGGGACACTCACACGACAAGACACAACAAATAAGACTCTAAACAATATAAACCCCCTCTCACACCATCTTAGAATCTAAGGGGAAGAGCTTTTTGAAAACATTTGATTTTTAATAGTTTTTCTCTTTTTTTGGGTTTTTGAATTCATTAATGATTTTAAGGATTTTTGTTTGTTTATTTATTTACGAAATGAGTTGAAATATTTACAAAATGATGACCGAACCTGAGGTGACGACCTCAAGCTGCCTACGTACCCTGTGGAAGGGAATCAAATCAACGTAGTTCGGAAACAAACTTCTTAACTACACTCCTAAAACTATGAAATTTTCTAGTTTTTCAATGTTTTTAAGTTTCAACTCTCTAATGTTTTTGTGATTTTAAGAGTTTCTGATGTTTTTGAGTTTTAAATTTTAATATTTTTGGATTTTAAAATATTTTTCAACCAAACAAAACAGCACACTAGGGCCAAACTCTAAGGCTAAAAGGGGAAACCCATAAACAAGTAAACTCACTAAAAGTGAAATGATCCCAAAACAAATAAATTAGTGTCCAAAGGTAAAATGAAAAAGGTAGGATCTCAAGCAGGTAAAGGTCTAATAAGACTAAGCTAGTCCCTAACAAAAAGGAGTGGCAATAATACTAAAGGTAAACTCCTAACTGGCATCACTAAGGATGTACTAATAAGACCAAACATGTCAACGGCTCTATAAAAGGGGGTGTAAATAAGTCAAAGAATGACTAACAACTTTATGAGGGGGTGCAAATAAGTCAAAACACGCCTCCTGAATGAAAACGAAATAAATAAGAGTACTAGTGATATTAAGCAAGTCTTCTAGACACAAAGGTGGGCTCTAAGTATCCCTATCATTGTCCTTGCAATGATAAATAGGAATAAGACAAATAACAGACTAAGTTGGTCTCCAACTAGTAGGGGGTACAAGTTGGGGTACAATTTAGAGAGGGTTCTATAAACGAGGCCAAGCATGCCTCCTATGAGTAACTTTCTAATGTAACTGAGCTTGCCTCATAACATCTTTTAGTTAATCATTTTCACATCTTTCATTTCAATTTTGATTTCCACTTGCATGCATTTAACATTTTTGCATCACAAAGCATTACACAAAGCATGGAATTCAAGGCATCCAAATATAACAAGACTCAAAACAATTAACTTAAGCATGAGTGAAAGCCTATAATATGTATAATATCAGAAACTAAAATCAAAACATTCAAAGCATTTCATCTCATCCTTCACAAACTAGGCTAAGCATGAATCAAGCATAAAAAAACATGCATTTACATTCTACATGGAAGCTAAAACTTTGTGTTAAAAATCACACTATCCAAATGGCAAAACTACCAAAAGTGATACACATCAACGTTGTAGGGGACACATCAGGAAACATTTGATTAGTTATGTACTTCGTCCGGTTCTTCCCGAAAGTGGCCAAACAATGGCCATCTTTGGGCTGATTTCAGATTTCATTTATGCAGTTTCCTTTTGAAAAGTTTTCATTTTATTTTGCAAAACACAGAAACCAAAACACATTTTTAGGAAAAGTGTTAAACACCGAAGTTTCAAAAAATTTATTGAGAAAAACTTTCCTATTTGACAACTCAAGCTGGATTTGGCCGGAACTAGCCAGAAAACGGTCATCTCCGGTCAAACCACAAGCTGAAAATAGGGTATTTTTTGCTGAAATCTTAAAAATGTCATAACTTTTTTCATTCCTTGGCCAAATTAAGTCCCTAATATGTCAAATTGAAGGTATTGAAAAGATCTACAACTTTTATGTATATTAATTTTACGAATTCTAACCGGAATTTAGCGACAGAGTATAAATACAAATTTGGCCAACATGTATTTTTTAAGTTTTTTATCATTTTACAAAAGCATTTCACATCAAAACCCTAGATCTATCATGGATTTTATTAAATATTCACTTCACACTCACATTAACACATATATTTTTGAATTTCAAAGCCTAACACATCAGATCTAAAGATTTTCACAAAAATATCCAAGAATTCACTATTTTAACCCTAATTTTCAGCTGAAATCTTAAAATTGACATAACTTCTTCGTTTCTTGACCAATTTTGGACCATCATACGCCAAATCAAATCTCTCAATGAGCTCTACACCTTCAAGCTAGAAATTTTTACTAATTTCAACCAAAAATTGATGAAAAGTGACAAAAAAATGAGCCTGTACAGCACTTAGTTTTGCCATTTTCACATCAAAATTCAACTAGAACTCAAAATCTAAGGTGAATTGCTTTAAATCTTTATATGAGACATGTTTTTAAACATATTTTGATAGATCTTAGCTCTAGGTTGCTAGATCTAACCATTTTTAGGCATTTTTTTACTTAATTTTAGGCTAGATTTTCAAAGAAAACTCGAAATAAACTCAAAATCTACTAACCTTCTGCTCTTCTCTTGGATCTCTCATTGAAACTTATTCTCCTCATTCTTTCTCTCTAAATCTCATTCTTTCTCTCTCTAAAACTCTTTCTCACTCTAGAATTTTCTCTCTCTAGAATCCTCTCTCTCTCTCTATAAAGCTCTCTCTCCCTCTCTCTAAAATTAGATTAAGAACCCTAATTTTTTCTCAAATGAGAGCCCACACCCTCTATTTATAGATTTTAAGCATAATTTTTACCCCTTTAAGTTTACAAGACACCCCTTTTTATGTATATTTTGTGTTTTGACTAAAATGGGTAATTTTAAGTAAAACTTTTTCATGGGTGACATTACAGGGATAATGCACCCCCCTTTCTGCTCTAGTGTAAAAACTGGCTGGCTTAAAGGATATTTCACTCTCCTTTTACACTATCTAACTCGGCTCGTCTTTTTAGGCAATTCTTGGCAGATTTTGACAAAATTTTAAAGGGACCTACTTGGGATCCTAACCTACCTTGAGGCACAATTTGGGACTCTAAAATACTAGTTTATTATGATTTTTACCCAAACAAAGCTATTAAGGGTTCGGTCAAAATGGTGTGTCAACACTTTAAATCACTCAAGAACACTTAAAGAGAGAGTACTCGAGAGAGCACATGAAAACTTGTCTCAAATGAGACTTGGGGTGTGCTATTTATAGAGTTCCAAAGTGTCTCCTGAGCTAAGAACTATAAATCCAATAAGTTAAGGGTAAAGAGAATGAACCATGCATATGTTCATGTATGCAATAAGTGCATTTAAATTTTCAACATGGACATGCATGCAATAAATGCACACATTGAACCAAATTTGCAACATCAATAGATGCATACATTGAACATGAAATGCAATACATGGTTCACATGTGCCTAATTCTTCCAAAATAAATGCCATTAGTCAATGACTCTTTTACCCTTAACTTTTGTCATTTATACCCCTTATCTTGATTCCAATTTTCAAGTTTGCCCTCTTCATTATTTTTTGACAAATTCAAACATGTTTGACTTTAAGAATATTAAATTTTATATATATATATATATATATATATATATTAAGTATATAAGATTAGAACTATATATATATATATATGTATAATCTTTTATATGAGGGCAACTTAGGATAAAATAAATATTTTTTAAATCATATATTTTTTCAAAAACATGACTTTAATAACCATGGTCCCGGGACTACTCAAGCTTGTCAGGTCCTATCCCAAAGTTCTTCACTATGTCTTGCTCATAGCGTGCAGAGGGATGCATCAGAAGCATGAGAGCATCCTGATTCACACATGGCCTACATCAAATATTTTTTTTCAAAAATAAGACTTTAATAGCCATGGTCCTGGGACTTCTCAAGCTTGTCAGGTCTTATCCCAAAGTTCTTCACAATGTCTTGCTCATAGCGTGCACTTGGATGCATCAGAAGCATGAGAGCATCCTGATTCACACATGGCCTACATCAAATATTTTTTTTCAAAAACATGACTTTAATAGCCATGGTCCTGGGACTTCTCAAGCTTGTTAGGTCCTATCCCAAAGTTCTTCACAATGTCTTGCTCATAGCGTGCACTTGGATGCATCAGAAGCATGACAGCATCCTAATTCACACATGGCCTGCACTGACCTGTCACTAGCACTAAGGGAGCTAACTCTATCACTCCCATAGGCCTAAGCTCATTTAGGACAACCTAGTTGTCCACACTTTGCCCTAATATCTCTATCTTAGTGTGGTAGGTGGTCCAAGGGTAAGTAGCACACACACTTGCTACCAATTGCTCTATTGACATCAAGCATTTTCATGCTTGGTTAGAACATGTTCTTTAAATGCCAGAAAAATTGAATTGCCAAAATATTATTTTATTAATAAGAGTAAGTAAGGCCACCAAATCTTACAGAAAAGGTGTCCTATCTCTACCCCAATCAGGAACTATTAAGATCTTCAAAGAACCGAGATGACATATTCCCTTGCTCCCTTGGATCTGTGAATCCTCGAGCATGGTATTTTTACTTTGCTATCTAAGGACGAATATGTATCATAAAACAAGCACATCACACTCATTCAAATGTATAAAACCCAATATATGTCATGAAATAAAACTTTTATTGATACTTAAGTCAAAGGAAATACAAAATATACTGGATTTTTGGGGCACTAACTCTAACAATTTCAGCCACACTTATGTCAGTTTGGTCGAGAGGGTCATCCTCAATAGGATTCGTCTCAGACTCGACCATAGTGATCTCATAACTAGGGTCTCTATAGCAGGTCCCTTTTGACGAGATTTTCCTTTGTTCTTCCTCTTTAACAAGGCTCTCGTATCCTAAGGCCTGAGAAGTCGAATGGTATAGGTCTATGAATTATTGACCCGCGAACTTATTCCTTAACTCCGGACTAAGCCCATTTTGGGCCAACTTCACATAGCCGGCCTGCTGTAAGCTGGAGTGGCATATGTTCATGGCCTTTTTGAATCGAAGAATGTACAACTTGTCTGATTTGTTAGGTAATTAGCTTAGCCTAACCAAATAAGCTATATTTACTTCAGATTCAGTCTAGTAGAATTAGGAATGGAAAGTATGTTCCATGTTCACTAATGTCTCAATACTGTTGGGTGGCAGACTAATGTACGAATTAAAGGCAACTCGGGTGAGGGACTTGGGAAAAAGCTGAAGTTTATAGATTTCTTGACTTGCCTCCTCACATTGGGCAATGAAACGACCTATGTGTTCAACGGTAGACTGTTTCTCTTCCCCAGAGAACAAAGTGAACTCAGGAACCCTATATTCAAAAGGGTATGGGCAGCAAAGGTAAAAAAAACTAGGATACAATTTCCTATACACCGGCATGTGTATCAGTTTGAACATCGGACCGAGTTGTTGTTGTATCATCTCCATGACCCAGTCTTTGTTCAGGCTGATGTTCTGAGTAATGTAGTTGCGCCAGACGAAAGGTTGACTAATCCTAGCGTCAGGCGGTACCGGTTGTCCCTTAGCTCCGTGTAAGGGTGGACCTCCTAGATTAGATTGGGGCTTCAGAGGCGGTGTGTGAAGCTATTTCTGGTTATTGTTCCATTGTAAATCAATTCCATTCCCATTTTGCACACCATCGCTAGGATCTGTCGCACTCTGATTTGGCCTAGCAGTTCCATGGTCTGGTCTATTTGGCACTGAGGATCTTGCTTGTTGTTGAGGCATGGTAAAGGCGAAGTCATTGATAACAATCATGTTTGGTGGCAAATACCCTGCTGCCGAATTCCATCTTGGTTCTCTCAGTACAAATACAGAGGGGCCAGGAAAACGACCTCTTGGAGTAGAATTCAGCCTAGTTAAAAGCCAGAACTGTCCGATCCTAATTTTGCTCTCCGATAGGGTAGTAGCACTTGGAAATGCGGATCCAATGTATGGTAGCTGAGGACCGCTCCAATGTATGATAGCTGCTGGAGTGGCTTATTACCTTTCCAAAGAGGCGGTTGTACTGGCGTTGCGGCACCATTCTGTTAGAAAGCAAACCAAACAATCTGTCTACCTTCTTGGAAAAATTATCGCTAGAGGAATGAACGGGTCTTATCACTTCAGAGATTTGGTGAGCTACCATATGAGATAACTGATAGGAATTTTGATTCACGTGGTGCCTAAACTTAGTAACCACTTCTTGAAAGCTCCATGAGTACGTCATAGTTTCTCCCTTCTGGAGGGGTTCCCCCACTTAGACCTGGCAAACGGGTGGGTTGGGTCGGGTTATCTGCGGGTCATGCAGGTTGCGGGTCAGCAATCAGGTGACCCGTACCCAGTGTGGGTGGGTCGGGTTGACCTGCGAGTTACTCTCATTTTTTTCCAAAATAGTTTTTTTTTTGGGCGGTGATAAATTCACCCCCTTCTATGTATGAATTGGGCTTAGATCTAGGGTTTAAAAGGGGTTTGTATAGATGGGGATAGAAATCAGAAGTTGGTGGTCGGATTTTGGCAATCAATGGAGGCTTGGGTTGGATTTGATGGAGGAATTAAGAGATCTGGTAATGGAAGTGGCTGATTTGGTTTTTTTCTAGAGAAAAATGGGATTCAAAGGTGAGATCTAGAGATTAGAAGAAGAAGAAGATGAAGAAAATGAGGCCATGGAACCTGAGGGTAGATTAGAGCTCCTGGAATCTCACCGGAGAAGAAGATCAATCCCACTCTCTCTCTCTCTCTCTAATTTCTCTTCTTCTCTCGATCTCTACTCTCTTCTCACTATCTGTTACTCTCTCTCTCTCTCTCTCTCGCTCTGTATTTCTCAAAGAAGATGAAGGGGGAGTCGGCAATGGACGGATTCCGGCCGGCGGTTGGGATGGTGGCCAGATCGTGGCGAATCCGGGGACGAAGGCGGTGGCCTCCTCCCCTTTTGTTTTGGCTTCTTCAGTTCTTCACTTCTTCTCAAACAGAAATAGTCAAATCCTAAGTCCCTAACTAAAAGTATAAAAGTATAAAAGAGTAAAAAGAATAAAACCCCTTTTGTTTTGGCTTTTGATCATATGATCTTAAGCCTCGGTTTTTTCTCTTTTAAAATAAAAATAAAAATAACAAAAAATTCCACAAAACCTGCGGGCACCCGCGGGTTAGCCCGACCCAACCCATGTTTTGGCGGGTTGGGTGACCCGCGGGTCGATTTTCACGGGTCACTAAAACTCCAACCCGTACCCGCAAATTTGCGGGTGGGTTAGGTCGAGCCACGGACACGGGTCGGCTTTGCCAGGTCTACCCCCACTCGGCAAAGGATTTTCTCAATTAGAAGTCCTTTGATCATGTGTTTGAACACTTTCAGAAACGTTAGCCTCTAGCATTTTTGAGAGTGACGGTGCTTGCACTTTTGCTTTTAGTATTAGAAGCCATTTAACGTTGTGTAATGCATTGGAGTCCCACTGGACGTGCCAAGGAAGTGGTGCTCGGTCTAAAATGCTCTAGTGCGGTCGGTTAGTGCACCACCCCATCATGTGGTTTGGCGTTGTGTGTGTGTGTGTGAGTGAGTGAGAGAGAGAGAGAGAGAGAGAGAGAGAGAGAGAGAGAGAGAGGAAAGCGCGGGCATGCTAGTCTCTTGAGAGGCAAAATTGGAAACTCAATTCAAGGAGTCAACGACCGAAGCGTTTTCATCCCCTGGGATTGGACTTTAGGCGATTGGAGAGAAGAGAATGATACTTTTTCCTTGGGCTCTTCTGCCTTTACACATATGGAAAGGAGACACGCAGAGCGCAAACGCCGCCGCCGATGCATGCAGAATGCAAACGGCTTTTGACCGTTCGATCTAGCTAACCAAGAGAACAATGAAAGCAAAATGCCAGTGTGAATGATAGTTGAATTAAAAAGAGAGACTCACCTGGGAAGATGAATTCATTACTTCCTTAGTTTGAAAAGGTACAGTTAGGAAAAGTGAAAGGTAAAATACTAGAAAGATGAAAGATGTTAAACATGTTTGATTTTGGTTCTGGGACCTCTTCCTCGGAGACAATCATCTCCTCCTTATATAGCTTTATTTGGATAACCGTTCCTCATTACCCCATGTTCATGTTCTCATGGAGGGAACTCTTATGATAACTGCTAGTCTTAGGCTCTATTATTTGCATGTCATCCTTTGCACCTTCCCTCAAGTGACAAATGATGTGCCACTTATTTTACCCAATCCAAGCGGGTAATCATTTAACAACTTGGTCTCACTTGATCGATTGAGTTGAAGGATAGGGATAAGTAGGAGTGAACTCCTGATAATTGTCTAGTCTTTAGATTCCACTATTCACACATACCCTCCAATCATGTCAAGTGCCAGACTGGCATATAACTTCCCTGACTCGATCCATCCAAATCGTTCTCAGGTGATTCGGTCACTTATGACCGATCGTGCCCAAACTGGGTTTAAACACATTTTAACGCGTTTTTGGCCAACTGTCCAACTTTAACTCCATTGTATTTTGTATATAAATGACAAAATTTTACTATTCTCTTTTGAACTAATACTGTATTGCTGGAGGTAAAATCGGGACATTCGGTACCGACCCTCGCCGCCCCCAAATCCAGGCTGCATCCAGAATGGGCCCATGCCCGTTGAGCATTGCAGGAATCCCGCCTCCATGAAAGAGGGAGAGAGATCATGGGCTTCCACCATGCCCTCCATTCCTTCATCATTCCTGAGATTATGTCCCCACAATGGTAACCGCCACTCAATCCAAGACACACCAGCACCATCATGGGCATAATGAATATAGTGGGCATCATGAAACTCCTCTCCTATAAAAAGGAACCCACACGCTCATAGGTGATCATCTTCCTCCACCCCATATACGCTCAATCTCTCTCTCTCTCTCTCTCTCTCTCTCTCTCTCTCCTCGAGTTAGTCTTTTGCTTAGATACTGTTGATGCTGATTTTTAACTTGAGCGTCAGAGGGTGCCCCCGAGTCACCACTCCAGGAACCCTTCTAACCTTGTTTTTTTGTGAGCACAAACACCCACAGATTGGAGCTCTACCAACCCAAGCAACCGGATTCTTCTACAATGCTCGTACTCGATTCTCAGGTACGAATTTTGGCATCATCATGTATTAAACTCCAATTTTTTTATCCTGTTCTTTTGCTGGCGACTGTGAAAATAATTCCATGGAATATTTGTGGTACCTGTTGTGAGAGTTAAAGACACTGAAAAATAGGGAAATAAACCGAATTTGAAGTAGCGGATTGGCCCCTCTCAATGGTAGCACTTACTTCGGCCCATGAGTATTCATTGGAATAAATTTTCGTGGCTGCCAAACCTTTTTCTTCTTCTTTTGGATGGGTAAGCAGAAGGGCTGCAAATGAACCGAGCCGGCTCGCGAACATGTTTGGGTTCAGCTCGTTAAAAGCTCAGCTCAGGCTCGTTCGTTTACTAAACGAGCCGAACTCGGGCCTAAAAATTAGGTTCGCCAAATAAACGAGCCGAACTTGAGCTTTGTATAGTTCAGCTTGGAAAAGCTCGCGAGCTTTTTAAGCTCGGTTCATAAAACGAGCCGAGCCGAGCTTTAAAGCTTGGATTATGTTTGCTTTTTATATATAAAATAAAAGAATGTGAGTTGTTTATGACAAATGAAAGTTTGGCCGAGAGGTTAAGGCGCTGGATTTAGATGGGGCTTAGGTTCAAATCCCACTAAGCAGGGGTTAGGCAGACCCCCACCAGATATTTCGTGGTTTTCAAACCTGCTTCAAACCTGCTCTCGATACACGAGGTAGTATTTTTTTTCACTAGTTTTTAGGAATTTTGATGCTATCTTGGATTTTCAGTCTATCATTCTTCCTTTGCCCCTCTCGTACCGTTGGGACCGTGAATATCCTATCGAATAATTTTTCATGCTTCTAAGCTCATTTGCCTAATCTGATGCCGTGATGATCAAACGGTCAGATCTAAGACCTGATATTTTCTGACCAAAACTCAGTACACCCTATAAAAACTCATATAAATGGATGTCTTCATACATCTTCTTTCTCATCCGCAGAAGTGGCAAAATGGCGCTTCGGGCCCTATTCAGTAAGAGAAGTGTAAGTTTAGGGTTAGGGTTTCAAAATGCTAGGAATTTGCAGACATTCACCCTTCCAGATCTCTCTTACGACTATGGCGCCCTTGAACCTGCCATTAGTGGCGAGATAATGAAGCTCCATCATCAGAAGCACCATCAAACCTACATCACTAACTATAACAAAGCTCTTGAGCAGCTCCATGAGGCCATGGCCAAAGGAGATTCATCGGCCGTCGTTGGTTTGCAGAACGCCATCAAGTTCAACGGTGGAGGTCTGATTTTCTTCTTCTTTCTTTCTTTCTTTTGGATTTAATTTATCGATGCGTGGCTTGATTTCTAGTTCTTGAGTTGTAGAGTTTTGTACCTGATAGCCTAGTTTTGCTTTTGGGATATCTATCGCTTGTGTTTGGTTGGAATTAAGATTCAAATCTAAATCTTTGAATTGTATGACTTTTTTGTAGACAGATTGTTTACTTTTAAGGCACGTTTGGCTACCATGAATATTTTTTTCATGATAAATCGGTGCCTCCGAGTGGAGATGAGGATGAAGTGGCTAAAAATCTGGAAACCAAAAACAGGATTCAGGAAACAAGAAACAGGACAATAGTGTCTCCAAGTGCTTGAAGTGACAAAAAAATCAGGAAACAAAAAACTATACTCAAATAGGATCGACTTTTTCCTTATTTTTAACCACTTTTCATGCTCATTTCGATTGTCCCCCCTCAAATCTCTCTCTTTCTCCCACTGTCCTACCACTCTCTCACCACTTGAAGATACAGATTTATCATGAAAAAAAATCCTGGTTGCCAGACATGGCCTTAGTGTAATGTAACCCTGTTATGTAGATGTCTTGAATTGTGGCATTATACAGGACTCTGACAGACTAATGTGTGCGACACACATGATCTTGCTGGGGTGCAGGGGGCAGCACGCCCCTCTCTTGGAAAGAAATTTTAATTTTCAGTTTTTAACTAAATGATATTTTGGTAAAAGATAATGTACATTATTAAAAACTCATCAATAATGAAAGATGATCTTGAACTAGCCCCTAATTTAAAGCCTACCTAAGCACGCTAATAAATTGCTTTTTTGCATTAAAATGACTTGATATTGTTGAGGACAATAATCCTAATGCCCTCTAAAATCACTCTTTCCTTGAGTAGGCTTGTCGTGTCCCACATTCTCATCCCTGATAACACCGCCCATTCTTCACTCAGTTTCCACTTTAAAATTCCATCAGAATTGAGCTTTGTGGCACTTGTCAAAGGCTCCCTAAACGTCACCATCATTTTATTTTCTCTCTCTTCCCATTTGCAATCACTACCTTCCATTCTCAAAGAACTTTAATGCCTTGAAATTCTTGTGCTAAAGATGGAATCTAGGGAATGATGGATGTTCTCAACCCCAAAAATCCTATTATTCATGTACTTCTAATTAGAAGGACCCTCTCTTTAAGATATGATTTGTAATTTTTAGGAGGCCCACTAGCCAGCCTCTTACATGATCTTCTAAATTTATAAAAAAGCCTAGGAAATAACAAAGAGATTCAAAAATGGTTCGAACCCCTTATAGATACTGTGTCATGAATGAATATTGGATCCACGACGAAGCTTGCAACTTATATGTTGAATATACTAACAAGGATGTCACCCCAGTTAAACAAAAAGTATCCATTCTATGGCTAAGAAGGGACCCACCAACTTCAGCACCAGAAAAAGATGCCTCTCTTTATATGGGCAACATATATAAATATGGTAACCTTGATAATGGGAAAAGTGACTTGGAGAGGAGGGAATTGAAGGATTAAAATCTACAATAGGAATGTAGATGTATCTAAAAGTCAAAAATAAAAATAAAAGGTGAATGAGTTGTAAGAATGTGTTTGCATGCCATGACTAGAGAAAGCAACCCAAAAAAGAGTTCAAAGGGGGTTTTATCCTGTTATTTAGGAAGGATGAATGGCTTGAGTTATTGGAGGCATGGTTTTAAATTTCCACCAAAATTGACATGAAATGAATGAAATGTTTTCGTTTCTATCCCACCGAAGTGCATACCGAAACCGAAACACATACCGATACAAAAATGTAAGTGTATTAGTGGTATACTATACAACTATACTCGCATGTGTTATATAATTAATATTTACATGAATTGCATGTGAAATGTGATATTTGTATTATGTGTAAATATTTTATGAATTATATTTGAAATCGACATGAAATGACTGAAATGTTTTCGTTTCAATCCCCACCGAAGTGCATACCGAAACCGAAACACATGCCGAAACAAAATGTTAAGTCTATTATTGGTATACTATACGACTATACCTGCATGTGTTATATAATTATGTTTATATGAATTGCATCTGAAATGTGATATTTGTATTATGTGTAAATATTATATGAATTATATTTGAAATATGATAAGAATTGAATTATCAAATATGTGCGACAACATGTCACTAGGTATTTATGGTTATTTTTTTACTTTTGTGATGGTTTTTGAGTGTGCATTTGCACTTATTCTAGTACTTCCTGAGGTTTCATCTTAAATGTCCATTATTTGCATATGCTTCCATACGTTTCTATGATTTTATAGTATTTCCACCGAAATTTCCATCCGAAACTGAGATGTTTCCATTTTCGTCATGATCAAAAGACATACCGAAACTGAAACTTGAAATTTGAAACCTTGATAGGAGGGCATTGAGGGACTAACAAGTGAGTAGCATGGTTCAAAATTTTCAGGTGATATTATATAAATTACAAGCATGGTTTAAAATATCATTTGATACAATACACACTGGATTTTAGGTGTCCGATATGATTTGAATCTCCATCTGGAAAGTGTGTATCAAACATATTGGCTTCATAGTGTATTGTATTGCGCATATAGACTTGTATCAACCAATATGACACCGATATGTCGTTGCATAGTTGTTTTCTTGGTTCCGTAAATGCACAATTTTGTGCCCCTCTTTCTCACATCTACAAATTTTGTGCCCATGTTTTTCACATTTTTGACATTTACTCGATTGTTTTTTTTTTGAACGGTAAAAACATATATTATCTGTACCAGCCTGTTTACTCGATTGTTCTTCACTGTTTTCTTACTAATCTTTATTTCTTTTTGAAATGACAAATAGATATTATTAATGAGAAAGAGAAACAGGGGGCCCAAGATGGACCATACCCAAGGATACAAGGATCGGAAAAGAAAAGGAAAAGAAAATAGAATTACAGATTACAACTAACGGCAGAAGATAATCAAACCATTCAAGATCCGAACACCTAACCCCACGCCTAGCCAACGATTCCGCCTCCCCATTGGCCGATCTCCGCACATGCTTAAAAACAATAGACGAGCCCGAGATAAGATCATCAATTTTGTCAAATATAGAGGAAAATCTCCAAGGCGGAGGCACCCCACCCTTGAGCCACCGAATCACATTTAGGGAATCGCCCTTTACAATAGTTTTATCCAATATCTCACCCTTTAATACCATAAAAAACAGCCCTAACTTCAGCCTCCGAAGCATCACATGACCCAATAGGGCTAGAGTAAGCCCACTCAACTTCTCCATGGTCATTACGACATAAACCGCCAACCCCGGCCGGGCCTGGATTACCAAAACAAGCCCCATCAAAGTTCAATTTAACCATACCAGGGGGAGGAGGCTCCCACCTTTGCACGATCTGGTGACTCCTCTCTCTACTAAAGCAAACTTCCCTCCAACCCTCACATAAGGCGAATGCTGATACAAAGCTGAACGATGGAAGACATCTAGAAGGGAGTCTTTACTAATCTTTACTCGAGTAAACTATTAGGCAATGAAGGGATCAAATTTGTGTCATTAAAAAAGCGATCAAATTTGTGGATGTCCATTAGGAGTAAGTATACACCCCCCAGGAATTAGTTATAAATCATTAGAAAAATGCATTATTTGTTCAATATGAGGTTTCATGAGATTTGGTGATTAATTATGGGTATTTTCTCTGTTTTTTTTCTATTTTCTGTCTATAGTTTAATGTGTCTTCTTTCTTCATTGTTTAACTCTGACATAATTTCGAGTCTAGATCCATGAGTTTATGCATCTATTTGGTTTGTTTCTCTCCTTTTTTCCACTTTTTTTTTTGTATAGTTTTGTTCATTTTTTAGTTTCATTTAATATGTATTGATTTTGACTCTCATTGATTTAAATCTAATTATCTTTGTGATTGATTTACATATCAGTGGGTCTATTTGCTCAGTTTTTGTTACTCCTTTTTACATTTTTTCTTTGATTTTCCTTTTACATTTAATATGGCATTCTTTGGACTAGATCAATATGTATATTTTTGTTTTTTTAAATTTCTTTTTATTTTTTATTTTTTATTTTTAACTCTTTAAATCTTATTTTCTGTTATTTTTCTTGCCTTTTGGTGTGTTTTTTTTTTTTTAAAAATCAACAAACAAACCTATTCCATGTTGATTAGTGGTAGTCTTTAGATCACTAACAACTATTATTGTTGTAGTTCATGGTGACACCTATTCTTTTATCAAAATGGTGTAAATATTATGTTGCATCACATAAAAGACCTTCCTAGATCAAAGTCTCCTAAAGAAAGAATTTTTTTAGGACATGCACAAAAAATATTGAAGCCAGGGCAAGAAAATGGTAATTTTGTATGTGCTTCTTGGTATAGATGAGACGAAATTTATGAAGGTTTTTATTAATATACTATGCCCCGTGCTCTCTTTAGTTGATACTGAATTGTGGCACTGAGAGAAAAGCTAGGAATTTGGTAAGAGTTGATTTACATCTCATCGAATATATTTACATCTCATGACTTATTATTTTACAAGAAGTGGGGAATTTGATCCAATTGCTGAAAATTTTTTTAACGGGAAAAAAAAACTCTAGTAGTTTGAAAGTAGACCCCCATTTTGATACAGGAGCTTAAATCATCCATGTGCTTACACAAAGGAGGACAATAATGGGAGAAGAAACAAAGGCCATTGATTTGTTAATATAAATCACTTTTATTCATATGCTATTAATTCTTGGGAATTTTGCCAATTATGCCCTACTTTGTAAAATATTATCCAATCAATCACTTGAGAGTTTTGTTATCCAAAAGTCAGTTTTTAATGAATAATTTCCAAAGCCCCAATTCAAAAAATAAAATAAAATAAAAAATCCTAGGCATCCTTGGGAAACACCTGGGAATCAGTATGGAAACAGGTTTCCATAAATACAGAAACATGTTTTGTTGATTTCAGAAATGCATAATAATTATTTGAAACATGTTTCCCGACAATCTTTTTACCCATTTTTAATTCGGGGATAAAATTCTCTTTCTATTTATTTTAATTTTACCCTCTCTCACGTCTCCCTTCTCCTGCAACCCTAAACTCACTTGCGATGAACTGTCCCATAACACTACCTCTCTCGGACGATGAATGGTAAGTTGGCACTCGGCCAACAATTGGAAAGGTAGAAGAGGATGAATAAGAACGGCTTATTTTCTGACGACTGATACCCAAAAATCTCTTTCTATTCTTTTTATTTTTTCCCTTCCTTTGAATTTATAGGGTTTATTTTCATTTTCTTGTCTTTTTTTTGTCTGTCATTTTTTCTTTTTATTTTATAATTTTGATGCTGTTTGCCTGCTTGATTGCTTTTTCAACTATTGCTTTCTGTTTTCGATTTGTTTTTCCATCAGTTTTTTCTTTTTGTGTTGCTCCAAATTCCTAAAACTGATTATTTTCCTGGATGCCACATGATTGTAATTTCTGTGTTTCAGTTGTTGGGTTAGATTAGGAAGGCAATTAGTTTTGCATATATACTTTTTTTTTTTATCGAGAACTATAGATGTTTGTTTTATAAATAAGGATGTGAAAACAATCCCTCACAATTTTCTTGGTCTACTTTTCTATTTTCTCATCTGGAATGTTCCAGTTTATTATTTCCGTCAAGTTTCTGAAATTTAAGAACTTTGGCTCCTCTTTTTTGTTTTTTTTGTTTTGAACAATATCGACTGCTTCCTAATTGCTAAGATGCTCCTAGAGAACATCAGATGCAAATCAGCACATATAAGAAATGGATCCATATCTGTTCCTTTACACATCACCAGTCGATCTAGAAACCAGCAAGACCGAGTAGTAGTTTTGTTATGATTTATGAGCATTAAAGGACATTGCTGTTCCTGTAGAAAACTGAAAATTGTTTATATACTGAAGCATTATTATCGGGTTTTTCCTGTAGAATGCTAAAACTAAATATGCTTGTTCCTGTTGCATGCCAACCAGCTGACACTCCTGAATGATATATGGAAATGGTTCTCTTTTGGAAACGAAATTGTCTATAATATAGTGAAACATTATTATATAGCTGTTCCTGTAGGTTGCCTTTTACTTGCATCCTTGTAGAAGGCTTTGGTAACTGTTATGTTTATGAGAACTAGTATACCTTTTCTTGAATGTGTTTTTCTTGCATATTGTTTGCTTCCTAGCATTAACGCACAACCTCATGTGTTTGATTTGATGTTATGTTTATCAAAAGTTTGACACTTGCAACAATTTACGTTTGGGTCTATGTTCTTTTTTTTTTTTTTTTCTTTGTTTGTTGCCTATCCATTATGCTTTTAAATTTAGCAGGTTTATAATCAATAATTCTTCTAATTTTAAGTTATTAATCAGTAATTCTTCTAATTTTATGATAGTATTTCTTTTATTTGTGATTACATTTTCTAATTTTCTTTATAGATGCTTTGAAATTAATAATAGGATGTCTTTTGAGAGTGAATTGGATGTGGTCGATCTTAGAGATGAAGACAATCAAGACCTCATCCACTCTAAATCACAGAAAAATTTAGAGGGTTATGATTATGATGGGTATGTGCTTGAAGATAACGATGATGAATATTATGATAATGAAGATGAGTTACTTCTGGATCTTTATGAGGATGGAAATCTTCTTCAGGGACATTGTCCATTTTATGCAGACATGTTTAATGCAGAATATGTGGTAGTAGTCATAGCGGTTCTATAATTTTCAAACATCGGCGTTGCAAGAACATATATCACGGCTCATACACTTGTGTATATGATCATCTCATGGGTGCCCAAAGAAGCCTATGTATATGGATATCTTATTGTCAAATTGTCATGTACAATACAAAATTATAAGCCAAGATAAACAGATAAGTTAAGAGATTCGAGAACATATCGGGTGCACTTAAGTTGAAGAAATCACACCTTGAGATGCCCAATAACTGCAAATGATAGAAAAGATCTTTCACCTCAAGAGGTAGTCAATGTCTTCTTGCATGATCCTTTATGGTATAAGAGCTAGAAAAAGTAGACCATAAAGTCTTGAGATTCTTATGTGCGAATGACATTACATAAAATATGCTGAAGTGGATGTATCGAGATGACATGGTTTCCAATTAGTCAAGTACCAGGATACAAACTTCCATTATATGAGAGGATATAGAGAACTTGACAATGACAAGAAGGTTAGGAAACGTTTAGAGGTGATCGTAGAGAAGTGGTTAACAAATGCAACTGTAATTGTTCAATTGGATGGACTAGTGCGAAAAACAATCTACTCACAAACGTGCTCGCATCCAATTGCTTTGGGTCAATGTTACTGTATGCATATGATTTTTCTGCCATTGAAAAATCAGGAAAGAACATATCTTAGTTTTTACCGACAGCTGTTAAGAATGTGAGACCTTCAAATGTTGTTCCAGTGATTACAAGTATCGCATCTAATTGTAAGTTTATAGGTTTTGAGGTTGAGAAGGCATACCCACATATCTTGTAGTCACCAAGTGTAGTCCACACCATAAATTTGATATTTAAGAATTTGACATGCATTCTTCTGGCCTGAAGAGACATGTACTTCAGGCAAAGATCTTCTAAAGTAAATCACCAACCACTCAAGCTTAATCAATTTTTGGAAGATAATTGAAGTTAGATTTATTGAAGACTGCAAAGACAAGGCTTGCTTCGCATTAGATCATTTTAAGGCATCTTCTTGGTAGTAGAGAAGTGTTATTGGAGACAGTGGTGTTAGATGCATGAAAATTCTTGGACATAAGCTCTTATGGATGAAAGTTCTTGAAAACTATACTCAAAAGTTAAAAATGAGGTGATTTAGATGCATTTTGAGATTCAGTGTGATCAGTTTTGTCAATGACAAATCCAATTTATAGAATGATAATGTTTACAGATCAAGAAGAAGTTTTGATTGGAAACATCTATGAGGGAATAATATATTAAAAGAAATAAAAGATAATTTTCTAGGAACTGACAGTTTGAAGAGCATTACAGAATAGTTTATGACATTGTTAATTCAACATGGGATAAGAAGAATGCCTACCTTCATATCTTAGCGTGCCCCCTATTTTTTTGAATGGTCTTCTTAGTGTGCCCTTTACACCAATGTATTATGAATTAGAATATCTCAAACTTCTACCACTAGGTGGGGAAAAATAGGCAACTTTACAGGGTAAAGAAGACGACTTTAGGGATAATGTTGAATTTTGATAATATTTTGAATTTTGATTACTTATTTTCATAAGATGATATCTTATCAAATGAGATTTATGACTTAATCTTATATGTCATCATTTTATGAATCAAGACTGATGTTATTGATGATGCCATACATCCAATGTATAAAATAAAATGGCATCAGATATGGCAATGAGTGATGTTCTTAAAGGTCAATTCATTGATTGAGTGATGTTCTTAAAGATCAGTTCGTTGTGTTTGTTACAAAAAATGAAGGTTAGGTTCACCCCTTGCAACGAGAGAAGCTATAAATCCGAAAATAAATGTACTTTAGTGTTGGAGGTTCCACGGAGGTGATGCTCCTAAGCTAAAAACTATATCTATTAAAGTTCTTTTTCAGACTATTAGCACATCATCCACTGAGAGAGCATGAAGTGCTTGTAACCATAGTTGCCAGGTCGGGAAACAGATGCGTGCAAAACGTGAAACGTTTGGAAAAATTAGAGGGGAAATGAGAAAAAATAGAAAAGCGCATGTCAAATGCGTTGGGAAATGTTTGGGAAACACTAGGGGAACGTACATGAAACCTAAGGGAAACATGAATGAAACTTACATGAAACCTAGGGGAAACGCATAAGAAATGTGATGGTAACACACAGTTACATGTGAAAATGCTTGTACTAGATATAAGAAATTTAACATAAGCAAATCAAGTACAATTCGCAGTGATAAATATGCTTTTCATAACATATCAACTATAAAATAAAACAAAAGCAAATCAAACCACTCTATTACAATTAATCGTAATATTTATGCTAAATAATAATACCACTCTAGTATTTTTTTTGAAATTTGACAATTGTACTCGTACCGTGAAAATTACATTGGGGATTACACTTGGGACCAGGAGTCCCCTCATGCTTTAACATAGTATGATAGGTTAGGGTATACCCTAAGCCAAAAGAACAAAACTAAAATACCCACAGATCCACTCTTAACTATAGATACTATAGATTGACTTTTTCTTTATACCATACCAAAAACTCCACCCCAAAGACTCTAGCAACACCATGAACCAAGAACACTTGTGAATCAACACGAAATGCTTCCACCACTATGTACCTAAAATACCTATCCCCCTCCTACTGATTAAAAAAACTATAACCATTTCTAATCTTTGCGTTCTTCCCACGGAGATCTTGAAAGTAACTATGCCGAGCATTTCTCCAACTCCTCCATGATGTGCCGGATTTGGAAATCCTGCATTTCAATCAGTAATTCCTTCGGAATCCGATCCAGGTATCCAGAGTTTTTTCTGCCAGCGATCCTTTCCTCCACCAGCTGGATGCCTACTATCTTGTTGGCTTCCCAATTCAGCCTCCTCTCGGCCCTTTCCTTATTCAACATGAATTTGAAGAAAGGGTTCTTATATAGCGGTGAATGGGTATCTTCGACCGAGCCAGTCCCACAGAGCCTATACAAGGTGAAGGGGTAGTCTTGAGCCTCTAACTTGAATGATTTCCACTGTTTCCGAAGAAGGTCTCCCGACATCTCCTTCTGAGTTGGGTCATTGATGAGATCCTTCTCTTCATTATAGACCATCATCTTCATCCTTTTGAGAATATTTTCTAAAACAAGAATCTCCATGAATAGTCGTTTGCTCCTACCACCAGTGCAAGAAGAAGAGTCGTTATCCATACCTGTTTGATTGAGAGAGTCCCAAGAAAATCGAAAAAGCTCTCCTTTTCGCGACTGACTTCTTATCAAGAAACTGAACTAATGAAGCCCTAAAATTCCAGTCCCAGGACCTTATAACTACCTGCTACTAAAAATCACTCAAAACATGTGGACGCGCAGAGACAGGTGGCTTAATTATGGAATAAGGCCCTATCCCGAATGTCAAAAAATAATAAAGAAACAAAACTTCCACAACACGATATAGCCTCTATTAACTCCCTTCTACTGAAGGTAGTAGGAGGGATCCCCAAACCCAAGAGACTACTATCTTCTAGAAATTGGGGGAGGCTACTAGAGACTTATCCATAAGCAAAGCCTACCTGGGTGAGTGGGCAAGAAGTTTAATAACTTTTGGAAGCCGGCTGCTGCTTTTGTCCTTACTCCTCCTAGAGAAGGTCATGAATATTTCTCAAAAAGTCTCGTGTTAAATTTTTCTTTTCATCTTGACACCCTGGCCTTGAGTCCAAGAAAGCTTTTGCCAGAAGAAATGTTCCTTACCCTAGAATAAGGACCAGCTTTTTCACTCATCCTGGAGGGCAGATCCAGCCACGTGACTTTCCGCCTAGGGGCAGGAAGGCCATTTGACTCAGACCCCACCAGAGACGGGCTAGTCTGACCAAAATCCTTGTTTCCAGGTTCAATCACGGCTTTCTCAAGGCCTATTTCAGATCCAGCCTTGGGCGGCGTGTCAGTGAGCTTTGATTGGTACTGTTTGAAATTCGAATTCTGTAAGGGGTCTGAGAGGCCATTGGAAATGCAGCCCTGAATCTTCAGGGGGTCTTCAACCGGTGACAACAAAGAAGGCTGAAGATTGGTTGTATATTAACCTATTTTTTCTGGGATTTCAACCCCGATGGTGTAGACATTATCTAGGATCCTAATTTTAACAGAGGAATCTGAAATCTTCCATCCGGGAGCTAG
This sequence comes from Tasmannia lanceolata, assembly GCF_043159265.1. NCBI lineage: Eukaryota > Viridiplantae > Streptophyta > Magnoliopsida > Canellales > Winteraceae > Tasmannia > Tasmannia lanceolata. The sequence goes on along the minus strand of NW_027518700.1, from coordinate 36,686,127 downwards.
TATTTTGGCCGAAACAAAGCTCATACAATGTTAGTGACTACCTTCCATCTTTGTTTCCAGTACTTACCAAACAGATTTCCTATAGCCTCCACCATTGATATGGCCCAACAATGTAAAGGGATACCATAAAACTTGACCCATAGAGCTTCCTCTCCTTGAAGAAGTTCCTTATTCCATGTTGAGAGGGAAAGCAATTGAGTCCCAAGAGCCTCGAATCCCTTGGAGAGGATCTGTAAGGCCTGCTATTTTGATTCAAACATAAAATGGACCTCATCCTCCGCTAGGATGCATGGACATTGTAAGGATGAAATATCCCAAAACTTTTGTGCCCAAAGCCAAAAGTCCTCTAAAGATTAATTATGTTATTTCTTCTTCCCTATCAGACAGGCTTTGAGGGTTTTCATTCGAATATCCACTTCCCTACCCGAAATGGATAAGATCGAGGTCTCTCCTTCCTCATGTGAGCAAATTTTACCAGTTTCGGGCCACCGATCACCCTCCCCATTATCCGCCTCCGGGCGTGGAATTGGACTAGAACGAGATACCCATTTAGAAGGGTTTCTAATCTAACGACACCAACGTTATCCCGCCAGGTGAAGTTGAGATACTTATAGGGAGAGCACAACCAACTCGCAAGGGTAGTACCTACTCCTGATTTAGCTCTTCCTTTGAGGAATCCTCCCCCCCAAAAAAAAATAAAAAATAAAAAATAAAAATAATGATACCGATTTCCGTCTGGTTTGCATGCAGATTTTGCATTTTTTCCGCCAGCTGAAATTATGATAATGGCAATAGAGACACTGCCCATCCTCCGGCCACACCATATGCTCGACCTAGCCTTAGTCTCACCCCTGGTCACTTGCTGCATAACTTTTTTTAGGTCTCTAGTTAAGACATTCAAAATCTGCCTTTAAGTACGAAACCTTGACGTCCATTGCGTCGGGGTTCGTTATTCACCCAAGTTGCCAGCCGGTGCCTGAACTCGCGGGGAGTTGCGGGCACAGAACTTGCAAGCCTGGATGTGAGGGGGTGTCACTAGGCGCGCTAAGGTCCCCACGCCCAAAATGATAGTTGACAAGTTCACACCACTCTAGTATTACTTCCATTCATCTGAAATCCAAGTTTATTAAAAGTCTAATATTAATATTAATACCACTCTAATAATCCAAATTGATTAAAAGTCTCCAAATGGTAAGGGAGATTTGGAGTAAAGTGCTTAGCAAATTTAGCATCTCTTAGGCCTTCCCGGCTAATATTTTGGACCTCTTTATTGGATGGTCTGCTGTCCCATGGAAAAGAAAAGGAAAAGTACTTTGGACTCTTTGTTTCCTAGAGACTAATTGGGTGAAGTGGAAGGAAAGAAATGCTAGAGTTTTCAAAAGAAGCTCTAAAAACTTAGCTTTTCTTTTTGTCAAAGTTTTTGCATTAACGATTTCTTGGGCCAAAGCTCTTCATAGCTCCATGTTTGTTTCTAGCTATGATCTGTGGGATAGGTGGAAGGAAGTTTGCGAGAGAGTGGAGGTCAAGCAGAAAGTTGTTTCCTCAATGCTTAGGACACCAAAATATCAAACCATGAACAAAGAAAGGCATGAGAGAAAAGCATATTGGCTAGTGATTATGAGACCCCAATTGTTAACTGGAAGGGACACCAAAGGCCTCTACCCTTCCATCATTTGGATCGATAGAGAGGGAGGGCAGAGCTTTTGGTTTCATGATGGACTCCCCTAAAAAAGCATTGGCGCACATGTAAACGAGGTGCTCTACCTAACTGTGCAAGTACGGACCCCCTTGCTTCTGGTTTTGTTAAACTTAACTTTGATGGCTCTAGTTTGGGAATCCGGGCCCTGCTGGGATTTAGGGAGTTTTGAGAAATGATATTGGGGAGGTTTGTTTGAGCTTTTGCTGGTCCCATAGGAGTAGCGGACGCCGTGGAAGCTGAGGTGTGTGTCGCGCATCAAAGGTTTGAGACTCTTAGCAAGATATAGCATTGAGAAGGTCGTGGTGGAAGGGGACTCATTAAATGTCTTTCGATGGCTTAATGGCCTCCATAAGCTGCCGTGGAGATTTGATAGTTTGTTCGATGAGATGCTTGATTTAGTCAAATCCTCCAATGTAGTGTTTCATCATGTGCGCCATTCCGCCAATGACGTGGCAGACAGCCTTGCAAGGGTGGGCATGTCCTTGGAGTCTTTGGCGCTTTACGATTCTCTTCGGCCTTGACTTCCCCCGCTTTGTATACTCTTTTATAGTTGTTTTATCTATCTTTGTACGGACCATCCCGGTCTGCTTTTTTTATTAATAAAATTGGTAGCCTCTTTACCAAAAAAAAAATACCATGACCATCTATATCAAACCCAAGTTCCCACAGAATATAGGTCAATGGGAAATTGTCAGGCCAAATTTAATTAAATACATGCCCGATAACTATTAAAACATCCAAAACATACAACTCAACTCAACTCAACTAAGCCTTTGTCCCAAACTATTTTTTTTTTTTTTTTTTTTGGGGGGGGGGGGGAGGGGGGGGTCGGCTAATGAATCCTTTAGAAAATTTTCATGAAGAAGGTGAAAGAATCTATGCAGGTCAAATTGACTAAGTCTAATCCTGACACTAGTTGGGTTCGTTTACATGGATCATTTTCTTCCATTCTCACCTATCGAAGTTATGTTCTCTTTTATGTTCCTAGCCATCAAGCCTTTCCTCACTGTTTCTACCCAAGTTGTTTTCGGTCTTCCCCTACCACTTTTTACTCCATCAACTTGGCATGAGTCACTTCTTCCCACTGGAGCATCCAAAGGCCTACGTTGAATATGCCCAAATCATCTTAAGCGGTGCTCTCTCATCCTCTCCTCAATTGGTGCCACCCCCACCTTTTTACGAATGTCTTCATTTTTAATTCTATCCAACCTTGTGTGGCCGCACATCCATCTAAGCATTCGTATCTCCGCTACACTCATCTTATGCACATGCTGCTTCTTGGTGGCCCAATATTTTGAGCCGTACAACATGGCTGGCCTCACAGTTGTCTTATAAAACTTTCCCTTCAACTTGGTAGGTATTTTACGGTCGCACTGAACTCCTGAAGCATGCTTACACTTCAACCAACCTGCTCTTATTCTGTGGTTAACATCCTCTTCAATTTCTCCTTCCTTATGCAGGATTGAACCAAGATAGCGAAAGATATTCCTCTTAGGTACATCCTGTCCAGTCATATTTACTATATCCTCGCCCCGCCTCTCAGTCCTACTCAGTCTAAAATCTTTGGATTCCAAAGTAGTTCTCCATAACTCTAACTTAGCATTAACTCCTGCTTTGGTTTCGTCAATTAATACTATGTCATCTGCAAATAACATACACCATGGCACCTCACCCTGGATACCCTCTTTGAGTTCATCCATAACTTGCGTAAAAAGATAAGGGCTTAGAGCTGATCCTTGGTGCAGTCCTATTGTAATTGGAAACTCATTAGACGTGCTATCCGTAATTTTGACACTAGTTATTGCTCCATCGTACAGATCCTTAATCACATCAACATATTTAGTTGGCACTTTTTCCTTTCAAGGACCCACCACATAACACTCCTGGGAACCACCCTATCATATGTTTTCTTCAAATTAATGAAAACCATATAAAGGTCCCTTTTATTTTCTCTAAATATCTCCATTAGCTGCCTAATTAAGAAGATAGCTTCCATAATCGATCATCCGGGCATGAAGCCAAATTGATTCTCTGACACCTTAGTCTCTTTTCTTAGTCTATGCTGAATTACCCTCTCCCAAAGCTTCATGGTGTGACTCATTAGCTTAATTCCCCGATAATTGGTGCAACTCTGAATATCCTATTTTTTCTTATAAACAGATACTATTGTACTCATCCTCCACTCATCAGGCATCTTCTTAGTCTTCAAAATATTCTTAAGTAATCTAGTTAACCAAACGAAACCCACATCACCCAAACATCTCCAAGTCTCAATAGGAATACAGTTAGGCCCCATATCCTTAATTAATTTCATATTTTCCATAGCTACTCTTACCTCTGATGCTCGGATTCTACGAATAAACCTCCGGTTTGTATCATCAAAGGCATTATCAAGTTCTCCCAAATTCGCTACGGGTTCTCCATTAAACAACTTATCGAAGTAACTTCTCCACCTCTCTTTAACCCGTAGGATTTGAAGGTTTTTTTTTTTCTTTTGAAAATTGACAAATATCTTCATACCAGCAAAATATACAATGGGGTCTAGTAGTCCCACTGGATGTACATAGTATGAATTGCCCAGGAGCATTCTCCTAGGCCCAACAGAAAACCCATTCCCCCTAGTGCTATGTTATTTTCTTTACGTTTTCTTTTACATTTTTCCAAATCACCGAACAAATTCTTCAAGCACAAAAACTCCCCATAGAAGGCAGGTGTATTTCCAATCCTTCTTGGGGGATGATCATGGTATTTGCGTTTCATTCCACTGTGGGCTAACTTCGTCTAAGATCTTCCAAAGACCTTCAAACAGCAAGGCCAACTTGCTTTACTATTATCCAACATTAGAACCCCGAATCATTAGAAATCCCAGCTCGAGATGGTCTAAAGACCTAAAAATTTTGGTCCAGAGCAACCAATAAAAAAAAGGAGAGGATCCCCAACTTCTGACTTCTGAGAGCGTTAAGTTCCCTTCTACCTCTTCCTGGGGTATTTCCTTTTTTTAATCTGGAATTCCTTTTTCCTATGTCTAAGAACATTTTCTTTGTTTTTTCAATGTTTTCCCAGTATCCTATTCCCAGGTGATCCCCAAATTTTGTCATTTTTTCAAACTCCTCAGAGGTTACCCTTTCTTCTGCGTCAAGCGTTACTTCCCTTCCTCTTCTGAGGTCTCCTCGCCATGATTCAACATTTCCCTTTATGCCTCAGAAGTTTCCATCCCTCCTACTAATAGTTGCTCTCCCCTCTCAATGCAAGATTTAATTTTCCCACTTAGTTCCACTTGTCATATTGGATCCTTCATCCAGGGGGATTATTTCCTTCTTCTTTGACATTTCTCTAGCCCAATTAGCCTCCGGCCATTCATTACTTACATGCCGATTCTTTTCCTTACAATGATGCTTTGCTGATTAGGCCGAGGGACGCTACCTTCATTCCCTCGGACTGGTGGTTCTGAAGGTCTGTCTGCGAAAGCCGCGACATCCTGCCTAATTTTTGAGATTTGGAGTTTCTTGAATTCTTTTGCAATCTCGCTTCTCGATGGGGATATATCATAAGAGCTTCCCTTTTTTTGTCCCCGACCTTTTTTTTTGATGCACCCTTCCTTTATTATACTTACCCCTTCCTTCCTCCTCTTTTGAGAGCCGCGAGTCCCATCTGAAGGTTTAATTCTAGCTAGACTTCTTCTGTCTCGTTCTCTTGTTCCGCTTATGGTTTAATATTTTGGCTGAAATACCGAAATTTCGGATTTCGGCCAGGACAAACTGAAACTGAAATTATAAGAATTTCACCAAAATTTCCATCGAAATTTCATATTTTGCCGAGGCCAAAACCGAAATTTCAATCCTTGGTTCCACGCCTACCACCCCAAACAAAATCAAGAATGCCTTGTTGTCTATTGAATCATGCATGCGTAGGCGCATTAGTAGGTGATGTCGTCACCGTTGCAAGCATGATAAGTGAATGCAATGGTGGCTGTGATGGTTTTGCTGTAACCGTTTGTGGCCTCAATGGACCACACCATAGTTGCTAGGTCGGGAAACGGATGTGGGAGGCGAAATGTGTGGGAAAGGAAACACATTGGGAAACTTCTAGGGGAACGCATGAAACCTAAGGGAAACACTAGTGAAACGTACATGAAACCTAAAGGAAACACATTAGAAATGTGATGGTAATATACATTGACGTGTGAAAACGCTTGTGCTGGAATCTAGATATAAGCAATCTAACATAAGCAAATCAAATACAATTCAAAGTGATAAATATGCTATTCAATTTTCATATCATATCAATTATAAAGTAAAAGTTTAAAACATATGCAAATCAAACCACTCTATTACAATTAATCGTGACATATATGCTAAATAATAATACCACTCCGTATCTCTTCCAATCATCTGTATATGCCAAGTTCAAGTCCATTAAAAGTCTGTTCACAATGCCATGACTATCTGTATCCTACAAAATACAAGTCAATGGGAAATTATCAGTCACATTTAATTAAATACATGCCCCCAAAGTCCAAAACTATTAAAACATAAAAAATATCTCTATGTAAAATTTCTTTTCCCCTTAGAATCTGAAGGTTTACCTCTAGCTAGACCCCGTATGCCTTGTCCTCTTACTCTACACCCACCATCACAAACAAAATCACGAATGTTGTCTAGTAAATTGTGCATCCGTAGGAGCATCGGTATGTGGTGGATATATGGTCGTCGTGTCAGGCATGATGAGTGAAGGCAATGATGGCTGTGGTGGTCGTGCTAAAACTGATTGTGGCCTCAATGAACCATACAATGATGGAACCTCCGATGTAACAGGTTCTAAGGGCTCATCAAGACTTTCCAACCGCATATCCTCTAGCCTAACAACAGAGTCATCAATCAAAGTGAGCTCGGGATTTATATCCCACTTGCAGTGTGGTCCGTCTTTGTAACTTCTAGTAAACCTATGAAAGATTAAAAATAACTAAAAAATGTAAATAATTGTAACAAAGTAACAAGTTGTAATAGAAATATGAATTAAATGATAGGTTAAAAAATTAATAAGACAAGAAAAAACTATTAAACAAAGAAAAGAAATTACCTCAAAAGTAATCTCAAGTTTTTTTATTTTTTTTGAAACATAACATGTCTATTTATAATAACAAGTTGTACAAAGTTTGGGGACAAGTAGTCCGACCCCATTACATAACATCACGAGCTGCCAAGGAGGAATCTCCAATGGCCCAAAAGAGATTAAAAATGAAAAAACACCATCAGTGAGATCTTTAAAACTCCCGTTTGAAGCCCCACATTGCACCTCCTGCAGAGACCATCGTGATTGCAATCACTTCCAAAAACAAAAAAACCTTGGTCTCAGAAACACACGAGACTTTCAATACCAACACTCCAAACATTTTAATTTTCCAACCTTCAATACCACCACTAGCCAAGGGGCAATCACGAGCAGCGAAGGAACAACTTCACAAAGTCCCTCAAGCACCTCTCGGATTGCAGTACTGATCATCCCCATCAACCTATCAAATGAAGACCTAAACCTAGGAAACAAATCTAATCTGCAAATCCCAAAAGCTTCCAAAATCAGGTACCCTTAATATTCCTCCCATAGAAATAACACCTACAGAGCATATGCACAACAACCAACAGACAAACAACACCACAGCCCTCCCAAAAAGTTATAGACAGACCCAAGAACCCCTTATCAATCCATAAGAGCATTAAGCTCTCTACTACCTCGCCCCGGTGTTTTCCCCTTTATTTCTCCCGCATACCTCTTCTCAATGTCAGATAGCATTTTCTTGGTTATTTCTACATTCTCTTCAAACCCAATACCCAAAACACTTCCCATCTTTGGGATCTCCTCAAATTCATTTGACAGAGCTGTATCCTCTTACTCCGAGATTTCCTTTTCCACCTTAGATTCTTGCTCAGCTCTTAAATGGCACGTCTTGATTTTACCGCTGAGATCTGCATCCTAAGAATCTCGAGGAAACACAGGTTCACACCAAGGGGTCTCGCTAGCCTCTTCTATGCAGTTATCTCCTCCTTTAGAACCTTCTTTAAGAGCTTTTTCTTCTTCCTCCAAAGCTTTTTTAAAATATGGTAATTCATAGACCGGAATACAACACTCTTCTAATGATTTCTTGCCAGGAAGCTCTTCAATCTCCTTCTCCTTTCCTTTAGCCTCATCCTGAATTTCTTCCATTGAAGTTTCAGATATTCGATGGCAACTTCCCGCTTTGAAGCCGACTCCTGGCGCTTTCTTTCTATTATGACCCACTCTCTTGAAGATTTGTTTTTCTCCAACACCCAGACCCTCCTCCCGTGTAGCTTGCCTTTTTCCTTTAAACTCCAAAGGCTCCTCTTCCTCGGAAGAAGAGGAATCCCCAGACATAGCTTTCTAGCATTGCAAGGAGGCTGGAGACGAACTTTTGTTTTTTCCTAACTCGTCTATCAATATGACTTCCTATAACCTTCTTCTTGTAGAGAAAAGGACCGCCCCTATTGACCACTGGCAACGCAGGGTTGTAATAATTATCCTCAAACCTATATTCACCGTGCATACTAGAGACGTTTTTCCTACGAAATCCTTTCATATTTTGTCTTGGGAACTATTTCCAGCTGGAGGACGCTTAATAAAAGGTCTCTGTTTCGTCCAGAGCGCCTTAATATATTTATCTTTGAGATTTCTGACATCCTTTACTTCGGAACTAGGGCTAGGTTTCTATCATTCTTTTTATCCTTTTTAAAATCCCTTCTTCTTTGGTTATTTGTTCTAGATTTGCCACGTGTGTGCGCATTTAATTCCTTTTGTTTTTCCAAATCCGCTAGCCCGCCTGCTTCTCTTCCAGCTTTTGGAGGCCTTAGCATGCTAGCCAATGATGTTTCAGCTCGATTAGACCCCAATTCAAATTTGAATTCTGGATTCTCCAACTGCTCATTTCCTTTCTTCGGAGCTAGCATTGATTTTCCTTTTCTCGCTTCGCTGGAGATAACCATCTCCTCCGATGTCAATATACCAGAATAGGATTGATCCCCTACCTCAGAATCGGTTATAACTCCCAGACGGGACTTACCATTAATGTTCTTTTCACTATTAATAGATCCATCCAATGTTCTGAAAATCGGAATCGTATCGTAAATCGTAAGTGGGGTCGAATCGTAAATCGTAAGATTTTTCAGGTTTATATATAAAAATCAGAAATAAATAATAAAAAATAGGAAAAATTATAAATAAGAATAAAAAGAGTAATTATCAATTTTCCATTCAAAACCATTAAAATAAATAACATGAAATGCTTGATAACCACTTAACCGATTGTCATGATTAAAATTAATTAACCATTCATTACCAAAATGGCAAAATCCATTCATTCTCTCTATAACGATCTCAAAAAGATAAAAAAAACTTAAAGTCTCACATATGAACCACAAAACAAAACATGAAACATATCATGATTGTATAAAATATAGATCGTGGATGTCGTCGATCCCATTCACATCCTCATCATTATCTTCGTCATCGGCATCGGTAGTTCTTCCCTCAATATTAACACCCACATCTCCATCATCTGTGTCGGAAGCAGAACCAAATTCTTCTTCATCTTGCAATTGGCGCTTGTCCTTCCTTTTGTTGAGGTTTCTAACGCCTTTTACATTTACAAGAATGAATATCAATAAATCATGTATTTAACTCTTTATTACTAAGAAAAGAAATTACAAATAACTTACGTCTTTTCTTTTGTTGAGGCGCATGGCTGGAGCCGGCGCCCGTCTCATCTCCTGTAGCTTCTTCCACAAAACATTCACCCATATCCAACCAAGTCGTGTCTTCTGGAAGCACAGGTCCATCCTTTTCCGTTATCCACTCATCGTCCGAGTCCATGTCAGATAACGAAATAGGATCAAATCCTTTGTTGACCTTCCTCTTTGAATTGCGAACTCGAAGTTGAAGATTGTATTTGACAAAAACAAGTGCATTCATCCTCTTTTGTTCGAGTCAGTTTCTTCTTTTTGAATGTATCTAAAATAAAAAAAGTTAATAATAAAAATTAAAGGGATACAAATAAAAAGATACGAATAAAAAAAGTAGACTTACTAGCATTTACCTGCTCAAATGTGCTCCAGTTGTGCTCGCAACCGCTAGCACTACACGTCAGGCTTTCAATTCGAATTGCAAATTTTTGCAACTCGGGACATTCATCTCCAAAGGCGTCCCACCATAAACCTATTTTTCCAAAAAATAATTATGATAATTTCTAAATACATAAGATAAGAATTCAATTAAAAATTTTTAGTTAAAGAATTTACCTGGTAACTGTTCTTTCCTCATTAACTTTGCCATTTCCCGTCCAAAGAGATCCTCTGCTTTCTTGAACTTATCAATTTGGTTACTAATTAACACCCTCTCTTTTGAACTTGGAACCATTCTTTCTAAGCAATCCAATAGCCCCACCTTAATTTCAATGTCCACGTCATTTGAAGTCTCATACTGAAACCGCGGATTTAAAAAATAACCCGCTGCGTGCAAGGGCCTATGAAGTTGCCTGTCCCAACGTTCATCAATGATATTCCAAATTTGCTCATATTTCTTCTTTATGTTGCCCAAATTCTTTGCAATGGCTTCTTTAGCTCGGTCCATAGCCTCATAAATGTACCCCATGGCAGGCCTCTCATCTGAATCTACTAAGCGTAGGACTTTCACCAATGGGGATGTGCATTTCAAACAATAATACACTCTGGGCCAAAATGTGGAATCGCCTAACACAATTCCGCATATCTTGCTCCCATCGGCTTTTTTGGAATATGGGCTTTTTTGCCAATCATCCGAGGCAAACATCTGCATCAAGCCCGCCTTTCTCTCTCTTAGACTCTTCAATGTCAGGAAGCACGTTGCAAAACGTGTCACAGCTGGCCTTGTCAATTCCCATTTCGTATGCTTACGCATTAGATGCAAAACCCAACTATGATTGTAAATGTATACTGTGATCATCCTGGCCTTTGTGATGGTCTCTGCATGGGTTGGTAATTTTCCAATGTCTTCAAGCATCAAATCTATGCAATGAGCGGCACAAGGAGACCAAAATAATTTTTTCCTCTTCTCCATTAACAACTCCCCTGCTCTCACATATGCAGCCGCACTATCCGTGATAACGTGGACTACATTTTCCTCTCCCACTTCTTCCACAACCGAATCAAGTAGAGCAAACAAGTTATCTGCATTTTTTGAGATATCAGAGGTATCTACTGATCTCAAAAAAACTGTCCCCTTTGGACTATTAACCAAGAAATTAGTAATGGATCTATTCACCTCATCTGTCCAACCATCTGACATAAGCGTGCAACCCGTCTTCTTCCATTCTTTCTTATATCCATCCATCATAGACTCTATGTTCTCTACTTCTCTTTTAAGGAATATATTCCGCACCTCATGGTAGCTTGGGACTTTTAATCCATGTCTAAAATGGGTTATGGATTCAACCATGGCGTCAAAAAACGGGCATTTAACAAGGTTGAAAGACAATGCATTCGAGTAAAAGAACTTTGCTATGTTTTGGCAAACTTTATCCCTATCCCCCTTTTTCCAAATTTGATTGATAGTTGCTTGCTTGCCGGTTTTTTTGTCCCCACTCACCACAAAATCATCCATTTTCCTCTTCCCTCTAGCAACACGTGCATTCTCTATTTCCTCTCTATCTTGATAATAGAAGTCCGGCCGCCCCACATCATACTTTGCACCATCTCTTTTCTCCTTCTCTTCTTCATTTTCCTTCAATAGTAACTTAAATTTATCAACAACGTCATCCGGATTTTGTGTACAAGCAGCTACATTCTGTTTTGTACGTCCCAAATGATGCTTCATTCTAAATACACCCCAGAATACTCTTTCCCACAATAATTACATCGTAATCTTGTCTTGTTATTAGGAACGGCCGTCGTACAATGCTCCCATGTCACATCGACTTCTCTAGCCTTAACTATCTTTCTTTATACTACACTTCAAACTTCTCAAAGAAATACAAACTTGTAAATCCAATGCTTGAAATAAAAATAGATGACAGAAGGAAAAATAGCCTTATAGTTCCACATTAAACCAATCCAACAGGCAACAAAAACACATTAAAGCAATCAAATAGCCCCAGTGCAATCCAATACTGAAGATTTTGAACTCAAAATTAAGGGCTCTGACGCTCTGTTTGTTTTGGATTTTAAGAACTGATTGGAGTCCTATCGGTTCTCAAAATCCAAAACAAACAGAGCCTAATCAGTTTTGGACTCTAAATCAGTTCTCAAAATCCAAAAGAAACAAATTTGACCAACAAAATACAATCAAATTTAAGGCTCTGTTTCTGTTGGATTTTGTGAACAGATTGTGAGTCCATAACATGTTATTTGACCCAAATTTAAACATTAATTTGGCTCTAATAATCAGTTTAGGACTCGAAATCAGTTATCAACATCCAAAACAAACAGAGCCTAAGGCCCTGTTTCGATTACAATAAACTTTTTAGAACTGAGTTTCAAACAATCCAAACAGGGCCTAAAATCCCATAACAGTTTAAGAACTGATTGTAAGATCAGATTGTGAGTCCATAACAGTTTATTGGCCCAAAATTAAACATAAATTTGGGTCTGATAACACAAAATCAGTTCTCAAAATTCAAAACAAACATCGCCCCAAAAATAGTTACAAAAAATGATATGTTTGTTTTGGATTTTGAAAACAGATTGAGAGTCCATAACAGATTATTTGGCCCAAAATTAAACGTAAATTTGGGTATGATAATCAGTTTTGGATTTTAAGAGCTGATTGGAGTCCAATCGGTTCTCAAAATCCAAAACAAAAGGTGCAAAAATGAAAAAGAAAAGAAGGGGAAGGGAGGACCGTACGGAGGAAGAGGAGAAAAAAAAATGAGGAGCAGAGGAAGAGGAGAAAAAAAAATGAGGAGCAAAAATGAAAAAGAAAAGAAGAGAAAAAGCAGAAATGAGGAGCAGAGGAAGAGGAGAAAAAAAAAAAAAAAACGTACCTGGTCTTCTTCTTCTTCTCCTTCTTCAGTGGAGGAGGACCGTACGGTGGAGGAGGGGTAGTCGACGGTAGAGGCGTAGAGCCGTAGAGGGTTTCTGCAAAACCCTAACTCGTCGAGAAGAAAGAGTGAGAAAAAACATGATTTTGGGTTTTTAAGTTGCTGTGGCTGTGGGGCCCACTTTTTTCCCAAAAAATACACGCTTAATTTGAATCGCACGATTCACGATCAAATCGTACGATCAAATCTAAAACCGATTCAAATCGTTTTGCATACGATTCGATTTGAATCGTACGATTTGAATCGCAAATTGTACGATTTTAATAACATTGGATCCATCATCTAGCATGGCCATAACACCCATAACACCTATTAAATAACTTCTATTCTCTACCTTTAAACTAATAAATGGAGAAAAGTGTTTCAATATGAGGTGAGGACTCTAGCTTAAGCAAAGGCCATACGATGGTCATGATACCCTGACAATTTAACTTGAAGAACTTGTCCTAAAACCCTACCTAACGCTTCAACTGTTGAGTGTTGAGGAAGTCCAAGCATGAAAATGAATATTATCGAACCTTATCCAGATACTCTTGGCACCTGTATGAAAAATCGGATTCCATTTATGTAACGAGGCGATGTGACACCCCAAAGCATCCCCTCCTTGTTGAAGGACCCAGCTTGCTTGATTCTCCGATTCAAATCTGAATAGAATCTCCAGAGGATTGATTACAAAATGTTTTGTGAGTTGAGGGATATTCCATGACTTTTTGACCATTCTCAGACCTCCTCAAGCTTCCATTTAGAACCTTTCATACAGCCCACTAGGCACATTTTGAGGACCATCTTCCGATCCTCAATCTCTTTACCAGAGACGCTAATTTTCGGAATACGAGAAAACGACCACTGATTCCAGATTTTAGAACAATCTCCTCCATGCTGCAAGTCGGGGGCATTTGAGTGCTCTTTACATCAGCTATACCTTTCTCTCTAAGTAGTAAACACTTCCTGCAACAACTACGCCTTCCAAAATTATATTATCCACAGTGCTTACATTTCTAGTCACCTACAAGAGCCTTATCTGGACCAATGTCTATTCTTGCTCCTTCACCCATTGAACTGATTTTCCCCTTTCTCTTGAGAAGTTTCTCAGGTCAAATATTGGCCTCTCCTCATCGCTTCCCGATCCATAGGCAAGGAACGAGGAGAGATATTTATACTCTTCCCATTATCGAGTAAGATGAGGTTTTTTCTACAGCAATCTCTATGAATCTCCAAGGCTTGAAGAGCATAAAAAACTGCGTAACCACCTTCTATAAGATCCAGGCAAACGTCTTTTAAGCTCTCGATCCTATAGCCACAGTTGCAGACACCCCATCCAATGTCACTACATAGACAAATAATCCCCGGGGATCTATCTCGCTGGTGACTAAAAAAGTCTTGGATCGTCATCTCACAACCACTCTCTCATGGAATGTCAAAATTAATCACAAGTTTGAATGAATATAAATCAATGTATTTGCACAAGCTGAATTCAGTCGATTTCTTTTAACATTGTGGATTTAGATACGTGCTTCATACCTTCTCAACTGATGATATATGCTAATATTCTGAGAAAAATCTTTAATAGCCATAGTTTTTAACTTAGGAGTATCGCCTCTGTGAAACTTACACCACTCAAGTACACATATCTTTGGATTTCTTGCTTTTCTTAATACAATGGGTGAACCTAACCTTCCTTTCTTTGCAATAAATCTAATAAATTATTCTCAAAGGACATCACCCACTTTCATATCTGACGTCATTTTTTACATTGCATTGAACGCATGACAGCATTAGCAACATCATTATCTTGATCTAACAAATATGACATAAAAATTATATTATAAAACTCATTTCGTATTCTACCACTTTATACAAATAAGTAAGCAAAATTAAAAACAAGGGAAAAATACAGATACACCTCCTCAACTTTCTGACATTTTCAACTATAACCCTGACTTTTAAAAGTCACCAACTACAGCCCCTGAGGTTTCAATTTGTATAAGGTAGACCCCCTCAGTTGACGGCCCGTCCACATATAGGAGGGTTAAGATGGTCCTATGGAGCTGACTTTTTGGGCACACTCTATCTATGTCATCCAAAAAATGTGGGCCCACTGTGTTTTTGGTAGTGTTTGGATTCGGGTATAGGTTTGGAGGGGAGTATGGGGTCTTCATTAGCATTGGTAGTGTTTCAAAAGAGGGGGTCTACCTTATACAAATTGAAACCTTAGGGGTTGTAGTTGGTGACTTTTAAAAGTCAGGGTTAGAGTTGAAAATGTCAGAAAGTTGAGGGGGCGTAGCTGTATTTTTCCTTAAAAGTAATTTATAAATGACAATCAAAATTAAACCTTATACTCGGAGTCACCCGTTTTCCTCCACCGGGTGCATGTAGCTTTAGATATTCTGGATCATAATATTTGGGTGTAAGGGCATATGCTAGGGAAGAAAGGTCGACATTCATCTTGTCCCATCCCGAGCTAATAAAGTCGTGAATTATTTTATAATTCTCTTCAAAACCTTGTTACCTGTAAATTATCTTTAATTTCTCCTAGCATGTTATCCATATCCTCATACACGTCTCTAATCAAAGGCCCTTCTTGATCTGTAAATTTGATCATAAATTTGATCATTCTATAGATCGATTTTGTCATCGACAAAATGATTTGCACTGAATCCCAAAATGTATCAGACATCACCTCTTTCTTAACTTTTGTAGAAAGTCGTTAAGAACTTTCATCAACAAGTGTTTCTGTCCACGATCTCCATACATCTGACACCACTGTTTATAATAATGGTTCCCTAGCAATAAGAAGACGCTAAAGTAATGTAATGTGATGCCAATCTTTGCAACTTTTAATAACAAGTTTTGAGTGACATCTAAAAATGGCTAATGCTTAAAAATTATTGGTTATATACTTCACAATATCTTTTCCTGAAGTATATGTATCTTCAAACCAGAAGAATGCACGAGTCAAATCCTTAAATATCATATTTAAGGTGTGCACTACACACAGAGACCAAAAAAATAAGCGGATATGCTTTCTCAACATCTTGACCTACAAACTTGCAATTTGCTGCATTGCATGTAATCACTTGAGCAACATTCGACGGTCCAACGTTCTCAATAGCCGTCAGTAAGAATTCATATATGTTCTTCCCTAATTTTTCCACTGCAAAAGAAAAAAAATAAATCATGTGCTTACAAGAACATTGACCCAAATCAATTTGATACGAGTATGTTAATGAATGGTTTATTTTTCACACACGTCCATTCATTTGAAACAATTGCAACTCTATTTGGTTCCCACTTGTCTGTTATCACCTCTAAACTTTTCCTCACCCTCTCTTTCATTGTCAAGTAAGGTTGTCCTTGCTCTCTCATACGACAGAGCTTTGTATTCCAGTACTTGACTAATTGTAGAGACCTTCTCCTCCCAATACGACGACCTCAACACATTAAATGGAATTCCATTTGCAGCCAAGAACCTCACAGCCGTATAATTTACTACTTCTCGCTCTTGTAATTTAAAGGCTTTTGCAAGAGGACCTTGACTATTTCTTGATGTAGATGATTTATCTAACGTATGTAATGGGGCCGGTCTGTCAAGGCGTGATTTCTTCAATTTGGGTTCCTCCAGCGCATTCTCAAACTTCTTTACTTATCTTATGTTCTTGGCCTGTAGCTCTCTATTGTTCTAACAACTCGACAATAAACGATTCCTATGATTTGGCCTCTTGGAGCACCCATTAGATGGGCATGTACACGAGTGTAGGATCCAGGGTATAATGTCTGGCAATGTCGACATTTGAAGGCAATCGAACCATCATAACTCCTGCCATGTTAGTAAATATCATGGCTTGTGGCAAGGACAAGTTTCTTGGCTGGGAGAATCAGCCTCATTAATCTGACTATCCAATCCCCAGTTTACTTCATGTCGCTCTTCAAAATAACGATGGCAATTGCTAGACGGATTGAAAACTCCAAAGAGGGTTTTTATGGGAAGGTAAGGAGGCAAAAAGAGGTTAAACCATCTTGCTTGTTGGAATAAGATTTATAGTACTTGTTAGAAATTGAGTTAGGGTTAGAGAGGAAGAAGAAGAGGAATGGAGAGATGGAGAGTCTCCATAGGGCATTTAATGTGCAATGACTACAATACCCCTAAGACTACAAATAATACCTAAACTACCCTTACATGTTATTCGACACTCCCCCTCAAGTTGGAGTGGATATGCCATGGAACTCCAGCTTGGTTCAAAGAAAACTACAACTAAAAATAACAAAAAAGTACATAATCTCATACACACATCCAGCTTGAATAACACTCATCCTCAAGCTGGTGTGGTGAATACATAATGAAAGCATAATAAAAGATAACGGCTTCCGTGAGAGTACAATCGTCGAGATCAGTAGCCACAAAAAAGAAACAGCTCCCCCCTGAAGCAGCATGAGGCGAGAGTGATCAGAACAGGGCCTCCCCTTGAATGAAAGCCCGATGAACTGATCTGCAAACCACGAAGGATTGAACGGAGACACCTCGACAGGGAAATAGTAACGATCCATCGATCAAAAAGGGGCACACCAAAGGCGCGCACATGAGAAACGACGAAGCACCACGAGCAGGAACACCAGCTAAGCAGCACCACGCCAGTAGAAGATAACCACCGTTGGGGAAACTATCGGAGACAAGGTCGCCGGGGAAAAAGATAACCAACCAATGGTGGGGAAACCATCGTCTGGAGACTAGGTTGATAGCATGAACATCGTCGCCTAAAAAGAGTCGACCAACGATGGGGAAACCATGGCCCGGAAAAGACTGTCGCTTATAAGAGAGCTGGCCAAGGATGGATATGGAATCCATCGCCCGGAAAAGGAGAGAAAGGATAACCAACCAATGATGGGGAAACCATCGTATGGAGACAAGATCGACGGCCTGAACATCATCGCCTGAAAAGGAGCCGACTAACGATGGGGATACCATCTCCTGGAAAAGAAAGGTCGACGGGAAAAGACTGTCGCCTGTAAGAGAGCCGACCAACGATGGATATGGAAGCCATCGCCAGGAAAAGGAGGGAGAAGATAACCAACCAACGACGGGGAAACCATCGTCTGGAGACAAGGTTGACGGCATGAACATCGTCGCTTAAAAAGGAGCCTACCAACGATGGGGAAACCACCGCCCGGAAAAGAGAGGTCGACGGGAAAACGAAGCCGTCGCCTGTAAGAGAGTCGACCAACGATGGGGAAACCATCGTTCGGAAAAGATAAGGCATAAAGCCGGAAACTAATCCGTAAAACTACGCCAAGAACATGGAATGGAAACAACGAACGTGGCGAAGAACATAAGGAGAACACAACAACACCCCCGTTCGGGCGAGATGACATGAGCCCGGGGATGACAAGACAAGGAAACAAGAAAACAAGGCAGACGATAACAACCATGGAGGAGACGAATGAAGAACATAAAGAGAAGACAATAACACTCGCCCTCAAGAAAATACACAAGCACAAGAGAAAGAACAACACTCTCCTAAGAAAACAATACTAAGAAAAAGACAACACTCTCCCTAAAGAAAGATACAAAGAACTACATGACAAAACTCCCCCTCAAGTTGAAGGTCAAATACCTTCAACTTGCAAAGGAAAACATGACTAGTAAGGCACTACACCTCTCTCTGACATTTTATCGAACACTTGGCGTGCGCCCTGAAGAAGAAGAGAAAGGAACGAAGACAAATAAGACACCACATCTCTTTTGGACATTTCATCAAACACTTAATGGGCGCCTTTGACATCACAGAAAAGATAAAGAAGACAATCAAAGGAAAGAGATGACAAGAAGGCGACAACAAGACAATCACAAGAGAACAACAAGAAACAATACAAAACCCTCCCCCTCAAGTTGAGGCTAAAGGCTGTCAACTTGAAACGAAACGAAGACTTTCAAGGCACAAAACCCCTTTGAGACATTTTACCAAACACTTGGGGTGCACCTTGATGATGAGATGAGAAAGACAAAGGCCATAAGAGATAAGAGACAATGAAAAGAAAGAGATACAAGAAGACAACCACAAGACAGAGGACCATGGAAGACAACACAACACAACACGAGATAATCGCTTGAGTAAATGAGTAATCGCATGAGGAAGTTGTAATCACATGATACATTTGATAATCGCATGGAGCGATTACTAGAGAAAAGTAATCGCAAGGTTTGGAAAATACTTAATTGCAAGGAGGAGGAAAAGGTCTTTGCATCTTGCGATTAAGAAGGTTGGAGTATTAATCGCATCTTTAACAGGGGAGTATTAATCGCATCTTGCGATTAACAAGGCATCTTTCCAACTGGAAATGGGGGAGTAAAAGGGAGAGAGTGCGAGAGACCAAGAGAGAGAATGAGAGATTTTAGGGATATGATGAGGAGAAAAAGAAGGAGACGAGGAGATTTAGAGAGATTTCAAGAAGAAAAATAGAGTGAAAATATAGAGATTTTAGGGGAAAAAAGGGATTTGGTTTTCCGTGAACACACAGAGGAGGTAGAGTGGCATACATGAGAGAGTGCGTAAGAGCGAGAGATAGAAAGAGAGAGTGGCGTGATGAAAGGATAGACTTCTTCTTTCCTTCTTCCTTCCCAAGGATCTTTGCTCTGATACCATGTTAGAAATGGAGTTAGTGTTAGTCTCCACTCGGGAGCTCCTCATGTAAATGATGTATATATAGGCCCCAAATAGGGCATCCAATGTTCAACGACTACAATACCCCTAAGACTACAAGTAATAACTAAACTACCCTTGCATGTTATTCAACAGTACTAAAGAGGGAGGGTTGGGTATATATTGGCCCCAAATAGGGCATCCAATGTTCAACGACTACAATACCCCTAAGACTACAAGTAATAACTAAACTACCCTTGCATGTTATTCAACAGTACTAAAGAGGGAGGGTTAGGAAGTTCTGTAACCTAAAGGAAGCTAAGTTTGATGATTTTTTCAGGCTTCTTTCACTTCTTAAAAATTGCTACGACGAGAAATAGATCTAGTTCCCATATCCCAATTAACAGGTTTCAGTTAGATCCATGTTCAAGTTCATCACAACAAAGGATGGGCCAATCCTTGATGGCAGAACATTTCAAAGGCTCCTTTCCCCACATTCAATGCTTCTCTTTGACAACAATGCTTAGCAACTCAGTGGATCATTTTCGAATGAGGAGGATTGCACCTCATAAACAGATGTAGCTTTTGCAAGTATTGGGATTCGGAGGAAACTGTGGACCATCTTCTTAACCATTGCCCCCTATCATGCAAAGTTTGGAGACGCATGACATGGTTTGGTATGTTGTGTGTTATGCCAAAGATGATTTTGAAGCTGTTTTTGGATGGCGAATGTGTCCATTCGGGATCTTTGGGGAGAATGCTATGGCATATGGCTTTTTTGCAGTCATAGCTCATTTAAGGTGCTAATTTGGAAGATCAAAGAACATATTATCCAGTTGGATCTGGCTAGGAAAGAATTCTTTGGTTATGTTTTCCAGGATTTATAAGAAAATGAAATGATATTTTAAATAGCAACATTCCCTAAAAAAGAAGAAAATAAGCAGTGTGGAGAGCTTCCCCAATCAATGCAATCAAACTTAACTTCGACAGGAGTTCGCTTTGGAATTTGAGACCGGCAATAGTGGGATGAGTGTTTAGAAACCATGAAGGGGATGCTGTCTGGTCTTACTTACACTAGCTCGATTGGAAGAACCGATTCAAATGAATCTGAAATTTGCTCTCTTCTAACCAAGCTTAGGATCTTCACTAGAGAAATGTAACAAGTGTTGTACATTGAAGGTGATGCCTCCAACATTATCTCTTGGGTGATTGTGGTAATGACATGGGTTTGTGGCGGTTGGCTAGGTACATTGATGAAGTTAGAGACTATATGCAGAAATCATCCTTTTCGTTTTAGTTGTATTCCTAGATGCCCAAATGATTTAGTAGACTGCTTGGCTAAATTGAGTGTTCATAGAGAGGTCTCAAGTGGGGCAACCTTTGCCCCCCTATTTGTAATTTTTCTTATTATTAATATCACTCTTCGTTATCTTTTCAAGAAATAAAACAAGGAGGTAATCCTCTTCAATGGTAAAATACATAGTCAGCTTAACTCCCTTCTTAAGTGTCAACACCTCACTTATTGGCATAGTTGTTAAACTCTTACGAGTCGTACGAGTCAACTCTCAAGTCGAGTCGAGTCGTTGGGCTTTCCAGTCGACTCGCTTGGGCGACTTGCCTTTGTTGAAGACTCTTAGGAGTCGTCTGGTGACCCTTACGAGTCGAGTCGAAAAAATAACTCTTACGAGTCAAGTCTAGTCGGTGGGCCTTAGCTTTCTTGTTTTGATGCTTGAAAACTTGGAAATTGGAACTTAGAACTTAATCATAATTAAGGTAAATGGTATCTGAGCTCTCAGATAGGTTATCTGAGCTAGAGTCTCTAAATAGGATGGGTGTCTATGATGTTTGGGTTATGTTAGATATTGGTTGGATAGGACCTAACATAGATAGGGTCTCCCTTACAAATCATCTCCATAGGATCATGATAAGCGTTGATTTGTGGAGGTTTAAAATGGACGGCTAGAAAATGGGTCCATTTTGTGCCTGTACAGATCGAATGGTTAGGATGATTGTATGGAGATGGTTTCTTAGGCACACCCTATCTACGTCAGGTGCTGTGGAATTAATGGGTTGGATGAGTCAAACAACATGGTAGATGGTGTATTTATAGTGGCTAGCTCAGATAATCTATTTGAGGTTGAGCTCAGATACTGCGCCCCCTTATTTTTATTATTTTTTAATGGTAGACAATTACATTAAATGCGAAAAAACACCGAGGGGATCTATACAAATAAAGAGAAAGAAAAAGAAAAAGAAAGATAAGAAAACAAGTCCCCACTGGAAGAGTCAAGGAGGAACAAAGTCAAATAGCTCAACTCTCTCTTTAGAGACACCATCTCTAGCTAAACGGTCTGCCACAACATTAGCTAGCTGCTAAATCTTTGCATCCCTCGCCCTGTCTTGGATCCCATCGAAGAGAGAGGCAAATCTTCAAGGGAAGGAATGAGAACCACTATGCCACCTTATCACATTGAGCAAGTCTCTTCTATCACTACTTATTCAAATCTTCATTCTCAAGATACCTTATTCCTTGTTAGATAGCACGAACTTCAGCTTAATTAGCATCTGCGACTGCGACTCCAATGGGATCCGCAAAAGCCCATTTCATAGCTTCAAATTCATCCCTCAAGACTCCCCCATTTCAGGCAGGAGACCCGTCAAAGTTTAGCTTCAAAAAACCATGTGCGGGAGGCTCCCAGTCTTGGACAATCTTGGGTTCTTGGCCTGAAACGCCACAAATCTCCTTCAACCATACCATAAATCATGGGCGGATACAAATCTAAATCAAGGAAAGGTTTTCACCCATGAATAAGTTCCAACCAAAACTTAATTATTTTTGTGCATGCAAGTTACAAGCATATAGTTAATTATATTTTTAGCTTAGTGCTTATATGTGCTATTGGGTTATATTTTTTACACACTTAATCTTTTGATATATAATTATATTTTTTTTGTTCTTGTCAAAAACTCTTACGAGTCACGGGTCGAGTCGAGTCATGAGTCATAAAATTAAGAAATCGAGTCACGAGCAAGGTTACCGGGATCGTCCTCCCACCCTCCGACCCACGACCTGGGGTCGCCGACGCCAAACGTGGGTCGTTTTCGACCCGAATCGCCAAAAATGGCGACCCGGGCAACCCGCGGGTAAGGGAGAGATGCATAAAGAGAGACGGGGAGGGAAGAAGGAGAAAGAGAACCAAAAAAAAAAAAAAAAAAAACTCCTTCCGAGCTTTAATCTAATCATACCTCATTGGAGGCAGGAAAAAAGAAGAAACTGAGAAGAAGTAAAGAGACTAACCTGAAACAGATGGTGGTCTGACAAAAACTTCTATCGAAAATCACCAATCGAAATACATTCATGTACAGTATTGTAAAACCTCTTTCCTTGCATCCTTGCTTTTGGAGAGGGGAGGGGGGGTGGGGTGTTTGTAAATGGCATAAGAGAGGAGGGAAAAGGGAAACTGTGGAAGGCATGCAGTCACTTAAGAATCCTAAACAAAAATCCGACCACAATCCTACTAATATTGGCACTAGAAGTTTTAATCTCTTTTTTAAACAGTTGTCGAATGTTATTACCTTTCCCAAAATTGATATTGGCACTACAAGTTTTAATATCTTTTTTAAATAGCTGTCCAATGTGATTACCTTTCCCAAAAACTGCCAGCAACCACCAGTTGATAAGCCACCAGTTGATATGCTTGACCGCCAAATTTAAGATAAGGCCTAACAATGCTTTAGCATCTCTTGGCATAACATTAAACTAGAGAGACAGAGAGAGCACCTGAGCAACCCGAATTAGTGCTCCAAACCGACCCGTGACCCCATATAGCGAACCGGACTTAGGCTACCTCATCGTACCACGTACCGGACTACTATCGTACCCCGTACCCGTTCCCGTACCGCGTACCGGAATGAACCACGTTCCAGGTTCATTGGTCACGAGTTGACGCCTATGCTTATTAGAATCTTTGGTCTAGAAAAAACCATTCTAATCCACACTTCATGGTCTCTAATTGTGCCTACTATCCTACTAATATTGGCACTACAAGTTTTAATCTCTTTTTTAAACAGTTGTCGAATGTTATTACCTTTCCCAAAAATTGATATTAGCACTACAAGTTTTAATCTCTTTTTTAAATAGCTATCAAATGTGATTACCTTTCTCAAAAACTGCCAGCAACCACCAGTTGATAAGCCACCAGTTGATATGCTTGACCGCCAAATTTAAGATAAGGCCTAACAATGCTTTAGCATCTCCTGGCATAACATTAAACTAGAGAGAGAGAGAGAGCACCTGAGCGACCCGAATTAGCGCTCCAAACCAACCTGTAACCCCATTTAGCGAACTAGACTTCGCCTACCTCATCGTACCGTGTACCGGGCTACTATCGTACCCCGTACTCGTTCCCATACCGTGTACCGGAATGAACCACGTTCCAGGTACCTTGGTCACGAGTTGACGCCTATGCTTATTGGAATCTTTGGTCTAGAAAAAACCATTCTAATCCACACTTCATGGTCTCTAATTGTGGTTTCAAGACATGTGGACCGGGTTAATAATACTTTTTGATTTTGGTATGCATTTCGATCTTGATAGAAACGGAAACATATCGGTTTCAGATGGAAATTTTGGTAGAAATTTTGTAAAATCATAAAAGCATCTGGAAACTTGTGCAAATGATGGACATTTAAGATGGATTTTCAGGTGAATGCGATAATAAACATAATTACATCGTATAAAAACCATCACATATAATACAAAACAGAAAAATTTCTATAATGGTTTAACAACATCGAACACCCAGTGATATGCGCTACGTTGTCACTCCTGTCTGATAATTCAATATATACCACATTTCACTTGTAGTTCATATAAATATTTATACATACACCATATTTCACATGCAATCATGTTTAATATATTTACGGTTTTGGTTTCGGTATGTGTTTCAATTTCGGTGTGCATTTCAATGGAGATTAAAAAGGAAATGTTGTGCTCGTTCCGTATTGGTTTCAGTAGAATTTTAAAACCATGTCTATATCACATGAAATGACTTGATGGGAATGCCCCACCAAATCGCTTTATTGAGGATAATCCTTTTCAGTGCAGCCACCATTTGACTTTTGTCTAATATTTTTTTGTTGCTCATTTTTCCTTTTGTTTTCTTGTAGCTTTTGTTTACATGCTCGATCATCTTGATCAAGGTCCTTTTGTTTGTCATTGTTGCTTCGCTAATAAAATTCCATTACCATTCAAAAAAAAAAATCATTGCCAAAGAGAGGGGAAAACAATAATGATGTTGGATGCTATGATACCTTATAATTTTGTTGGCCCAACATATCATTTTTGAATACCATTAAAAAAATAAAAAACATAACATGTTTGAATATATTTACGGTTTTGGTTTTGGTATGCGTTTCAGTCTCAGTATGCATTTCAGTGGGGATGAGAAAGGAAATATTGTGGTTGTCTCGTATCAGTTTCGGTAAAATTTTAAAACCATGTCTATATCACATGAAATGACTTAATGGGAATGGCCAACTGAATTGCTTTATTCAGGATAATCATTCATAGTGCAACCACCATTTTACTTTCACCTACAAGTACTTTCTTTTTATTAATATTTATTCTCTTTTCAATTTTTTCCTTTTGTTTTCTTGTAGCTTTTGTCTATAAGACTATAACCTCAATCATCTCGATCGAGGTCCTTTTGTTTGTTTGTTGTTTTTTTGCTAATAAAATTCCATTTCCATCAAAAAAGAAAAAGAAAAAGAAAAAGCATCACCAATCAAAGAGAGGGGAAAACAGTAATGATGTTGGATGCTATGCGTCCTCATAATTGTGTAGGCCCAACATATCGTGTTTGACATGACACTATGATACCGATACTCTTACTCGGATACCTTATGGATATTTCTATTGGTCAAAATAACTATAATGTTTGAAACTTGTCACTCTTATATCTAAGTTAAATCTAGTTAAGTTCTATAATGTTAGTCTTATAGATTCTATTTTAAATCTACTATTATTTCTATATTGTAAGTTAAATCTAGTTAAGTTCTATAATATTTTATACAGGTCTTTTGTCTTCGTAATCCCTATTCAATATTTATGTCATAGAATTGGAAAATGCCCAATTGTATCTTCATTTCCATGTCCTTGTCCGTATTCATATATGGCTATCATAAGTTGGGTGTTATTTTCCAAGTATATCGCTATCATAGGTTGGGTGTTATTTTACTTATATTTTTACTTATTTGTGAAGGTTTTATTCTTCATGCAGGCCATATCAACCACTCAATTTTCTGGAAAAATCTCATTCCTGTTCAGGTAAGTGTGTTCTCTCTGTTTCTCATGGGAACTCCAGTTTATTCTTCCGTTCTGTTTACTGACCATGAATATGTTCCCACTGAAAATCCTGGCAGGAAGGTGGTGGTGAACCTCCACACAGTTCCCTTGGTTGGGCTATTGACACAAATTTTGGTTCTTTTGAGGCACTTGTGCAAAAGGTCAACGCTGAAGGTGCTGCTTTACAGGGTTCTGGATGGGTGGTAAGTTTTACAGCTTTAAAAAATTATGATATTTGTTTCTTTTCTATATATTTTTAGGTAAATGTTATCAGCACTACTGTATTTTGATGAGGGCACTCCTCACTTTATTAAAAGTATGGTATGGCCCGCACCATAGGATGATCCAAACCCTCCATTAGATGGGCCACATCCTAAATAGGTTGTGCCCGGAAAATAATTTCCATAGGTTGATCCTAACCCTCTGATCTATAGAGGGTTAAGATCAACCCTTTAACATTCAGATCGGAGGGTTAGGATCAACCTATGGAAATCATTTTTGGGGCCCAACCTATTTAGGATGTAGCCCATCTAATGGACGGTTTGGATCATCCTATGGTGCGGGCCATACCGTACTTTTAATAAAGTGAGGAGTGTCCTCATCAAAATACAGTAGTGCTGATAACATTTCCCTATTTTTAATTGTGTGTTGCTACTTATTGTAATTACATGTTTTTGGATGTTGTAAACATTAATGTATTGTCTTCTGATTGGCCATTTCTTCTTTTCTTGTTATTCTTTCTAACCTAAACAGTGGCTAGGCCTGGATAAGGAGTCAAAGAAACTTCTTGTTGAAACCACGGCAAATCAGGTAACCTTTCTAAGATTCTTCTCTCAGAAAGTGATTGCTTAGAGGATTATAATGATAATAGCATATGCATGGCATCCTCTTTGGTGATTCTAGCAATGTTTCCGCTTTGATTTTCTGAACTCAATCTGGTTCTGAATGTATTGGTGATGTGTTGGGACAGACATCATTCCTTAGGTGCACAATAATTACCCCACTTAGAATATCTTATGCTCACGTGCGGTTCCCAAAGTTGGAAAGGTCATATTCTTCATTAGTCTCAAATCTCACTCCTAAATGACGAAATGGCCCACTCTTATAAGATTTTTGTGAGAAACTGAGGATAAATCTCTCAGATTTTAAAGAACTTTAGAAAATGTAGCAATAAAATGAAAAATGCATGGACTCTTGAGTGACTTGAGATATTCCTAAACATGTATTACTGCACTTTGCTTGCTGGATTATTGGTGCATATGCAGAAAATGTTATTGTAAGTTATTGGTACATATGCAGAAAAGGTTAGGGTAAACCACCTCATAGTATTCTTTATCTCCTACCATTTTCTATGCTTTTGCCTGTACCGATAACGGGGTCCTTGCCATTGCTTGAATTCTTTTCTTTAAAACACCTCAAATTTTTTTTTGAATGGTCGCCGATTGTATTGAAAAAAGAAGGGGCAGACCGAGATGGTCAATACATAGAAAAAGCCCAAGAGGGAGGGCCACACAAACAAGAGAAAAGCAAAGTTACGGAGCGCCTTTGGGAGGGAATCGAACAAAGCCAAATTTTCCTTAGAAACCCCCTCTCTAGCCAGGCGATCAGCCACCCTGTTACCACTTACCAGATCTCCGAATATGCTGAAAGACAATAGAAAAAAATCCCTCCCAATCAAACATTTCATCAAAAAAACGATCAAATCTCCAAGGGGGCTTATGGGAGGCCCCTAAGCCAACGAATAACGTGAAGGGAGTCCCCTTCCACTACTACCTTGTGCAGTAAGCATTTGTCTAATAACTTTAAACCTTGATGGACCGCTCGGACCTCAGCTTCGGAGGCATCTGCGACCCCGATGGACTTGCAAAAGCCCAAATTACTCTACCAATATCATTCCTCAACACACCTCAGGATTCCCTAAGCTTGATCCATCAAAATTAAGCTTCAAGAAGCCAAGGGGAGGTGGAGCCCACTCTTAGCCTTATGCTCCAAGCTAAGACATACCTTCATGCATCCATTCCATAAGTCGATAGCAAAGACGAAACGGAAACATGGTAGAGACTTCGGCCAAGGGATTGTCAAAGCCACAACTTTGAAATAAAGGAAAAGGGAACTCTTAGTCATACCTTTGAAGACTTAAGCATTCCTTTCTTTCCAAATAATCCATACTGCACATAGTGAAAAACATAGCATTTAAGGGATTGGGGCTGCGCTGCGTGTAACTATTAGAACTTCAAATGGCGTATTGTTTGCAGATGTTGTAATGGCGGAAGAGGTGGCCCTCTTGATATACCCTCTAGGTCTCACACTAAACTCCCTCGGCATCAAAATTCTGAAGAAGACAAGATATGGCCTGACTCGGGTAAAACTTTTATAACCAAGATGAATGGAACTCCGACCGTTCTGATCTCTTGGAAAGAGATTGAGGAAAGACAATAGATCTTAAAATAATGTCTGATCGTGCGGCTGAAAAGGCCTGAGGGTACTTGGATGAAATATGGCAATGGGCGAAATGGTTATGGGATCTCCCCAGTTTACCAAAACCATCTGTCTTAACCCCTCAAGATATTCTCTTCATGTTTCAAGAGGAGCATATGCTGGCCACTCTAAAGAGCAAAGGTAGTGAAGCCTTGGGCGACCACCTCTCCTCTCTCACGGAAGGGACTCCAAACTATCAACAAGGTGCTGAGGCTATCTGGGTTAAGTTTAAAGGGATTCCACTCCACGTCTGGGCCACCTCAACGGTGCAAGCTTTGGGGTCGTTGTTTGGTACAATTCTTGAAGTCGATATGAAGGGTCACCATGAAGATTGTACGAGCTTCGCATCGGCAAAAATCATGGCTCCAGCTTGGAAAATCCAAAAGATGATGGTGGATCTCCTGGTAAATGGCACCTGCTTTAATATAGGGGTTGAACCAATTGCAGAGGAGAGTGCGGAACCATGGAGGTCAAAGGTAGTACACCTAAACCTTAATCCAACCCCATCTTCGAAGAAGGGTCGATCTGTGGAAGGCAAGGGGAAGGACCGTAGTCCGGAACAGGTAGTCGCCGGTAAGAAACTGGGTGGGGGGGGGATGCCGGTGCCGGCAAGGTGATCATGCAAATGCTAGTGAGAAGACCGTTCACCGTTGTAGCTCCTTCCACGTGGCAGCCTCGGCCTGTTCCTTTGGTAACTGCCGACGTCATCTCAGAGTTTCACGAAGAGATTTCAAAATTCAAATTTCAAAAGCCCCTGTCAGAACCATCTGGAAAAGTCACTAGACCAGGTATTATGGCGACTTTTCGCCAAGAAATGAAAAAGACTCCTCTGCCCTCTGTTCCACAAAGGCTAAAAATAAATGTTACCCGCGCTTTGGGTATCTTACAATAGGGCTTAAAACGTCAATGGAAGACCTCAACGAGATACCCATCAAACCTTACGCTTGACAAGGGAAGAAAGCACAGACGGGAGACGCAAAATCAGGGCTTTAGTAGTAACTCCAGCTTCACAGTTTTTGGAAAAGGCTCTTACATTGCACCAGAAACTTCGAAAATTCTGCTGCGCCTTGGAAAGGAGGGCCCTTCACAACCCCAAGGCCGGCAAGCAATTTCTATCTGAGGAAAGAAGCCTTGGGAGTAATTATCCCCGCTACCAATGAAGATAGGCTTCTGGAATGTTAGGGGATTAAGGGTAGATAAAAAATTCAGGGCGGTGAAAAATTTTATTTTCAAGAATCAGTTAGATTTGGTGGCCATAATCGAAACAAAGTTAATGGGGATAACTAATACTATCATTAATAAGACATGGGGTAGGAACCGACGAGAATGAGTCGCGAAGGATGCGGTAGGTACAGCAGGGGGGATAATTGATATTTGGAGTGAAGGTAGATTTCACCGGAATGAAGTCAGAATGGGGAGATTTTCGATTTCTATAAATTTCTCTTCAACTGACTGGAATGAAGAATGGTTGCTCACGATTGTATACGTACCAGTTCATGCTTCCGAGAGAAGCCAGTTGTGGCAAGAGTTGAATACTATCTGAGAATCGTGGCTGGGCCCCTGGATACTTGGAGGCGATTTCAATACAATCCATTTTCCATCTGAAAAGAATACACTTAGGAGGAACACGACAAGCATAAGGAATTTCTCAAACTTTATTCAACGCCATGAATTGCTGGATATTCCGCTCAACGGGGCAAAATTCACTTGGTCTAATAATCAGGCTCGCCTAGTTATGTCAAGACTCGATTGTGTCTCTTCTCCCGAGAATGGGAGGAACGCTTTCCACTCATCTCTCAGAAGGCACTCCCAAGGACAGAATCAGACCATAATCCCATTATTTTGGAAATGTCAAGCTTCTTGGGGGGTCCACGTCCATTCAGATTTGAGTTAGATTTGTTGGAGATACCAGGATTTGCGGAAAAGGTCAAGCAATGGTGGGATGAAATTGAGATCAGAGGGTGGAAAGGCTATTTCTTATGCCAAAAATTGAATGGGCTAAAATCTAAAATTAAAGAGTGGCAAAAGACTTTTGACCTGTGTTGCATGGATTCGGATTCGCGTGTCGGGATCCGACACGGATCTGAGGTGTCGGATTCAGTAAACCCCAAGAAGTAGGATTCAGATTCGGTAATGTATAGATAAAAGAAAATTTTAAAAATTAAAAATAATATATATATATATATATATATATATATATATATATATATATATATATATATATATATATATGAGAATAGAGTTCCTGAGGGTGCCCTCATATAAGCTTATATGAGGTGGCTCTCACAAAACATAAGGGGCCCACATTGTTAGGATGATCCTAAGCATTCATTTGAAAGGCCCCATCATAGATAGGGTGTGTACAAAAAATCAACTCCATTGGATCATCCTAACCCCTCCAAAAGTGGGGGAAAAAATGGGCAGATTTGTGGACAAAATGTGTTTATCCATTTTTGCCCCCAGTTTTGGAGGGGTTAGGATGGATCCAATGGAGCTGATTTTTTGTACACACCCTATCTATGATGGGGCCTTTCAAATGAATGCTTCGGATCATCCTAACAATGTGGGCCCCTTATGTTTTGTGAGAGCCACCTCATATAAGCTATATGAGGGCACCCTCAGGAACTCTATTCTCATATATATATATGCGTGTGTGTGTGTGTGAAAAAATTGAGGGTGTAGGGTCGAGTCGTTAGAGTTTTTATTAAGAGAGTCAAAGGAGGAAGCGGGTCGAGGCGCTAGGGTTTTTATTAAAAGAGTATGGCTTGTGCTTTCATATAAAAAAATTTAAGAAGGAAACACACTTAAGAGGGAAAATATATAGGATTCGCATTTTAAAAGAGACAACAATGAGTCGGATTCGCCTGAAAAAAGAGGATTCGTGCGGGACACGGCTACAGCAAGAATCCGGGTGTGTCCCACGTGAATCTAAGTCCGATTCGGGTGCGGAGATGTGTCGACACGAATTCGGCATAGGGGGGCAAAGAATCCATGCAACACAGCTTTTGACGAAGAATCCAGACAGAGATGAGAAAACATCCTAAACCTCTTGGCCTCCCTTGAACTCAGGGAGGAAGGACCTTTATCCGAGGAAGATAAATTGACTCGCTTGAATCTTCTTGACGAAAATGACATGATTCTGCGAAGAGAAGAAATCTGTTGGAGACAAAAATCTCATGCTCTGTGGCTAAAGGCCGGGGACATGAATTCTAAATTCTTCCACCAAACAGCTAATGCACGAAGAATGACTAATTTGATTAATTGCTTAAAGCATGGGGAGCTGATAGTTGAAGACCCAAATCTTATTAAATCTTTAATTGTGGAGTTTTACACGGGGCTCTATTCCAGGACTGTGGAATGGCGTCCGAAGATGGAGGGGATCCAATTCAAACGGATTTCGGCTGGGCAAAGAGCTTACTTGGATTGAAATTTTTCAGAGGAAGAGGTCGAACAAGCAATTTTCTCAATGGCGGGAGATAAGGCCCCAGGTCCGGATGGCTACCCTATGGCCTTTTTTCAACACTTCTGGAAATTCTTGAAAGAGGATATCATGGCTTTCTTCTTGGAGTTTGACCACAGGGGAGTCATTACTGAAGCAGCGAAGGCAACTTTCATCACTCTAATCCCAAAAAAGGAAGGTGTGATTGGGATTAGGGATTTTCGTCCGATCAGTCTGATGCACAAAGATTGTGGCAAAGTTACTGGCCAGAAGAGTGAAAAACTATATGGGGGATATTATATCTCAATTTCAAGGGGGCCTTTGTTGACTCAAGACAGATCCTAGATGGGGTCCTAATAGCTAATGAACTTATCGATTCGGTTAAGCAAAGTGGACGATCGGGCCTGGTGCTGAAAATTGACATAGAAAAAGCTTATGATCATGTTGATTGGGATGTCCTTGATTTCATTCAAGAAAAAATGGGTTTTGGGCCATCATGGAGGAAGTGGGTAAGAGCACTTGTAACTTTTAATTCCTTTTCAGTAATTATCAATGGCTCAGCGGAGGGAGTCTTCAAAGCTTCAAGCGGTATCCGCTAGGGGGACCCATTGGCACCGTACCTGTTCATCATGATCGTTGAAGCTCTGAGTCTGATGTTAACAAAGGCAAACAGTATGGGTTTGATAGGGGGCCTCCAAGCTGGCCCTTTAGTTGAAGAAATAACCCACCTTCAATTTGCAGATGATATACTAGTGTTCCTTCATTACATCCCTCGGGCTATTCCTAACATAATGAAGATCGTCAAGTGGTTTGAGGTTGCATCGGGCCTCAAAATTAACTTCAACAAAAGCATGCTTTTGTGTATCAATCTAGAGCAAACAGAGGTACAACGACCTGCGGAGTCTATCGGATGCTCTGTAGGGGTTTTTCCTGTTTCCTGTCTCGGCTTGCTGCTAGGATTCAATATTCCATCGTCCTCACAATGGGACCCAGTAATCGAAAGAATTGAGAGGAAGCTAGCTACTTGGAAGAGGAAGTATATCTCTTTTGGGGGTAGAATCACATCAATCAAAGAGACCCTATCCAATCTGCCTGTATATTTTATGTCCTTGTACAAAATCCCTGTCAAGGCAGCTTTGACAATTGAAAGACTACAAAGAAATTTCTTATGGGACGGAGACGGCACCCTGAAGAAGGTAACACACCTGATAAGTTGGGACAAAATTACGCAACCTAAGGCGAATGGGGGTCTGGGCATTGGTAAGATTAGATTGCGAACCAAATCTTTAATTGGCAAGTGGCTATGGAGATACGGTAAGGAGAAATCTGCTCTCTGGCATCGGGTTACAGGGTTGAAATATGGCTCTGAATGGGGGGACTGGATCTTCAAAAAGCCCTCTGGGGGCAAGGGATCAGGTGCATGGAAATCCATTTGTTCAGTCAAAGAAGAATTCGATTATGCAATTCGATACAAAGTGGGATAAGGGCACCAAGGTAAGGTTTTGGCTGGATCTTTGGTGCGGCCAATCAAAGCTTTGCCTGGAATTTCTGCGAATATTCAAAATTGCAACATCCCTTGAAGCTATAGTTGCTGACTACTTGATCAGAGAAGGCCAGGGTGGTAGAGGATTCTGGGATATCCGTCTGCGTCACAATCTTAAAGACGACAAAATCCAAGAATTTCAAACCCTCCTCCTGCTTATAGAATCGACATATTGCTCGCAGTATAAGGAGGATGAAAGAATATGGATTCCAGCATCTTCTGATGGTGACTTCACTGCCAAGTCATTTTTCACTCTGTTGAATAGCGGTCACAGCTATCTGACGAGGCGTATTTGGAAATCATTGGCCCCACCTAGAGTGGTGGCTTTTGGATGGACCTTGATACACCGGAAAATTAACACTTGTGACCTCCTAAAGAAAAGACACTTCAGCTTGGCAAGCATGTGTGTTTTGTGCCATCAAGATGAAGAAACCTTGGATCATTTAATGCTTCATTGCCCCTTTGCTTACCACTTGTGGATAAGAGCAATTGGAGCCTTTGGGATCTCGTGGAGGATTTTGATGTAATTTCATATATGTGATTAGTGAAGTCTATTAAAGTAGGGTATTGTTAGACATACCCTCCCCTTTCTGTAATATCTCTGACCTATCCGGGAAACATCTAGTATTTGTAACAGCAGGCTGGGACTACTGGTCCCGAATGCTATTCCAATATTAATGAAATTTGTCATCTTTCAAAAAAAATAAAATCCATAATGTAGTTAAGAACAACAAATTCCAAAGATGGGAATATGTCAAATGGATGGAAGATGATGAGATCACAAGAAGTATCCTGCTCATGTAAGTGGATGAGGATCTAATTCGAGTTTTTGAGTATCATGAGGCAATGAGAACTAAGGGCGCTTTTGGAAACGATTCTAATTCAGTTTCTTGATTCTGATCCGATTCTTGATTTTGTTTTTTATTTTAATTCTGAAATCTAAAAATCAGAATCATGTTTGGCTGACAAAATTCCAGGTATGGGGTAAAATTGCGTTTGGCTGACAAAATGGATTGAAATGAAATTGCGTTTGGTTGATGAAAATTTTTTTTTACTAGTAACTGAGTAAAGTTAACACGAGCGATATATAAAATGAGGTCTAACTAAGTGCTAAACCACAACACATCTTCCCGACTGTTATAAAAGTGAAATTTCATGCATAGATCAATACAGCCCTTTATATAGTTTAACTAGTCAGTGCTAATTACCATCCATTGAAAGCGTTAGATATCTAGCATTAGGCTTTGGACCAGCACCGAAGGTGCATGACAATGACTAAACAGGTAGTGGGTATCCTCCAAACGCTTCCAAAGCTGAAATTCCAGGGATGGGGCAAACAACAACAGAATTACAGACTTGGGTCTTTGATGTTATTACATAACCATTTTAAGTGCATATCAGCAGGATTGCAGGTTCGGTGGTTGAATGCAAATTTAATTTACAGTGATGCGACACAAAATGCTTTGTCTCCAACCTTGTACCCGCGCATTGCATAAAAAAGTCTGTGCAAACATACATAGATAAGCTTTCATCTTAGAGCTAGCAAGTTATAGAATCCACTATCAAACGATTCAACTCAATTGAAACACTTGTGAGATCAGATAATATGGACAGTGACATCAGTGTTTACCAAAAGCTAACTACAGCTAGAGCATGTGCATAGTAGGTAAAGGCCAATGTCAACTTGCAGAAGTCCCCACTTAAAACTGTATACATTATACTCTAGTCCAACCCAAAGGCAGAGAAAATGAAACAAAAACAGGTCAATCTAGGTGGCTTCAAGTACAAACAAATTCCAAAACTTGATTAATATTCAACAAGAAGCCATGAGAGAGAGATAGAGAGAGAGTTTCCAAAACCTGATTATTATACAACTTGATTACTATTCCAAAACCTGATTACTATTCTCAAACAACCCATTTCAACCAAGCCATTAGATATAGAAATTCCACTGAATAAAAAACAGAACTGTATCATCATCCAACAACAAAAGCAAACAAATTACAAAACCTGATTGCTATTCATCAACTACTCAACACCCGATTAACCTCCGCAGATTAATAATGTATCAGACACACTCAAAAGACCCACTGTCCTTCAAATGTGTTGAGAGAATTGAGTTACTGCTCTGCATTTGGTATTGTCCAACTAGTGGATTCTTTTCAATAGCTGAATTCCGAAATTAATTCTCCCAACACATTTGAAGGGGCGTTGAGTCCAAGTTACTACTCTGTGTTCGGAAACCCTTTTCTTTCTGAGATCAATATAACCCTTCTCCTTATCAACCCTAAGGAAGATTACCGGCTCTTGCTGCCCCTCCTTTATCAGGCTGCTAACACTCCGATAGCTCGGATAACTAAATCATTCCTTCGTTGTAATCCAGCAACGAAACATTCGTGTTCTTCATTTGAATCATCATTGCCATGTCGAGTTCTGGATACCTTTCTTCATACATCAGGCACTCTAAGTTTGCGTGTTGGACCCATCTCCAGGGGCTTTTCTGGTTCTTCCAATCGAGAAATTCCTCGATTCTGAGTTGGATTTTGAGAATAGAGGAACCCTAGAGTTCTGGTCTGCAGAAATCAGGGTTTGTGGGAAGGTTGGACGGCTAAAAGTGGGTAGGATGTTTGACGGCAAAACCAAACCAATAAATCTGGGTTTGCAATGGAGAGAGAGGGAGAGACACCGACCTGGGTGGGATAAGCGATCATTGTAAAGCCCGACTTCAATGAGATAGATCTATGGAGAATATGCATGGACGGCAAGAGCTTTGGAGGAGGAGCTATGTTTTCTATTTTGAGGAGAAGACCAGTTATGATGCCCTCGACAAATCATTTCATCGATTTCACTCCATGCCAAAAACGCAAAAAAGTCGGTCCACTTTTTGCCGATTCATGATCGAAATAAGATCAGGATAAACCTTTCCATTTTGATAAGACAAATGCGATTTTATGTTTTTTAGATTTTAAAATCGGGGAAAAAAACACAAAATGATTTTAAAATTCGTTGCCAAACAGACCCTAAGCTTCCTAAGAAGTTGCAAGTATCAACTATCTTAAAAAGTTTGTCTCCTTCATGGAGCATGGTTGCCACTACAATCAGGTACAATGGAGGTAAGATTGATATGAAAGATCTGCCTTTGTGACTCGTATCTGAACAAGACTGCATGCAGTGTAAAAAGAACCATGGTATATTCCTATTGTAGATTGTTCCGACAAATTAAGGTGAATCAACCATGGTATTGGAGCCTACTGTTTGACCATTGGATGGAGCGATCTGGTGCTTTATGATGTCATTTATGCCTAGATATGAGGCGAAACCTTCTTTTCTTTCCAGCACTACAGAAGAAGCAGTTGAAGGTCCGTTTTTATAATGGGCGTGTTACCATTGGAAGAAAGGGTTTGTTTTTGCTATGGGACGATTTGTCCTAGAACTTGTTATATTTTTACTTAATGTATTAGAAGATAATGTTTTAATGAGTGATAATAAAGAAATTGCTAATTTTGCTTATGTTGATAGTGTTTACATTGCGGATGATTATTTGTGGCATTCTAGATTAGCGCATCCTGACAAAAGGAAAATGAATTAAATAAGTCAAAGGGGATTAATTCCTAGATTTTGTAAAGTTAATTATAAAACATGTGAACGCTGTTTGGCTGGCAAAAGGGTCAAGGAGCTCTTTTCAGTGGTAGAGAAGCCAAGAGAACTACTTGGGAGGAGTTCATTCTTATATTTGTGGGCCCATAAGTGTGAAGACCCACACGCACAAAGAATACTTCATAACATTTATTGATAACTTTTCCAAATATGGAAATGTATACCAGTTAAGGAAAAAAAACCTAGGCATTAGAGATGTTGAAAATTTACAAAACTGAAGTAGAAAATCAGTTAGGTAGAAAAATTAAGGTGCTCAAAACTCATCTGAGTGATGGGTATAATTCCTGAGAATTTGATGAATAGTGTCAAGAATTTGGAAGTAAGAAACAAACCACAATACTTTTTATGCCACAACGGAATTGTGTGGCTGAAAAGAGGAATAGAACTTTACTTAACATGGTAAGGTGCAAGTTATCTCACTCTGGCCTTCCTAATGTATTTTGGAGAAAGGCATTAAGTACTAAAATGCACATATTAAACAAAATATTGACTAAAACAACAGAAACAAACCCTATGAATTATGAACAAGAAGAAAACCATATCTAGGAAACTTTGGGTATGTTATGTTGCATCACTCTAGTGGATTCTAGTAGACCTGGCAAAACCGACCCGTGCCCGTGGGTCGACCCAACCCACCCACAAATTTGTAGGTACGGGTTGACATTTCAGTAACCTATCAAAATTGACCCGTGGGTCACCCAACCCGCCAAAACAGGGGTTGGGTCGGGTGAACCCGCGGGTACCCGCATTTCATTTTTTCTTTCTTTTTTTTTCTTTGTTCAAGTGGCTGGAATAGTGGAATTAATTAAAATATTAAATGAAGAAAGATGGAAAAGAACCAATGGTTGAGATTGGATCATTGGAATAAAGAAAACACCCTAAGTATTAGACCTGGCAAACGGGCGGGTTGGGTTGGGTTACCCTCGGGTCTTGCAGGTGCGGGTCAAACGGGTTGGGTAAAAAAATGACCCGCATCCCTACAGTTCAGCACTTAGGTGACTCGCACCCAGTGCTGGTGGGTTGGGTCAACCCGAGGGTAAACCCGCAAATTTTTGCCAAAGAGTTTTTTTGGGGCGGTGATACATTCACCACCTTCTATGTATGAATTCACCCCCTATTTTTCAAAATGGCGGTACAGCCCACACCATAGGATGATCCAAACCGTCCATTTGATGGGCCACAAAGTAAATAGGTTGTTCCCCAAAAATCATTACCATAGGATGATCCCAACCCTCTGGTAATGATTTTTGGGGAACAACTTATTTACGTTGTGGCCCATCAAATGGACGGTTTGGATCATCCTATGGTGTGGGCTGTACCACCATTTTGAAAAATAGGGGGTGAATTCATCACTGCCCTTTTTTTTGGGTGAATAAGGAAATTATACCAGGCTTTAGATCAGAGGGTTGGGATCATCCTATGGTAATGATTTTTGGGGAACAACCTATTTACGTTGTGGCCCATCAAATGGATGGTTTGGATCATCCTATGGTGTGGGTTGTACCGCCATTTTGAAAAATAGGGGGTGAATTCATCACTGCCCTTTTTTTTGGGTGAATTAGGAAATTATACCAGCAAAAACAGAAGAAGAGACTTAGAAAAAAAGCAAAAGAAGGTCGGAGCCCTTGCATAGTTGATAGTAGCAGAATCTGGGCTGGGAACCCTTAGTACATGTCGAGCAAACCGAACAGGGGCTATTGCCCTTAAATCTTAATACAAACATGATCACAAGGGAATTTAATCCCCAAGAAATCCATAAGTAAAACATGATAATATAGTCCGGTAATTATAGATAACAAAAAGGTCTTGCATTTGCTTGCCAGACTCTATTCTTCATAGTTGTCTCCCGCTACCGGTGAAGAAGGCTCTTGCAATTGCAAATATATAAAACATATAAAAACAAGATAGTATCATACACAAATATATATAAAACATATAAAAATAAGATAATATCATACAAAAATATATAAAGGCAAGATAGTTTGGCAATAGTAGCCACTGATGGCAAAAGTGGAGGTAAAGGTGTTTAATCTTCTGTTATTTGGACAATGGATTTTACCACAACCAAAAACCTCATCGACTGCCAAGTATGAATGTTACAAAAATGGAAGGAAACAATATTAGCTAACAAATAAGCTTTGATTTGGGTCTTTGCAGGTTGACTATTTGCTGGGGAAACATGCTTACTTTGGCAAAACTGCATTTGAGGTATTCACTAACAAAAAAATAATAGAAACTAGACCAAATCAAATGACGTTGGTGGTAGTTGATCCTCTTGATTCCAAAAGAGAAAGCTTGGATAATGGTGCTACAAGTTGTTCATCAGTAGGATCTTCACCTACAGTTAACAAATGTAAGGGATCTTCACTTAGTAATTATTAGTAGCCATAAATCTAAACAAAAAAATATTAGTAGTGCTATGGACTATGGTAGGTAAACTAAATATTAAAACTTACATTGAACTTGATAACCAAACAACCAATTGGGAGTGCAAATTACGGCTTTGGTATTTTCCGGTCTTAGTGAGCTTCGATATTTGGTGAGAACTTTAGCTCCAATACTGAAAGCCGATTCTGAAGTAACGGTGGTTATTAGTACACTCATGAGATCATGTGCCATCCTAGAGAGAATATGATATCTACCACGATTGTCTTTCCAACACTCTACAATATCCAAATGTTGTTTATGATCAAACTTTGTCTCTTCTAAGTAGAGGTACAATTCTGACTTCTTAGTGGCATTAAATTCACTGTCATTGTAATCAAATTCCTGCATCATTTGAATGTCAAATATATTTAAACGAATAGATATACAACTACTTCAATAATTAAATACACTAAGAATATTTAAAAAAGTGTAACTTACAGTAAAGTCATCATCAATGCAAATATCGCCACTAGTGCTAGCTAGAGCATGATTCGAAGTATCCACAGAAAATTGGGAAACATGTTTTTGAAATAGTAAATTTAAAGCCTCCTAAACACAAGCCACATTTTTCTTGTGTGTCTTGTCATCAATCTTCTTATAACAAAATTCAACAACATTCATCATGTACTGAGGATCGAGAACATCAGTCATAGCTAGCACAACACTATAAGACTCCTAATATTTTTCACACTTTGGGATCATTTGATTTGCCATGTTACTAATTACAACATCTTTACTTTCCTTCTCTTCAAGTAAACTGATTTGAATTTTTCAGACACATTGAAAATATAAGTTTGCCGTTGGGTACTCGAAACTCGATAAAATATTTGCAATACCATAAAACGGCTTTAACATTTTGCAAATTTCCTCCCCGTTTTTCATTCATCAATTAATGGGCAATACTTGTACCCTGGTTCTATCTAAGCATAACGTTGAAATGCGAGACGATATTTGATGGCAATTTCAAGTATTAAAAAAGTGGCATTCCATCTAGT
This sequence comes from Tasmannia lanceolata, assembly GCF_043159265.1. Taxonomy (NCBI): domain Eukaryota; kingdom Viridiplantae; phylum Streptophyta; class Magnoliopsida; order Canellales; family Winteraceae; genus Tasmannia; species Tasmannia lanceolata. The sequence goes on along the minus strand of NW_027518700.1, from coordinate 36,645,825 downwards.
AGGTACATCCATGTGCAAACCTATTGGATGTCTCACACCAACTTGTTCACAACACCCTGCAAACTTTATTATTCTACCCTCAGATCCTTTAACATACTTGACACTTTTTCTAATTTTGTGTATTGCTACATTAGCAATCTTCAAATAATCTTGAACAATAAGGTTCAAGATATGTGTAGAGCATCGAACATAAAAGTAATCACCCTTACCTAATAAAGCATCTTGCACACTAAGTTGGCTTTTTAAGATTTTTTGCATGCTATTATTACTAGATGCATTGTCGAAAGTAAAAAAAAATTCTTCTCAATTCCCCACTCTTTCAAGAATTGAAACACTTTATCTGAAAAAAGAATAACATTGTGTGGAGGAAAGTGATAAAAATTGAGAATTTTACTATGCAACTTCCAATCTATAAGGATGAGAATGGAAAAGAGAGCAAAGTGCAAGATATGCCCAAAAAGTTTTGAATTTTACTATGCAACTTCCAATCTATAAGGATGAGAATGGAACAGAGAGAGCAAAGTCCAAGATATAGGAGGAAAGTGACAAAAATTGAGAATTTTACTATACAACTTCCAATATATAAGGATGAGACTAGAAAAGAGAGATAGAGCAAAGTGCAAGATATGCCCAAAAATTTTTGAATTTTACTATGCGACTTCCAATTTTATAACGATGAGAATGGAGAAGAGAGAGCAAAGTGCAAGATATGCCCAAAAAGTTTTGGTACTTTCCTTCTCTACATAACGGTGTTCTTTTGTCAGATAAAGTGTTTCAATTTTTGAAGGAGTGAGGAATTGAGAAGAAGTTTTTCTTTGTAAACAATGCATCTTGTAATGATAACATAAAAGAAATCTTGAAAAGCGAACTTAGTATGCAAGATGCTTTGTTATGTAAGGGTGATTATTTTCACATTCGATGTTCTACATATATCTTGAACCTTATTGTTCAAGATAGTTTGAAGATTGTTAATATAGCAATACACAAGATTAGAGAAAGTGCTAAGAATGTTAAAAAATCTGAGAGTAGAATAATAAAGTTTGTCGAGTATTGTGAACAAGTTGGTGTGAGACACTCAATGGGTTTGAGACACTCAATGGGTTTGCACATGGATGTGCCTGTTAGATAGAATGCCACCTTTTTAATGCTTGAAAGTGCCATCAAATATCGTCTCGCATTTCAACGTTATGCTTTGATAGAACCAAGGTACAAGTATTGTCCATTAATTGATAAATGAAAAAGGGGGAGGAAATTTGCAAAATGTTAAAGCCGTTTTATTTTATTACAATGCTTTTATCGGGTTCCGAGTACCCAACGACAAACATATATTTTCAATGTGTTTGGAAAATTCAAATCCGTTTACTTGAAGAGAAGGAAAGTGAATATGTTGTAATTAGTAACATGGCAAATCAAATGATCCCAAAGTTTGAAAAATATTGGGAGTCTTATAGTGTTGTGCTAGCTATGACTGTTGTTCTCGATCCTCGGTACATGATGAATGTTGTGAAATTTTGTTATAAGAAGATTGATGACAAGACACACAAGAAAAATGTGGCTTGTGTTCGGGAGGCTGAGTTTACTTTTTCAAGAATATGTTTCCTAATTTTCTGTCGATACTTCGAATCATGCTCCAACTAGCACTAGTGGCGATATTTGCATTGATGATGACTTTAGTGTAAGTTACACATTTTTTAATATTCTTATTGTATTTAATTCTTTAAGTAGTTGTATATCTATTCGTTTAAATATATTTGACATTTAAATGATGCAAGAATTTGATTAATATGAAAGTGAATTTAGTGTCACCAAGAAGTCAGAGTTGTACATATACTTGGAGGAGACAAAGTGTTATCATAAACAACATTTGGATGTTGTAGAGTGTTGGAAAGACAATCGTGGGAGATATCCTATTCTCTCTAGGATGGCACGTGATCTCATGAGTGTACTAATAACCACCGTTAATTCAGATTCAGCTTTTAGTATTGGAGCTAAAGTTCTCACCAAATATCGAAGCTCACTAAGATCGGAAAATGCTAAAGCCGTAATTTGGACTCGCAATTGGTTGTTTGGTTATCAATTTCAATGTAAGTTTTATTATTTAGTTTACCTACCATAGTCCATAGGACTACTAATATTTTTTTTCTTTAGATTTACGATTATTAATAATTAATAGGTGAAGATCTTATGATATTTAATTATTTACATTTGTTAGATGTACGTAAAGATCCTACTGATGAATAACTCGTAGTATCATTATCTAAGCTTTTTCTTTCGGAATCAAGAGGATCAACTTCCACCAATGTCATTTGATTTGGTATAGCTTATATTATTATTTTTTGTTAGTGAATACCTCAGATGCATTTTGCCAAAGTAGGCCTGTTTTCTCAGCAAACTAGTCAACCTGCGAAGAGCCACATCAAAGCTTATTTGTTAGCAATATTGTTTCCTTCCATTTTTTGCAGCATATAGACTTGGCAGTTGATGAGGATTTTGGTTGAGGTAAAATCTATTGTGCAAATAACAGAAGATTAATTAAACACCTCTGCCGCCACTTTTGCCATCAGTGGCTACTACTGCCATATTATATTGGCTTTATATATTTCTGTATGATATTATCTTGTTTTTATATATTTGCAATTACAGGAGCTTTCTTCACCTGCAGTGGGAGATGACTCTGAAGCATAGAGTCTGGCAAGCAAATGCAAGACCTTTTTATTATCTATACTTCCTGCACTATATTCTGATGTTTTACTTATGGATTTTATGGGGATTAAATTCCCTCGTGATCATGTTTGTATTAAGATTTAAGGGCAATAGCCTATGTTCGGTTTGCTCGGCATGTACTAAGGGTTCTAGCCTAGGTTTTGCTACTACCAACTATGTAAGGGCTCCGGCCTTGTTTTGTTTTTTTTCTAAGCCTCTTCTTCCTGTTTTTGTTGGTATAATTTCCTTAATCAACCATACAAAAAAGCGCAGTGATAGATTCACTCCCTTCTATGTATGAATACACCTACTTTTTTTCAAAATGGATGGTACAACCCACAGCATAGGATGATCCAAACTGCCCATTTGATGGGCCACAACGTAAATAGGTTGTGCCCAAAAAATCGTTACCATAGGATGATTCTAACCCTCCGATCTAAAGAGGGACTCACATTATGGAAACTTCTATCGTATGGTTGGGATCTTCTTATGGAAATGATTTGTGGGGCACAACCTATTTACGTTGTGGCCCATCAAATGGGCGGTTTGGATCATCCTATGGTGTGGGCTGTACCGTCCATTTTGAAAATTAGAGGGTGAATTCATACATAGAAGGGGGTGAATTTATCACCGCCCAAAAAACAATCACTCGTTGGCAAAAAATTGTGGGTTACCCGTGGGTTGACCCAACCCACCCGCACTGGGTGCGGGTCACCTAAATGCTGACCCGTAGGGATGCAGGTCATTTTTTACCCAACCCGTTTGACCCGCACCCGCGGGTAACCCAACACAACCCGCCCGTTTGCCAGGTCTGGATTCTAGGTGGAAAACACTTTTTTCATCGAAAGGCAATTCTCTCTCTCTCCTTCTCTGCATCTCCCTCACTGCTGCTCACATCCGTTCGACATATGGGTGCTAAAGATGGGTTTTTTCATATGGGTTTCTGTAAAAAATGGGTGCTAAGGATGGATTTCGGGTTTCCTGCAGAGATGTTGAAGATTGGTTTCTGTAAGAAGGTCTACAGAAACATGTTGGAGTGGGTTTTCTGCAGAGATGTTGAAGATGAATCTCTGTAAAAAGATCTACAGAAATATGTTGAAGCTAGTTTTTCTGCAGAGATGTTGAAGATGGGTTTCTGTAAAAAGATCTATGGAAACGTGTTGAAACAGGGTTTATGGTAAAAGTCGCCCATCTTCTTCCCACTGGTCTCTCTTCTCTGCAACTCATCATGTCGATACTACTTTCAGCAAATCCAATTCTCGGGATATCTATGGAATGCTAGGATTTCAGTAAATCCAACCATGAAATCAACGCTCAACCCGGGTTTCAGCGAATCCAACCAATCTCTTTCTTCATTAATAGCCACACTATCATTGTTTGCGATCCTTTCAGACATCACGATGTGGGTTAACCACACTTTCCTGGGATCCCATGTCCAAAAGGCGGCTATAGGATCTTTCGGGTCGGGTCTTATTTATCAGTCCTAAACCCTGTGTCATTTTTTGGAAGTCAAATGGGAAGGAAGGAGGGACCTCGGAGTACACCAATAGAGTGTAAGATTCACCAAGATCTATCACCTTTGATTGCTTTGAGGAGAATGCCACCTAAGAGGGTTTCTATTTTCTTTTCTTACCCTTTTTTTCTTTTTCATTTTTCATTTTTTTTTTAAAAAGGCCTCAACCTTTGAAGATGAGGGGTACTGTTCGTAGCAGCTCTTTCGCCATGCTGAGAACGACTGAGCACTGTCCTGCATTACTGTTGTTCTGTTGTTGCTATCCTCTAATTTCCTCAAATTGTCATTCAGCGTGCTTTCAGCCTTTTTAGGAATACTCGACTCACCATCCCGTGGATATCCATATCTCTTCTTCATTTGATCAACAGGACCAACATTTGTTTCATCTCCATGCTACTTTTTCTGGAAGTGTTTGTGCTTTTGACATTTCTCAATTTCAGTTTACCTTATCATTTTAATGTTTTGTCCCTTGGGTTTAGTGCCTGGATCTTCAAGGTCGATATCATCTATATTTAGCTCAACATCATTTTCATCTATGGCCACATTATATCTTTTTCTCAATATAAAATGAAAAATTATCTGTTTAAAATGTGGAAGAAAGTTCTTCAATACTAGCTTCAGAATCAATGGCTTCTATGTATTGGCTGAGCTTTAGCTTCTCTGAATTGGCAGAGCTTTGGCTTCTGCATCTTTTCTCTTCAAAGTTCAAATGTCTGTTCATGAACAGACTATCTTTAAGGTTTGCGAACTCCATATTTACAATTTAGATATTTAAAGATTAGTGAAAATGCATATTAAAAATAAATCTGAACCTTTACTTTTAGTCGAATTTTATAAAAAATATTACATAGTTTGTTTAGATATTTAAAGATTAACCAGGAAATCTATCTCATAGTTTTTTCTGTAGTCAAAATTTCAATTTCCTTGAGAAAAAAAATAAGAATACAAAGATAATACATGATAAGATTTTTATTACAGTACCTACTGTGTATATTAAAATCCTATCCTTTTCTGTTATTAAAACAGTTCAATCTTAGATACTTACCAAAATAGTAGCTTATTTGCAATGGTTTCAAATCTTATTAATATGTTTTTAATCATATTATTGGTGATCACTTGATAATCATACTCTATGTACAGAAGTGTAACATAGGTTTTGAGAATTTAGACGTACATTTTATGGATGGTTTTGGGGCTTCAAAATACCTATTTTGTGAGCGTAGCAAAACTTTCTCATACCTTTAAACTACTACAATTTTTTTTTCAGTGTTCTTTACGTTTCTGAAGAAACAACTATAAGTTATGATTCGCTATTAAAAAAAAACACTATAAGCTATTTTTCCTCTACGTGGGTTATGCCATAGTTGTCGGTTTACTCATAATTTGTTTCCTGGGCCATGGCCATTGGCATCTATAAAGAGCCATTGACTTCTGGTCAGTCCAACATGATTGTCGAGAGCCTTGGTGATTATCTCCTTGTTCAGGACCTTTAGATTGAGTATGTGTGTTTATGGTTGTTTCTACTTTATTGGTTTGTCATAATTGATGACAAATAAAATAATTTCTGGGATTAAATTATGCTTTCGTTAGTGTTTAGATTTTATTGTTGCAATTATGTTTTTTGGAATTTAAGGTTTATGGTTTTCTATCTCATGATTTTAGGTGTGTTTGACTGTGCAATCCACTTGCATTTTAAGTGACATTTGTGTGTAAAATGCAATCTCATACATTTAGTTATAAGGGATGCTTGGTTTTTTACATGCACACACACACACACACACACAATATATATATATATATATATATATATATATTTGTGGTCAACCTCTTCTTTTCCAGTTATGAGTAGTTTAGCTAAGAGGGCAGTTTGAGTTTTGGACTTTAAAAGGTTCTCCATGGTGGAATGCTGTAAGGATTAAATTTTTGGTTTTTATCCTCTATAATTTGAAATGGAGCATTTACGTAGGTTCTCGCCCTCATTTATTTTTTCATGCTACTGCTGCTTAATGTTGGTTCCATATTGCACTATTTGAGCTGAATGTACCATACTGTGGAGTATTGCATCTCAGAATTATGTATGAAAGTTTGGATTATTGCATCTCATGAAATTAGAATAGTTTTTGTTTTCTGTATTTAGTCCAGTAGTGGCTAGTGCTTTTTTTAGTGATTCTGATCGTGGTCTTTATTTTCTCTTTCTGTGAAGATATTATATTGTTTGAATTTTCTGTCATCTAGAAATCACAACACTTATTAGTTTGTAAAACATTGTTGATTATGGTAATTGGAGATCATCTTTAAGACTATTGCCTTATTTTGGTGAAAAATGGTGGGAATTTCGAAATTTGAAACGGACACGATTGCCATGTGTCGACACTGACATGGAGTAATTGGTCATTTGAAAGATTCCTTCTTCTTACTCTTGTTTTAGCTGCTTCGCTTCCAGTTGATTTATGCTAGTAAATTAACTTATCATCTAGGATTGATATTATTCTGTAGTACATGTGTCACTATTTTGCTATTTTCAGTGAGTAACCTCAAGCTTATAACAGGATCCGCTGGTAACTAAAGGATCATCTTTAGTTCCTTTGCTGGGAATAGATGTATGGGAGCACGCTTATTACTTACAGGTAATTGAAAATGACACTGAAATGTGCTTGTGAGTGATAGCTTGAATCATTTCCATTAGGTTTCTTCAGTAATTGTGATGCCCCACCTGAGTTCTGTCTTTCCTTCTGCAGTCGTGATTTGGTTCCAACGAACTTAAGATGTTTGTGTTAGTAGTAATTGAACTGAAGTAGGAAAAATATTAGTAGTAAATGATGTGGACTAGATGTTTTTATTTTTTTTCAAAGATAAAATTTACTTCAAGAGAGAATGGTGTGGACCTTTACATTGAACTGTAATTACATAACAAAGGGAAGTTGTGTTCGACAGCATCCAAAGAGAAGAGGCTGAAAAATCTTCATGTATAAAATATGCATGATATTAATTATTGAAAACATGAGGTAGCGGTAAAGAATTCTCTAAAATAATTAGAAGCACTAAAGATGCTAAATGCTTAGGCATGATTTGTTTGTCAACCTGTACTGCTTGACTAGATGTGTCACTGAAATTAGCTATTACATTGCTCTAGCAAGTTGCTGTTGTAAGAGTATATATTGACTTCATATATGAGTATGTGACCCTTATAAAATGCAAATACTTGGACAATTCATACATTTATACATTTTACTTGCAAGGCTATATAACAACTTCAACTCAGTGAGAAGTCTGCGTCAACTCGAGACTTGATCTTAATCAAGTTTTTAATGCTTTCTTGACAGAAATTGAATAAATTAAAATAATAAGAGGATAGAGGATATATATATATATATATATATATATATATATATATATATATTATACTTACATATCTATTTGTGCATATAGAGATATAAACACACAAACACAGACACGCTAGGCACACATAGAGGGGAATTGTAGCCACTTTTGTACCCTGCAATTTCTCAGGGTGCTTGGTTATCATGTGCAAGTAGAGTATTGATCAGAGAAGCAGGATTCGTACCTGGAGTTGGGGATTCGCGAATCCCCGAATCAAGAATCCGAACCGTGATTCGATTCGAATCCCCAGAATCGGGGAATCACGAATCGATTTCATCGGAATCGCGAATCGTAATTTGGGAATCTCGCGATTCTGTTTCCACCGGAATCGCGATTCTTAAATTTGAGATACGCGTTTTATTATAATAAAATTCGCGATTTTATTAATTTGGATTCGGGGATCACAAAAATGAAAACCGCGATTCCCATCACTTAAAATCCGTTCTTTAAGTGATGGGATTCGCGAATCCCAACTTTTTGACATTAAAATACTGTTTTGACCATTTTTTTTAAAGAGGGGGGAATTTTAAGTGGGGGCTTTTTTGTAATTTTCATTTTTAACCTAAAAATCCTTATAAAACGAGGGTTTCGCTCAAACCCAAAAAAACTGAAAGTCTCCCTCTTTCTTTCCACCGCCCCTCTCAGTCCCCACCGTCGACCGTCTGCCGGAAAGGAGAAGAAGAAGAAGAAGAGAAGTGAAGAACTTTGCAGGTATTTTTTTTTTTTCATTTTTTTTGAAAAAACTAAAAAGGCTTTATCCCCCCGCCCCCTCACACGGTTTCTGTGGATGGTTTCTGATGGTTTCTCTCAGAAACCATCTCACACACCATTCTCTCACACAATTTCTGTGAAAATGAACTCCCCTTCCCTTAAACGATTTGTGTGGGGTTTGGAAGTGGCTTTTGGGTTTGGGTTGTGGGTTGTGTGGAAGGGTTGTGTGAAAGGGTTTGGCAGTGAAAGGGTTAGCACTCCATGTTTTAATTATTGCACATTTTTTCTCCATTTAAATTTTCTTTTGACTCTTTTCTAATGTCGTTAAAAGCCAAGATGAGTTAGTGCAATTATCAAAACATGTTAGCTCCAATCCAACATCAGTAGCTTTTGTTTTTTGGGAATTACTAATTTTTTGGAATTTAATCCAGCATTTTTCAAAAGTACAGTGGAGCCCCAATTGATAGGATGATCCAAACCATTCATTTGTCGGGCCATAATGTGTTGTACGGTTGTACCCCGATCTCTCGATAGGATGACCTATCCCTCTGATCTATAAACTTTTTTGAAAAACAAATGGTAGGATCATCCTATGAAACTGATTTGATCAATGGGTACACATTCAGTTGCCCAACAAATGGTTTGGAACTTTGGAATTTGGATCATCCTAAGAAGTTAGCCCCACTGTCCTTTTTGAAAAAAACTATACTTGACAGTTGTGACACACCACATGAGATGTAAATTTTGATTCCCAAAGTGTTTACTGATTCAAAATTGCATTTAGGCCCAATTAATTTTAGAATTTGAGAATTGAGTTTGAGACTTTGAGTTCATTGAATATTATTAGATTGAATGTGCTCATTGTTGTGCAAATATATTTTTATGAAATATTGTTTATGAATGTGCTGATTTTTTATCAAAAATAATATTTTTATGATTGTGATTGTGCAAATAAAGTATAAACAGTAATAATCTGGGAATGATAAGTATTTGTTTACTTTTTAGTATTTAATGGGCTGCGACTGAAAAGGTTCCAACTTCCAACAACCTCTCACAAGCCCATTATGAGAAGACAAGCTAGGAGAGCATCAGAGTACAAAGTACAAACTCAAATTGTCTCTGACTTAATGAGATAAAAAGGATTGCAGTGATAATATCATTTCCCTAGGGGAAATGATTTTAGCCCAGCCATATTTTGATATTCAATGCTATCCTAGCTTGTCTTTTGAGCTAATAAGATATTGTTTATCATTTGTCATTCGATAATAGTACGAGTAACGAGACTACATAGTACATACGAGCCTACGTGGGGCATTTATGAGTGATGGCGAGCGGAATTGCTGAAGTCTCCAACAATGGTTTACTGGCATGGATCAATGGGTTGCATCAAGTGGAAGGAGTTAATCTTGGCACGGTGGGCCTATGCAGCTTAAGCAATATTGCCACTGTCTGTGTTGATTGGGGTTTGATTCGTGCCGCAATCAGTTGTTGGAATCCAGATTTGCATGTGTTTAATTTTGGAATGCAAGAGCTTTGTCCGACTCATGAAGATATTTGCATGATGCTCCGCATTTCTCCTGATAGTCCCATGTTCAAGCCTTCCTTTAAGGAAGGCTATGATAAGTCATTGAGCAGTCTGATTGGCGTGCCACAGAAGTCCCTAGGTCACTACCGTCAGGCAAGTAGTATCTTCGTGCATAAGCTAGTACAAGTCTTTTCACCAAGTAGAGAACTGGATATGGAGTATCGTCGTTCCCGTGAAAATGCATTAGCATTATGTGCTTATCCAATGTTTCTCTTTCCGGGCCGATCAGAGTCATCAGACTTGATTCCATTATATTTTGTAGACTTGGTTGATTAAGTTCGCCAAGGTGCAAATCTAGCTCCTACTGTCTTAGCGGAACTTTTTGATAGCCTAGATAGTGCTCACCGATCTACTGGATCTGACTTCTCCGGAAGTTCCGTCATTCTTTATGTAAGTATTGGCTGGTTTATTAAAAATGCTTGAATGATGTACTTGGTTATGGATAATTATTATTTCTAACTTTTTTTTTATTTAGGTTTGGCTAGTGGAGAGATTACGAATTTTGGGTCCACCACCTTTGGTAAGACGAGCCTGGACGAGGAGTTTTAATACTCGGGAGGTGTTGGTTTCATTCGATGATCGCGACAGTTGGGCTATATGGCTTGAGGGTCGCGAAAGTAAGGACATTGAGTGGACTCTCCCAGGGGCTCCCATTTCCTCTGCAGTCCTCGAGACTTCTGGTCAGAAGTGCGTTCGGATAATGGGTTTCCAGAGCACTTCCTTTTACTTGCCTCTGCGGATCCTCCGACAGTACTTTGGAGCCCAACATCACATAGCGATGATGGATGTTTCAGTACCGGACTCCATTCGCCCTCAATCGTTGAAGATGAGGACGGTGAATGCGATTGATATAGACTGGAATAGGCGAACCATCGTTGTCGTTTAGAACAACCCCACCCCTGGAGAGGTGAACAACTATTTTTGGGAATGGTATGGGACTGGTGAGGCAAGTGCTGAGGCAAGTGCTACTTCTAGGAGCGGTGCAAGGGGGTGATTTATTTGTATTTTGATGATGTATTTTGCTGAACGGGTATAAGATCTATGTAATAGTTAATTAGTTGATTACTATTTTGTATTCTCAAATGGATTCGACACTGCGCCACGGGAAACCCAACCCTGACCTACCCCTGCAAAATAGTGAATACCCTCGGGAATTCCCATGTAAGACGGTCTATTGGATATAAATCCAATGGATTCGACACTGCGCCACGGGAAACCCAACCCTGACCCTACCCCTGCAAAATAGTGAATACCCTCGGGAATTCCCACGTAAGATGGTCTGTTGGATATAAATCCAATGGATTCGACACTGCGCCACGGGAAACCCAACCCTGACCTACCCCTGCAAAATAGTGAATACCCTCGGGAATTCCCACGTAAGACGGTCTGTTGGATATAAATCCAATGGATTCGACACCGTACCACGGGAAACCCAACTCTGACCCTACCCCTGCAAAATAGTGAATACCCTCAAGAATTCCCACAGAAACCCAACCCCTGCATACCCTTGCATCCATGCATGTAAGACACTCACAGTAGAAAATATCTATCATACTTATTCAAATATTTTACAATTTGATTTTGTCAGTGGCAATTGAGGAAAGATGGTGGACGAGACTGTCAACCAAGAATTTCAAGGCCAAGGTGTAGGTGATGATGACATAGTTTTTGAAGGGGACCTAGAATACAACTATGATGAAGAATATGTGGAAGAAGATTATGATGAGGACATAGTGTTGGGTCCGAACGTAAGGTTAGTGACAGTTTTATGGTCACACGTAGTCAAAGGAAAGAAAGCTGGCGAAGGACATGGGGGAACCAAAAAGTGGAAATGTAAGCACTGTAAGAAGGTTTACACTGGAACTTATACAAGGGTTCACGCACACCTTGTGAAAGCACCAAGAGGTCAAGATCAAGGAATATCATATTGCAGTTCAGTTGCAAAAGACAAACAATTACAAGAGCACATCAGAAGCCAAGTCCAAAGAGCAGAGAATTTACCTGGGAGACTGCCACTGAAGAAATCACGGTTAGACATGCTTGGCAAGTCTTCTAGCTCCGGTGTGACTTCTTCAAGCAAGGTTGGTGAATCACCAATTGGCAAGTCTTTTAGAGCAAAGGATAGAGACAATGTTGATCATAAAGTGCTGCGATTTTTTGCCGCCAATGGGATTCCCTTTAACGTCCTCCGATCTCCATATTTTCAAGAGATGATAACTGTCGCCAATTTTGTGCCTGGATACAAGTTGCCTTCTTATGAGAAAGCAAGAACAACTTTATTGGACCATGAGAAAGAGAATGTAACAAAAGATCTAGGTGTTGTGAGAGAAAACTGGCCTGAACATGGGCTTTCTATTGTCTCTGATGGATGGATAAACGTGAAGAACAAAGCCCTGATTAATGTACTGGCATTGAATATGTTCGGTTCAATGTTTCCTATGCGCACGACTTCTTTGCCGTGGAGAAATCAGGGAAAAACATTGCAAAGTTTTTGTTGGATGCCATTGAAGAAGTAGGGCCTTTTAATGTTGTGCAAGTGCTGACAGATAATGCAGCCAATTGCAAGCTTGCTGGGACAGAGGTTAATAAAGTTTATCCCCACATATTTTGGTCTCCTTGTGTGGTTCACACATTAAATCTAATATTCAAAGACTTGACCAAGCATAAACACCTAGGTTGGATTGGAGAGACTTACCGTTCCTGCAAGGATGTCGTCAAATATATTACCAATCATTCGCAGGCTCTTGCTATATTTAGAAGCAGTTCGAAGTTTGAGTTGCTGAAAGTTGCGAAGACTAGATTTGCAACTCATTATACTACACTTAAGAGACTTCTTGATGTAAGGGAGGCGTTGCAGATGACAGTATTAACAGATGCTTGGGAAGATTGGTTGAATGCTTGCACCGACAAAGTGATGATAGAGAGGGGCGAGATGACAACTACTTGTGTAGTCTCTGATAAATTTTGGACGAACATAAAATTGGCATTATTAATTACGAAGCCCGTCTATAAAATGATTAAGTTCACTGACCAGGAAGGCTGTCTGATATTAGAAGTGTACGAAGGCATGGTCAATATGTTAGGACAAATAAAAGATAACTTGAAAGATGTGCCTGACATGTACAATCATATTCATGGTATTGTGGTGGGACGATGGGGGAAGATGAATGATCAAATGCATGCCTTGGCTCATGTACTCACTCCAAAATATTATGACCCTGCATATCTCAATATTCCAGCACCAGGCGGTGGTAAACGAGTCACCCCAGGTATGTAATTGTTTCTCATACTGTGAATTTTCATAATGTAATTGTATTTATCTTCATTTATGTTATCAACTGATCGATTATTCAATTTTATTTTCAGATAAAGACCCTGAAATCATGGATGTTGTATATGAAGCCATTACGGATCTCTCCCCTGATGATGAGATGAGTGGTACGATTAGACGTCAGTTATATGATTTCATAGGAAGGGTTGGAAGGTTTTCCAGTAAATTTGCCAGGGAGGATGCGAAAGATCCCAATGTGTGTGTGACCAAATGGTGGAACTTTCATGGAAGTCATGTACCAGAGTTACAGTCAGTGGCCATCAAAATTCTCTCACAGCCTATCAGCACATCTTCTGCAGAGAGAGTATGGAGCATGTATAGCTTCATTCACAATGTAAAGCGTAATCGCTTAAATTCACATCGTGCTGATACCATTGTGTACATCCACTCAAATCTTCGACTCCTATCCAGGTTTAAGTTTGTTTCGTTTTTGCATGCAATAATTGTTTTTTATTATTTATGTCAGATTATTTATTTAATTTCGAATCTATTATTTAGATTTAATGCGGCTGCATACAAAGAATGACCAAATAGAAAATGGGACATCAACCCAGAGCTCCCACTTATGGATGACTCCTCTATCAGAATGAAGGATATGCGATGGCAGGATCTCGATGATGATTTCCTTAGACCTTCTACATTTCGTGCGTCATCTCAGTCATTACCTTCAAGTCCTTCACTCACTATTCGTGACTTAGATGACAATGACGAAGTTGCAGGATCTGGGACTCCAAGAGTGGTCACTAGCTCGGAACTTGAAATTGGACGACCATCCAACACTCAAGGTCATATTACTAGTTTCCTGGGGCGTGGAGAACGTACAAGGGGAGGTACAAAATCTTTAACACTTGCAATTTCCCAGTGAAGATATTAGTCTTATAAATATTAATTCATTTATTTAAACTTTTCCTTTACAGAAAATGTAGAAGGAAGAGGACGAGATGATCATGTTTATTCGAAGGAAAAGAGAAAAGCCTAACTTTATTTCTTTTTATTTGAAAATACTGGAGAAATTCTGTAATAATTTTGATATTTTGCTTTTTGGAAACTGAATTTTTTGTTTAATGGTGGAGTCCTGGGCCTCCTGGCTCCTGAATGAAAAACTGTTATAATTTCAGTATTTGGAGAATCATGTTTATGTTTAATGGTGTACAGTTGAATGCTTAGATTTTGATTTTCAGGTATTTTTCCATAAATTTTATCTTTTATTAATTTTTTATCGCTCTCCGACGACTCTCCGACGACTCCCCGACGAATCCCCGACGACTCTCCGGCGACTCCTTGGCGAAAAATCGAATCCCGCTCCCAACCATGCCCGGAACCTTCGAATCCTGCTTTCGATTCCCGAATCGAATCCCGATTTCGAATCCCGCCCTGGCAACCTTGGTATTGATGCAATGCAAAGTGGAAAACACAGCATTACATGTGTAAGAGAAGATGCATAACACAACTCGACCATTAAATAAGTCCTTTTTGAGAAGGGCGATGATTTTTTCGCCCCCCTATAGGTTAATGCGCCCCCCTTTTAACGTGATTTGACGTCAAAAAGCATTATAGTCTGCCCACAATTCACGTTAAAAGGGGGGCTCATTATCCTACTAGGGGGCGGAAAAATCATCTCCCTTTTGAGAATTGGCTTATTATGTAACTCTAATAAAGCATGCTAAAAGTCTGTGCTAGATTTTTTCTTCAAAATGATTATGGGATATTCATGTAAGCAGAGCTTCTAAACAAGCCCCTAACTTAGCAAAACAGTTTGGGAGAAGAATAAGGCTGATCAAGACCAAAGTAGAACTCAGGAGACCAAAACATCATGACATCAATGGTGGGGCTAATGGATACTACTTGTCTCGAAGATTTGCAGTCTGAGTCGTTATGTTTTGTGATGATTTTTAGTGAGTCATATTTAATTTTGGTTGAAATTGAAATTGGTCTTGTGAAAGGAAAACATGAATAATATGTTCAGTCCAGAATTGTTTTCAAAGCTAAGAAAGTGATACTTTTTGCCTGGGATTATTAACATATAATACGGGAATGAGTCAGTAATTGAATTTAGCTTGTAGGGACTTTACTTTTAGAATTTGGTTTGTAAGTTTTCTTGGATGGCAACATGTAAAATACTTTCAACTTTTATTGTTAGACTGCTCTAATAGAAATTAGGCTAATTTCTACTTGATGAAACTGATACTATACCAACTATTTAGATTAAATGAGGGGTTTAAGCTATGAGCCTAGATACTTGTGGAAGCCCAACTTATCATGTTTGACACAATATGACACCGATAGTCATACTTGATATTTTATGCATACTTATGTTGATCAATATAGCTATCATGTTTCAAACATATGTCACTCTTTTCATATTAGCAATCATGTTTTTGGCTTTTCTTGAGTGGCATATTTGCAGTTATAATATTTAATATGTGAGATTTTAATACAATTTTATTGTTAGTTCTATCATCAAATTTAAACGTAGTTATGTTTTTATGGTATTCATATCCATGTCCTACTTATTAGGAAATGTCGAGTTGTATCTCAATTTCCGTGTCTATGTTGATATCTATATGACTATATCCATATCAAATTTGTTTTTGTTTTATCTCTAGAATTCCATCTATTTGTTTGTGTGATTGTTACATTCTCTTGCAAGTTTTCTACTTTTGGTCTAGTACTTTACTTGCATAAAGTTGTACTAGGAACTATTGAGAAAATCACCCGGGCAAATCCGATCTGATCGTGCACAAATTAACGGAAAAGTAAAAGTAAACGCAAGCCACAAGATGAACACCAAGACTTTACGCGGTTCGACACAAAGACCTACATCCATGGGCGAGAAGACGATCTTTCACTATGAGAAAACAATATCCAAGGATTACAATGGATTAAACCCAAAAACCACGAACCCGTGACCCTTTCATTGCTTCTCTCATACAAGATTGTACACCGAGAGTAACTTGAGAGAAAACCCAAGAGAACAACCCGATAGAAAATCCCTCTTCTCTCTCCTCTCTCTCTCTCTCCCCTTGAAGTAGCTGACACACCCCAAGCCTCTTGTCGCACTCATCTTTCACGTTGATAAGCCCTTGATATATAGGTTTTAGAAACAAGCTAAAGCATCTCTTTCTAATTTAGCTTCCAAACATAATTGGTTTTCTTGGGAACAAGACAACTGTCCCAACAATCTCCACCTCGGCTTGTTTCCCAGCCACCTGAAGATTTTTCGTTGATGTCGTCAGCCCGTTGTCGCCGCAAAGGCGCAAACCACCATTGGCCTTCCGACCCAGCTACACACTATCAAATAATCCTGCTTCTGACTCCTGATTTGATCAACACGGCCAATGCACATGGAGAGGGGTCTCGATCCGTCCTCCCATCACAGGTACCATCACTTTCTCATCGTTGTTTGCGTTCTAGAAACATTTCTATTCACCAACTGCGAAAGAGACCGTACGTGTGCGCACGTTATTACTATGTTTCCAACTAGCCGTCAAGATCTTAGGAACACTAGTCACCGTGCTCCCAACCATATAATAATTCACCACTTCTCTCCTTTCATTAGAACCATATACCCGCTTGTGATTTTCATGACTCCACATGCCACTGAAATCCTGCAACCCCCTAATTCCAACTGGCCAAGTGACATTAGATTCTTTTGCATTTGGGACATACGCCACACCACCCAAAGTATGAACCACTCCATCAATCATCTTGATCTTCACTATCCCAATTCTCGTGATGTCACAAGTAGACCAGTCACCCAAAGACACTACACCCTCCCTTGTCTCCGAGAACGTCTCTTAGTACATACATGAATAGAGCACCTTGCATCTAGAATCCATTCATCATGAGGAGAAGTGTGATTAGCCGTGGAAACTGTGAGCTTGTCCAACCGTTTCGCTCCACTCATCCGTTATGGCCACCACCGTATTCATAGTACCAATGTCCGACTGGTCAGCTCGCTTCGGACAATCCTGCTTGATGTGGTCGTATTCCTTACAACGATAACATTCCACACCCATTCCGTCGACCCAGTATCTTGACATGCTTTTTCCTGATCCCCTGTCAAACACCTTCCTCTTTGATTCTCCTCATGAACAACCAACCCATGCTCTTGACTCCCATAAAAAATATGTTTCTTACGCATGTCATTCGATAAGAGTGACGGCGTGACTTCTTCTAACTTTACTGTATCCTTACCATACAATAAAGTCGTCATCGGGTTGTCATATGAATCAGGAGGCGAAGTAAAAAGCGAGAGGGCCTTGTTTTATTTATTCAACTTTTCATCAAACTTGTGGAGTTGATCTACAAGCCCGTTGAACACCGTAATGTGTTCGAGAAGATTCCCGCCTTTATGCACCTTTAGCCCGCACAACTGCCGCTTCAGATACAATCGATTGGCCGAGTTTTTTGACGTGTAAAGATTTTCCAACTTCTCCTACAATTTAGGCTCTTATTCTTCCATAATGTTAAACAAAACGTTATCTGCCAGACATAATCGAATTTTGCTGACCGCCTTCGACTCCATGTCTTCCCACTCAACATCTGTCATCTTCTATAGCTTCTCTTCATTTCCCTCTTACGCCTTAGACATGCCTTTTTGAACTAAGATCTCCTTCATCCTCATTTGCCATAGGGTGAAACTGCCCTTTCCGTCGAACCTGTAAATGTTGAACTGGGTAGAACTCGATTTCACTGCCATCTCAGATTACTCCGTACTTCTTGGTGTAGCACTCCACCTCGAACGAGAATCTTTCTTGGACAATCTTTCTACCCTTCGACGATCACTGGAACCGCGATCCAAACACAACACCCATGATCACTCCACAAGGCCTCGACGATCACTCCAACTTGAGCTTTGATACCACTTGTTGAGAAAATTCGCTGGGCAAATCTGATCCAATCGTGCACAAATTGACGGAAAAGTAAAAGTAAACGCAAGCCACAAGATGGACACTGAGATTTTACGTGGTTTAGCACAAAGACATGCATCCACGCGCGAGAACACGATCTTCCACTATGTGAAAAACAATATACAAGGATTACAATGGATTAGACCCAAAACCCAAAAACCTGCGACCCTTTACTTGTTTCTCTCATCCAAGACCGTAAACCGAAAGTAACCCGAGAGAACACCCCTGTAGAAAATCCCTTTCCCCTCTCTCGCCTCCCCTCTCTCTTTCCTTCTCTCTCTCTCTCACTCTCCCCTTAAGGTAGCCGACACACACCAAGCCTCTTACCGCACTAACCTGATGCAGATAATAGGCCAAATAAGAGGCATATTTGCCCATTAGGATTTATTTCCATGTTATTTAGTTTCTAGGATTTATATTTCCATGTTTTAGTTTTAGGATTTTATTTTCCATTGAATTTTATTTCCATCCCATTGCCTATATATAGGCCTCTTGTATTAGGGATTTTTAAGTTGGATGATTATTGAATTGAATTGAATTGATATTTCTCTCCTCTACAGATTTCTTCTTCTCCTCTCTTCCCCAGTTCTCTCTTCCCTAAATTCCTCTATTCTTTTCTTTTCCTCTCCTATTCTTCTCTTCTATTCTTCTATTCTCTTATCCTATTCTTCTTCTATTCTTCTATTCTTTCCCTCTTCTTCTACTTCTTCTTCTCTTCTCCCCTAATTTCTTCTTCTTCTTCCCCTATTCTTCTTCTAGTCTTCTCTTTCTATTCTATTCTTCTTCTCTTTTCCCCCCTTTCTTCTATTTCTCTTCCCGATCCTACATCATAACCTTTCACGATGATGAGCGCTTTATATCTAGGTTATGTGAAACAGCCAGTTACTCCAATAGCTTAAGCTGTAGGAGACAGCGTTATTTAATCTTTTATACTTTAATAGCTTGAAGTATGTGTCCTGAGAGAGCCTCGATGTGCAAGACACCACGGGTCGGCTAGTGGTATTGATCGTCATGGAAATTGGAAGGACTCTCTCAGGCACATACTTCAAGGTTCCGAGACATGTACCTCAATGGACTGAAACACCTCGTAGAGTGACTATTTCTATTGCAGGCACGCACCTCAACTGTGATACCTGAACTGAAATAATTAAATGAAAGAAACGAAAAACTGAGGAAAAGTAGGTGGGAGAGCGATAACAAGTGGCTAAATAAGGACTAGAATTATTAGCAAACATCAAAGATCACACGTAACTTTATTAAAAGGAATTGGATATTGTGTAAAAAGGAGTGCAAATGTCAAATATGGGATATCCATATTAACATTGGGGAAAAGAGAGGGGATGCAAGGTAACTATTATGATAAAGACAAAAAATAGAAGGATGCCAAGGTCAAGAGGGATGCATTGTGTGACTGTGCGGCTAGCTATCATTGGTAACCATGCGAGAAAAGCAACAAAGACTAAGAATAAAAAAAATGTGATCTGATAGAAGTCTTTTTTTTTTTAGGTGATGAGAGGATGCGTACGGAGTAAAAGAAGAGTATTAATTTCAGCCCTCTACTTCTATTTAAACTGCCACGTGCAATCTTAGCCTTCTTAGCCTTCTTGCCTCACCATAGCTTCATAGCCTCTTGACTCTGATTGACATGCCTTGTGAAGATGGTCAAGCAGATTTAACATCTATAAACAAAAAAAGAAAAGAGTGTAAACTGTAAAGAAAAGAGTGTCTCCATCGTTCTCCTTGATGAGGAGTTAACATGACGATCCACTAGGCCTCAGATTTGAAGACCTCTTCTCCCTCTTGATGCAATCCACCCATCTCCGATCTGAAATGCAAGACGCCGATCTGGTGAAACCCGGCTTCATGGTACGAAGACCTTCAACAAAACCCCAAAGGAAAGAAGGAGCGCAATGTGCTCGGGCAAACTCAAGGTTGGGTGACGCAGGCAACAGCAGGGCGTCTAACAGGTAAAGAAGATTGGAAATAAAATGTTTAGAAGAGAAGATTAGGGTTTGCGGTGAGCGGAGGTTGGTAATTGGAGGCTGGGTGGACGGCTAGATCGGTCGTCCGCCGGAGAACAATGCTCCCTGGATTCCGATCAGTAGTAGGCCCAATCGTTTTGCTCTGATACCATGTTAAATTATGAGATTATCTATTAATATCGGATGTATTTTCATTAACAGTAAAGGCTGCTTAAATAAGCAATTACAGATAAACACAAGGAGACTAACATAAACAAGATAAAGATAAGATTAGGAAAAGATAAATCTAGGGCGATGATAAATTCGCACCTCCTTTAGGATAATTCACACCCATTTAACATTAAACTTTGTGGCAGACTTTAACGCTTTTTAACGTTAGAGGGGTGCGAATTTATCTTCTCCTTAAATCTAATCTAAACTAATTCCCTAATCTAACCAAACTACCAATCATCTAATCCTAGATGATCCAACGATCAAACTTTGCCGTATCTGATCCCACAAATCTTAACAAGGTTTTAGAAACAACCTAAAGCATCTCTTTCTAATTTAGCTTCCCAACGTAATTGGGTTTCTTGGGAAACAAGGCAACTTTCCCAACAGGAACGTTTTAAGATTTGAGATGGCATACAAGAAGGCTTTTGTTGATCCACCTAAAATGATTGACTGGTTGGAGAAAATTCTCAAAGCAATATTGGAAAGGTTAGATCAAATCATGTCAGTTTTGGATTGACTGTGGATATAACTTGAAAACAGTAATGATGTTGACGGGGAGTTGAGTGACGGTGGATTGCAATTATTATGATTTAAGATAGTTGTGTGATGGGATTCAGTTTTTTTATTGCAAGAACAGGATCAAGACTTAGGAATTAAGTCATGAATGCCAGAATTCCGTCGTAAATGCATGTAGATTTTCTGTATGAAAATATCTTGGATGTATCAAGGTATCGAAATTAATTTATCAATTTTGTTTTGGGATAGGCTACAATGTATACCCAATAGATGAAACCGGTTATAGGGTTTTTGTTGAGTTCAATTGTGCAAGATGCAATTGGCTGGAAGAGAGGTACTTGTTATTGCTTGGTACTTAGTTTAGGCTCTGTTTGTTTTGGATTTTGAGAATTGATTTTGAATACTAAGCAGGCTATTGGACGCAAAATTGCATTTAATTATGAATCCAATAATCTGTTTGGACTCAAAATCAATTCTCAAAATCCTAGACATCCAAGGTCTTAGTTTTCATTTGGACCGAAATACAAAGAAGTGTGATCTTAATTCTTAATGATTGAACACCCCCAATCATGCCCCTCATGGAAATTCATGCAGTATGATGCATGCATGTGTTTTGAAGCTGGATGGAGGAATATAATTTTTGAAAACTGGTTGATCAATCGTTGCAAATTTTTTATCTCATTTATTTTCCTTCAAGTACTCGAGACAAACTTTTCAAAAAAATGGTTATAGGGGTTATGTGCGGCTTACCTCTGTCAGTAACCCACTTGTACCTTATCATCAAAGGGGGCGGATGGGAAAATTTTGAGGGTGAATTTATTAGCAACCAAAATTTATTCTTCTTTAATCATTCTCCAGCATTGTTTGTGAAGATCAATTGGATTGATGGCTTGAATTTTCAGTTCTCTAATTTTAGTGGATTGTTTGTTGATTTTTCAATCTCTATGTTTAGTATTTGTCTATAAATGATGCCTAAGTTTTGTTCCATGCACATTTTTTATACCATTTTGATGCATTCCATTTATTAGTAAATTATTTGTGTGTGTTATCAATGGGATTTCCTGAGTCTTTTCAAACGTAGCTTAAAACATTGGCTCTTAATGATGCAGTACAAAAATGTGAGACCAGACTACTTGAAGAACATTTGGAAGGTTATTAACTGGAAATATGCCAGTGAAGTGTTTGAGAAAGAGTCCTCTTGAGGTAAACCTTCACTGATCTTTACAGCGTCCGGTTACTAAGGGAATAAGTGTCCAACATCGATGCCATTTGTGATGTTACTTGCTTGATACGCGTGTAAGTTTGGATGTTATCTGCTCCTTAAAATCATTTTATAACTGTTGAATTTTTGAACTGTTTTGCATCTCTGAATATCTCCCTTTGTCTCTGATTTAAAGATTGAACGAAATTACAGTAGGCCAGATTCATAGAGACATGGGAACTAATGTAGAGAAATTAAGACTTAACAATCTCTGTCTTGCTTCTCAAACACACACACAGACATACACAATCTGTCTTTCAGCCATTCAAAAAAAAAAAAAAAAAACAATCTGAGTCTTGTGGTTGTGGGGCAAATCCGTTTTAGGCTCTTACCCTTAGGTGGAGAAGCCTACAAGGCCTTCTTACAAAGGTTCGTTGAAACTTAAAAAAGACGGTCAGGGCTTGTTTGGGAACCACGAAAAAATATTCCATGGAATATTAGTGTGGCCAGTTGAGAGAGTGGGGTCTGGGAAGCAAGAAAAAGACTGAAAATAACTGGAAAATGCCTCATTTGAAATAGTGTATTTTTTTTTTTTTTTACGTTTTTTTTTTTTTGGAAATGATAAATGCGCCCCTTTTCATCACATGGGACACCCAACTGCAGTGTACGTGGCAATCAAATCCCTTGATTCCTTCTGACGTGAAGTACATCAGTCCCTCTGCAGTCATTGATACACTTGCTGGGTGTCCCAAGTGATGAAAAGGGGCGCATTTATCGTTTCCTTTTTTCTTTTCTTTTTTGGGATTTGCCATGCTCTCTCCTTGGGCACATTTGGCGACCAAGATTTTTTTTTTCCATGTTAAAACTGGTGTCTCCAAGTGGTGCGAGAGGGGTTGTGCGGGTGAAGTTGCTAAAAATCAAGGAACTAGCGTCTCCGAGTGGTAGAATTGGCTAAAAATTAGGAAACATCACCCTCAACTCCACTCGGACACCGATTTATCATGAAAAAAAATGGGAAATGATAAATGCGCCACTTTTCATCCCTTGGGAGTTGGGACACCCAGCAGTAGTGTATCAAAGACTGCAAATGGGCTGATGTACTTCACGTAAGAAGGATTCAACGGATTTGATTGCCACGTGCACTGCAGTTGGGTGTTCCATGTGATGAAAAGGGGCGCATTTATCATTTCCTGAAAAAATTCGTGTGCCCTTTTATGTCTCCCCTCGCTCTTTGTTAGCTTTTCTTTCACAATTGGGCCCATGAACATTACATGGAATAATTTTTCACGGCTGCAAAGCATGACATTACGCTACTAAATGCACCTGGCCAGACTAGTTATGTCCCTAATCTATCATGGATTGGAAATCACAATCAAGGACTCCAAATCTCTTACAATACTCGGACAAAAGGTAAATACAGCCTAGGAATGACAACAAAGCAATGCAATTTAGATTTTTGAAGTTAAGTCATGTATGCATCATATTATAGTTAAAAGATTCGAAAATTTGAAAACTTTACACGACTCGAATTATGCCAAGTAGAACTCAAATTCAATTTTCCAAGGCTCCGCTTCTTAGTTTCTTTCATGTAAAATGGGCATGAAACAAAATTTATGCCCATCTCCACTTAAAAACTGGGTAAATTTTGTGTTAGGACATGAACCATATTGATGCCACCATATAGTTCCTCTTGTTTTATATTAGACACTGTTTCCTTATTTTAAACTCTGACGCATAATAAAGCAAACACATCATCTTGATATAAAGGGAATTGTTAGGTCCATCGCAAAAGGCATTTTGCGACTGGTCTGTCACACGTTAGACCAGCCACCTCGTAAATGGAGATAAAAAAGGTGTTGTCTTCATTCAGGAGGTGGCTGGTCTGACATGCGACGCGAAATGCCTTTTGCAATGGACCCTAGCAAATCCCTAATATAAATTTAGGGAAATGATAAATGCGCCCCTTTCCATTGCTTCAGAGATAGTTAGCACAGCTCCGTTTTAAATGGCGTTTGTTTTTTTTTTCAAAAAACACGCCATTTAAAACTTTTACAACGAATAAAACTCTGTTTTTTAGGATTAGTTTTAAACGTTTTAAACATGTTTTTTTTTTTTTTGCCAAATTTTCAATTTTACCATTTTGTAAATGACAAATTTCTAAACTCATTGTCTTGTGTTTCTGTTTTTTAACTAAGTTTTTTTGAACCAATGGCGTATTAAACTCGAATTTTTCCCTTCCCGTTTTTTTTTTTTTTTGCCAAATCATGTTTTACTAACTATGCTTCGGACCTATCTACACTGTATCTATGACTGCAAAGTCGCTGATGTACATCACGTGGGAAGGAATCAAGGGACCTGGCATCGTACACTGCAGTTGGGTGTCCTAAGTTATGAAAAGGGGTTCATTTATCATTTCCCTAAATTTATTTATCAACTAAGGTTGTGTGAAGGCAACTCTGGAGATAATGACTTCAGCCTCTTTTTTAGGTGAGGTGAATAAAAATAGAATCCCTAAATCTTGTTCGGCTTTCCCAACCCACCCAGGTCCGTTTCCAAGGGCACGTTTGGCTGCCAAGAATTTGTTTTCATGACAAATCGGGCATCTTCAAGTGTGAAGACCCTGAAAATAAGGAAACTAAGGTCCCGGAAACGATGAGAAGCATTGCTGAAATCACCCTAAATATCAATAAGAAAACTGCTAAAAAGATGAGCTTATACTCTGCTGAGGGGCGTCTTCTCCCTCTTGTTTGAATAGGCTTCGTGTCAACGCAGCAGACACTATCTCCATGAAAAGGAGTCTATTGAGCACGTCGCTCTGGAATTTTAGGGGCGAACTTCCACTCTTTGCCGAGTGTGCAAAATGACCTTGTGAGGAGTTGGCTGCAATGAGTGGGGTCAATGGGAGGAGTCATTGCTCTAGAATGCTTATGAGGCCGAGGCCACAAGTGGGCGACTTCTCCATTATCTCTCCTTCGCGATCAACTGGAATGGAGTGAACTAAATTAAAATCTAAGTGCAACGTATGAACTATAAAATGTTAAGGGAGATGATAAATTCGCACCCACTGTAGGATAATTTGCACCCCTATAACGTGAATTATGGCAGACTTTTAACGCTTTTTGACACCAAATCATGTTAAAAGGGATGGAATTATCCTACAGGGGTGCGAATTTATCGTCACCCAATGTTAAAATACGGTGAAGATTGTACCACACGACACACCTGGGTCGACTAGTAGACGTTATTTTGGTGCACTCCTCGCAGGTACGGGCAGCGTGATCCTTCAATGGATGGTAGCTCGGTGGCTTATTTAGGGCTTCTCGAACACACAGGGTTTTGTTCGGTTGTGTTTTCCTTAGTTTTAGCGTACGAAGGTTGGCAAGTTTTCCAGAGTTTTCAGGATTTTTCGCAGATAAGTTCTTCTGTCCTCTTATATTTGTGTATTTGTGTGCGCGCGTGTTGTTGTTGTGTGTGTGTTGTGGGGGGGGGGGGGGGGGGGAGGAAATCATTTGCCTAAATTTATCAACCAAAGGTAATTCTGTCCTAAAACAAAGGGAAACTAGCATTTTTATGTAAGTTACCAAACACGAAAGCAATTAAAAGATGAATGGCCGTATGAACACGTTAAGGTGGTACTATAGAAGTAACACCCTTATATTTGATCCAACAACAGCTTCTTAAAAAGTGAGCTGCTGTTGGATCAAATATCAACGAATGGGATGATGAGTGCGTGTTTGTACGGCCATTCACTATATAATTTCTCCCATACATGATTTTTTTTAAAGAATCAGAATTAGAACCAAAAGTAAAATCAAGAATCAAAATCAACATCAATAAGTGATTCGTTTTGGTTTTTGGGAGTTGATTTTGTCAAAATTGATTATTGGAATCAAAATTAAACGCAATTTATAGTCTAATAGTCAGTTTGGACTCAAAATCAATTCTCAAAATCCAAAATGAACACTTTTTAGTCCAATAATAATGTTTTTTTGACTCAAAATCATTCCTCAAAACCGCAGACAAACATGGCCTTAATGTATCTAAAGGAAAGGAAAAAGCTTTAGGACTGACTAATCGACTCATCATGATCGAGATCAATCCTAATCATCAATTTTTGAGTCCCACATAGGAACATGTATGTTTTATTAAGACCGTTGATCTTATAGCATTTCACGAGAGGGCCTACAAGGTCCCGGTCCAATGCACAAATGGCATCTCATTAGCAAGATAAAGGCCAACAAAAATAAAGGATTTAACATTTCTTAGAAGAAAAATAATGAAGCTTTACGCATCAAGGTTCTAGGGTCATAGGAAGATCTTAACCCTATGATCTATTGAGGTTTCCATAATGTGCAGCATCATATAGATCGGAGGGTTAAGATCATTCTATGAAGATGACTTATTGGGGTGCGTTACAACATATTTATGTGGTGGCCCAACAAACGAATGGTTTGGATCATTATATAAAGTGAGCCCCACTCTATGTTTTTGAAAAATAGACTTTACCCCAATACACCATATAAAATCTCGTAAAGTGATAGCCAAAAAACTCCCAAATGTGTCACCTCCCCAAGTCACACACAAGGCCTGGGAACACAACAACGCCGTTGTTGACCCCGATCTGAGAAGGACGAGTGCCGAGGACACGAGATGACCTACAATCCTCAAAGATCTCCACATGTGAAGGAGAGCTCTACCAAGGAACTCTCAAAATAAGTGACACTCTCATAGCATAGTATGAGTGGCGATACAGAATGAATGAGATACCTCTTGATCCGAAGTCAATGCTCGAAACCAAGACGCACCTAAAATAACTCAGAGTCGCCATCCATGGATACGCCATGGAACAAAAAATAAATGCTCTGTTTGCAATGGATAACCAGAGATACAAAAGGTCCGTGCCTGATGACGAATGGAGAAGGTCCGAAGAGCACCCCCAATTCGCCCGAGTGCGAACACTTGGTCTCCCATGCCATTTATTTATTAACTTTGAAGAGTTTTGGGTGAAAATCATGTGAAATGGGAACAAATATTCCCGAGGAAAACGTCTACCTAAACATACATGACCCGGGGATAATAAGCACATACAAAATAAATAAAAGAAGTGTGTCACCTAAGCATTGCTAGATTATAAGTGACAAGTCTAATGGGTGTCTAAGTTCTGGTGGACAAACACATGCATGCTACAGCTAAAGGTATAAGGTCTGCCCAGGAAGGGAAGAAAGCACAGCAAAATACACAGCATGACAACACAACAAATCCTAAGACTCTAATGATTGAGATGGTCTGATGTTCATCCAAAGAAGCCTACGTATCCCCGCCTCCACGAGAATCAGAGCAACGTAGTTCTTCACACCTATTCTAAGCTATGATGCCTAAGACATCTAAACCTCTATCGTAGACTCGATCTAAAAGACCGGACTAGTTATTAAAGCTTCTTGAGCGATCATTTAGATTCCAGTGAATTGTGAATTTTAGGACACCCTATATGCCCTAACTAAATGCAGGTTGGCCCTAAGCTAATGCAGGTGGTTCCTACAACCTATGTATAACTATGCTGTGTTTTCTAAGGAAAACAAAGGGCGGACTAGCGCATCCTATTCTAGTCATCAGTCGGCGATGTGGATCGCCAACTGACCGGACGGAGGCGTTCCTATAACTCTAGGACAAACCCTTAACTCTAAAACAAGCACAAACAAGCATACAACAAAACAAAGACCAAACCCTAACTCTAAAACTCTCTATCTAGGACAAAGTCCTAACTTTAGAGGAAGATTTTTCTAAAATAGGTTTATGAAATATTTTTATACTTTTTAAAGAGTTTGAATGATTTATTTACAAAGTTTGGCTGGACTTGGGATAAAGATCCCAAGATGCACTACGTACCTCGTGGAAGATGATCAAGCCAACGTAGTTCGAAAACCGAACTCTTCGAAAACCGAACTCTCCTAACTACCATTAAAGCAAACACTTCAAATGATTTAAGGCTTTTAATGTTTTCAAATATTTTTTTGAATTTTAAGATATTTTCAATGTTTTTGGATTTTTAAATGCTTCAATATTTTTTTTTAGATTTTTAAATGTTTTAACATGTTTTAAATTTCTGATGTTTTTGAGTTTTAAAATATTCAAAGTTTTTGTAAATTCAAATGATTTCAATGCTCTTGTGATTTTAAGATTTTAATGTTTATGGATTTTTAAAATTTCAAAAGCTTTCACCGTTTTGGTCAAAGGCCAAAGGGAACACACAAAGCAACACCCTAGGGTAAAACCCTTAGGGTAAAGGGGAAAACCCCCAAATCAACAACTAAGTATTCCAAAACAAGATGTAACAATCCACAAACAAGTAAACAATTATCGCAAGAACAAAGAAATTAACCTAAAATCTCAAGCGAGCAAAGCTCTAATAAGACTGAGCTAGTCTTTAACAAAGAAGAAAGACTACAACTCTAAAGGAGAAACTCCCAGCTACCAAAACCAAAGAAGGGGTGCAAGTGAGTCAATGACTCTCTAATGACGCTACCAAAATTTGAGGGGAAATAAGCTAGGACTCTCTCCAGAAGAAAGGGGGGATTTAACATGAGGCTAGGTAAGCCTCCTAAAAGGGGAATTCTCTAAATGAGACAAGGCTTGTCTCCAAACAAGGACTCTATAAATGAGGCAAGGCATGCCTCTTATGAGAAAACTCCCTACCAAACTAAGGTAACCTTTCTAAGGGCGGGCTCCAATCGACAAGGCATGTCTTCAAAGAAGGTCTACCTTAATGAGACAGAGTGTGTCTCCTAATATAATGCACTAATGAGACCACAATGGTCTCCTAAATGAGGGCTCCAGATGACTCTTTCATTGCTAGGCCTAGCAATGAATGGGGCTACTAATATCTAAAAGGTGTCTAAAAGACTAGGCAAGTCTACTATACAAAGGAGGGGAATGCTACTTGGACTGAGCAAGTCCCCTAAGGATGGGCATGGGCTAACGCCTTCATCGTCCCCTGCAATGATAAGTTAGATATCTAAACAGCTAGATTATTCTACAGCCCAAGAGAATATCTCACATGCCAACATATGAGACAAATACTATGGAATTAACACATAGTAAGATAGATGTTATCATTAAGAAAATGCTGACATCACTATGATACACACTTTCAGTTCAACTGTCATAAATGCATCATGAACTCGGAAATAAAAGGCGTACCTATATGACCATTAAAATACAAAAGTAGAAAGACATTATTAATGATGCACCAGCTTTAGAGTGTGATAATAAACAATAATTTCATGTGCAGTATGCTAGAAAAAAAGAATAATATTTTACTGAACGTATTACTGAACTTTCCACTCGGGCAAGTTCAAACAAAAGAATTGTCAACTAAATATGTACCTAGATACCTTACAAGTTGGGTCTTAACAAAATCTTACCAGGACCATTTGAATCCTTCTACGAGATAGTAGATAACATCATATTATCATGCCAAACTTCTAACTCCATACATAAAAGAAAACTGAACCAGCTTACAATTAAAGACTAAATGCAACTTACAGACATGACTTAATCTAAAACATCCATCAAAAATCAAAGCTAGATAATAAACCACACGGAGATAATACACTTTATCTACATATTATATGCATCCAAATCCTTCAGAATCAAATAAAGACTTAACACCTAAACTAGGCACAACTATCAAATATAATCAAGCTGACACTGATCTTTCACACAAAGGATGATTTCCAGCACATATAAAAACAATGATTATGTACATAACTACGAGCATCCAATTTCAAGAGCCCGAAGAAACATTTATCATTTGAATTTCCATTCAAATGATAGAATTCTATAGAATCAGTCAGGCACTTAAAAATCAAACAGTAATGAAAAAAAAATCTAATCATCTAATTAGGAATACAATCCTCAAGTCATATGCAACACATACTAAGGTGAAAAGGTAGAAGCATGCATAAATTTTCCTGAGAAACATGAAACGTATAATAACACCATGAATATTCTAAAATATGTACAGCTCTTACCTATCTCTCTTGATGAAAAAAAAAAAAAATATATATATATATATATATATATATATATATATATTTTCATAGATCCACAGATCATAGTAAGAAATTAGCAGATCCACCTAGTAAATCAACTGTCAGCTAGATCCTTAAAACGTCCATTCACTTATAAAAACTCCCAAAATTTATCTCCAAATCTCCAGTCATTTACCAATAGCAAATTACAATAAACAAAACTTGAGAGAATAAAGACTCTTATTAACAAAGTAAGACTCAATTCAGGTCGCCATTTCCATTCAAAACAATAGTGGCATAGATAATTATAAAATCTTCAAAAATAATCACTGATAAGCAAGATCCTATAATAAGAAAAACATAAGAAAATCGGATACAAGAGCTATATACAACAATCAATACAATTTTTAGAAATCTGGGTGATTCTAACAACAAATCCTCCAGCTATAGCAAAAATTGTAACTACTCATGCACAATCACTATGGATTTGGTAGGAATGGGGTGAGGGTTGCAGATGGTGGGCGGCTAGAGGTGGAGGATAGTGGCTGAGACGGAGATGGTATGGGTGAGATGAGATGGGTTCTAGGTGAATGGAGGAGTGGATG
This sequence comes from Tasmannia lanceolata, assembly GCF_043159265.1. Lineage (NCBI taxonomy): Eukaryota > Viridiplantae > Streptophyta > Magnoliopsida > Canellales > Winteraceae > Tasmannia > Tasmannia lanceolata. Next base: position 36,615,141 of record NW_027518700.1, on the reverse strand, counting down.
AAGAGATGGAGGTTGTTGGCCGGAGAGAAAGAGGATAAAAATGGGTTTCAAAGGCTTGAAAACAGAGATGAGAGGTGGCTGAGGGATGGTGATGGTGGAGGGTTTAGGATAGTGGTAATAGAGGTGAGGGTTTGGGTGTGAAGATGAGGTGGCTGCTATGGGGAGGGAAATGGGGTCGGATTTGAAGGGGTTTGGTCAGATTTAATGGGGCTTGGTCGGATGAAGATGGGGTTAAGAAAAATGGGTTGGACAGTGATAGAGAGGAGGAGATGAGGGTGGGTTTTAAAATGGGTTTAAGGTCGAATATGGGGTTTGATGGTGGTGGCTGGCCGAAGTTAATGGAGATGGGGATAGAAGGAGATGAAGATGGGGGTCGGTGGTGAGGGTTGATCGTGGAAAAGAAGATGGTGATAGGGTTGGAAAAGGTGGAGGTGGCTGTTAATGGAGGGGTTGGCCAGAGAAGATGGTCGGAGGTGATGGATGGTGGCTCTCCTTTTTCTCCTTCTCTCTCTCTCTTTCTCTCCCTCTCTCTGCTACCTCTTACGAAAATGAAGAAAAAAGAAAAACCTCAATCCCTTGATTCGATGGTCTTTCTATAAGACCAAAAATTTGCATCCCTCTTCTCCCCTAGACAGCCATCTCCAGTGCATTTTATACCATTCCTAACTTACAAAGGGGGGGGGGGGGGCGGGGGCGGGGGGCTCGGGTAAGACAAGGTGAGCAAAAATAATGACATATTCCTCTCCTTTTTCTTTCTTCAGACAGCCCAATCTAGTGCATTTAGATCACTTTTTATACTGGCAGGGGGTGCCCAAGAAAATAACAAAAAGGGAGACTTTAAAAAAAAATATTATCTTTCCTTTGATCCCAACCCTTCAAATCACCTTTTTGTTCAAGGGTTGGGATCAAAGGAAGCCTAACCACCTAGGAAGCTTCCAAGGAAGCTTCCTAAGATGCCTCCTAACTAATCCTAGTCCTAAGCCTCTCACTAACCTAGCTTAGGGCCTAATGGTGACTTGGAGGGGAAGAAAAGCATATTCACTATTTATAAAATTGCCCTGCTCTCGGATAATGCACCCCCTAATTATGATACACATTAATCTGCACGCCTGCATATCCTCTTGGACAGCCCACCACAGCAAAGTTGAACTGGTTTTTCAGGTTCAAGCGCACTCCCTTCTCTGGCTAAATCGCCACCCTTATATCTACACTACACTACTCTACAAACTTCGCTCGTTTGCTAGGCAAATCGAGACGAATTCCGATGAAATTTTATGGGGACCTAAATGAGACCCTAAACTATTCTAAGAATAAATTAGGGACACTAAAACACTAGTGTGATAGGGTTTCTATCCTAACGACGCTAAAAGGGTTCGGTCAAAATGGGGTGTCTACGGATGCCCCTCTTTGGCAGAGCGTGTACAACGCGTGAATGCCAAAGCTGAACAGACAACATATTTTGGCTGACCCGAAAGCAAAAGGGAGATAACCTCTCACTGACCCTTAACTCAGTAATCACAACATCTCAATGAGATAGCCTCTCTCTAATACTCACGACTTAACTATCTAAACCAGTACGCAAGGACTCTATTAAAGTAAGCAGACACAAAACACAAACATACTCTTTTATCTCTAAAACAAAGCTTTATGAAAATGAACACGATGAAATTACTCAGAGAATGTAAACCATTATTCACGCAAATATAAATCAATCACTCAACAAATGTGAATCAACTACTCAAGGAGTCTGCAACACTCAAAAAGTCCAAAACAATCACTCAAAGAGTATGTGACACTCTGAGAATCCAAAGCAAACACTCAAAGAGTTTGCGACGCTCAGAGATTCCAAAACAAACACTCAAAGAGTCTGTAACACTCAGAGAGTCTCAAAACAATCACTCAAAGAGTCTGTAACACTCAGAGAGTCTCAAAACAATTACTCAAAGAGTCTTCAACACTCAGAAAGTCCAAAACAATCACTCGAAGAGTCTGCAACACTCAAAGAGTCCAAAACAATCACTCAAAGAGTCTGTAACACTCGGAGAGTCTCAAAATAAACACTCAGAGAGTCTCAAAACAATCACTCAAAGAGTCTGTAACACTCAGAGAGTCTCAAATCAATCAATCAAAGAGTTTATAACACTCCGAGAATCCAAAGCAAACACTTAAAGAGTCTCAACCACCCGAAGAGTCTGTAACACTCAAAGGGTCTCAACTATTCAAAGAGTCTCAAATCAATAAAGAAAATGCTAAATTGTCCCAAATGAACCCAGGTTTATATGCCCGTGATGTAACACGGTTCCATATAAATCCAGACTTGTATGCCCGTCATGCAACACAGATCCATACAAACCTCCTCGCAGATATGCCTGGCTCCTAACTTGTTAGGTAGGGACACATTACGGATACTCAATGAGTCTGTAACACTTAGAGAGTCTCAAACCAAACACTCAAAGAGTCTGCAACACTCAATGAGTCTTCACCACTCCATGAGTCTGCAACACTCAAAGAGTTTCCCCCTCTTTTTTTTTATTTACCAAAGCAACACTAACCAAAATACTCAAAGAATAAGAATCTAGCAAGTACACTAATCAATTTCACCGATGAAAAAAGTCATTTCTCAAAGAGAATAATAAGAATGCATGATCTTTACCAAAGACCAAACTCAAGCAATTTTAACAGAGTTTTTCAGGTTGTAACCCTTTTTCAAAAGATGTAGAGCATTTCTACGGAATTTTAAAGATGGCAGAAGTGAGCTTTAGACTCCGCCGGGGATAAGATTTTTGAAAACTTAACTCCAAAAGGAAAAAATCTCGACGGGGGAGCTTGAACTAAAAGAGTGTGTTCAAACTTTTCTAGTCTCTATTTGAGGAGAATGTCCATCTCAAATATCATTGTGTATTGCCCCTAGTATGATTACTTCCATAACCAAATTCATTGGAGAGCAACACAAGAAAAATAGGCCGAAGGCTTTCATTAATGCACACTTGGGGTTACAAAGTTTTCTGATGAACACTTGGGCTTGAAAAGCTTTTCAAAAGTACAAGAACATGGTTCTGCTCAAAATCTTCTGCTTCATCACTGCCATCTGCTAATGCTGGAACTGGGCTAAAAGCCTATCAACCTCTGAACTCTGCTCTGCTTTGTATTTGTTCATAGGAGCCACAAATTCTCTGCTTCTCTGAGTTTTGAGTTTTTATCACCCCAGCTTTGGGAGGAATACTGACTAAACAGTTGTCTGAAAACTGACTTCGGCTCGACAAAAGAAAGACTTTGACAAACAACAAATGAGGACATTGACGGACACCTGACTCAAATACCAAGATAGACTGAAATCTGCTTCTTAGGCTGATAAATGTTTTAAAATGGTTAAAAGTCCACCACTCTTAGAGTCTTTTGAATAACGTGTTTAAAGGCGTTTCATTCCTCTTTTCGGAATTTCCGTCATGGTTATTATCCCTTCAGATTGCTCGGTTTCAACCTCTCTAACTCAAAGAGTACCAAAAGAAGTCTTGATGGTGTTTACTCAGACTTTGAGAAGGTGCCAAAGGAAACTGAAAGTTTAGCTAGCTCTTTAAAGCTATGTCCTCTCTACATGAAGTCGCTGCCATGACCAAATCGCCTTTTTAGGTTTTCGATTCGGCGAACTGCATGCCTTAATTTTTGCCTGGAGAGTCTGCCCTTGCAGAGTTTTTATCCAGCAGGCTCAGCACCCTTATTTTTGCCTAAACCGCCCTTTCAGGTTTTCAGCTTAGCGGGTGAATGACCCTAACTTTTGTCTAGACCGCCCTTGCGGGATTTTAGTCTAGCGTGTTTAAAACTCCATCATTTTTCTTTCTTTCTGTTTCTCTACAAACCGGGGCCTAAAATACACCAGAAAGGCTTTCAGGTAGGCTTAGGTTCAAAAAGGTTAGACTTTGGTATCTTTGCATGTATTTGGACCAAATCTGGACCCTCCAGACCGCCTACGTATCCCCAAAAAAATTGGGAATCAGGTCTCGCGTAGTTCGGGTTTAAAATCTTTTATGACGAAAGTCATAAAAGATGCCCCTAGTTTAAGTTTGACAAGAAAACTTTGATTTTGCTTTTGGCTTAAAAGTGCTTTTAGCAGAAAGGGTTTTTCATCATTCATTTTTTTTAGGCCCAAAGGGTTTGCAAATGGTTTAAAAACATTTGGGATATTGGCTTGAAGCTCAAATCGTCTAATGATGGCCTCCTGGTGTCCTTAAGTATAATATTTCTTTAATTGATATAGGTTTGTAGGTTCATTTAATTTTTCACAATTTTCATTGAGGAGTCTTACGACTTTTCCAGGCAGGACTTCATCAACAATGTAAGGACCAGACCAGTTTGATCTGAACTTTCCTCTTGGGAAACACTGGTGCCCTGTAGGACTTCAAGACAAGATCTCCAGGCTTCAAATCTCGCACACGAACTTTCTTGTTGAAAGCTCTCTCAATCCGTCTCTGATATCCCTGGATATGATACAAGGCTCTCAGCCTCTTCTCATCTATCATCTGCAGCTCATCATGTCTGGCCTTCACTCATTCGGACTCTGGCAGGTTAGCCTCCATCATCACTCTCAAGGAGGGAATTCTTAACTCAACAGGGAGAACAACTTCCATTCCGTACACTAAAAAATATGGAGTTACACCTGTTTAAGACCTGATCGATGTCCTATAAGCCCATAAGGCATAAGGAAGTTTGTTCGACCAGTCCTTATATATCTCAGTCATCTTACTGATAATGACTTTAATATTCTTATTCACAGCCTCTACAGCCCCGTTTGTTTGAGGCCTGTAAGGAGATGACTTATGGTGCTTGATTTTAAATTCTTCACACAGGTGTAACACCTCTTTCTTGAAATGTGATCCATTATCTGAAATCAACTCATGAGGTACTCCATATCTGCAAATTATATTGGTAGGATGAACTTTGCAACTGTATTCGAAGTGATGGAAGCATAAGATGCAGCTCTATCCACTTCGTAAAGTAGTCGATGGCAACCAAAATATACTCATGCCCGTTGGATGACTTCGGAAATACTTTCCCAATGATATCTATTCCCCATACTGAAAACGGCCATGGCGAAGTCAGATAGTGCAATTTTGAAGGAGGAACATGAATAAGATTAGCATAAACTTGGTACTTGTGGCACTTCTTCACGAAAGCAAAGCAATCGGCTTCCATAGTAGGCCAATAGAACCCAAGTCTCAAAATCTTTCTGGATAACATTTTCCCATTCATATGAGGTCCACAAACACCTTCATGAGTCTGCTCAATGAGTTCTGCAGCTTTATCTTCATCAACAAAAAGGAGTTGTATGCCATCAAATGACCTTCTGTACAGCAGCTCTTCACCGCAAATGATGAAATTAGCAGCTAACTTCTGACGAGTCTTCCTTTCTTTTCTTGAAGCTTCTAGAGGATGTCCCTTGTCCGAAATGAGATTTCTGATATCTGTGTACCAAGGTTTCCCATTTGGACATCTGGCTAAAATTTCTATAACATTCACATGCGCAGGGGCCCACTGTAGTCGGACGGCTAGCGGTTGAACTTCCATTGTAGCAGAAATATCTAACATCGAGGCCAAAGTAGCCAAAGCATCAGCAAAATGATTTCTGGTCCTTGACAAGTGAGTAAGTGTGACGTTCCTGAATTTCTTTACCAGAGATTCCAAACACGTATTATAAGGGATCAGTCTATCTTCTCGATTTTTCCATTGTCCATTAATCTGGCAAATGATCAAAATAGAATCTCCAAACACATCGATGTCTTGAATCTGCAAAGCCAAGGTTACTTTGAGTCCGGCAATACAAGCTTCATACTCTGCCATGTTGTTGGTGCACTCAAACTGCAACTTGATAGAGATAGGAATATACTCTTTTAGAGGGGATACAAGCACAGCTCCTACTCCCTGTCCTCGATTATTGACAGCTCCATCAAAGTACATAAGCCACCTAGTACTCAGAGTTTCTTCTTCAATATCCATTATCTCTTTGTAGGGAAAATCTGCCTTCAAGAATGCATTTTCTTCTACAGGAGCGTCAGCAAACTGCTCTGCAATAACCCGTCCCTTTACCGATTTCTGAGTGACATAGGTGATATCAAACTCAAACAATAACAACAACCACCTTGCAGTCCTTCCTGTAAGGGCGGGTTTCTCGAACAAATACTTTAACGGATCCATCCGTGATAGTAAAAGAACCTTATTTGACAGCAAATAATGTTTAAGCCTCTGGGTAGCCCAAACTAATACTAGACATGTCTTCTCCAAAACTGTGTACTTTAATTCATACTCCAGCATCTTCTTGCTGATGTAGTAAATAGGCCTCTCCTTTTTAGTTTCTGGATCTTGCTGAGCGAGCATGCAACCCATCGTTATATCCGTGATAGACAAGTACAACAACAACGGCTGGCCCGGAATGACAGGCGATAGAACAGGGGGTAAGGATAGGCATTGCTTAACTTTTTCAAAGGCCTCCTGACATTCTGCATTCCACTTCTTCGAGGAATTCTTCTTCAGAAGCCTGAAAATGGGTTCACACGTCATCGTCAGATGAGATATGAACCTTCTTAGAGACTGAACCTTGCTAAGGAAACGTCGGATTTGCTTTTCTGTTTTAGGCTACTGCATTTCTTGGATCGCCTTGATCTTTTGCGGGTCCACCTCTATTCCTCTTTCGCTGACCATAAACCCCAAGAGTTTTCCTGATGTAACGCCAAATACACATTTGCTCGGGTTCAGGCGAAGCTGATACTTCCTGATCCACTCAAAGAACTTTCTTAGGACAACAGTGTGTTCAGGCCGAGTCTTCCCCTTTATGATCATGTCATCTACGTAAACTTCGACCTCTTTATGAATCATATCGTGTAGAAGAGTTGTAGCGGCTCTCTGATATGTAGCACCAGCATTTTTCAAACCAAACGGCATCACCCTGTAGCAATAAGTACCCCACTGAGTAATGAACGCTGTCTTCATCATGTCTTCAGGTGCCATCTTAATCTGATTGTAACCTGAGAACCCATCCATAAAGGATAAAAGAGCATGTCCAGCAGTGTTATCCACCAGGAGATCAATATTCGGAAGAGGAAAGTCATCTTTAGGACTTGCCTTGTTCAGGTCTAAAAAATCGACACATATTCGAACTTTTCCGTCCTTTTTAGGCACCAGTACAATATTTGCAAGCCATTCAGGATATTCAACTACTTGGATAAATTTTACTTCTAACAGCTTCTTTACTTCTTCATAAACTTTCAACTCCCATTCAGTTTTGAGTTTTCGGAGTTTTTGCTTCTTTGGTTTAGCATCAGAGATTAAGGGTAAGAGATGCTGAACAATTTTCCCACTTAATCCTGGCATGTCATCATATGACCAAGCAAAAACTCCTTGAACTCTTTAAGCAGGGTGATCAATTCATTGCGCTCCTCAGGAGATAAAGTTTTGCCAATGCGAATCTCCCGAGCCGAGGTTTCATCACCGATATTCACGGTCTCAATTTCCTCTTCAAGCGGTTTTGTCTGGCGACTCTCCTCCTGTTGAATCATATGTCTGATTTCAGGGGGAGTTTCGTTAGCATCCTTGTCAGAGGGGGAGTCTTGGTAGTTATCGTTAAGATTATCAGATTTTAAAGCAGATTCAGTAGATGAAATAGAAATAGAGACAGGAATGTACAAAGAAGGAGAATCCTTTATTTCATTGAAATTTGAATCAAGTACATCAGAAGATGAATTACCCTCATCGGGGTTTACAATGAACTTTGGACTCATTTTTACATACTCAATGGATATGTTGACAGCAGTGTCAACTGACTCAGAACTATGTGAGAAAACAGCATCAGACGCTTTATTAGGAATAACCTCTAGCTCAATCTCGCCAGAAAAAGGACACCACCGACCTCAGGGGAATAGTCCTCTATGGTACTTGCATCAAAAGGCTCATTAGAAGAAATAGACTCTGAATCAAACTCGGAGACTGACACATACTTACGGACAACTAACTCTTTTGAAGGGATACGATTGTACTGGAAAATAACCTGGGGTAGGACTTGAGAAGTCCAGTTAGTCAGAGGTTCCTCAGCCGGGGTGATAAGGCGAGTTGGGTCTAGTACCAGCGAGCTCCTGCCAATCATGGCCACAGTCTGTGACCCTTCTTGGAAAAGTGAATTCAGATGGCTTGGCTCCATGAGGTCAGCCCAGTCAATCTCAGACTCTATCTCTGTAATTTGCGCCGTAGATCTAAAAGGATCCATCCATAGGCCTGACCGGAAATCGTCACCCATCAGCTCATCTTCTAACTCAAGATCAAAGAAAATATCGAATCCCGGAAGCATCTGCCCTGTACTCTCATCCAACCAAAACTCTGTAAAGCCACAGAAAGGAAAGGCTGCGCCTTCTTTTCAGAATCGGCCGTTCATTTTCAAATCAATAGGTGCCATTGGTAATCCCAACCCACGGCGACGGTTTTCTGCCCATTTCAGCATTAACTGCTTCATCTCTCTGATTTCTTTCTCTGTACGTTTGTATCCCAACCCGAACAAACCATTGAATGCTTTGAACACTGGAAACTCAGTCAAACCCTGATGATATTTGCCTAATCTAGCACCTGATATGTACCCTTGTCGGCGAATCATCCTGATGACATTCGAATTCGTGCTGGTTAGGAAACAAATTTTCTCATTCATAGCCTCTTCGAAAGTGATCGCAGTCACTTCTAATGAAAACCCAGTCAAACTTACATCTTCGGCCTTTCCCGCAGTCAAGTCTGGAGTAATCTACCCTATCTCAAGGTCTGGATCCCCCTTTACAGTTATCACTCTGTTCCTGCGAATAAACTTCAGCTTTTGGTGAAGAGTAGACGAAACAACCCCGACCTTGTGCATCTACGGACGGCCAAGTAACAATAGGAACGAAGCCTTAATATCTAAGACTTGGAATTCTATCTCAAAGTCCTCTCCTCCGATCTGTATCTCAGTGACCAAAGTCCCGATTACATTTCTGCGAGTGCCATCGTACGCCAGAATACCCTGCTTAGATGGGATGAAGTCTTCCAGACCAAATCCAAGGGTTGTCGCAGTACTCAGTGGGCAGACATTCAGAGCCATTGACGACCAATACCTTTGGCACCTTCTTCTTATTAGAAATGACTGTAATTTTAAGAGGTTTGGTATGGTCTCGGCCCTCAGGAGGTAAATCGTCATTAGTTAATGACAAAGTCTTTGCTGCTCTAGCCATGGCTACGAGACTGACAAGCTCATCGGGTGAGGTGTTAACAGAGACTTGTGCTGCATTAAGCTCTCGAAGGACTAGCTTTCTGTGCTTTGATGAGGCCATGAGTAAACCCCATACTGAGATATTAGCCTGAGTCTTTTTCAGCTACTTTAACAAGCTTTCATGTTCTTTGTCTGTGCTCATTTTGTTCTGCCTTTGATTTCCTGTATTTCTCGCAACCTCTGCCGGATTTTCTACACTCAAATCTGGAGGTTTGAATACTCGCCCACCTCGGTTATGTGACGCATCTCGTCACACTGATCGTCTAGCAACAGCAGTTCATCTTCCTCCATTCTGCAAACATATGGTGCATTACTGACATTTTCCTTTTCAAAGTCTTCCATCCCTAGAACATAAGTGGCTCTCTTTGTTTTTTCCATACCATCATTCTGAAGTGCATAAGACTGGGATGAAGATGATTCAGCAAGTTCAGCGTCGTCAAACGACAGCACATAAGGCTCTTTTTCTTTGAAATCTTTGAGCTCCTCATCGTCAAACTTCAAAACATATTTATCTGACATGATAGCACAAATGAGAGTAGAGGGATCAAGGATGGGCTCATCTACAAAGATGGCATTAATAGCCGGAGGAGCAACGGCATGATGGTTGGGAAGAGGATTCTGAGTAACACTCGGCCTTTCAACTGCAAGTTCATCCTTATCGATCATGTTCTGAATCGCGTGCTTCAAAGCTAAACAGTTCTCAATCAATGTCCCAGGCCTCTGTGATACTCGCAGTATTGATCCTTTCTCCAGCTTGCAGGTAGTGGACTAGGTGCAGGTCTGATATCTGGAAGTCTGATCTTCCTGTCTCTAATCAATTTCTTTAATATCATGGGCAGTGGATACGGCAATAGGTCAAATTGTCTGAGTTGCTTCTTTACCATTGGTCTAACAACTTCCGCAACAGGCTTGGCCATAGGTCCGGTATAATTGACCACATGAACTTCCTTTGGTTGGATCATAGGCCTCTTCCCTTCTCGGACATCAGATAGAGTCTTGGCTCTAAGACCCTTGGCAATAGCATCCTCGATCTGGGTGCCGGTCTTGATCAAATGAACCAAATTCTGGTAGTGCTGCGGTGCCAAGAAGTGAAAGTACTGCGGAGACAAGCTCTTGAGGACTAACTTTATCTGGTCCTCTTCTGACATTCTCTGGCTCAGTTGGGCAGACTTGCGCCTCCAGCGTCTGATGAATGATGTGAATGTCTCCTGAGGATACTGCTTCAACTGCTTCAGATCTCTTTTAGTGACTTCGATACCTTCTTCCATGGAGAATTGTTCAACAAAATGGTTAGAGATCTCTTCCAATGTCCTAATCTCTTCGGGTTTCAACCTCAAAAACCATCTTTTGGCCACCCCTGTAAGAGACAAGGGAAACAACTGGACCATCTGTTCTCGATTTAAGCCATGCTGCTAAGAGAGAGTGATAAACCACCTGACGTGGTTTCTCGGACACCCAGTTCCATCATATTTATCGTAGTCTGGTGCCTTGAACTTAGGTGGGAATATGGCACCGGGGGATATCAGGAATTCAGAAATATCGAACCCCTTGGAACCTTGAATCTTCATGCTCCCAATGTCACGAGCCATCTTCTCATACATATCAAACAACTCTTTTTCTTTATTTATCTGAGAGACAAAATATTCTTCGGCATATTGCTCCTCTTCCAGATCGATCTCTACGGGAGGGATGACCGGTCTTGTAAGGTTAGGAGATATGGTCGGAGGAGGTTGAATGACAAGATCTCTAGAAGTAGAGACTTTTTCAGTATTTTGATTTTTCAAATGAATCACTTCATCCTTCAGCCCTACTATATCCCGACACATATTTCTCAACATTTCTTGTATAGCTATCATTGGGTCCACGGGATCAGCCATTGTGCTAGGAGTAGGTTGAATAGGAGAAAGTGCTTTCCGAAATTTTGACAAAGGTAATATAGGAGACGTAAATGAAACGGGCGACAAAGATTGCCTACTCAGCCTGGAATCAAAAGACTGATGGGACCAGGTTGGTTTTGAGATGATGGTTTTCTTGGGAGCTATGACTGCTCGCCTTTAGAATCCTGAGATGGAAGTATAAACACTAGATTAAAACATTGATAATTGGAACAAAATATTCTGATCAAATAGAGATAAGCTGAAACTCAAACAAATTTCATTAATTCAAATTAAACTGTGGGTATGACTGCGAAAATTTTAACTTCTGATTACAATTGTATAAAAGTAACTCTTTGCAATGAAATTTGAAGAAATTAAAATGACAATTTCATGAAAAAGAATCCTCAAGGCTCTCCAATCCGAGCCCTCTTGCCCGCGAACTTTCCCGGTAATTCCCCACATCGGACCTTAGATAGTAAGGCAAATCTCTTTTCCACGACTTTATTTCTCCAAGCAGCTACAATGATCCTGATGAGACCAGGAGACAATTTTTCACAAGGAGGTGGTGTGGGACATGATCCCGCGAGAGGGGCGTGGGGCGCGAGCCGCCGCGCGCTCTCCTTTGGTCTCTCGTTCCCACGCGATTGGCGTGTGCATTTTAATATTGATTTGAATTCGTCTTTCCTGTGGACTTGGGATCACTAAGGCAATCCGAATTCCACACGAAAGAGACTGACAGAGTCGCCACCTAGATGTGGGATCTAGGACCCGTAATTAACCAAAAATCTAGACTCGCTACCTGGTTACGAGAATGGAAGGTATGGGGAGTTATCCACCACATGCACCATTCTTGTCCGATAATCGGTCTTCGATTCCAAAAGCTAACTCTTTTAAATTTATTTTAAATGGCTCATTCAACTCTATGTTAATGTGCGAACTAAGTGACATGCATCCTAGAATCTAATTTCAATGTGAATCCTAGATGTGTATCTTGATTTATTAATTTGTCTGGATTCATTCTACGTGAAAGTTCTCCTAGAATTCTAATTTCATGGAAAACCCTAACTGATTTGATTAAGTATTTACAAGAAAATTAATATACAAAACACCACAATTTGTTGTGGTGCCGACTCGCGGGTGGTATGCCGTCAGACATCCAAGCTGCCTACGTACCCAAGCCTCACTGGGATCAGAGTCGACGTAGTTCGGTGCACCTAAGCTAAGCTACATATGCCTAACTCAACTAGGACACCGACTTAGACGGATTTGACTGTTTCAACAGTTTTAAGAGGAATTATTTAATTCAAGTTGAGGATTTTATTATCTTAGGATTTCATCTAAGATGCTATATGATTCTTATCTGAATGCAAGTTGTCCCTTAGACTAATGCAGGTTTTGCCTACATCCTAGTTTACTAGGCTTGTCCTAGGGAAAGATCGGGTGACTAGTGTAACTAGACCTATGGTACGGTTGCTATACATAGCAAGCGTCCGTGATGAGGCTGGACTCCTAACTCTAGGACTCCCTAAAACTTAGGACACGACACAACACTAGTATTCCTAAATTGGGCTCTAATGGTTCTTAGATTGGAAACCATAATCCAATGGTTCCGGAAGACTCGAGACAAATCAATTCAAATTCTTGAAGTTAATTAATTTCAGATTTCATGGATTTTCGATTTATGGACACTTGAGGATTACCAATGGTTCTAGGGTTCACCAATTTCGGCCCAGAATAGCATCCAAGGAAGGGAATCGTGCTTTCTTTCTTTGTGCAATTTAGTACTTAGTGTGGTACCCTGATCCCGCGAGAGGGGCGTGGGGCGAGCCGCCGCGCTCTCTTCTCTTGGTCTCTCGTATCCACGCGATTGGCGTGTGTTTTTTAATTGTTGATTTTAATTCGTCTTTCCTGTGAACTTGGGATCACTAAGGCAATCCGAATTCCACACGAAAGAGACTGACAGAGTCGCCACCTAGATGTGGGATCTAGGACCCGTAATTAACCAGAAATCTAGACTCGCTACCTGGTTACGAGAATGGAAGGTATGGGGAGTTATCCGCCACATGCACCATTCCTGCCCGATAATCGGTCTTCGATTCCAAAAGCTAATTCTTTTAAATTTATTTTAACTGGCTCATTCAACTCTATGTTAATGTGCGAACTAAGTGACATGCATCCTATGATCTAATTTTAATGTGAATCCTAGATGTGTATCTTGATTTATTAATTTGTCTGGATTCATTCTAAGTGAAAGTTCTCCTAGAATTCTAATTTCATGGAAAATCCTAAATGATTTGATTAAGCATTTACAAGAAAATTAATATACAAAACACCACAATTTGTTTGTGGTGCCGACTCGCGGGTGGTATGCCATCAGACATCCAAGCTGCCTACGTACCCAAGCCTTACTGGGATCAGAGTCGACGTAGTTCGGTGCACCTAAGCTAAGCTACTTATGCCTAACTCAACTAGGACACCGACCTAGACGGGATTGACTGTTTCAACAGTTTTAGGAGAAGTTATTTAATTCAAGTTGAGGATTTTATTATCTTAGGATTTCATCTAAGATGCTATATGATTCTCATCTAAATGCAAATGGTCCCTTAGACTAATGCAGGTTTGCCTACATCCTAGTTTACTAGGCTTGTCCTAGGGAAAGATTGGGTGACTAGTGTAACTAGACCTATGGCACGGTTGCTATACATAGCAAACGTCCGTGATGAGGCTGGACTCCTAACTCTAGGACTCCCTAAAACCTAAGACTCCCTAAAACTTAGGACACGACACGACACCGGTGTTCCTAAATTGGGCTCTAAGGGTCCTTACGACGGAAACCATAATCCAATGGTTCCGAGAGACACGAGATGAATCGAGATGATGAATAGTGTGAGGGAATGGGAAAGATAGAGAAAGGTGCGACTGAACTTGGGAGTGCCAAATTGCCTACGTACCCCGTGATGGGGATCAAGCCACACGTAGTTCCACTGGGGAGGTTGCTTGGATTTTGGAAAACAGGTTTGGTATTTGGATCAGGAATCGGGTTTGTATTTGAGCATTGGACTTGAGATTCAAAAACATTGATATAGCAATGGGATTTTGGAATTGGGAATTTGCATCAAAGAATTGAGCATATTGGAATCATCAAGGGTTTGAATTTTTGGAATTCAAAGTGGGCGGGCTTATGAGATTCGGCCAAATGGATTCAGACATGCGACTCGGATTGTGTTGGGATATGACTTGGTTGGATTGGGTTAATGGTTAGGGTCAAGTGAGTCGGGTCTAAGTTAGGAGCAAACCCGAGACTAGCCATGGTCTAACTAGGAGGAAGCAGGGTACAAACCAGGGTGCGGACCAGGGTGCACCAGGGTGCGAACCAGCAGGGAACCAGGGTGCGAACCAGCAGGGAACCAGGGTGCGAACCAGCAGGGGAACCAGGGTGCAACCAGCAGGGAACCTGGGTGCAACCAGCAGCGAACCTGGGTGCAACCAGGGTCTAACCAGAGTGCGAACCAGCAGGGAACCAGGGTGCGAACCAATATCGAACCAGGGTGCGAACCAGTAGGGAACCAGGGTGCAACCAGCAGGGAAGCAGGGTGCGAACCAGTAGGGAACCAGGGTGCGAACCAGTAGGGAACCAGGGTGCAACCAGCAGGGAACCAGGGTGCGAATCAGTAGGGAACCAGGGTGCAACCAGCATCGAACCTGGGTGCAACCAGCAGCGAACCTGGGTGCAACCAGGGTCTAACCAGAGGCTAACCAGGGGGAAAACAGACCCTACATGCTTCCTAACATGGTTTTTCTTTTAAAGTAAAAGATATGCATGAAAACAGACCCTACATAGAATTGAAATAAATGCCTACCTCTTTGGAAACCCACTTTGTGTTTGATTTTTCTTTGATGGTAATTCCTTGAAGATGATTCCTTGCTTGATAATGACTGCTTTTGATATATATCACCCAACGTATAAAATCACCCGATCCGGCAAGGATGGCCGAACCCTTGAAGAGATGAGGGAGAGGGATGAATTTTCTAAGAGAGGGGTTCTTTTTTCTTCTTTTTTTGGATGGTGGGATGAGAGGGTATTTATAGGAGAATGGGATAGGAGGTTAGGTGAGGTTAGGTGAGGTTAGGTAAGGTTAGGTGAGGTTAGGTGAGGTTAGGTGAGGTTTGAATGGTTAGGATGAGAGGAGAGGTTAGGTGAGGTTAGGTGAGGTTTGGATGGTTAGGATGAGAGGAGAGGTTAGGTGGTTTTGGATGGTTAGACCCAGGTCAAGATCTGCCATTGATCTAACGATTTACGGAAATCGGGTCTCGGAATGGAATCAGGGTCCGGGCTATGAAGTGACCCTAGCTTATTTTGTCCCGATTGATGATCCGTAATGTCAGATCAAGATATTAATGACCTAAAACATATAAATCAATGATAGAGGGGGTTCTCACATGGATTTAACACACTAAATTCACCAATCAGGGTATTTTTCAATTTTTCGGATCTAATCATCTCACCAGCTACATCTCTTTATCATTTTGTTTTTTTCAAAAAATTTGAGGATGCATACTTTACCAATGAAATTCTACGGATCAATATATTAGGTTATTGTTGGTTAAAGTAAAGCAAAATGTGGGTGTCTACAGATGCCCCTCTTTGGTAGAGACGACGTAGTCATCGAATACCAAAGTCAAAATGACAGAACCATTTTGCGTAGCTTTAATCGACAAATGACTCCCTAGACATAATGCAACCTACTATAATGCAAGACCCTAGATGAAATCCTAGAATAAAAAAACTCGATGCGGCGCCGTTCACAAACGGGCAATTAGAGAATGAGATATCATTTTCGAATGGATTCTGAAGGGAAAGGACAAAGATCGTTCTCAAACAGTTTTTAGAAGGAGATGAGACGCCGCTCACAAGCGGGTTCAACGAGGATAAGAAGCATTCCCAAATGGACTTGGACAATGAGGCACCGTTCACAAACGGCCTCAAGGAGGATAGAAAACCATTCACAAATGGACTCGAGAAAAGAGGCACCGTTCACAAACGGGCTCAAGGAGAAGACAAGACCATTCACAAATGGACTCGAGAAATGAGGCACCGATCACAAACGGGCTCAAGGAGGACGATACCATTCACAAATGGATTCGAGAAAAGAGGCACCGTTCACAAACGGGCTCAAGGAGAAGACAAGACCATTCACAAATGGACTCGAGAAATGAGGCACCGTTCACAAACGGGCTCAAGGAGGACGATACGATTCACAAATGGATTCGAGAAAAGAGGCACCATTCACAAACGGGCTCAAGGATAAGACAAGATTATTCACAAATGGACTCGAGAAATGAGGCACCGTTCACAAACGGGCTCAAAGAGGACACGAGACCATTCACAAATGGACTCAGAAAATGAGGCACCGTTCACAAACGGGCTCAAGGAGAAGATGAGACCATTCACAAATGGACTCAGAGAATGAGACACCGTTCACAAACGGGTTCAAGGAGAAGACGAGACCATTCACAAATGGACTTGAGAAATGAGGCCCCGTTCACAAACGGGCTCGAAGAATTTAGAGATTTTTTATGAACTTGAATTTGACGTAGGATTGGATTTTTTTTATTTTTTTTTTAATTAAGGATTTGGATTTGATAAATTTTTTTATTTTTGGAAAATGAGGTACCGTCCGCAAACGGGCTCAAGGAGAAGATGAGACCATTCACAAATGGCCTCGAGAACAGAGGCACCGTTCACAAACGGGCTCAAAGAGGACATTAGAGCATTCACAAATGGACTCAGAGAATGAGAAACCTGTTCACAAACGGGTTCAAGGAGAAGACGAGACCATTCACAAATGGACTTGAGAAATGAGGCCCCGTTCACAAACGGGCTCGAAGAATTTAGAGATTTTTTATGAACTTGAATTTGACGTAGGATTGGATTTTTTTTATTTTTTTATTTTTAATTAAGGATTTGGATTTGATAAATTTTTTTATTTTTGGAAAATGAGGTACCGTCCGCAAACGGGCTCAAGGAGAAGATGAGACCATTCACAAATGGCCTCGAGAACAGAGGCACCGTTCACAAACGGGCTCAAAGAGGACATTAGAGCATTCACAAATGGACTCAGAGAATGAGAAACCTGTTCACAAACGGGTTCAAGGAGAAGACGAGACCATTCACAAATGGACTCGAGAAATGAGGCACCTTTCACAAAAGGGCTCAAAGAGGACATGAGATTTTTCATGAACTTGAATTTGACGTAAGATTGGATTTGTTTGAATCGGGGATTGGATTTGATGAATTTTGGATTTTTTTTTTTTTTTTTTTTTTTTGAACTCAATGAAATCGGGGACATTATAGATCGTGCCCAGTAAAGATATTGGAAACCAAGACTTTGACGAATGATGAGACGACCAACCTTATGAACGAAGAACCATTAGTAACAAGAATGGATTAGGAACACTTTTATGAAACTTCAACAAGATTTTTCTCAATGAGACTGTTGGTCTTGTCTTCTGGGGATTTTGATAACTGAAACCTTGAACAAGATACTTGAAATTGGTAATTTAGAACAACGGCTCTCTAACATGGAAAAGCGGGATCTGTTTTTTGACAGGTGCTTAGATGAACATTTCTTGACCAGGATAGTATTTAACTAACCGGAAGGAAATTCTGAATTTTAATGGTTCATCTTTCTGAGAAATTGGCTCAACCACCATTGCATCTGGGGCTCTTCCAAGCTTAAGGTGCCTTCCTGGGGTATGATCTTTTTACGGAAGCTGGGCTTTCTGATGTTTCTACTTCTGAACTCTTCTGAGTTGATCTTCTTTGAAATGTAGCTGTTTGACTAGATTCTCGAACCCTTTCAGGTATAATTGCAGGGAGCTGCCTAGGCTGGGCCTTCTTCACCGAGACAGTTGCATCATTTGGACACCAGGACGACGATTGACTCTTTCTAAAGAGAAAACTTAGATAAAATGCACTACTCAAAAGATTGAGCAGCTCTGAAGGAGTGAACATAGAATGACAAAGATTGACTGACTACACTGACAGACACAGTAATACTTCTGACTTAGTTAATATTTTATTTGGTAAGTCTATCCTTTCAAGGAATGTTTTTTTTCAATTGGTGCACATGGGACTTCTTCCTTGAAACAGTAATGCCTCAAGGATTTAATTACGCCCCTTAAGATTGCTTAGCTTCAATGCCCCCAGTTTTGAGGATATCACTTGAATTTGCTTGAATTTCAGTTGATCTTCAGTCTTGATACCGGCTGTAGCCTTCTTATACTGATTCTCTTACCGTGACCAAGTTACCTCTTCAGGGTTTTTAACTTGGCGGACCGCGCTAGCCTTAACTTTTGCCTGAACCACCTTTCTAGGTTTTCGATCCAGCAGGCTATCCCCTTAGCTTTTGCCTAAGCCGCCCTTTCGGGTTTTCAACTTAGCAGGGAAATGATCTTAAATTTTGCCTAGACCGCCCTTTCAGGTTTTCAGTCTAGCAGATCTTCAAACTCCGTTCTTTTTTTTCTTTTTGTGTTTCGGGACCTAGATCATTAAATCTGAACACCGGAGGGACTTTATAGGTAGGATAGGGCTTTACAAAGAATGGCTTAAGGCTCAACAAAGATTTCGACCAAACCTGTGAACAGGTTGCCTCCATATCCCCATGTAGGAATTAGGACGTGTGTAGTTCAGGGCAAATGCCCCTAGTTTGAAAATAAATTGTTTGAAGGTTAATTGATTTTTCTTTTTTCTTTTCTTTCTGGAATAATTGGTTTCTCTTCTTTTGGAACTTGTCCTTCTTTTTTTTTTTCTTTTTTTTTTTGAATCGACCGAACTTGGTTTAACCGAGCTGCCTACGTACCCCAGTGTAGGGATCAGGTCTCGTGTAGTTCGGGGCGGATGCCCCTAGTTTGATGGGTTTTCAAGAAAATTTGATTCAGGCTCGAAGGGTTTGCAAACCGGTATTCTTTTGACGTTGGGTTCTGATTTTGGGATTTATTCGGCCAAAGGAGGCCTTCCGATGTTCAAATTGGGAATCGATCTAGGTTACTAGGGTCCCTCTGGTACTGATTATTTATTTATTTTTTCTTTTCTTTTTTTTCACAGAATTTGACGGCATTTTCAGGTAAGAGATAATGGATCTTCTTCTTCCAAGATTCTAATACGTGCTTTTGATTTTCATAGAGTGAAACTTGTTCTTTGACATCCTCCATCTATGGATTCGTACTCTCGATATCTGATGATCACTTTTCATTGTTTGCTCTTGAACTTTTCATCTTGAATTTGTTGGCTTTATGTTATGAATTTGAGAACCAAGGTCATTGATTGGGAATATGAAAGTTGTTTCCACTCTATGCCCCTTGTATAGCATATATCTTCTCACTTTCTTCATTTTCTTTGAGCTTTCCATCTATGTCTTGCCCCTGGTATCGGTTGTAGCTTTTCTAGACAATCTTCTTATTCTTGAAATAATTTTATCAATTCTTCACACTCTTTAGAGGGTAATGTATTTTCAATCGGCATTCACTGAATCAAAGTTTCAGTGCCAGTGTTTATCATTTCAATTTCATCTTTGAAAGGTTGGGATTGGCGCTCCTCCTCTCGTTCAAGTAATTGCTGTGACTCAAGTGGAGTTTCGTCAATTTTGTCCTCATTTGAAGAGGGAGTCTTATTTTAAGATCAGAAGCACACTTAAGAACAGACACAAGTGAACTTTTTGGAACTGACTGAAATTTTATTTAAAGAAAAGCTATTACATCAGACGACCTATCCTGAACATGCTCAGGATTCACAACTCTAAATAAGAAAGGGAAACAGAAGATAACTTGCCTGGACTAGGCATTGACCTTTAACTGTAAGACCGGACTCAACAATTATACTGACCATGATGACTGACTCAACATAAAATAGTAAGTGACTAAAACTTTAACTGCTGCAACTGTTTGGCGTTGAAGGCTCGGCGAAGGCTGGTTCGTTCTGAACATCATCATGGCTGATACTTTCAATTTTGGACAATGATGACTGATTCGCATAGGGAAATGCCCCTAGCTCAAGGATTCTGAGAGTGAACTCTGAAGGACTTAGCAAAATAATCTTGAAAAAGGTAGCCCCTAGAGGAGGAACAGACCAGGGGTACAAGCAAGATTGGATTATCTGGACCAGGCATGATCAGATCATGAGAACGCATAATCGAAAGATTGTGAGATTCTGCATCTGCCAGTTAGGGGATGGCATGAAGATACGATCGAATCGTATGACAGAAGAACGAAAGGCGCACGATCAAAAGATTAGATGAGATAGCATAAGATTGCTTTCAACGGATAGATCATGAATGACTAATCCTATGAGATCTTTGGAAATGATGGGATTTATATCCTAACCCAAAGGGAATTTTTTTTTTTTTCACATTTTATCAGTGTTACCTGAAGGCATCGACCTTAATCCTAATCTATCGGAGTGGAGAGAGAATCTCGACTCATGACTTTGTTCGTGTATATAAGGACCGATCGTGACCATTGGAAGATGGACCACGGCCTAATCTAGACACCAATGGGTAGGATATCCTAAACTAGGCTCACACACGTGATGCACATGTGTTCGTATACTACATGCATGTGTAGGTTAATCTAGGGGTAAGGCCAAGAGTTCCCTTAGCGCGAATCCCTGCTCGATATACTGTACCAGTGTCCGGCGTATCAGTACGTGAACAAGAGATCCGTTTACGTACCATAAAGGTACCAGGCTAAGGGTGGAATGCTTCTCTAGCACAGAGGCACCAGGTGATGAAATCCCAGTCAACCATGCTAGATAACACTCCGGGTTCCTAAAATAGGATGTGTGTGCACGTGAGATGCAAGAGTTTAGATGCAAGTGATGTAAGTGTGTGCAATAAGTTCGCGCGATCTATGATGCCTTCAGGTTTTGTTAGATTAAGTTTGAGTAAAATGTGATGAGAAAATAAAACAAGACAAACTAATCTGACAAGTATACAAGAGATAGAGTTCTTATGAGCCAGTTAAATTAAATTCAAATGAATTATCGTTTGGAATTTTAATGAAGTTAGGTGATCCCCAGCAGAGTCGCCAGACTGTGGTACCCTGATCCCGCGAGAGGGGCGTGGGGCGAGCCGCCGCGCTCTCTTCTCTTGGTCTCTCGTATCCACGCGATTGGCGTGTGTTTTTTAATTGTTGATTTTAATTCGTCTTTCCTGTGAACTTGGGATCACTAAGGCAATCCGAATTCCACACGAAAGAGACTGACAGAGTCGCCACCTAGATGTGGGATCTAGGACCCGTAATTAACCAGAAATCTAGACTCGCTACCTGGTTACGAGAATGGAAGGTATGGGGAGTTATCCGCCACATGCACCATTCCTGCCCGATAATCGGTCTTCGATTCCAAAAGCTAATTCTTTTAAATTTATTTTAACTGGCTCATTCAACTCTATGTTAATGTGCGAACTAAGTGACATGCATCCTATGATCTAATTTTAATGTGAATCCTAGATGTGTATCTTGATTTATTAATTTGTCTGGATTCATTCTAAGTGAAAGTTCTCCTAGAATTCTAATTTCATGGAAAATCCTAAATGATTTGATTAAGCATTTACAAGAAAATTAATATACAAAACACCACAATTTGTTTGTGGTGCCGACTCGCGGGTGGTATGCCATCAGACATCCAAGCTGCCTACGTACCCAAGCCTTACTGGGATCAGAGTCGACGTAGTTCGGTGCACCTAAGCTAAGCTACTTATGCCTAACTCAACTAGGACACCGACCTAGACGGGATTGACTGTTTCAACAGTTTTAGGAGAAGTTATTTAATTCAAGTTGAGGATTTTATTATCTTAGGATTTCATCTAAGATGCTATATGATTCTCATCTAAATGCAAATGGTCCCTTAGACTAATGCAGGTTTGCCTACATCCTAGTTTACTAGGCTTGTCCTAGGGAAAGATTGGGTGACTAGTGTAACTAGACCTATGGCACGGTTGCTATACATAGCAAACGTCCGTGATGAGGCTGGACTCCTAACTCTAGGACTCCCTAAAACCTAAGACTCCCTAAAACTTAGGACACGACACGACACCGGTGTTCCTAAATTGGGCTCTAAGGGTCCTTACGACGGAAACCATAATCCAATGGTTCCGAGAGACACGAGATGAATCGAGATGATGAATAGTGTGAGGGAATGGGAAAGATAGAGAAAGGTGCGACTGAACTTGGGAGTGCCAAATTGCCTACGTACCCCGTGATGGGGATCAAGCCACACGTAGTTCCACTGGGGAGGTTGCTTGGATTTTGGAAAACAGGTTTGGTATTTGGATCAGGAATCGGGTTTGTATTTGAGCATTGGACTTGAGATTCAAAAACATTGATATAGCAATGGGATTTTGGAATTGGGAATTTGCATCAAAGAATTGAGCATATTGGAATCATCAAGGGTTTGAATTTTCGGAATTCAAAGTGGGCGGGCTTATGAGATTCGGCCAAATGGATTCAGACATGCGACTCGGATTGTGTTGGGATATGACTTGGTTGGATTGGGTTAATGGTTAGGGTCAAGTGAGTCGGGTCTAAGTTAGGAGCAAACCCGAGACTAGCCATGGTCTAACTAGGAGGAAGCAGGGTACAAACCAGGGTGCGGACCAGGGTGCACCAGGGTGCGAACCAGCAGGGAACCAGGGTGCGAACCAGCAGGGAACCAGGGTGCGAACCAGCAGGGGAACCAGGGTGCAACCAGCAGGGAACCTGGGTGCAACCAGCAGCGAACCTGGGTGCAACCAGGGTCTAACCAGAGTGCGAACCAGCAGGGAACCAGGGTGCGAACCAATATCGAACCAGGGTGCGAACCAGTAGGGAACCAGGGTGCAACCAGCAGGGAAGCAGGGTGCGAACCAGTAGGGAACCAGGGTGCGAACCAGTAGGGAACCAGGGTGCAACCAGCAGGGAACCAGGGTGCGAATCAGTAGGGAACCAGGGTGCAACCAGCATCGAACCTGGGTGCAACCAGCAGCGAACCTGGGTGCAACCAGGGTCTAACCAGAGGCTAACCAGGGGGAAAACAGACCCTACATGCTTCCTAACATGGTTTTTCTTTTAAAGTAAAAGATATGCATGAAAACAGACCCTACATAGAATTGAAATAAATGCCTACCTCTTTGGAAACCCACTTTGTGTTTGATTTTTCTTTGATGGTAATTCCTTGAAGATGATTCCTTGCTTGATAATGACTGCTTTTGATATATATCACCCAACGTATAAAATTACCCGATCCGGCAAGGATGGCCGAACCCTTGAAGAGATGAGGGAGAGGGATGAATTTTCTAAGAGAGGGGTTCTTTTTTCTTCTTTTTTTGGATGGTGGGATGAGAGGGTATTTATAGGAGAATGGGATAGGAGGTTAGGTGAGGTTAGGTGAGGTTAGGTAAGGTTAGGTGAGGTTAGGTGAGGTTAGGTGAGGTTTGAATGGTTAGGATGAGAGGAGAGGTTAGGTGAGGTTAGGTGAGGTTTGGATGGTTAGGATGAGAGGAGAGGTTAGGTGGTTTTGGATGGTTAGACCCAGGTCAAGATCTGCCATTGATCTAACGATTTACGGAAATCGGGTCTCGGAATGGAATCAGGGTCCGGGCTATGAAGTGACCCTAGCTTATTTTGTCCCGATTGATGATCCGTAATGTCAGATCAAGATATTAATGACCTAAAACATATAAATCAATGATAGAGGGGGTTCTCACATGGATTTAACACACTAAATTCACCAATCAGGGTATTTTTCAATTTTTCGGATCTAATCATCTCACCAGGTACATCTCTTTATCATTTTGTTTTTTTCAAAAAATTTGAGGATGCATACTTTACCAATGAAATTCTACGGATCAATATATTAGGTTATTGTTGGTTAAAGTAAAGCAAAATGTGGGTGTCTACACTTAGGTTATGGCATCTTATTGCCTGGCAAATCTCAGGATTTCCGTGGACAGTAACCTCGGAGCCAACAACATGCTATAGCTTAAATATTCAAATTGTCAAAGATCGGTTGCAATTGGGATACGATTATGGATGCACTGGCCATTTTTCCAGGAAAATCTAAAGATCCTAAAATTTCTGTTTCAATGGATTAAGGAGTGAACATGTGACAGAATTTAAAAGTTCTTTAGGAATTTTTACAATAATTTTTAATTAATTTCGAATTTTCAATGGATTTTAACAATTTTAAGCCTATGAGTGGTTTTACAAGTGAAATTGTTGAAAATAAATTCGAAATGATTTGAAATTTCAACAGCAGCAAGATGGGAATGTATGTAGCTTACTGGATGAGTTTTATAGATTTTTATGTTAAATTCATATTTAATCTTGATTTATCAATTCAATGACCAGATTGCAAATTAACACAGAAACTACAAGAAATAGAAATTTAAATTCTATGAAATTTCTACAGATATAAGATATGAATAGACATAGCATGCTGTGAGAATTTCATAAATTTTAAAGGCTATTTACTACCAATTTCGGATTTTACAAGTTTCAGACCAGATTGTGAATTAACACTACATCCCATATGAAAACAGATCCAAAGAACTTGAAACTTTTACAGAAACAAGGAATATGGAATATATGACTACTGTAAAAATTGGAAGAATTTTAATGGTGATCTAGTGTCAGTAACAATTCTCACAAAATCTGATAATTTTCAAAGAAAGTATTAAATAATATACCAAATAAACTCCAAAAATCGTTACAAATTCATGGTAGAATGTGTCAGTATCATAGTATTTTTCCACGAAATTGCATTAATTTTGGAGTCTGTTTAGTATATAATTTATGTTTCTTTGTCAAAAGATGTTTTTTTTTTGAAGAGTTTTCTATTTTTAAAACACGATTTGCGGAAAAATTCGGAAAAATTCGAAAAACAATGTACCTACCTGTGGTGAAGATCTCCGCCCAATCCAAGAGTTAAGAACAATCGCCGCCGCCGATCCGCTCCGCCGTCTTTCGCTTTCTCTTTCTTCTTTTTTATTTTTTTTATTTTTTTGTTTCCCTCACTGTTGATAGAGGAAGTGATTGGAAGAAGGATTTTTATGAGATGAGCCACCTTGGTCCTCTTTTCTTCCTCTCATCCCCTCTTCCTCTCCTCTCTTTATATAGTGAAAAACTTAGTGGGAGAAGATGGAGAGGTGGAAAATAAAAAATGAGAATGGTGGGTATGGTGGAGAATATATAATGGTAATGGTGGGAATGGTGGTGGGAATAATGGAATATATAATGGAATAGTGGGAATGGTGGTGGGAATAATGGAATAGATAATGGAATAGTGGGAATGGTGGTGGGAATAATGGAATAGATAATGAGAATGGTGGGAATGGTGATGGAAATAATGGAATATATAATGGGATGGTGGGAATGGTGGTGGGAATAATGGAATATATAATGGAATGGTGGGAATGGTGGTGGGAATCATGGAATATATAATGGTAATGGAGATAATGGTGTTATTTTAAAAGGGAAAAATAAAGTTAGTGGAAATGGTAGAGAAAGTTAAGTCATGCTAATGGTGAGTCCCACTTTGGGGGTTCCGCACAAGCGGGTCCCACATCAGCGGGCCCTACACAAGCGGGTCCCACATCAGCGGGTCCCACACAAACGGGTCCCACACTAGCAGGTCCCACACTAGCAGGTCCCACACCAGCGGGTCCCACACAAACGGGTCCCACACTAGCAGGTCCCACACTAGCAGGTCCCACACTAGCAGGTACAAATTCTCCCTAGTTTAGATTTTTCTGAATAATCCTTCTCAACATTTAGCGGGAAAATGCGAAACACGACGGAAATGACCAAAAATATTTAGAAATGTAACAAACGGATGCGGGAAAGAAAGACATTGGAAAACCGACGGAAAACAAACCCTAATTTCTTTATCGATTAAGGTAGAGCAAAATGGGGTGTCTACAGATGCCCCTCTTTGGTAGAGATGACGTAGTCATCGAATACCAAAGTCAAAATGACAGAGCCATTTTGCGTAGCTTTAATCGACAAAAGACTCTACACAAAACGGAACTTAGACGCAAACATTTACTACCTAATGCAAGGCCCTAAATGAAATCCTAGAATTAGAACATAATAAGAAATCCTGATGCGGTGCCGTTTACAAACGAGCAACGAGAGAATGAGATACCACTTTCGAATGGATTCCGAAGAGAAAGAACAAAGATCGTTCTCAAGCGGTTTTTTTTTTTTTTTTTTTTTTTTTTTTTTTTTTTTTTTTTAAAGAAAATGAGACATCTTTCACAAGCGGGCTCAAGGAGGATAAGAGACCATTCACAAATGGACTCAGACAATGAGGTATCATTCACAAACGGACTCAAGGAGGATATGAGACCATTCACAAATGGACTCAGAAAATGAGGTACCGTTCACAAACGGGCTTAAGAAGAAGATGAGACCATTCACAAATGGACTCAGAAAATGAGGTACCGTTCACAAACGGGCTTAAGGAGAGGACGAGACCATTCACAAATGGACTCAGAAAATGAGGTACCGTTCACAAACGGGCTCAAGGAGAAGATGAGACCATTCTCAAATGGACTCGAGAAACGAGGCACCGTTCACAAACGTGCTCAAGGAGAACATGAGACCATTCACAAATAGACTCAGAAAATGAGGTACTGTTCACAAACGGGCTTAAGGAGAAGACGAGACCATTCACAAATGGACTCGAGAAATGAGGCACCGTTCACAAACGGGCTCAAGGAGAATAAGAGACCATTCACAAATGGACTCAGAAAATGAGGCACCGTTCACAAACGGGCTCAAGGAGAACATGAGACCATTCATAAATAGACTCGAGAAATGAGGCACCGTTCACAAACGGGCTCAATGAGAAGACGAGACCATTCACAAATGGACTCGAGAAACGAGGCACCGTTCACAAACGGGCTCAAGGAAAACATGAGACCATTCATAAATGGACTCGAGAAATGAGGCAACGTTCACAAACGGGCTCAAAGAAACAAGATAGCTTCAACAACGAAGAATTTAGAGATTTTTCATGAACTTGAATTTGACGTAGGATTGGATTTGATGAATTTTTGATTTTTCAGAAATAAGGCACCGTCCACAAACGGGCTCAAGGAGGACATAAGACCATTCACAAATAGACTCAGAAAATGAGGTACCCTTCACAAACGGGCTTAAGGAGAAGACGAGACCATTCACAAATGGACTCGAGAAACGAGGCACCGTTCACAAACGGGCTCAAAGAAACAAGATAGCTTTGATTGATGAATTCAACAACGAAGAATTTAGAGTTTTTCATGAACTTGAATTTGACATAGGATTGGATTTGATGAATTTTTGATTTTTCAGAAATAAGGCACCGTCCACAAACGGGCTTAAGGAGGACATGAGACCATAAATGGACTCAGAAAAATGAGACACCGTTCACAAACGGGTTCAAGGAGAAGACGAGATCATTTACAAATGGACTCGAGAAAAGAGGCACCATTCACAAACGGGCTCAAAGAAACAAGATAGCTTTGATTGATGAATTCAACAACGAAGAATTTAGAGATTTTTCATGAACTTGAATTTGACATAGGATTGGATTTGATGAATTTTTGATTTTTTGAACTTAATGAAATCGGGGATGTTATAGATCGTGCCTGACAAAGATATCGGAAACTAGGACTTTGACGAATGATGAAACGGCAAACCGAAGAACCATTACTAACAAGAATGGAGTAGAAACACTTTTATGAAACTTCAACAAGATTTTTCTCAAAGAGACTGCTGGTCTTGTCTTTGGGGATTTGGATGACTGAAACCTTGAACAAGACACTTGAAATTGGTAATCTAGAACAACGGCTCTCTTGGATATAATCAAACTAACTGGAAGGAAATTCTGAATTTTAACGGTTCATCTTTGTGAGAAATTGGCTCGACCATCATTGCATCTGAGGCTCTTCCAAGCTTAAGATGCCTTCCTGAGGTATGATCTTTTTAAGGAAGCTGGGCTTTCTGATGTTTCTACTTCTGAACTCTTCTGAGTTGATCTTCTTTGAAATGTAGCTGTTTGACTAGATTCTCGAACTCTTTCAGGTACAATCGCAGGGAGTTGACGAGGTCGGGCCTCCTTCACCGAGACAGTTGCATCATTTTGGACACAAGGACGACGATTGACTCTTTTTAAAGAGAAAACTTAGATAAAAGACACTACTCAAAGGATTGAGGATCTCTGAAGGAGTGAACATAGAATAACAACGATTGATTAACTACACTGACAGACACAGTAATGCTTCTGACTTAGTTAATATTTTATTTGGTAAGTCTATCCTTTCAAGGAATATTTTTTTTTAATTGGTAAACACTGGACTTTTCCCTTAAACAGTAATGCCTCAATGATTTAATTACAACTCCTAGGATTGCTTAGCTCCAATGCCCCCAGTTTTGAGGATGTCACTTGAATTTGCTTGAACTTCAGTTGATCTTCAGTCCTGATACCGGCTGTAGCCTTCTTACAATGATTCTCTTACCATGACCAAGTCACCTCTTCAAGGTTTTTAACTTGGCGGACCGTGCTAGCCTTAACTTTTGCCTGAACCGCCTTTCTAGGTTTTCGATTCAGCAGGCTATCCCCTTAGCTTTTGCCTAAGCCGCCCTTTCGGGTTTTCAACTTAGCAGGGGAATGATCTTAAATTTTGCCTAAACCGTCCTTTCAGGTTTTCAGTCTAGCAGATCTTCAAACTCCATTTCATCATCAATTTTTTTTTTGTTTCGGGACCTAGATCATTAGTTCTGAACACCGGAAGGACTTTATAGGTAGGATAGGGCTTTTCAAAGAATGGCTTAAGGTTCAACAAAGATTTCGACCGAACCTGTGAACATGTTGCCTACATGTCCCAAGGTAGGAATCAGGTCGTGTGTAGTTCAGGGCGAATGCCCCTAGTTTGAAGATAAATTGTTCGAAGGTTTATTGATTTTTTTTTTCTTTCTGGAATAATTGACTTCTCTTCTTTAGGAACTTGTCCCTCTTTTTTCTGAAAGGATTGAATTTCTTTTTTTTTTGATTGATTGAATTGCTTTTCTTTTTTGAATCGACCGAACTCAGTTTAACCGAGCTGCCTACGTACCCCAGTGTAGGGATCAGGTATCGCGTAGTTCGGGGCGAATGCCCCTAGTTTGATGGGTTTTCAAGAAAATTTCATTCAGGCTCAAAAGGGTTTGCAAACATGTATTTGTTTTGACATTGGGTTCTGATTTTGGGATTTATTCGGCCAAAGAAGGCCTTCCGATGTTTAGATTGGGAGTCGATCTAGTTTACTAGAGTCCCTCTGGTACTGATTATTTATTTTATTTTATTTTATTTTTTTACGGAGTTTGACGGCATTTCCAGGTAAGAGATAATAGATCTTCTTCTTTCAAGATTCTAAAACGCGCCTTCGACTTTCATAGAGCGAAACTTGTTCTTCGACATCCTCCATCTATGGATTTGTAACTCTTGATATCTGATGATCACTTTTCAATGCTTGCTCTTGAACTTCTTATCTCGAATTTGATGGCTTCATGTTATGAATTTGAGAACCAAGGTCATTCATTGGAAATATGAAAGTTGTTTCCACTCCATGCCCCTTGCATAGCATATGATATTCACTTCATTCTTTCTTGAACCTTCTATCTGGGTCTTTCTCCTGGCATTAATGGTAACGCTTACCGGACCATCTTTTTATCCTCAAAATGGGTTTACCAATTCTTCACACTCTTCAGAGGGTAATGTATTTTCAATCGGCATTTACTGGATCAAGGTTTCAGTGCCAGTGTTTACCACTTCAATTTCATCTTTGAAAGGCTGGGATTGGCGCTCCTCCTCTTGTTCAAGTAATTGTTGTGACCCAAGTGAAGTTTCATCAATTTTGTCCTCATTTGAGGAGGGAGTCTTATTTTAAGATCAGAAGCACACTTAAGAAACGGACACAAGTGAATTATTGGGACTCAAATTTTATTTAAAGAAAAAGATACTACATCTCACAACCTATCCTGAACATGTTCATGATTCACAACTCTAAAAGAAAAGCAAAAGATAACTTGCCTGGACTAGGCATTAACCTTGAACTGTAGAACCGGACTCAACAATTGTACTGACCATGATGGCTGACTCAAAATAAAATAATAAACGACTAAAACTTTAACTGCCGCAACTGTCTAGCTTCGGAGGCTCGGCGAAAGCTGGCTCATAAATGGTACTTTCAACTTCTGATTCTTTTCATTGCAACCGGACCTGTGCCCCTTTGAACCTTCAGTTATTTAAGCATTGCGAACGGCTGGCGGCAGTACTGCATGATTTGATAATGGGTTATTGGTAGCAACAGGACTTGGCTCAAACACAAGGCTTTTATTGTCGAGCAACCTCTGGATTCTGAATTTTAGGGCAATGCAATTATCAGTGAGATGGCCAGAATTTCTATGGTATTCGCAGTGTTGATCTGTTCGCCAATTTGCTGGTAAAGGATTAGGAAGAGCCCTAATGTCGGGTAGGATTATGCGACCTAAGGCTAAACACTCCTTGAGTATCTCAGATGGCGGAAGGGGGAGAGGGGTAAATTCTGTCTGGGCCTGTGGCCGAGGTGTGACAGCAGGTTGGGTATAACCCATCACCATGGGGTTCTGAGGTTTTGAAGGCTGAGGCTTGGAGCGGGAAAGGTTATTAATTTCAGCTGGTGGAGGCTTCCTGAATTCTTTGGTATTCGGGTTACTTCGGTTGAACACACCTTGAGCCATAGCCTCCTCTATTTGGGTGCCTGCCACGATAAAGTGTTTGAAGTCCGGATAATACTGCAACGACATGTGATACTGGAGCTGGGGGGAAATATTTTTCATGATTATTTGGACCTGCTCTTCCTCAGAAGGGCGCTCCATCATCTGAGCTGCTATTCTCCTCCATCTTTTCACAAAGGTCAGAAAGGATTCCCTCAAGTCTTGCTTTGTCCTTTCCAAATCCTTTCTGGTGATTTCTGTCCCGTCATCATATTTGAATTGCCTGATGAACTGCTCGCCGATATCCTTCCATGTCCTGTAACGAGTCTTGTCCAAGACCATGAACCACCTCCTGGCAACCTTGGTTAGGGAAACCGGGAACAATTGAGCCATTTGCTCAGAAGATAAGCCTTGAGGTTGACACATGATGGTGAACATTTGCAAATGTGTGATTGGACAACCCACACCATCATATTTATCAAAGTCCGGCATTTGAAAATTGGCTGGGAGACGGATTTCTGGGAACAGTGTGAGGTCACTTGGATTGAAACCACCCTGGTCCTGAAACTGAATGTCCTGAACCTTCCTGGTAAGACTTTCTAATTTCTCCATAACTACTTTATCAACCATGGACTGAGAAGGCCTGCTGCGATCTTCGCTGTACTGCTCTTTTTCAAAATCTTCTTCAGTTTTGTCAGGGATAGGAATGAACACTGGCTGGGCAGGTGCGGCTGAAGTAACTGTATGGTGCATGGACCCTTTATCTTTGGACAACGATGGCCCCAACTTTTCAGAAAGCTGGGCCTTGATAACTTGGTTCTCTTCTTTGAGTTCTTGAAGCTGCTGGAGAATCAAGGTAAGAGTATCGGTAATAGCAGCGGGTGGAAGACTACTGTTCTGGTTTTCTGCCATTGGGGAGGATGAGGATGGGAAAGAAGGAGATGCTGGGGTCCTCAGAGAAGGTGGCGGGGAGACAGATTTCCTCTGCAATCGAGAAGAGATCCGAACCCAAGGAATAGTAGGGTTAGCTATGGTGTTTACTGCCCTGTCATGGAAATAATGAACACGAGGTATATGAGCTTGACATTCATGGAGTGTTTCTTCTCAATGACTGAAAAATATTACACATTTAAGCAAGTAATTGGGACAATAGAATGAATCCAAATGATGAGGGGAATGCCCTTAGTTCAAGGATTATGAGAGTAAACTCTGAAGGATTTAGCAGAAATATTCTTGAAAAATGTAGCCCCTAGAGGAGGAAGAGATCAAGGGTACAGGCAAGATTGGATCATCAAGATTGCACGATCAAATGATTGAGACACAATTTCCGCCAATGAAGACACAATCGAATCCCACAAGAGACGAATGATAGACACATGATCAAAATGTGAGATTGCATAGGATTACTTTCAACGGGTAGATCAAGAATAACTAATCCTATGAGATCTTTGGAAATGATGGGATTTATATCCTAACCCCAAAGGAAAAGTTTTTAGTCTTCGCACATTTTAACAGTGTTACCTGAAGGCATCAACCCTAATCCTAATCTAGCGGAGTGGAGAGAGGATCTCGACTCATGACTTTGTTTGTGTACCTAGGACCGATCGTAGCCATTGGAAGATGGACTACGGCCTAATCTAGACACAAATGGGTAAGATATCCTAAACTAGGCTCACACATGTGGTGCACATGTGTTCGTATACTGCATGCATGTGTGGGTTAATCTAGGGGTAAGGCCAAGAGTCCCCTTAGCGCGAATCCATGTTCGATATACTGTACCAGTGTCCGGCGTATCAGTACGTGAACAAGAGATCCGTTTACGCACCATAAAGGTACTAGGCTAAGGGTGGAATGCTTCTCTAGCACAGAGGCACCAGGTGATGAAATCCCAGTCAACCATGCTAGATAACACTCCGGGTTCCTAAAATAGGACGTGTGTGCATGTGAAATGCAAGGGTTTAGATGCAAGTGATGTAAGTGTGTGCAATAAGTTCGCGCAATCTATGATGCCTTCAGGTTTTGTTAAATTAAGTTCGAGTAAAATGTGATGAGAAAATAAAACGAGACAAACTAATCTAACAAGTATAGAGTTTTTATGAGCCAGTTAAATTAAATTCAAATGAATTATCTTTTGAAATTTTAATGAAGTTAGGTGGTCCCCAGCAGAGTCGCCAGACTGTGGGACATGATCCCGCGAGAGGGGCGTGGGGCGCGAGCCGCCGCGCGCTCTCCTTTGGTCTCTCGTTCCCACGCGATTGGCGTGTGCATTTTAATATTGATTTGAATTCGTCTTTCCTGTGGACTTGGGATCACTAACGCAATCCAAATTCCACACGAAAGAGACTGACAGAGTCGCCACCTAGATGTGGGATCTAGGACCCGTAATTAACCAGAAATCTAGACTCGCTACCTGGTTACGAGAATGGAAGGTATGGGGAGTTATCCACCACATGCACCATTCTTGTCCGATAATCGGTCTTCGATTCCAAAAGCTAACTCTTTTAAATTTATTTTAAATGGCTCATTCAACTCTATGTTAATGTGCGAACTAAGTGACATGCATCCTAGAATCTAATTTCAATGTGAATCCTAGATGTGTATCTTGATTTATTAATTTGTCTGGATTCATTCTACGTGAAAGTTCTCCTAGAATTCTAATTTCATGGAAAACCCTAACTGATTTGATTAAGTATTTACAAGAAAATTAATATACAAAACACCACAATTTGTTGTGGTGCCGACTCGCGGGTGGTATGCCGTCAGACATCCAAGCTGCCTACGTACCCAAGCCTCACTGGGATCAGAGTCGACGTAGTTCGGTGCACCTAAGCTAAGCTACATATGCCTAACTCAACTAGGACACCGACTTAGACGGATTTGACTGTTTCAACAGTTTTAAGAGGAATTATTTAATTCAAGTTGAGGATTTTATTATCTTAGGATTTCATCTAAGATGCTATATGATTCTTATCTGAATGCAAGTTGTCCCTTAGACTAATGCAGGTTTTGCCTACATCCTAGTTTACTAGGCTTGTCCTAGGGAAAGATCGGGTGACTAGTGTAACTAGACCTATGGTACGGTTGCTATACATAGCAAGCGTCCGTGATGAGGCTGGACTCCTAACTCTAGGACTCCCTAAAACTTAGGACACGACACAACACTAGTGTTCCTAAATTGGGCTCTAATGGTTCTTAGATTGGAAACCATAATCCAATGGTTCCGGAAGACTCGAGACAAATCAATTCAAATTCTTGAAGTTAATTAATTTCAGATTTCATGGATTTTCGATTTATGGACACTTGAGGATTACCAATGGTTCTAGGGTTCACCAATTTCGGCCCAGAATAGCATCCAAGGAAGGGAATCGTGCGTTCTTTCTTTGTGCAATTTAGTACTTAGGTTATGGCATCTTATTGCCTGGCAAATCTCAGGATTTCCGTGGACAGTAACCTCGGAGCCAACAACATGCTATAGCTTAAATATTCAAATTGTCAAAGATCGGTTGCAATTGGGATACGATTATGGATGCACTGGCCATTTTTCCAGGAAAATCTAAAGATCCTAAAATTTCTGTTTCAATGGATTAAGGAGTGAACATGTGACAGAATTTAAAAGTTCTTTAGGAATTTTTACAATAATTTTTAATTAATTTCGAATTTTCAATGGATTTTAACAATTTTAAGCCTATGAGTGGTTTTACAAGTGAAATTGTTGAAAATAAATTCGAAATGATTTGAAATTTCAACAGCAGCAAGATGGGAATGTATGTAGCTTACTGGATGAGTTTTATAGATTTTTATGTTAAATTCATATTTAATCTTGATTTATCAATTCAATGACCAGATTGCAAATTAACACAGAAACTACAAGAAATAGAAATTTAAATTCTATGAAATTTCTACAGATATAAGATATGAATAGACATAGCATGCTGTGAGAATTTCATAAATTTTAAAGGCTATTTACTACCAATTTCGGATTTTACAAGTTTCAGACCAGATTGTGAATTAACACTACATCCCATATGAAAACAGATCCAAAGAACTTGAAACTTTTACAGAAACAAGGAATATGGAATATATGACTACTGTAAAAATTGGAAGAATTTTAATGGTGATCTAGTGTCAGTAACAATTCTCACAAAATCTGATAATTTTCAAAGAAAGTATTAAATAATATACCAAATAAACTCCAAAAATCGTTACAAATTCATGGTAGAATGTGTCAGTATCATAGTATTTTTCCACGAAATTGCATTAATTTTGGAGTCTGTTTAGTATATAATTTATGTTTCTTTGTCAAAAGATGTTTTTTTTTTGAAGAGTTTTCTATTTTTAAAACACGATTTGCGGAAAAATTCGGAAAAATTCGAAAAACAATGTACCTACCTGTGGTGAAGATCTCCGCCCAATCCAAGAGTTAAGAAC
Source organism: Tasmannia lanceolata (assembly GCF_043159265.1). Classification (NCBI taxonomy): domain Eukaryota; kingdom Viridiplantae; phylum Streptophyta; class Magnoliopsida; order Canellales; family Winteraceae; genus Tasmannia; species Tasmannia lanceolata. The sequence goes on along the minus strand of NW_027518700.1, from coordinate 36,579,813 downwards.
AATCGCCGCCGCCGATCCGCTCCGCCGTCTTTCGCTTTCTCTTTCTTCTTTTTTATTTTTTTTATTTTTTTGTTTCCCTCACTGTTGATAGAGGAAGTGATTGGAAGAAGGATTTTTATGAGATGAGCCACCTTGGTCCTCTTTTCTTCCTCTCATCCCCTCTTCCTCTCCTCTCTTTATATAGTGAAAAACTTAGTGGGAGAAGATGGAGAGGTGGAAAATAAAAAATGAGAATGGTGGGTATGGTGGAGAATATATAATGGTAATGGTGGGAATGGTGGTGGGAATAATGGAATATATAATGGAATAGTGGGAATGGTGGTGGGAATAATGGAATAGATAATGGAATAGTGGGAATGGTGGTGGGAATAATGGAATAGATAATGAGAATGGTGGGAATGGTGATGGAAATAATGGAATATATAATGGGATGGTGGGAATGGTGGTGGGAATAATGGAATATATAATGGAATGGTGGGAATGGTGGTGGGAATCATGGAATATATAATGGTAATGGAGATAATGGTGTTATTTTAAAAGGGAAAAATAAAGTTAGTGGAAATGGTAGAGAAAGTTAAGTCATGCTAATGGTGAGTCCCACTTTGGGGGTTCCGCACAAGCGGGTCCCACATCAGCGGGCCCTACACAAGCGGGTCCCACATCAGCGGGTCCCACACAAACGGGTCCCACACTAGCAGGTCCCACACTAGCAGGTCCCACACCAGCGGGTCCCACACAAACGGGTCCCACACTAGCAGGTCCCACACTAGCAGGTCCCACACTAGCAGGTACAAATTCTCCCTAGTTTAGATTTTTCTGAATAATCCTTCTCAACATTTAGCGGGAAAATGCGAAACACGACGGAAATGACCAAAAATATTTAGAAATGTAACAAACGGATGCGGGAAAGAAAGACATTGGAAAACCGACGGAAAACAAACCCTAATTTCTTTATCGATTAAGGTAGAGCAAAATGGGGTGTCTACAGGTGGTGTTACAGCTCTGGGAGGACATGAATACCCCGTGATCTGATGAAGCAAACGGGTTGGTGCATAAAAGGTTGACTTTTCTAAACCCATGAGATACACAAATGGATATGGTTAAGTGATAGTGATAACTTGTAAGCACGGATGACTTACACAGCGAAATTGATTTTCCTCCACGTGTTGCAACCAATTACACCACTCATCAATGGATTGCGGTTGATTAGCCATTGGTTGCCAGGACTGAAAATGCTTCAGGGCGTACTTATTGTGGCTTTGTGGCCGGAGGATAGTGAGTTTTTCACAAAACCATACGTATAACAGTTTGACACACCCATAGAAACTATTTTGGACTTTTTGATGATCAATACGGTCCAGTCTAGAAAAGGTTTCTGCCAGCATAGTAGGAACAGGATACCTTCATTCGTTAATTTGGTCTACTACACCAAGCAAAGCCAATGGGGCAACACGGGAGTCTCCACGAATGACATGACGCGCAAGGACTCCAAAGACTAAGGCGCTATGCCGGCAGGTCTGAAAACGGGAGTTAGCAGGGTCGACGTTTTTGGAAAAGAGTTCAATGAGGTCATAAACTTCCACGTATGTGCCCTTGAAACAAGGTAGAGCATCAACAGTATCATTTTGAATAGCTCGCAGAAGAGGGAATTAGGGAAATCCATGCTCGAAGGTCGAATCCAGAGTCCTTCAGGTGGGATCTCTAACAAGGCGCACCAATCTTCGAAGATTGGACAAAGTTCAAAGGGACCGAATCGAAAAACGTGAAGGGTGGGATCCCAGAGTTTTGCAGCTGCTTTCCAATTCACACCGGATATGCTCAAATGATTGAACGTGCTTATAAATCGATCAACCATGCTCCTCTCATGCTCACGCGAGAGAGCTTTGGTAGCTTCACTTATCCAATCCTTCAATACATTGTTCGACATGATTAAACACCTGACATAGAGATAGGATAAGATTATGAGAAAATGGAGATAACTTGGTATAAATAAATGATAGGGATAAATTTAATGATCAGTCATATGGGAAGGCTACAATTGATGACACAGAATTTTTCATCAATGATCAAAGATGGTCAGCAGATCTGAAAGACAGACCATGGCCACAAAATGACAGAAGTAGGTCATAGACCAGGTCTAAATCTGACGATGGATACCAACAACTGAACAATCAAAGAGATTGGTATTTACAGACCACGGCCATAAAGACAACGGGTGAGCCATCGACCAGATCTAAGACAAAGCAGACAAACAAACCAAAGTCTAACCTAAAGGGTAATATACACAATGTGGATATATGACATGACAATAGGATGGGTACACAATCAGAGAGTATATATACATAACTCGAACCTGTGACACAACAAGAGGATGTGTAATGTACACACGATATGGACCTATAACAAAAGAATGAGCACACAATTGAAGGGCAATATATATTGCGGCCATGAGAGCGATAGGTACAGGCCATCAATCGGGTGAATCTGAAAGAATGTAAATACGACTGATTGAACCAGAAATCCCCCACTGGAAATGGATTCTAATCTAATCAATCAACAAAACGGGAGGCACATAAAAGATTTGAACAACTTGAGAACAAAAGACAGGTTATGGTGTAGACACCCCATTTTGACCGACCCCCTTTTACTTTGGTTTGGTTTAAAATCCTAGTAAATCTTGATCTTAGAGTTCTAAATTCGCCCATAGTGTAGTTTAGGGTCTTGAGTAGATTTTCGTAAAGTTTCATTAAAATTCGTTGAATTTTGCACGATAGGAGAGCGCAATTTGTGGTTTACTGTTAGTATATGAATAAGAGGGTTGAATCGGTCGAGTCAGGGGTTGTCCTGGGTATGCACAAGTCAAAGCAATAAATCAGAAAAGAGGGTTGTCCAATGAAAAAAAAAGGCAAATGTATTATTTTTTCTTTTAAAAGGGGGGTGCATAATCCCGTCCGAATCTCGTCCCAATTGGTGCACCCATCAATGTTGGTGCGTTTATCAAAGTGAGTTGTGCTGATATCAGTGACCTCCATTAGGGTATAAAAGATGCAAAGAAAAAAAATCAAAAGGGGGAGCTCATTTTTCATTTTCTCAGAGATAGAGAGAAAGTGTTTGAGAAAAAAGAGAGCTCGAACTCCATGTCCGTCTTCCCCGGTTGATTTTCCAATCGGATCGTATTCGGAGGCAAGCTCCATAGACTCCGATGAGCTCACCTCATTTTCCGATCATCAACCGGCGGCCATCGCCTCTATCACTATCCGAATTCGATTTCCCTATACAAATCTGTCCATAATGAGAGAAATCTCAGATCTGAGATTTTGGATCTGAGAATATAAAAAGAGAGTGAGAGGAATCTTCTCCGATCAGCTATTCCGGTCACCGGAACTCCGTTCATTTGATCCAAGCATCGCTGATCATCATTTTCTAACCATCTGTTTTTCTTTTGTCATCATAAAACCTTAGATTTAGGTTTTCCTTATAAATTTCAACCATAATCTTTAACTTTGAAACCCTAACCTTAGATCTGTTAGCTCTAGCCATAGATCTGAGTCATTTCTCAGCTTCTCAACATCATCTCCATTAGATATTGTCTCTCAAATTCAGCTCTGAAATTTTTCCCCAATTTCCTTTTCTTTGGTTGATTTTGTCTTAATTCGGCAATCTCGCTCGGATCCAATCGTTGCAAATAGCAGTGGGAAATCATTTTGCATCTTTGAGCCTTCTTTTCATCAGTTACACAGGTAATACTGATATCCTTTCATAATTCTAGAATTGTGATCAATTATTGATTCTCGTTTTAATGCTCTTATATGAATAGTGTTGATTGACTGATTTAATTTTATTATTATTTGTCTAAGTCTTAAATTTCAGGTTATTATCATAATTAGTGGTTTTGGCTGGAACCGTGATTTAAATTTGGACATCTTGAGACTAAAGCTGATTGAATCATGATTTATTTTAGTTGGAGTGCATTCCGTATAGCAATGATCTGTATTATAAGATTGATTTGGTTTCATGATCTCAAAATAGTCTAGTGATGTTCTATAGTTATAAGATTTAGTTCGTATATTATGAAATTCTTCAAGTGCTTATGGAAGGATGGCATATTATTTACTTAATGTAGTTGTCATGGACTCATTTATATATATTTGTGCTCTGCATTTCAAAAACTGTTGTCTATTTTCATTTTGATAAAGGAGGTTTGTATTTCAAAGCCAATATTGACTTATATAAGATTTTATTCCTACTTGGCATATGTATCTTCTTGCTTTGATGAAAATGAGTTGTCACAGTTGATTTGTTAGATTAATTTTGAGAGTAAAATTTGTGTTCAGCACAAAGCATAGTAGAAATGATTGGAATCATATCCTTATGTTGGAATTTTTTATGACATGCAGCGTAGAATTTTCTATAAAATGCTTGGCTTGTTCTTTGTAGGTCAATCATTAGGAGATGAAAGTCAGTCCAATACCTACATGTGTTTAGTATTGGATGTCCCTGAAAGGAAGTACTATTGTATTTAGCTTTATAAGTTGGTTGTAGAGAGTCACAATGGGAGCAGCTTGCTATCCCTGCAGTTTGAATAAATTTGTAGTATAAAAAAAAGGGGGTATAGCTTTGAGTTATGAGGTGTAGACGGTTCTTGGAGCAGTTTTGGTGTGTTTAGCATTTTTAGATTAATAAGATATTTCTTAATGATCCAGTTGTAATTATCTGTTAATTTTCCTCCTCTTCATCCCCTTTAGTTAGGTGAATTTGTGCTGATCATTAGAAATAAATGACAATTCTGATTGTTGAAGTCTGCTTGTATAATTGCTCTAATTGTTTCATATTGTATAAATAGATCTCAGCTTTTAAATGCTCTGATTGTCTCATATTGTGTAATATGAGCTGTACATTTGTAAATGCTTGGTGAGACTCAATTTTGTTTAAGATCTGTGCTTTTCCAAACCATTTTTAGTCATTAAGAATTTGAAGGATATCGAACAGAGTGTGGGATATAAATTGAATAAAATTACCATGATGTATGAAGAGGGTTTTGTTTTTCTTACGAATTAGAGCATACTTGTGTATCATGTATGATACTGATGGGTGCAAGGAATAAAGGTTATATATCTGTGGAAACATAAAAGTTCAGCCCCTTGATGTTAATATGTGATGTGCTAACAATTGACCGGCGTAGTGGCAGGATTTTCGGTTATGTGTTGATATAGGGGTTTTCAAGGTATTCATTTCAAAGGTGTAAACTTGGTGTTGGGTGCTAAGTTTTGTCCCTTATTGTTAAAAGCAATTGGCAGAATATATCTTTACTATGGTTATCATATCTTGATTCCAGTATGCTTTGCTTTATATGTTAATCGTATCAGCGAGTTTTTATTACAAGAGAAATAGGTTGAGCTTGATGTTATTGTGAATATCATAGCAGATTTTACGAATGGTACAATTTAAAATTGAATTTCACTGAGAAAACCCAAAGAAAATGATATTTTCATTTCCAAGGCATTGAAAAGGTGATATAAGGTTGTTACATGATCTCATGCTTTAGGTTTTATTTGATTTTTAACATGTAAATTTTCGAATCCATACCTTGATGGCCTTTCACATGGGATTCTTGATTATGGGTTTTCTATTAGGCACAACTTCAATTTAAGTTCAACACAGGTAACATCTTCACCCTCTTTTAATTCATGATTAAATGGAATGCAATTCATGCTATTTAGGATCTGTAACTTGCCACATTTTTTTTTATGATTTGAAGAATATTAATTTTATCATGTTCTGCAATTGCACTAGATCTCCTAGCAATCCATACAGCAAGGTGAATTAGTGGAATTATCAGAGCATGGTGATATCAATGTTGCTGGCCGCAACATATAACATGGTTTTTGTTTGGCCCAATCATGGGAAATGGCATTCACCCATCCATTTTGTAATAGTTACAATTTACACCAGAGTAGCTTATTTGTTCTGGGTTAACTGGCCCTTTATGATATTTGGATGACCTTTGAAGGCCATTTAAATCTCGTTTTTTTTTTATATATAACATAAGCTATTAATGTACTGTGGTTGCTAAACTTTTGTTTGATTGGATTAGAGGTATTATTGATAATTATGGTTACCCTCTGACAGATTTTGAAGCAAATACTGAACATAGTGGTATTATTTTGATTCCCTATTCTATTTCCCGCATATAAATGGCTGGATACATGTGCAGTCTTGTATTGATAGCTATCATTTACAGTCGTCACTTTCATTTGCATATTAGAAATTGTTGGCATTTCTTTTGTTCTATAGTTTGAGCAGACATTGGTTTGGAGTGGAGCCTGCATACATGTAATAAGTTTTGAACTTTCTGTTTGCTAAGAGATTACTTTGGAAAAGGTGTGAAATTCATTTTTTAGAAATAAGAGCATGAATATAATATCATGTATTACTCTCATTTGTTTTTAAAGTGGTAGATTGTTATTCTTTGCTTTGGTCTTGGTTAGGGTCCAAAGTGTTGAGTTTAGGGAGATGAAGGCGCTAGCCCAAGCCCATCCTTAGGGGACCTGCTCGGTCCAAGTAGCGCTCCTCTCTTATTTTAGTAGACTTTCCTAGTCTTTTAGACACCCTTTAGATAGAATCTTTCCCTCATTGGAAACTTGTCCCCATACTAGTTGAAGACCAACTTGGTCTGTTAGTTGCCTGTACCTTTGTTTATCAATGGAAGAGCAATGATAGGGATACTTGGAGCCCCATAGGAGATATGTTTTGTCTCGTTAGTGTTAGATGTTTCCTCCGTAGGAGACATACTTTGTCTTGTTAGCCCCTGTTTAGGTGGTATTATTAGAGTCTTTGACTCATTTACTTCCATTTCTAATAGTGCTATTAGAGAGTCTCTGACTCATTTACCCCCATTTCTTTTGTATTATTTAGTCAGGAGTTTCTCCTTAGTGTTGTCGACGTTTTTCTTCTTTAAAGACTAGCATAGTCTCATTAGAGCTTTGCCTTTTGGGATCTTAGATTGTTTCCGGTGTCTTTGACACTAGCTTACCAGGTTTAGGGGTTTCCCCTGTTAGCCATAGAGTTTGGCCCAGGGTGTTGCTTTGTGTGTTCCCTTAAGTCTTTGACCAAAAGGGTGAAATCAGAAATTTAGAAATTCAAAAGCATGTTAAAACATTTAAAAATCTAAAAAAAAAAGATTGAAATATCTTAAAATCTAAAACATTTGAAAATCCAAAAAACATGTGAAACATTTTAAAACCCAAAAACATTAAAAATTCAAAATCCAAAAATACCTAAAACCTTTAAAAATCCAAAAAAATATTGAAATATCTTAAAATTCAAAACTATCAAAAACATTTAAAACACCAAAAGCATTAAATAATTTGGAGTATTAAATTCTTTAGTGGTAATTTGGAGAGTTCGTTTCGAACTACGTTGGCTCGATCCTCTTCCACGAGGTACGTAGTTCAGCTTGGGATCTTTATCCCAAGTCCCGCCAAACTTTTGTAAATAGCATTTTAAACCTTTTTGGATAAACAACTTTATAGCTTTGATTTCAAAAAGATCTTCCTCTAGAGTTAGGACTTTGTCCTAGATAGAGAGTTTTTTAGAGTTAGGGGTTTGTCCCTGATGTATTGTTTGTTTGTTGTGTACTTGTTTTAGAGTTAGAGGTTTGCCCTAGAGTTATAGGAATGCCTCCGTCCGGTCAGTTGGCGATTCACATCACCGAGTGATGACTAGAATAGGATGCGCTAGTCCACCCTTTGTTTTTCTTAGAAAACACAGCTTAGTTACACATAGGTTGTAGGAACCACCTGCATTAGTTTAGGGCCAACCTGCATTTAGTTAGGGCATATAGGGTGTCCTAAAATCCACAATCTATTGAAATTTAAATAATCGCACAAAAAGATTTAATAACTAGTCTGGTCTTTTAGATCGAGTCTAGGATAGAGGTCTAGGTGTCTTAGGCATCATAGCTTAGAATAGGCGCGAAGAACTAAGTTGCTCTGATTTTCGTGGAGGCGAAGATACGTAGGCTTCTTTGGATGAACATCAGACTATCCAAGGACATGGGCTAAATCGTTTAGAGTCTTAAGATTTGTTGTGTTATTGTATATTTTATTGTGTTTTCTTACTTTCTTGTACTGATCTTGTACCTTTAGCTGTAGCTTGCATGTGTTTGTCCACCAGAACTTAGACAACAGTTAGGTTTGTCACTCATAACTTAGTTGTGATTAGGTGACACATCTTCTATTTTATTGTGTGTGTGCTTATTATTTTATCCCCGAGTCATGCATGATTAGGTAGAGGTCTTCTCGGGGATATTTCGTTCTCATTTCATATGATTTCTGCCCGAAACTCTTCAAGGTTAATAATAAATGGCATAAGAGACCAAGTGCTTGCACTCGGACAAATTGATGGTGCTCTTCGGACCTTCTCCATTCGTAATCAAGCACGAGCCCAGAGGATTTAATTTTGGGGTTCCATGGCCTATCCATGGATGGTGACTCTGAGTTATTTTAGGTACGTCATGGTTTGGGGATTTATCCTTGGATCAAGAGGTATTTAGTTTGTATTGTCACTCGTGCTATGCTATGAGGGTGGCAACCGTTTCGAGAGTTCCTTGGTAGATCTCTCTTTCATATGGAGATCATAGAGGATTGTAGGGGGATCGCGCGTCCCTCGCCGCACTCGTCCTCTCGGATCGGGGTCCACAGGCCGGCGACTCTGCTGGGGAGTTCTTAAAACATTGCCTAACTCTATTAAAATGCCATTTTTACTAATTTTGGAGAAATTTGGGTTAAAATCATTTTAAATGGAACTCTGTCGTTAGAATCCAGGGGCACCAGATAGGTGCGTAATTAAAACAAGGGATTCACACACTCCACATCATATATTGTCATATTCTTCATTCTTTATTTCTTTCATTGTTTTTCATTATTATTGGCTCCACGAAAATAGATACAGTGCATGCCAGACTGGGAGGTCATTACCTTGACGGAACTATTGTATCTATTTTCAAGCTATGTGCTAGTGTTGCAGCCGTAAACACTAGGTGTACTTGTGTTTACAGCAGCCGATGAGCAATGAAGCATACTATGTATAACACTAAGTGTACTTGTGTTATACATATTAAGTATGGTTCATACGCATAGTACCCGATAGATTGAGTCTGGAGCCCTACTTTGTTTTACATATTATATATATACTTACTGACTTAGTAAAATCCAACTAGGAAGTACACGTGTTGATATATGTGCATATTGCATTCATATAAGGACGAACATGTGTTGCTGACACATGTGGAGCCTAGACTTAGGAGCTTTGTCCCATTTGTAGACTAGGGTAGCTCATTTTATATGGCTACAACACGGTCCTAGTACACTTATCAGTCTGTCTTGAGTCAGGATTTTCTTGACTCCGTTAGATTAGATTAGGGCTGGTGCCCCTGGTTAGGGTATATGTATATGTGAATATATATATATATATATATATATATATTAATTATATATATTAGGGTTCTCCTCTTAGTTAGAGTTCCTTATTCTTTTCAAACAGTTATATCCATTCTTGATTCAGATCTAGATCTAGTCATGTGGCTTTTACTCGCCATTACCTTGGCCATGATCTGTCCTTCGATCTTTGGTTCATAGGATTTGACCTCTTGTCATATGTTCTTACCTTTGGTCAGTCTTTTAGTTGATCACCTTTCTCTGGTAATCATATTTTGAGCTTATCTTACCACCATTATTTATATACCTTTGGTTGAGTTCTGGAAATCCTTTCTAGCGTCGTTATGCTGTCGAATTTTTCGCAGAACATGTTAAGCATGACTGCTATTCTTAGAGTTAGTTAAACCATGAGTCTACCTTACCTTGATTTTCTTGTCTAGCCGTTATGCTGTTGAATTTTTTGCAAAACATTTTGAGCATGATTGCTATTCTTTGGAGTCAGTTTACTTTGTCTTGATTCCCATGTATAGTCTTGATTGGTGTGGAACCCATTTCTAGTGAGAACCTCTGGTTTGATCAGTTATATTTGTATACTTTCAGTTTCACTAGGTTAGTGGCCTGCGCATATCGTTCTCATGGTCACCATTTATTTGTTACCCTGTGATTATGTATCCACTCTTTTGTTGTATCATAAATCCATCTTATGTATACATTGCTCAATAGGATTAGATCCTTACCTGTTTACCTGTTTTGTCTTGAGATCTGGCCGATAGCCCGTTCGCTGTCCTTATGACCATGGTCTATCATTTTGATCATCTTGATCGCATAGTTGATGATATTCATCGCCAGATTTAGATCCGGTTTGCGACCTACTTTTGTCATTTTATAGCCGTGGTCTATTTTCTGATCTATTGGTTATCTCTCATCTTTGATGAAAAATTCAATGTCCCAGATTGTATCATTCCCCTATAATTGATCATCAAGTTTATCCCTTTCATTTGTTTATGGATATCTCCTTTCTCTCATGATTTTGTCTTGTCTGGGTGTTAGGTTTGATCATGGCGAATAATGTGCTGAGGAGTTGGATAAAGGAGACTCTTAAAACTCTTCCGCGTGAGCATTCAGAGAGGAGTATGTCTGAGAAGTTTATTAGTACATTCAATCATTTGAGCATACTCGGCATAGACTGAAAATTTCACCAAGCAGCTGCCAATCTTTGGGATCCTACTCTTTATTTCCTTATATTTGGTTCCTTTGAATTTTGTCCTATCTTTGAGGATTTGTGCGTCCTATTGGAGCTCCCATTGGAGGGACTCTGGGTTCAACCTCTGAGTCCAGATGACCCTCATTCCCTTTTCTGCAAATTGTTTAAAAATTCCACGGTTGATACTCTGTCATATCTCACAGACACAGGCGTGCGAGTTCAGGACCTCATCAAACTTTTTTCTAAAATGTTGACCCTACTGACTTCCGTTTCCAGAGTTGTCGGCGTAATGCTTTGATTTTTGGTGTCTTCGCACGTTATGTGCTTCGTGGAGATTCTTATAATGCTCCTTTGGCCCTGTTAGCTGTAGTGGATCAAATCAATGAAGGAAGGAATCTTGTTCCCACCATACTCGAAGAATCTTTCTCCGGACTGGACCTTATTGCTCGTCAGGAGGTTCATGATCATTTCTTTGGATGTGTAAAATTGCTGTACGTTTGGCTTTGTGAAAAACTCACTATCTTCCGACCACAAAGCCACGACAAGTACACCCTGAAGGATTTCTCATCCTGGCAACTAATGGCCAACTAACCGCAATCCATTTATGAGTGGCGCAATTGGTTGCAGCATGTGGAGGAAACTCAGTTTTGTTGTGTGAGTCATTCTTGCTTGGAAGTTATCACTAGCACTTACCCGTATCCTTTTGTGTATCTTATGGGTTTAGAAAAGTCAACCTTTTATGCACCAATCTGTTTGCTTCATCAGATCACGGGATATCCTTGTCCTCCCGGAACTGTAGCACCTCCTTTGTGTGAAAAATTGTCTCCTGATCTCATTCAGTCCATCATAGCTGCTTGGAGAAATAAGGTCGTGGAAAAGAGGTTTGCCTTAACATCTAAGGTCCGGCGTGGGGAGTTACCGGGGAAGCTCACAGGCAAAATAGCTCGAAATAACAGAGCCTTGAGGATCTTCGGCATGAGATTATCATTTCTTTATTGTCTTTATTTGTTTTACTTGAATATAATCAGAGTCAAAGATTGTAAATCTGATTTCATTATAGATGAAAATTTTAAGAAAGAAATTTTACTTGATACATGTTATAGACAGTTGGCAATTCAAGGTTTCATCATTCTTCATGTAACAAATTGCTGATGTTTTAACTAGTGGATTTAGTCAATACAAAGGATGTTTGTTTTCTTTTCTCTCTATTGATGCAAACTATCTTATTTCATTTGTCAATCATTTAATCTAGTTTGTTAACTTCCAATCAGGATTCTGAAAGATAGCAACCATCACTCCGAAAAAGGACTCCCAAGCTAAGCCCGCCTGGTCGAGACCTACTTCAGTGTCTAGACTCGTTCGTCACTTTGATTCCCCCGTATCACATACAATACCTTTACCATCTTCACCAAAGTCTTCAGGTTCTTTTGAAGTGAACCAAATGGCCGATCCGACTGATCTTTTGTTGAGCATGCAAGAAATGATGAAGAATCTCACTCAAGACATGGCAGGAATGAAAGCGGAGATGGCAAACATGAAGACCCAAATAAGTGATAAGACTTCCACATCTAGAGGCCCCATACTTCAACCTCCTCATGTTACATCTCCAGAGTTGAATAGGCCTGCTATCTCGCCTTTCGAAGTCGATCTAGATGATGAACAATACGCTCCAGAGTATTGTGCTCCAAGGGTTGATAGAGAGAAAGAAATGTACGAAAAATTTGAAAAGGAGATGTCTGAAAAGTTTGTCAAGATGGCTCAAGAGATGGAGCAAATGAAAGTGCAAGGGCCTAAGAAGTTCGATGTCTCTGAGCTAATAATGTCTTCGACGGTCTCTTTGCCGCCTAACTTTAAAGCTCCAGATTATGATAAATATGATGGAACCGGATGTCCGCGCAATCACATGAGGTAGTTTATCATTCTCTCACAGCAGTATGGTCTGAGCCGCGAGCATATGGCTCAATTGTTTCCAATTTCTTTGATAGGAATCGCAAAGAAATGGTTTTTAAGGCTGAAACCAGAGGAGGTGAGAACCCTTGAGGATATTTCTGAGAAACTGATAGAGCAGTTCTCAATGGAAGAAGGTATTGAGGTCACGAAAAGAGACCTAAAACAGCTGAAGCAAGGTCCTCAGGAGACCTTTACTTTCTTCATCAGGTGCTGGAGACGTAAGTTTGCTCAGCTGAGCCAGAGAAGTCTGAATCAGATCAGATAAAGCTAGTTCTGAAGAGTTTGTCTCCTCAGTACTTTCATTTTTTAGCACCACAGCATTATCCGAGTTTTGACCATCTGATCAAGACTGGTACTCAAACAGAAGATGTCATTGCAAAGGGTTTGAGAGCCAAAGTTTCGTCTGAAATTCGTGAGGGTAAAAGGCCTGTGATCCAGCCGAAAGAAGTTCATGCTGTCAGTTACACCAGGCCTGCGGCAAGGGTTGTTACAGAAACTGCGAGGGCACTGAGAAGAAGTACTTTTAACAGAAAATTTGATCCTCTTCCGTATCCTATAACAATGATACTTAAGAGGCTGATGAAAGATAGGAAGATCCGTCTCCCAGATATTAAACCTCCACCCAATCCCTTACCAACATTCTGGAAGATGGATCAATACTGTGAATATCACAGAGGTCCGGGGCACCTGACTGAAAATTGTTTGGCCTTAAAGCATGCAATCCAGAATATGATTGACAAAGACGAGCTTGCAGTTGAGCGACCAAACGTTACTTAGAACTCGCTTCCTAACCATCATGCTATGCCTCCTCCTGCCACCAATGCCATCTTTACTGATGAACCTTTGCTCAATCCTTCAACTCTCATTTGTGCCATTACCACAGAAAAAACCTATGTAATGAAGTTTGACGAAGAAAAGTTTGAAAAAGTGAAAAAGAAGCAGCCTTATGTAATCTCGTTTGACGACACTGAGCTAGCTGAATCATCTTCATCTCAGTCTTGTGTGTTTCAGACTGATAATGCAGGAAGGATGAAGAAAGCTCCGTATGTCCTAAGGGCAGATGATTTCAAAGAAGAAATAGTCAATAAAGCGCCGTACATTTTTCGAATGGAAGATGATGAATTACTGCTTTTAGATGATCAGTGTGACTAGATGTGTCACATAACTCGTGGTGGGCGTGTATTCAAACCTCCGGAGTTGAGTGTAGAAAATCCAGCATAAGTCGCAAGAAGTGCAGAGAACCAGAGGCAGAATAAGGTCAGCGCAGATGAAGAAGAAGAGAATTTGTTGAAGCAACTGAAAAAGACTCAGGCTAATATTTCAGTATGGGGTTTACTCATGGCCTCATCCAAACACAGAAATCTAGTCCTTCGAGAGCTTAACTCAGCACAAGTTTCAGTTGACACTACTCCTGATGTGTTGGTGAGCTTGGTCGCCATGACAAAAGTGTCTAAGACTATCTTTCACTGATGATGATTTGCCTCCTGAGGGCCGAGACCACACAAAATCTCTCAAAATCACTGTCATTTGCAATAAGAAGAAGGTGTCAGAGGTGTTGGTTGACAACGGCTCCGCTTTGAATGTCTGCCCGCTGAGTACTGCATCAACCCTTGGGTTTGGTCCTGAGGACTTTATCCCATCTGAACAAGGGATTCTGGCATACGATGGCACTCACAGAGATGTAATTGGAACTCTGGTCACTGAGATACAGATCGGAGGAGAAGACTTCGAAATAGAGTTCCAGGTTTTAGATATTAAAGCCTCATTTCTATTGTTACTTAGTTGCCCGTGGATGCACAAGGTCAGGGTTGTTCCATCTACTCTTCACAAAAAGCTGAAGTTTGTTCATCGAAACAGGGTGATAACTGTGAAGGGAGATCTGGATCTTGAAATAGGGCAGATTACTCAGGCCTTGACTGTGGGGAACGCTGAGGATATTAGTCTGACTGGGTTCTCACTAGAAGTGACTGCAATCACTTTTGAGGAAGCCATGAATGAAGAAATATGTTTCCTAACTAGCACTAACTTGAATGTCATTAAGATGATTCGCCGACAGGGGTACATACCAGGTGCTGGATTGGGCAAATATCATCAAGGTCTGAGTGAGTTCCCAGTGTTTAAAGCATTTAATGGTTTGTTCGGGCTGGGGTACAAACCTACAAAGAAAGAAGTCAAAGAAATGAAACAGCTGATGATGAAATTGGCAAAATGTCATCGCAGAGGGTTAGAATTACCGATGGCGCCGATAGATTTGACAATGAACGGCCGGTTCCGGAAAGAGGGTGCAGACTTTCCCTTCTGTGGTTTTGCTGAGACTTGGCTAGATGAGAAAACAGGGCTGAAGTTGCCAGGGTTCGAAATTTTCTTTAATCTGGAGTTAGAAGACGAGTCGACGAGTGTGCAGATCACAGAGTTTGAGCCAGAAACTGATTGGGCAGAATGCATAGAGCCGAGCCTTCTGGGTTCGTTGTTTCATGAGGAGCCGCAGATTGTTTCTATCATTGAGCAGAGTGCATTGATTTTGAATCCCACTCACTTAATCACCCCGGCAGAGGAACCGTTGACTAACTGGACCTCTCAGGTCATACCTCAGGTTACTTTTCAGTACAGTCATGTCCCTTCAGAAGAGTCAGTTGTTCGTAAGTATGTGTCAGTCTCTGAGTCTGATTCAGAGTCTATTTATTCTAACAATTCTTTTGATGCAGGTACTATAAAGGTCGAGTCTCCTAGGATCGGTGGTGATTCTGATTCTTTTAGCGGGATCGAATCTGATGTTGTTTCTATCGTTGAGTCAGATATTCTTTCAGTACATAGTTCAGAGTCAATTGACACAAATGTCAATATATCTGTTGAGTCTGTAAATGTGTTTCAAGAGTCTATTGTAAAGCCCGATGTGGGTAATTCATCATTTGACGTACTTGATTCAACATTCAATGAAATAAATGATTCTTTTTCTGCGTACATTCCTGTTTCTACTTTTGTTTCTAATGTTTCTGCTTCAGAATCTGATAATCTTAATAATAACAATAAAGACTCCCCCTCTTATGAGGATGCCGACGACACTCCCCCTGAAATCAGACACATGATTCAACAGGAAGAAAGTCGCCGAGCAAAACCACTCGAAGAGGAAATTGAGACTGTGAATATAGGTGACGAAACCTTGGTTCGGGAGATTCGAATTGGCAAAATTTTATCTCCAGAAGAGCGCGAGGAATTAATCACCCTACTTAAAGAGTTCAAAGAAGTTTTTGCTTGGTCATACGATGACATGCCAGGATTAAGTGAAGAAATTGTTCAGCATCGCTTACCCTTAATCCCTGGTATTAAGCCAAAGAAGCAAAAGCTCTGAAAACTCAAAACTGAGTGGGAATTGAAAGTTTATGAAGAAGTAAAGAAGCTGTTAGAAGTAAAATTTATTCAAGTTGTTGAATACCCAGAATGGCTTTCAAATATTGTACCGGTGCCCAAAAAGGACGGAAAAGTTCGAATGTGTGTTGATTTTCAAGACTTGAACAAAGCCAGTCCTAAGGATGATTTTCCTCTTCCAAACATTGATCTCCTGGTTGATAATACAGCTGGACATGCTCTTCTATCCTTTATGGATGAATTTTCAGGCTACAATCAGATTAAGATGGCGCCCGAAGATATGATGAAGACAGCGTTCATTACTCAGTGGGGTACTTACTGCTACAGGGTGATGCCGTTTGGTTTGAAAAATGCTGGTTCTACATATCAGAGGGCTGCTACAACTCTTTTACATGATATGATCCATAAAGAGGTCGAGGTATATGTCGATGACATGATTGTAAAAGGCAAGACTCGACCTGAGCACACTGTTGCCCTGAGAAAGTTCTTTGAGCGGATCAGAAAATATCAGCTTCGCCTAAATCCGAGTAAGTGCATCTTTGGTGTTACATCAGGAAAGCTCCTAGGGTTTATGGTCAGCGGAAGAGGGATCGAAGTGGACCCGCAAAAGATCAAGGCGATTCAAGAAATGCAGCCGCCGAAGACAGAAAAGCAGATCCGAGGTTTCCTTTGTAACGTTCAATATCTAAGAAGGTTCATAGCACATCTGACAATGACATGCGAGCCTATTTTCAAGCTTCTGAAGAAGAATTCCTCGAAGAAGTGGAATGAAGAGTGTCAGGAGGCCTTTGAAAAAGTTAAGCAGTGCCTATCCTTGCCCCCTGTTCTATCGTCAGTTATTCCAGGCCAGCCATTGCCATTGTACTTGTCTATTACAGATACAGCGATGGGTTGTATGCTTGCTCAGCAAGATCCAGAATTTAAAAAGGAGAAGCCTATCTACTACATTAGTAAGAAGATGCTGGAGTATGAATTAAAGTACACAGTTCTGGAGAAGACATGTCTAGCATTAGTTTGGGCTACCCAAAGGCTTAGACATTATCTGTTGTCAAGCAAGGTTCTTTTGCTATCACGGATGGATCCGTTAAAGTACTTGTTTGAGAAACCCGCCCTTACAGGAAGAACTGCAAGATGGTTGTTATTATTGTCTGAGTTTGATATCACCTATGCCACTCAGAAATCAGTTAAGGGACATGTCGTTGCTGAACAGTTGGCTGATGCTCCTGTAGAAGAAAATGCTTTCTTGAAGGAAGATTTTCCTGACGAAGCGATAATGGATATTGAAGAAGAAATTCCGAGTCCTAAGTGGCTTATGTACTTTGATGGAGCTGTAAACAATCGAGGACAGGGAGTAGGAGTTGTGCTTGTATCCCCTCGGAAGGAGTATATTCCTATCTCTATCAAGTTGCAGTTTGAGTGCACCAATAACATGGCAGAGTATGAAGCTTGTATCGCCCGGTTAGAGGCAGCCTTAGCTTTGCAGATTCAGGATATTGATGTGTTTGGGGATTCTATCTTGATCATTTGCCAGATTAATGGACAATGGAAAACTCGAGAAGATAAATTGATCCCTTATAATACGTATTTGGAATCTCTGGTCAGAAAGTTTAAGAGCATCACATTCACTCATTTGTCAAGGACCAGAAATCATTTCGCTAACACTTTGGCTACTTTAGCCTCGATGTTAGACATTTCTGTATCAATGGAGGTTCAGCCACTAGTTGTCAGACTTCAGTGGGCTCCTGCGCATGTGAATGCTATAGAGATTTCAGCCAGGTGTCCAGATGGGAAGCCTTGGTACACAGATATCAGAAGCCTCATTTCAGGCAAGGGACATCCTCCAGAAGCTTCAAGCAAAGAGAGGAAGACTATTCAGAAGTTGGCTGCCAACTTTATCATTTGTGGAGAAGAGTTGTACAGAAGGTCATGTGATGGCATACAACTCCTTTGTGTTGATGAAGATAAAGCTGCAGAAATTATAGAGCAGACCCATGAGGGAGTTTGTGGACCCCATATGAATGGGAAAATATTGTCAAGAAAGATTCTTAGACTTGGCTTCTATTGGCCCACAATGGAAGTAGACTGCTTCGCATTTGTGAAGAAATGCCATAAGTTCCAAGTTTATGCTAATCTTATCCATATTCCTCCTTCAGTGTTGCACTATTTGACTTCGCCGTGGCTGTTTTCAGTGTGGGGATTGATATCATTGGAAAAGTTTATCCGAGTTCTTCAAGCGGGCATGAGTACATTCTGGTCGCGACTGAATATTTTTACGAAATGGATTAAAGCCGCTTCGTATGCTTCCGTAACTTCAAACACAGTTGCAAAGTTCATCCGTGCCAACATTATTTGCAGATATGGAGTACCTCATGAGCTGATTTCAGATAATGGGTTGCATTTCAAGAAAGAGGGGTTACACCTGTGTGAAGAGTTCAAGATAAGACATCACAAGTCATCTCCTTACAGACCTCAAACAAATGGTGCTGTAGAGGCGGCGAACAAGAACATCAAAGTCATCATCAGTAAGATGACTGAGACTTATAAGGATTGGTCGAATAAGCTTCCATATGCCTTGTGGGCTTATCGGACATCGATCAGATCTTCAACAGGTGTAACTCCGTATTCTTTGGTGTACGGAATGGAAGCAGTTTTGCCAATAGAGTTGAGAATTCCCTCTTTAAGAGTGATGATGGAAGCTGATTTACCAGAGTCTGAATGGGCTAGAACTAGACATGATGAGCTACAGATGATAGACGAGAAGAGATTGAGAGCCTTGTACCATATCCAGGGATATCAGAGACGAATTGAGAGAGCTTTCAATAAGAAACTCCGTGTTCGTGATTTGAAGCCTGGAGACCCTGTTTTGAAGTCCTACAGGGCGCCGGTGTTTGATCCGAGAGGTAAATTCAGGCCAAACTGGTCTGGTCCTTATATCTTCGATGAAGTCCTACCTGGAATAGCCGTAAGACTCCTCAATGAAAACGGAGAAAAATTAAATGAACCTACAAACCTGGATCAGTTAAAAAAGTATTATGCTTAAGTACACTAAGAGGCCGTCTTTGGTCGATTTGAGCTTTGAGCCAACAACCTAAATGTTTTAAACCATTTGGCAAACCCTTTGGGCTAATATAAAAAAAAAAACTTGTTTTCTTTGATAAACCCAAACTAGGGGCATTTTTTCTTATTAGTAAAAGAAAAAAAAAGTTGTTTGAACTATGTTATGACCTGATCCCTTTTTAAGGGTACGTAAGTAGCCTGAGAGGTTTGGTCACATCTTTTGCAGCATTCTTAAGGAAAATCCCTTGAAGTCCAAATGGGGCGAACTACGCGGATCTGATTCCCATTTTTTTCAAGGATACGTAGGCAGTCTGGAGGGTCCAAACTCGGTCCAATTACATGCAAACACATTAGGGTTTAGCCTTTTTGAACCTAAGCCTACCTGAAAGTCCTTCTGGTGCACTTAGGCCCAGGTTTGTAGAGAAACAGAAAGAAAAAAAATGATGGAGTCTTAGACCCGCTAAGCTGAAAACCCGAAGGGCAGTTTAGGCAAAAATCAGGGTATTGAGCCTGCTGGATGGAAAATCTGCAAGGGCAGACAATCCAGGCAAAAATTAAGGCATGCGGTCCACTAAACGAAAACCCAAAAGGGCGATTTAGTCATGGCAGGCACTTCATGAAGGATAGAGCTTTCTGGAAGCCGGTTGAACTTTCATTTTCTTTTTGGTTATTCTTTAATGTCTGAGTAAGTGATAACAAAGCTTCCTTTGTTACTCTCTCAGTTAGGGAGATTGAAACTAAGCAATATGAAGGGATAATAACCATGACGGAGATCCGAAAAGGGATTAAAACACCTTTAAGCATGGTATTCAAAAGACTCTAAGAGTGGTGGCTTTTTAACCATTTAAAAATGTTTATCAGTTTAAGAAGTAGATTCAGTCTCTTTTGGAGTCTTGTTTAGAACTCGTCAAAGGCTTTGGTCATTGTCTGTCAAAGTCAGTTTGTTGTCAAGTTAAAGTCAATTTTCGGAGTCCCGTTTGGTCAGTATTCTTCCCAAAGCCCGGGTGATAAAAGCTCAGAGACTCATAGAAACAGAGAATTTGTGGTTCCTGTGGATGATGTAAAGCAGAGCAGTGTTCAGATGTTGATAAGATTTTAGCTTAGTTCCAGTATCAGCAGATGGCAGACAGAATGAAGATTTTGAATAGAACAAGTTTCTTGTATCTGATGAAAGCTTTGTAAAGTCAAGTGTACTTAAGAGAAGCTTTATAAACTCAATTGGGCTTGTGAAAACTTTGTAAACCCAAGTGTGCATTAATGAAAGCCTTTGGCCCATTCCTTCTGTGTTGTTTTCCAATGAATTTTGCCATGGAAGTAATCATACTAGGGGCATCTTTTATGACTTGCGTCATAAAATATGTCAAGTAATTAGTGATACTTGATAGATATTTTCATAAAATAGAGACTAGAGAAGTTTGAACACTCTTTGTATTGAGCTTCTTAGTCAGGTTGTTCTCCTTTGGAGTTGAGTTTCTTTGAAAAATCTTTATCCCAGCGGAGTCTAGAATCTAGTCCAACGATTTTTAAGCTTCAATGGAATGCTTTGCATCTTTTAAAAGAGGCTGGTACTAGAAAATTCATTCAAGTTACTTGAGTCCAGTCTTTGACCAAAATCATGCATTTCAATTGCTCTTTGCTAAGAGATGACTGGTTCATCATTGAAATCATTAAGAGTTGATCTCTTCTTTCAGTCATTTTGAGTTCCTCAATTTTCTTTTATTTTGAAGGTTTTTAATAAAGATAGAAATTGACAGATTTTCGTGTTTCACGATCTGGCCTTTTTCTCCTATCATTTTGAAAGACTTTTAATAGAGAAAATTACCGAACCTGTGTTACACGGTTTGGTCTTTTTGAAAATTTTTAACAGAGATGGAAATTACCGAACCTGTGCTACACGGTTTGATCTTTTTGAAAGATTTTAACAGAGATAAAAATTATCGAACCTATGTTACACAGTTTG
Organism: Tasmannia lanceolata; assembly: GCF_043159265.1. Classification (NCBI taxonomy): domain Eukaryota; kingdom Viridiplantae; phylum Streptophyta; class Magnoliopsida; order Canellales; family Winteraceae; genus Tasmannia; species Tasmannia lanceolata. The sequence continues at coordinate 36,558,839 of NW_027518700.1, read as the reverse complement.
GTCTTTTTGAAAGATTTTAATAGAGATGAAAATTACCGAACCTGTGTTACACGGTTTGGTCTTTTTGAAAGATTTTAACAGAGATGAAAATTACCGAACCTGTGTTACACGGTTTGGTCTTTTTGAAAGATTTTAACAAAGATGAAAATTATTGAACCTGTGTTACACAGTTTGGTCTTTTTGAAAGATTTTAACAGAGATAGAAATTACCGAATATGTGTTACACGGTTTGGTTCTTTTTGAAAGATTTTTAACAAAGATAGAAATTACCGAACCTGTGTTACACGGTTTGATCTTTTTGAAAGGTTTTAATAGAGGGAATTCGCCGAACCTGTGCTACACGGTTTGGTCTTTTCTTCGATCATTTTGAAGGTTTTAAAAGGGGGAATCACCGAACCTGTGTTGCACGGTTTGGTCCTTTCTTCGATATTTTTTGAAAGGTTTTAGCAGGGAAAAGCCACCGAACCTGTGTTACATGGTTGGGTCTTTTCTTCCTTCGCCCGGGTATTTAATACCCAGATGATTAGTAATGTAATGTCAAGTAGTGATTTGCCTAATCACCGTTCCGCAATGTGCAGCTTCCTAACGATTAGGAGTCATGTATATCTGCGAAGAGATTTGTGTGGGACTGTTTAGCAGGACATACGAATCTAGGTTTGAAATTCCAAGGGTAGGCCCGAGTACTATTCCAATGGCAACTTATGAGGAGGAAAAATTACGTTTCTAATAAGTTTTAATCTTTTGAAAACTCTAACCCAATTTGAAGATTAAGAGATCAAAAATGAAAATTAAGCACACAAGTTAAATCCTAAGTGCAATAAAAGAAAAGCAAGAGATAAGAGAGAGTGCACCCGAGATTTAAAGTAGTTTGGTCCTCCAACGTGAGGCCTACTCCACTCCACCAACCAAACCCGTTGATGGCTTCACTATTTGATCTTCTTAACTTCAGCGAAGATCGGTGCCGATTACAATTCCAATTTTCTTTAACCTTGGTGGCAATCCTCACCACGGAGAGTGGGCTCCGCTTCTCCGAACACTCGCCCAAATACAATCGTCTTGATAAACAAAGAAAGAAACAAAAAATCCCTCACAAGGGTTTACAAAGTTTGAAGAAGATGTACAAATTTGAGCCTATGATCCAAATCCTAATTCTAGAGGATGAGAGGCATAAACAAGCTTAATACACTCTTAGGATATTCCAATAGGTTTTTAGACTGTTAGGATTGATGATTGGGAAGTTTAGAATACCCATATATATAGAAAACCCAAAATATGACCGTTTGGGGGCATAGTGGTAATTCTGGCAAAAACCCCAACGCCTATAATTTCTTCCCGAAATAGTGGTCTTGGAGTTCCGAGAGATTTTCTCGGAGTTCCGAGAATTTCTCTCGGAGTTCCGGGAATACAAACAGAAGTTGGAAAATGTTACTGGACCAAATCTCGGAGCTCCAAGGAATTTCTCGGAGTTTCGAACTCGGAGCTCCTAGAATATTCTCGGAGTTCCGAGAAGCCTATATGCAGCTGGTTTTTCAATTCTGTTTCTTATTCATTTGGGCTTCCAACTCTACACAAAGTTGGGATTGTATATGAGGGTTCCAAAGTGTTGGAACACCACAAGGACAATCTCTTAAACATTTAGGGATGTGTGATTTACTTATTTATGCCTCTAAACACCTAAACTAGGATTGGATCTTTACATTCTAAAATGACTTCGATCTTCAATTACGATGCTTCAAGTCTTCATGCGTCTTGGATCTCCGATGTCTTTGGCCTTCCTAATGCGGTCCAATGAGAGCTTTTTGGCCTTAATCCAAGCAATCTTGTCTAATACAATCATGATCTACAACTTAGACATACAAACACATTAGTGATATAAAATCACTTGTGTATTGGAATCATCAAAAGAAGATGGGAATGCCAAGGTGGGAACCATTGGGCTTACAAGGTTTATGTGGAACTGTTTAACAGAACCACGTAATTCGGAGTGATTCGCTACCTTGAAAGAAAGGAGTCAGAGTTACTCGGATAGTTAAACAGATGTATTTTCAGCAATGATCTGTATACCTATCGCCTGGCTTGAGACTTGGTTTCGCCTCGGTATTAGATGTTTGAGTTTGGCTCAAATATTCGAGTACCCCAATGGCTGGTCAAGTAAGTTTTAGACTGAATGACAAGATAAATGTATGAAAAAAAGGGGCTCTTTGAGTGTTTGGTTTTGAACTTGTTTTAGACGAGTTTCAATGCAATGGTCCTTAGCCTATTTGAGTCCTTGTGTTTTATGATTGCTTGTGTTTTATGATTGCTTGTGAGTCCTTGTGGATTTAGTTTAGATAGTTGAGTCTTGAGTATTAGAGAGAGGCTATCTCATTGAGGTGTTATGATCGCTGAGTTAAGAGTCGGTGAGAGGCTATCTCTTTATTATTTGTAGTATTAGAGTCTTGTTAGGAGTCACTTTATTGCTTTACGCTTGTGAATATCGTTTTAGAACCAAAAATCCAAAAATTTGCTTGCTTTGTTTTCGGGTCGATCAAAATCTGTTGTCTGTTCAACTTTGACATTCGCGTGTCAAACACGCTCTGCCAAATAAGGGCATCTGTAGACACCCCATTTTGACCGACCCCCTTTTACTATGGTTTGGTTTAAAATCCTAGTAAATCTTGATCTTAGAGTTCTAAATTCGCCCATAGTGTAGTTTAGGGTCTTGAGTAGATTCCCGTAAAGTTTCGTTAAAATTCGTTGAATTTTGCACGATAAGAGAACGCAATTTGTGGTTTACTGTTAGTATATGAATAAGAGGGTTGAATCGGTCGAGTCAGGGGTTGTCCTGGGTATGCACAAGTCAAAGTAATAAATCAGAAAAGAGGGTTGTCCAATGAAAAAAAAGGCAAATGTATTATTTTTTCTTTTAAAAGGGGGGTGCATAATCCCATCCGAATCTCGTCCCAATTGGTGCACCCATCAATGTTGGTGCGTTTATCAAAGTGAGTTGTGCTGATATCAGTGACCTCCATTAGGGTATAAAAGAAGCAAAGAAAAAAAATCAAAAGGGGGAGCTCATTTTTCATTTTCTCAGAGATAGAGAGAAAGTGTTTGAGAAAAAAGAGAGCTCGAACTCCATGTCCGTCTTCCCCGGTTGATTTTCCAATCGGATCGTATTCGGAGGCAAGCTCCATAGACTCCGATGAGCTCACCTCATTTTCCGGTCATCAACCGCCGGCCATCGCCTCTATCACTGTCCAAATTCGATTTCCCTCTACAAATCTGTCCATAATGAGAGAAATCTCAGATCTGAGATTTTGGATCTGAGAATATAAAAAGAGAGTGAGAGGAATCTTCTCCGATCAGCTATTCCGGTCACCGGAACTCCGTTCATTTGATCCAAGCATCGCTGATCATCATTTTCTAACCATCTGTTTTCCTTTTGTCATCATAAAACCTTAGATTTAAGTTTTCCTTATAAATTTCAACCATAATCTTTAACTTTGAAACCCTAACCTTAGATCTGTTAGCTCTAGCCATAGATCTGAGTCATTTCTCAGCTTCTCAACATCATCTCCATTAGATATTGTCTCTCAAATTCAGCTCTAAGATTTTTCCCCAATTTCCTTTTCTTTGGTTGATTTTGTCTTAATTCGGCAATCTCGCTCGGATCCAATCGTTGCAAATAGCAGTGGGAAATCATTTTGCATCTTTGAGCCTTCTTTTCATCAGTTACACAGGTAATAATGATATCCATTCATAATTCTAGAATTGTGATCAATTATTGATTCTCGTTTTAATGCTCTTATATGAAAGGTGTTGATTGAATGATTTAATTTTATTATTATTTGTCTAAGTCTTAAATTTCAAGTTATTATCATAATTAGTGGTTTTGGCTGGAACCGTGATTTAAATTTGGACATCTTGAGACTAAAGCTGATTGAATCATGATTTATTTTAGTTGGAGTGCATTCCGTATAGCAATGATCTGTATTGTAAGATTGATTTGGTTTCATGATCTCAAAATAGTCTAGTGATGTTCTATAGTTATAAGATTTAGTTCTTATATTCTGAAATTCTTCAAGTGCTTATGGAAGGATGGCATATTATTCACTTAATGTAGTTGTCATGGACTCATTTATATATATTTGTGCTCTGCATTTCAAAAACTGTTGTCTATTTTCATTTTGATAAAGGAGGTCTGTATTTCAAAGCCAATATTGACTTATATAAGATTTTATTCCTACTTGGCATAGGTATCTTCTTGCTTTGATGAAAATGAGTTGTTACAGTTGATTTGTTAGAGTAATTTTGAGAGTAAAATTTGTTTTCAGCACAAAGCATAGTAGAAATGATTGGAATCATATCCTTATGTTGGAATTTTTTATGACATGCAGCGTAGAATTTTCTATAAAATGCTTGGCTTGTTCTTTGTAGGTCAATCATTAGGAGATGAAAGTTAGTCCAATACCTACATGTGTTTAGTATTGGATGTTCCTGAAAGGAAGTACCATTGTATTTAGCTTTATAAGTTGGTTGTAGAGAGTCACAATGGCAGCAGCTTGCTATCCCTGCAGTTTGAATAAATTTGTAGTATAAAAAAAAGGGGGTATAGCTTTGAGTTATGAGGTGTAGACGGTTCTTGGAGCAGTTTTGGTGCGTTTAGCATTTTTAGATTAATAAGATATTTCTTAATGATCCAGTTGTAATTATCTGTTAATTTTCCTCCTCTTCATCCCCTTTAGTTAGGTGAATTTGTGCTGATCATTAGAAATAAATGACAATTCTGATTGTTGAAGTCTGCTTGTATAATTGCTCTAATTGTTTCATATTGTATAAATAGATCTCAGCTTTTAAATGCTCTTATTGTCTAATATGGTGTAATATGAGCTGTACATTTGTAAATGCTTGGTGAGACTCAATTTTGTTTAAGATTTGTGCTTTTCCAAACCATTTTTAGTCATTAAGAATTTGAAGGATATCGAACAGAGTGTGGGATATATATTGAATAAAATTACCATGATGTATGAAGAGGGTTTTGTTTATCTTACGAATTAGAGCATACTTGTGTATCATGTATGATACTGGTGGGTGCATGGAATAAAGGTTATATATCTGTGGAAACATAAAAGTTCAGCCCCTTGATGTTAATATGTGATGTGCTAACATTTGACCGGCGTAGTGGCAGGATTTTCAGTTATGTGTTGATATAGGGGTTTTCAAGGTATTCATTTCAAAGGTGTAAACTTGGTGTTGGGTGCTAAGTTTTGTCCCTTATTGTTAAAAGCAATTGGCAGAATATATCTTTACTATGGTTATCATATCTTGATTCTAGTATGCTTTGCTTTATATGTTAATCGTATCAGCGAGTTTTTATTACAAGAGAAATAGGATGAGCTTGATGTTATTGTGAATATCATAGCAGATTTTACGAATGGTACAATTTAAAATTGGATTTCACTGAGAAAACCCAAAGAAAATGATATTTTCATTTCCAAGGCATTGAAAAGGTGATATAAGGCTGTTACATGATCTCATGCTTTGGGTTTTATTTGATTTTTAACATGTAAATTTTCGAATCCATACCTTGATGGCCTTTCACATGGGATTCTTGATTATGGGTTTTCTATTAGGCAGAACTTCAATTTAAGTTCAACACAGGTAACATCTTCACCCTCTTTTAATTCATGATTAAATGGAATGCAATTCATGCTATTTAGGATCTGTAACTTGCCACATTTTTTTTATGATTTGAAGAATATTAATTTTATCATGTTCTGCAATTGCACTAGATCTCCTAGCAATCCATACAGCAAGGTGAATTAGTGGAATTATCAGAGCATGGTGATATCAATGTTGCTGGCCGCAACATATAACATGGTTTTTGTTTGGCCCAATCATGGGAAATGGCATTCACCCATCCATTTTGTAATAGTTACAATTTACACCAGAGTAGCTTATTAGTTTTGGGTTAACTGGCCCTTTTTGATATTTGGGTGTTGTCATGACCTTTGAAGGCCATTTAAATCTCGTTTTTTTTATATATAACATAATCTATTAATGTACTGTGGTTGCTAAACTTTTGTTTGATTGGATTAGAGGTATTATTGATAATTATGGTTACCTTCTGACATATTTTGGAGCAAATACTGAACATAGTGGTATTATTTTGATTCCCTATTCTATTTCCCGCATATAAATGGATGGATACATGTGTAGTCTTGTATTGATAGCTATCATTTACAGTCGTCACTTTCATTTGCATATTAGAAATTGTTGGCATTTCTTTTGTTCTATAGTTTGAGCAGACATTGGTTTGGAGTGGAGCCTGCATACATGTAATAAGTTACGAACTTTTTGTTTGCTAAGAGATTACTTTGGAAAAGGTGTGAAATTCATTTTTTAGAAAAAAGAGCATGAATATAATATCATGTATTACTCTCATTTGTTTTTAAAGTGGTAGATTGTTATTCTTTGCTTTGGTCTTGGTTAGGGTCCAAAGTATTGAGTTTAGGACGATGAAGGCGCTAGCCCAAGCCCATCCTTAGGAGACCTGCTCGGTCCGAGTAGCGCTCCTCTCTTATTTTAGTAGACTTTCGTAGTCTTTTAGACACCCTTTAGATAGAATCTTTTCCTCATTGCAAACTTGTCCCCATACTAGTTGAAGACCAACTTGGTCTGTTAGTTGCATGTACCTTGTTTATCATTGGAAGAGCAATGATAGGGATACTTAGAGCCCCATAGGAGACATGCTTTGTCTCATTAGCATTAGATGTTTCCTCCGTAGGAGACATACTTTGTCTTGTTAGCCCCTGTTTAGGTGGTATTATTAGAGTCTTTGACTCATTTACTTCCATTTCTAATAGTGCTATTAGAGAGTCTCTGACTCATTTACCCCCCTTTTTTTAGTATTATTTAGTCAGGAGTTTCTCCTTAGTGTTGTCGTCGTTTTTCTTCTTTAAAGACTAGCATAGTCTCATTAGAGCTTTGCCTTTCAGGGATTTTAGATTGTTTCCGGTGTCTTTGACACTAGCTTACCAGCTTTAGGGGTTTCCCCTGTTAGCCCTAGGGTTTGCCCAAGGTGTTGCTTTGTCTGTTCCCTTAAGTCTTTGACCAAAAAGGTGAAATCATAAATTTAAAAATTCAAAAGCATGTTAAAACATTTAAAAATCTAAAAAAAAAAGATTGAAATATCTTAAAATCTAAAACATTTGAAAATCCAAAAAACACTTGAAACATTTTAAAACCCAAAGACATTAAAAATTCAAAATCCAAAAACACCTAAAACCTTTAAAAATCCAAAAAAATATTGAAATATCTTAAAATTTTAAAATATCAAAAACATTTAAAACACCAAAAGCATTAAATAATTTGGAGTGTTAAATTCTTTAGTGGTAATTAGGAGAGTTCGTTTCGAGCAACGTTGGCTTGATCCTCTTACACGAGGTACGTAGTGCAGCTTGAGAACTTTATCCCAAGTCCAGCCAAACTTTTGTAAATAGCATTTTAAACCTTTTGGATAAACAACTTTATAGCTTTGATTTCAAAAAGATCTTCCTCTAGAGTTAGGACTTTGTCCTAGATAGAGAGTTTTTTAGAGTTAGGGGTTTGTCCCTGATGTATTGTTTGTTTGTTGTGTGCTTGTTTTAGAGTTAGGGGTTTGTCCTAGAGTTATAGGAATCACTAGAATAGGATGTGTTAGTCCACCCTTTGTTTTCCTTAGGAAACACAGCCTAGTTACACATAGGTTGTAGGAATCACCTGCATTAGTTTAGGGCTAACCTGCATTTAGTTAGGGCATATAGGGTGTCCTAAAATCCACAATCTATTGAAATTTAAATAATCGCATAAGAAGATTTAATAACTAGTCTGGTCTTTTAGATCGAGTCTAGGATAGAGGTTTAGGTGTCTTAGGCATCATAGCTTAGAATATGCGTGAAGAACTACGTTGTTATGATTCTCGTGGAGGCGAGGATACGTAGGCTTCTTTGGATGAACATCAGACTATCCAAGGACTCGGGCTAAATCGTTTAGAGTCTTAGGATTTGTTGTGTTATTGTATACTTTGTTTTGTTTTCTTACTTTCTTGTATTGATCTTATACCTTTAGCTATAGCTTGCATGTGTATGTCCACTAGAACTTAGACACCAGTAAGGCTTGTCACTCATAACTTAGTTGTCATTAGGTGACACATCTTCTATTTTATTTTGTGTGTGCTTATTATTTTATCCCCGAGTCATGCATGATTAGGTGGACGTCTTCTCGGGGATATTTCGTTCCCATTTCATATGATTTTCGCCCGAAACTCTTCAAGGTTAATAATAAATGGCATAAGAGACCAAGTGCTTGCACTATGACGAATTGGGGGTGCTCTTCGGACCTTCTCCATTCGTAATCAGGCACGAGCCCATATGTATTTCTGGTTATCCATTGCACAGAGGATTTGATTTTGGGGTTCCATGGCCTATCCATGGATGGCGACTCTGAGTTATTTTAGGTACGTCATGGTTTGGGGATTTATCCTTGAATCAAGAAGTATCTAGTTTGTATCGTCACTCGTGCTATGCTATGAGGGTGGCAACCATTTCTAGAGTTCCTTGGTAGAGCTCTCTTTCATGTGGAGATCATAGAGGATTGCAGGGGGATCTTGCGTCCCTCGCCGCACTCATCCTCTCGGATCGGGGTCCACATATGGTCACACCAATGGCAAGAGAAATGTCATCCACCATATTGATATGATACATTAGACCAGGAATACCCACTGAAAAATGGGTCCTAATCTAAATGATTGACGCAACAACTAGGATATGCTCAAGAAGATGACAAAACTGTATATCGATCCAGCAAATAAGACATGTAAAAACGAACGACACAACTATATACTCAAGAAGGAGATCATAGGCCATGGTCAAGATAATGACTGAGGAAAATTACCGACCAGGTTAGAGGACTGGAGGGTGAAAGAAGATAGCTAATAGTTAGACCCGAAAATTTTACTGATGAACAAGTCCTGGTCTAACAGCTATCACAAGGAGTGATTAGGCTCACAGATTTCGATTAAAACGATTAACGAGGAATCAAGAAATGGACCATGGTCATAAAAGGTGGTGGACAAGAACTATCGACCAGATCCAAGACCGAACTAGTGAACAAACTCTAATCGGTGATAATAGACCAGAAAATCTCAGTAGAGAGTAGGCCCCGATCTGACAGCCGACAAAACGGATATAAATCAAAGATATTGAATCATATGATAAAGATGACAGGGTGGACCATGATCTGGATGATGACCAAGCAAGAGCAAGGGTCGAAAGAATGGTATGACTGAAATAGATATAGAAACCTAGTCTAAAAGATAGGTTCTAATATAAGAATAATACATTATACACACATATATATATATACTTATATATACACCCTAACCAGGGGCACCAGCCCTAATCTAACCTAGCGGAGTCAAGAAAGCTTCGACTCGAGACAGACTAGTGGGTATACTAGGACCGTGTTGTAGCCACGCAAGGTGAGCTACCCTAGTCTACAAATGGGACAAGGCTCCTAACTCCAGGCTTCACATGTATAAGCAACACATGTTCATCCCTATGTGAATGCAATATAGATGTACATAAACACAGGTACTTCCTAGTTGGATTTCACTAAGTCGGTAAGTATATACATAATATATAAAATAAAATAGGGTTCCGGACTCAATCTATCCGGCACTATGCATATGATCCATACTTTAGATGTATAACACAAGTTCACCGAATGTTATACATAGTATGCCTCATTGCTCATCGACTGCTGTAAACACAAGTGCACCGAGTGTTAACGGGTCAGTACTAGCACATAGCTTGGAAATAGATACAACAACACCATTAGGGTAATGACATCCCACCTGGCACGCATTGTATCTATCCCATGGAACCAATGATAATGAAAAATAATAAAAGAAATAAAGAATATAACAATCTATGTTGTGCAGTGTCTGATTTCCTCGTTTTATTTACGCACCTGTCTAGTGCCCCTGGATTCTAAGCGAAAGAGTTCCCATTTAGCTTGATTTTAGCCCAAATTTCTTCAAAATTAGTAAAAATGGCATATTTACAGAGTTAGGCAATATTTCAAGAACTCCCCAGCATAGTCGCCAGCCTGTAGACCCCGATCTGAGAAGGACGAGTGCCGAGGACGTGAGATCCCTGCAATCCTCAATGATCTCCACATGTGAATGAGAGCTCTACCAAGGAACTCTCAAAATAAGTGCCACTCTCATAGCATAGCATGAATGGCGATACAAAATGATTGAGATACCTCTTGATCCGGAGCCAAGGCAAGAAACCAAGACGCACCTAAAATAACTCAGAGTCGCCATCTATGGATACGCCATGGAACCAAAAACAAATGCTCTGTTTGTAATGGATAACCAGAGATACAAAAGGTTTGTGCCTGGTGACGAATGGAGAAGGTCCAAAGAGCACCCCCAATTCGCCCGAGTGCGAACACTTGGTCTCCCATGCCATTTATTTATTAACTTTGAAGAGTTTTGGGTGAAAATCATGTGAAATGGGAACGAATATTCCCGAGGAAAACGTCTACCTAAACATGCATGACCCGGAGATAATAAGCACATAATAAATAAATAAAAGAAGTGTATCACCTAAGCATTGCTAGATTATAAGTGACATGTCTAATGGGTGTCTAAGTTCTGGTGGACAAACACATCATGCTACAACTAAAGGTATAAGGTCTGCCTAGGAAGGTAAGAAAGCAAAGCAAAATACACAGCATGACAACACAACAAATCCTAAGACTATAACGATTGAGCCCGAGTCCTTGGATGGTCTAATGTTCATCCAAAGAATCCTACGTATCCCCGCCTCCACCAGAATCAAAGCAACGTAGTTCTTCGTACCAATTCTAAGTTATGATGCCTAAGACATCTAGACCTCTATCCTAGACTCGATCTAAAAGACCAGACTAGTAATTAAAGTTTCTTGAGCCATCATTTAGATTCCAGTGAATTGTGAATTTTAGGACACCCTATATGCCCTAACTATATGCAGGTTGGCCCTAAGCTAATGCATGTGGTTCCTACAACCTATGTGTAACTAGGCTGTGTTTTCTAAGGAAAATAAAGGGCGGACTAGCGCATCCTATTCTAGTCATCAGTCGGCGATGTGGATCGCCAACTGACCGGACGGAGGCGTTCCTATAACTCTAGGACAAACTTCTAACTCTAAAACAAGCACAAACAAGCACACAATAAAACAAAGACCAAACCCTAACTCTAAAACTCTCTATCTAGGACAAAGTCCTAACTCTAGATGAAGATTTTTCGAAAACAAGTTTATGAAATATTTTTGTACTTTTTAAAGAGTTTAAATGATTTATTTACAAAGTTTGGTTGGACTTGGGATAAGGATCCCAAGCTGCACTACGTACCTCGTGGAAGAGGATCAAGCCAACGTAGTTCGAAAACCGAACTCTCCTAACTACCACTAAAGTGAACACTTCAAATGATTTAAGGCTTTTAATATTTTCAAATTTTATGATATTTTCAATGTTTTTGAATTTTTAAATGCTTCAATGTTTTTTTTAGATTTTTAAATGTTTTAACATGTTTTAAATTTATGATGTTTTTGAGTTTTAAAATATTCAAAGTTTTTGTAAATTCAAATGATTTCAATGCTCTTGTGATTTTAAGATTTCAATGTTTATGGATTTTTAAAATTTCAAAAGCTTTCACCCTTTTGGTCAAAGGCCAAAGGGAACACACAAAGCAACACCCTAGGGTAAAACCCTTAGGGTAAAGGGGAAAACCCCCAAATCAACAACTAAGTATTCCAAAATAAGATGTAACAATCCACAAACAAGTAAACAAGTATCGCAAGAACAGAGAAAACAAATACTATGGAAACTGTCATAAGCTTGGGCTAACGCCGTCATCGCCCCCTGCAATGATAAGTTAGATATCTAAACAGCTAGATTATTCTACAGCTCAAGAGAATATCTCACATGCCAACATAGGAGACAAATACTATGGAATTAACACATAGTAAGATAGATGTTTTCATTAAGAAAATGCTGACATCACTATGATACACACTTTCATTTCAACTGTCATAAATGCATCATGTACTCGGAAATAAAAGGCTTACCAAATGTATATGACCATTAAAATACAAAAGTAGAAAGACATTATTAATGATGCACCATCTTTAGAGTGTGATAATAAACAATAATTTCATGTGCAATATGCTAGAAAAAAAAATTTTACTTAACGTATTACTGAACTTTCCACTCGGGCAAGTTCAAACAAAAGAATTGTCAACTAAATATGTACCTAGATACCTTACAAGTTGGATCTTAACAAAATCTTACCAGGACCATTTGAATCCTTCTACGCGATAGTAGATAACATCATGTTATCATGCCAAACTTCTAACTCCATACATAAAAGAAAACTAAACCAGGTTACAATTAAAGACTAAAATGCAACTTACAGACATGACTTAATCTAAGACATCCATCAAAAATCAAAGCTAGATAATAAACCACACGGAGATAATACACTTTATCTACTTGTTATATGCATCCAAATCCTTCAGAATCAAATAAAGACTTAACACCTAAACTAAGCACAACTATCAAATATAATCAAGCTGACACTGATCTTTCACACAAAGGATGATTTCCAGCACATATAAAAATAATGATTATGTGCATAACTACAAGCATCCAATTCCATGAGCCCGAAGAAACATTTATCATTAGAATTTCCATTCAAATGATAGAATTCTATAGAATCAGCCAGGCACTTAAAAATCAAACAGTAATGAAAAAAAAAATCTAATCATCTAATTAGGAATACAATCCTCAAGTCATATGCAACACAGACTAAGGTGAAAAGGTAGAAGCATGCATAAATTTTCCTGAGAAACATGAAACGTATAATAACACCATCAATATTCTAAAATATGTACAGCTCTTACCTATCTCTCTTGATGAAAATATATATATATATATATATTTCATAGATCCACATATCATAGTAAGAAATTAGGAGATCCACGTAATAAATCAACTGTTAGCTAGATCCTTAAAATGTCCCTTCAGTTACAAAAACTCCCAAAATTTATCTCGAAATCTCCAGTCATTTACCAATAGCAAATTAGAATAAACAAAACTTGAGAGAATAAAGACTCTTATTAACAAAGTAAGACTCAATTCATGTCACCATTTACATTCAAAACAACAATGGCATAGATAATTATAAAATCTTCAAAAATAATCACTGGTAAGCAAGATCCTATAATAAGAAAAACATAAGAAAATCGGAGACAAGAGCTATATACAACAATCAATACAATTTTTAGAAATCTGTGTGATTCTAACAACAAATCCTCCAGCTATAGCAAAAATTCTAACTACTCATGCACAATCACTATGGTTGACAAAGCATATATTTCACTTCAATTGTAACAGATCAAACAAAAGTACAGTAATGAAGAACTTGAAGATGTACAGAAATTACCTCAAGAAATACTTAATATGGACGAAGATTTTCTTACTTTTTCTTCCTCCGCAATAAATCTTGCTAAAGCTTTGAAAGTTCTACCGGAGGTCATGCGAAAAAGAAGAAGAGATGGATCGAGGGTTAGGTTTCTTAAATGATGTAATAAGAAAGAAAAGAGGCTGAAATGTTAAATAAACAAGAGAAAAGGCTGGATGGAGCACTACTAGTGTTTTGGCCGAAGTTTTGGAGATAGGAGTAGAAGAAGATGAAGATGGGGTAATAGGAAATGATGAAGAGGGTTTTGTAATGGATTTGGTAGGAATGGGGTGAGGGTTGCAGATGGTGGGCGGCTAGAGGTGGAGGATAGTGGCTGAGACGAAGATGGTATGGGTGAGATGAGATGGGTTCTAGGTGAATGGAAGAGTGGATGGAGAGATGGAGGTTGTTGGCCGGAGAGAAAGAGGATAAAAATGGGTTTCAAAGGCTTGAAAGACAGAGATGAGAGGTGGCTGAGGGATGGTGATGGTGGAGGGTTTAGGATAGTGGTAATAGAGGTGAGGGTTTGGGTGTGAAGATGAGGTGGCTACTATGGGGAGGGAAATGGGGTCGGATTTGAAGGGGTTTTGTCAGATTTAATGGGGCTTGGTCGGATGAAGATGGGGTTAAGAAAAATGGGTTGGACAGTGATAGAGAGGAGGAGAGGAGGGTGGGTTTTGAAATGGGTTTAAGGTCGAATATGGGGTTTGATGGTGGTGGCCGGCCGAAGTTAATGGAGATGGGGATAGAAGGAGATGAAGATGGGGGTCGGTGGGGAGGGTTGATTGTGGAGAAGAAGATGGGGGTCGGTGGAGAGGGTTGATTGTGGAGAAGAAGATGGTGATAGGGTCGGAAAAGGTGGAGGTGGCTGTTAATGGAGGGGTCGGCCGGAGAAGATGGTCAGAGGTGATGGATGGTGGCTCTCCTTTTTCTCCTTCTCTCTCTTTTCTCCCTCTCTCTGCTATCTCTTGCGAAAATGAAGAAAAAAGAAAAACCCCAATCCCCTGATTCGATGGTTTTTTTATAAGACCAAAAATCAGCATCCCTCTTCTCCCCTAGACAGCCATCTCCAGTGCATTTTATACCATTCTTAACTTACAAACGCGGGGGGGGGGGGGGGGGGGGGGGCGCTCGGGTAAGACAAGGTGAGCAAAAATAATGATATATTCCTCTCCTTTTTCCTTCTTCAGCAGCCCAATCTAGTGCATTTAGATCACTTTTTATACTGGCAGAGGGTGCCCAAGAAAATAACAAAAGGGGAGACTTTTAAAAAAAAAATCTTCTCTTTCCTTTGATCCCAACCCTTCAAATCACCTTTTTGTTCAAGGGTTGGGATCAAAGGAAGCCTAACCACCTAGGACGCTTCCTTGGAAGCTTTCTAAGATGCCTCCTAACTAATCCTAGTCATAAGCCTCTCACTAACCTAGCTTAGGGCCTAATGGTGACTTGGAGGGGAAGAAAAGCATATTCACTATTTACAAAATTGCCCTGCTCTCGGATAATGCACCTCCTAATTATGATACACATTAATCTGCACGCCTGCATATCCTCTTGGACAACCCACCACAACAAATTTGAACTGGTTTTTCAGGTTCAAGCGCACCCTCTTCTCTGGCTAAATCGTCACCCTTATATCTACACTACACTACACTACTCTACAAACTTCGAACACTACTCTACAAACTTCGCTCGTTTGCTAGGCAAATCGCAACGGATTCCGATGAAATTTTATGGGGACCTAAATGAGACCCTAAACTATTCTAGGAATAAATTAGGGACACTAAAACACTAGTGTGATAGGGTTTCTATCCTAACGACGCTAAAAGGGTTCGGTCAAAATGGGATGTCTATAGCCGTATATCTGCAAAGGGAGCTAACAAAGCAATATCAAAACCATCCACGACAAATCAAACACAATACCTAAAATGTCATACATGATCCAAATAATCAAATCCTAAACTCTCATCCACCCCAAGTCCCAAAATAATATCAAAATGACATAATCTCAATAGTGTCTTTATACTCACTGTCTAATAAAACTAAATGAGTAAACTAAAGTTGATAATCAAGAAGTCACGCTTCCGCTCCCTCGTCCGCACCACGAGGGTCAAAATCTGAAAATGTTAAACCACAGTCAGTCGAAGCTAACTACATAATAACGCACTACAAAAGTGGGGCCAAGTATGCTACTAAAAAAAGAAATCAATAGGTAAACAAAGAGAGTACAAAGCTACACAGGAAATGGCTAGTACAAGTACAATAAATGAGAAGCTACACATGAAATGGCTGTTATGCCCCCAAGCCACACACACGAAGCCATTTCTTAAAAGTGTCGCAACAAAGAGAGTCACAATAAAGAGAAAGTCACAAAATCTGAGAAGTCGTTGAAAGCAATAAAGCTGGGTACGATACCACCCTAAGGTCATCGACTTAGTTCAAAAAGCGTGTTATTGCTTACACTGACTGTCTACGGTGTCAGAACTAGTTATAAGTTCGCATACCTATTGACAGGGTCAGCGTATCGACCCACTGATGGGACCCAAAAGCCAACGTACTATCCTCATTAGTACAGGCCCTTATAGTTCACATATATGCTTAAGCCTCCACAAAAGGTGTCCACATGTATTCGCAAAGTCCAAAAAGATGTACAAAAGGTCCAAAGATAGCAATTCACATGGGTTCCACAATGGTTGTCAGTATAGTTGGGTACACAATAGTTAAAAAGGTTCATGTATTTGAGAAGATCACAAGGGTCCCACAAGAAATCCCATCTTATGGGCACATATTAAATACGAGTATCATATGTTGTCGATGAGTGAGATTTAATAGATTTCAATCAATAAAGGAATAAACATGTAAGACCCATCAAGAGAAAAAAAGTAGCGCTCTCTCCCTCCCTCCCTAGGTCGACGGAATCCCTAGGGAGGGAGGCAATTTCTTCTCTCTCTCTCTCTCTCTCTCTCTCTCTCTCACCTTGCCCCCTCTCTCTCTTATCTCATTTTTTTTCTCTCTCTCTGATCTCTGCCTCTTTGTCTTTGGTCTCTCTTTCTCTCTCTGATCTATCTCTCTCACTCTCACTCTCTCTCTCTCTCTGATCTCTCTCTCTCTCTCTCTCTCTTGATGGGCAATGGAGAAGATGGTGGCCAGATGCTGCCCGAAGATGGGCCGATCTCGCAGGAATTGCAGAGATGGTGGCTAGATGGGTGGAATGGCTGGATATGGGCTCGAGAAGGTCGGATTTAATGATGAAAGGGTAAGACCTGGTTAGGTTTGATGAAGAAAGTGGATGGGGGAGTCGTTAGAGGCTGTGGAAGGGGCTGAAGGAAAAGGGCGTCCGGATTCAGGGGAAAAGGAGGAGGAGGAGGAGGGTTGTTATGATTAGGGTTGAAAGGGGAAGGAGGAGGGGAGTATTATAGTTTTGAGGGTTACTGTTTAAGGTTAGTGCTTGGAGTATACTTTCAGATGGGATCTGAATGATTTGATTCTAGTGGGGACGAGAATTCTGATTTTTGGGTTAATGGAAGTATGTTTTGGAGAGGATTTGATATATTTTTAATGGGGAGCCACCGGTGTTTGGTGGTGGTTCAAGGTGGACGCCGCCGGAGATCGGATGATGATGTTGAGTGGTTGGCTATCATGCACGATTAGGAGCGCACAATAGCTCTGGGCCTTTGAGCGGGATTTTTGAAAATCGAATTTGCCAGCTAAATTGTGGTGGAGAATTGGTGTGACGTGGCGGTAACGATCTTGACACCGTGGGCCCCACACATATGGCACTTTTTGCTGGATTTGATTCAATTGAGGCTATTGGGTAATGTAAGGGGTAATGTTTTTTCTTTTGGGCTAAGGAGAATGCTCTTGAGCAATTCATACTATGTAAATTTGGTGGGACTACTGGTCCCCATTGTAATTTTACTAGTATGAATATATTTGTCAATTTTTAAAAAACAAGAAGTCTAAGGTTATCAAAGGTTCCACATGTTCAAAGAGATTAGGGAGTTACAATCAATGATGGCATATTACCCAGTGGTAAATCTTCTCAATAAAGTAGTATGAAATTATGCACCTCTATGTCGAAAGTATCTCCCTCAATTTCATCGCATGAGTCAATTACCTAATATAAACAAACCACAATATTCAATAAAAGGGCCCTAAAAGTGGGCCAAAACAATTAATCCAAAGTCCAAATCCCCAAAATAATTCACGAATCAGGCGGGTTCAGGCTCCCAACCCATGTCTTCAGGCGTCCAAACACCTCATTCGGAGGCTCCTTCGGGCGTCTCTGAGAACTTCCAAAGAAATCTGAGCTCTTGGGTTTCTTAACCATTCGCGTTAGGGTGCCTGACTTGGGCGTCTGAAGTCGCAAGTCTGGGTTTTCTTCCCAATGCCATGAATTCACATATTCTACTTGATAACACAATAAGGTTGCTCCATTGTCACATGGTGGTCACGGGTTCGAGTCACGAAAACAACCTCTTTGCAAAGCAGGGGTAAGGCTGAGTACATCTAACCCTCCCCAGACATTGGGCTACCCTTTTTTTACCCAATAACATGATAGCTTCGAAGGATCATAACTTATTTGTCGTGACCTCCGGATTTCGTGAGGTCGTATCCGATAGACTTCTTATGATGAGAGGAATCCACCAAACCCAATTTAATTGCTGAAAAATACGCCTCATAAAGATAGGAGAAGAAAACTAAAGTCTAGGTCGAAATCACAAAGGAAATCACAAAGGTTGCATCTTGACAACCAAAACATAATGGTTTAGGGTCCGATGGGAATCTAAAGGCACGATCTCACCCAAGGAACTCTAGATCTCTCAAATGTTTTACTCAAACACTCACATATCCAAAAATATTCTCTTTCAAGTAAAAGCATTCCCCTTTTAGGATTTCTTGAAGAACAAAACTAACCAAGGGTGGGATTCTTACCTTATTTCGCGATTTATGGTTTGCGAACTCAATTCTCCCAGATCTTCCGTACGAAAATCTCCCTCATGGGCTGCAGAAATGATTAGGGTTAATTAATCTCTGCACAGCTCTTCTTAAGAGAGTATTTATAGGCCTTCTTATTAAAGCACTAATCATAATTCTAACCAAAGGACGGAAACACCCTTCAAACGCAAGGGGGAATGAAATTAAGAGAAGGGTATTTTAGGGTGTTTACAAAATATGTCCACCCAGTGGCCCCCACTATCTCTAATGCTTTGATTAGGAGATCAAAACCATATAATTGCCTAAAAATGATTCAGAATCTACGTTCCATCAATCAAATTGAAAGGATCGTAATATTGCACATCCAGCCCTAGCCCCAGCCCAGAGGGCCCACCTAAGAGGACGAACATTCTCCATAAATACTCGCTTCTTCTAAATCGGCTGCACAAACCCTAGAACCGAGAGGAGCAAAAACCAAAACCTCAGATCTAGGGTTAGGGTTCTGCAAAAGCCAGAAACGAGCTCAGATGGTAAGATCTCTACCGAGAACTCAAGACTCTACCTTCATTCTTCTTCTTCTTTTCTAAGATCTAGGGTAGTTTAGAAATTCATTTTGTGTGTTTGTTTCTCTCAGACCTTCAAGCGTAGAAATGGTGGCCGCAACAAGCACGGCCGTGGCCACGTGAACTTCATCCGCTGCTCTAACTGCGGAAAATGTTGCCCTAAGGTATTCTCGTTATCTATTTTTGAATGGTATTCTCTTTATCTTTGCTCTACGATCACTTTTTCCATCAATTTTTGGTTCAGAAATGATAATCTATAACACTGATTCGACTATGCTCGGAATTTTTTTCTAGATGAAGCGCTTTCTCATCAGAAAAACACTAACTAAAACCCTAGGTCTCTATTTCTTAACTTTCTTATCAGAAAACAGGATCCGAAACCCTAGAGACTTCCCTAATAAGTTTCTTATCAGAAAAAAAGCAAGTGAAATGCTGCTTTTTTACCCCCTAAAGTAACAGTAATTGGATCCTCACATCTAATCAGAAAGCGGTAGTTGAATCCTTCTTTATGAACTTTTTCTTTTAATCATCCGCTGTTTTAACCACAGAAAATGCTACCCTAAGGTGAATGCATTCACCTTATCTTTTTTTTTAATGGTATTCTCTTTATCTTTGCTCTTCAATCTATTTTCCATTGATTGAAATGGTTATATGTGCATATCCGGAAGAGAGAAAGTTAGGAAGTTAGGGATTTGATCTTATCTATTTAAAGTAAATGAAGTGGATGTTGTCCACGTGTAGCTGTGCTAAATAGGAGTTTATTTTCTGCATATTTGTTATCTTTGTGATAAGCACTAAGAGTAGTTAATGTAGGCAATACGGATTTGCTGATTTTATTGTATTTAAAAGACACTTTGTTAATGAGAAATCAGCAGACTTTCCTACACAAAAAATAGTCTTTTTTCTTATCTAGGAGGTCACGGTTTCCCTCGAAGTAAACCACAAAAATTCCACCATTGGGTGGGGTAGAGGAAAGCACGTAACAATGATAATAAAAAACACTGCATTCGGCCGACCTTGGATTTTTTGTAGATGAAGCGCTTTCTAAACAGTATCTGAAAACCGTAGAGAAGTCCTTCCTTGCTCTATAATTGGATTTTTTCTAGATGGAAGATCTTCCTTATCAGAAAAACACTTACTGAATCTCTAGGTCTTTATTTCTTCACTTTCTCTTTAAAAAACAGTATTTGAAAACCCTAGAGACGTCCTTCCTCATTCTTTCCTTGGATATTTTCTAGATGAAGATCTTTCTCATTAGAAAAACACTAACTGAAGCCCTAGGTCTTGCTTTATTCACTTTCTTCTCAGAAAACAGTTTCTGAAACCCTAGAGACTTCCTCCTCACTTTCTTATCAATAACCAGCAACTTAAATGCCTCTTTATTGGGCCAGTTATTTTTCAAAAGTAGTAGTAATAGGATCATTACATCTATCTATTATCGCCCACTAATCAGAAAATGGTAATTGAAACCTGCACTGTTAACTATTTTCTTTTAATCAGAAAATACGAGTTGAGAACCCTATATATTTCCTTGCCATCTATCAGAAAACAGTATGTGTAACAGTTGATCATTGTTTCTTTCGTTTTCCTAAGGACAAAGCTATCAAGAGGTTTCTTGTGAGAAACATCGTTGAGCAAGCTGCTGTCAGGGATGTTCAGGAAGCCTGTGTTTATGATGGTAATCCTTATTGAATTTCCCTTTCTCTTGTTATGGTTAATTTTTTTCCTCATAAAAATTGGTTTCTTGTAGGGTATACTCTACCAAAGCTGTATGCCAAGATGCAGTACTGTGTTTCTTGCGCAATCCATTCACATGTTGTGAGGGTTCGGTCTCGCGTAGCTAGGAGGAACCGTGAGCCTCCGCAGCGCTTTAGGCGTCGGGTAGTTTCTAAAACGCTATTTTTCCTGTGTGCTTGCTGTTCATTTTTGTTCTGTAATTTTGTACAAAAGGTAGTCATAAATAATAATGATAGTAAACGCAGAAAAAATGAATGATTTTTTTTGGTACATTAGTAGTGAGATTTTTGGTTTATAATGTGATTGTTGGAATGTTGCTAATCAATTAATGAGATGTTTTGTCACCCTTTATCTTTCAATGATTTTATCCTTTTCCTTCTTATTCTATACTAATGTAATTAGTGAAAATTGGTTGTCTTGCTACTTGGGGTGAGAGCTTATGTTATAGTTTTTACATGGTAGCTGAAATGGCAACCCTAGTTATTTGGTCAAGAGTCTTAGAATTAATCTGAGTTAGATGATTAGTGACTAGAAATTCTCATGAGTGGGATGTAGGGCTCTAAACCAAAATTGGTTGGAGAAAACATAAATTTAGCTGTATAAAAGCCGTTCTAGATTTTTGTGTGTCTGCTATAGTGCTATATGGTTCTTGTGGTGCTCTAAAATTTCATATCACAAAGCAATGATAATCAGTTCATCTGATATACATTTTTTTGAAATGATAATATATTAAAAGGAATCGAGAAGATCCACTAATAAAAGAATACAAGGAGAAAGAGAAAAAATACAAGGAGAATAATAAACACAGAAAAAACTAGGGAGGCATAAAATCAAACCACTCCACATTAGATCTAATAGATCCCGATTTGGCCAAACCATCTGCTTCACCATTGGCTGATGTTCTCACATGACTAAAAGAGGCGAGAGAACCCGAAAGTCTATCTGAGATCTCTTCGATCAAGGAGAGGAATCTCCAAGGAGGTGGAGCAGATCCCGAAATCCATTTCACTACATTTGATGAATCTCCTTCAATAATCACTTTGTCCAAAATTCCTTCTTCTAGATGCAAGATTCCGGAAAAAGCCGCTTTAACTTCCGCCTCATTAGAATCACATAGACCACACGGACCAGAATGAGCTTAAATTACCAAACCTTTTTCATCTCTAAGAAGACCACCTCTTCCCCCCAACCCAGGGTTCCCAAAACATGCTCCATCAAAATTAAGTTTTAAGAAACCGGGGGGTGGATTAGACCATTGTTGGACTATCTTTGGCTTGGAAGAACCTTCTGTGCAAACAATAAGCCACCCCTCCCACAAATCATAAGCAGAGGTACCAAAGAACATGGAAGAGCTTTTAGCCCACTGTATCGAAATTGCTACAATCCTTTGAAAGGTCCCGTAGGCTGACTTGGCCTTACCGACAAAAACTTGATCATTTCTTTCTTTCCATATCGACCACCACATAGCCAAAAGACAAATCCTCCACAAAACTTTCCCCTTTTTCTTCTAAGGCACATAATCCCAACATTGAAGAATCTGCAGAATAGTATTTGGTATAACCCAAAGAATACCGAATCTAGTCAACAGCAGACCCCAAATCACCCTTGCGAACTAACAATGAAGGAAAAGATGATCAATCGATTCCCCATCCTGAAGACACAGAGGGCAATGATTCACCGACATCATTCATTTCCTTCTCAAAAAATCCAATGTTTGAATTCTCCCCCGGCTAACAGCCCATCCGAAAAAAGCCACCCTTGGAGGGCAGGGAACAGACCACACCTTTGCTACTAATTCATCAGGAACTCCGGTCATCCTATTTGAATGGCAAGATTTTACAGAAAACACTCCAGACTTGCTATGAATCCAGATTCTCTTATCCGTTCATCTGATATGCATGATATTATATAAACAACTAGTTTGCTAATAACAAGGTTTTTAAATTTCCACCGAAATCGTTAGAAAATGACCGAAATGATTTCATTTCCATCCCCGCCGAAACCGAAACCAAAAGGACCGAAATGCGTAAACTAAAATCGTAAGTGTAATAGTTGTATACCGGACATATTAAGTTGAAATGGCATCCTAATCTGAATCTAGCGCTAATACCAAATTGGTGCAAACCCAAAGATTCGCAGGTTATTCCGGAGAACTTTAGGAGCTTGATAAATTAATCTTGAAGTTAAAGTTGCAATAGTTGTATACCGGACATATTAAGTTGAAATGGCATCCTGATCGGAATCTAGCGCTGATACCAAATTGGTGCAAACCCAAAGAATCGTGGGTTATTCCGGAGAACTTTAAGAGCTTGATAAATTAATCTTGAAGTTAAAGTTGCACAACGAATCCCAAAAGTTAGATCAAGCGTTCAAGAAATTAATCAAATTGTGTTAGGATATATACCTTAAGTTAGCATCGAGATAATTCAACAATAAGGTTAAAATCTATCCCGATCATGCATTTGCAATAAAAACTCTCATCAAAAGAAAGAAATATTTGAATATGGGCAGTAAATATGAATGGCCTGTCTACAAAACTGAAAACTAAGTAAATTTAAGCTCTAGCGACCAATAACCACCTATCGAGGCTAATCAGTCTAGAAAAATAAAACATGTGCGAAAAGTAGTTGGCCAAGTGGTTTTGATGGTGGGTTTGATGGTTCATAGTCAAATTTAGTTAGACTGTAAGCAGTAAAGTTAATATCGTATTTGGTAAGGAAGCACATCAGCTCTTAAATCTCATGTAAATGAGGCCCAAGAAGGATGGTGGAGAAGCCAATAAGGTCTGAACAATCCAAAACATTGGCAAGTAGCGCTACACAAGGTCAGAGTCAAAATATTATGCTAAACTGCTCTTGTGCTCTCTGGACCAACAAGTTATTCACAATAAAAGGGGAAGCTGGAGCTCGCATAGTGGAGAGTCAGGAAATAAGGAGAAAAGATGAGAAAATGGGACTGTATACGACGTAGGTTCCTGAGTGCCTGTCGAATAGCGGGGACAGTAGGAAAAGGTGAGACACAACCCAAATATTAGAAAAGGAGAGGTGAAGAGAGGGGGTGAGAGGAATGGAAATGATGGAAAGTAAGAGAAAAGGACTGGTGCAGTAGATGACTTGTAGCCAGTCGGATGGTTTGAAGAGGAGATCAAATTGTGGAGTAATAGGGAAGGGAGGATAAAGAAGGGAAGAAAGTGGTGTGGACTGTTCTTGCAATACAGTTAGTCGACTATTCTAGGAGGGAAAGCCGAATGTGAAGGAAGGGAGAAAAAAGAGAAACAAAGGAAAATGAAGGAGAAAAGGAGAGGGAAGCAAGGGGGAGAAGTAGAGATGGGAGGAAGGAGAAGAAGAAAAGGGAGAAGAGAAAGAGGATGGAAGATAAAAAGAAGTGGAGAGGGAAGAGGAGGAAGGGAGATATCACTGATAAGGGTGATTGTCTGATAAGGGTGATATTACTTGTGCCCAAGGGGAGTTTCTCCCTTTGTAGTTATGGGAAGTGATGGACTGTTGAGCTCTTCTTATCAGCCAATAGTATAGAATCTCTTAAGTCATTAGTTAATGACTTAAATGCTCCAACTTTACGGGTCAATTAAAGACAATCACGTGCCACTAATATGAGGATCATCCGTGTAAGATCGTAAAAATGAGAAATAATGGTTGGTGGTGTGGGCCATAGGTGATGTGGACAACTCCTACATCTATGCTGCCAAAATAGATGAGATAAAATAGAAAGTGCTCTAAAAAATAGAAACTATCCTACTTGTCCAAAATAGATCCTAAGTAGGTGATGAAGACTGGATCATATCATACCTCCATTTATTTTGACGTGATCCAGATGTGACCCAGTCTTGATCGCCTGCTATTTTGAAGACTCTATTTTGATTACTTGCTATTTTGGATATTTAGGCTAGTTTTTATTTTTATGCACACTTTCTATTTTTAACTTGCTGCTACTTTTAGAGCCTAGATGTTGGGGTTGTCCGCATTACATATGACCCACATCTCTTCATTGTCCTATTTTTATACGTCATTCACATTGGGCTTAAGTGATGTGTATCTATTTGGCCATTAGATAGGTGTATTTAAGTCATTACCTAATGAATCATGTTATGTTTTGGCCATTAGATAGGTGTATTTAAGTCATTACCTAATGAATCATGTTATGTTTTATTGGCCTAGAGATAGGGCCCACAAAACCTCTACTTATACCATTAGGTAGGTGTATTTAAGTCATTACCTAATGAATCATGTTATGTTTTATTGGCTTAGAGATAGGGCCCACAAAACCTCTACTTATACCATTATATAAGTAGGCCCGCGAAAATCCACTCCAAAACTTGGGGCTTCTTCTCCCTCAGGCATCTTTTTATAGTGTTTAAGTGATGGGCTTGTGAGGTCTTCCTATTAGCCAATAGGATATATCGATGAAGTCATTAGTTAATGATTTAAACGCTCCTTTAAGGCCATGTTTGTTAGCTAGGAATTTTTTGATTGGGTAGGGTGGGTGGGAGAAGGAGAGATATATGAGAGGGTAACATCTCAGATGAGGGAGGGAAGTGGTAGCCAAACATGCCCTAAATGGAGATGAGGGTGAGGTCGTAAAAAATCAGGAAACAAAACCCAGAAAACTAGTGTCTATGGTGATGAGAAGTTGCTAAATATTGGGAAAAGGTCGATCTGGTTTTGAGTTTTTTGCTTTCAAACTTTTAGCAACTTCTCATCACCAGACACTAGTTTCCAGGATTTTGTTTCCTGATTTTTAGCGACTTCACTCTCATCTCCCCTTAGAAGACGCCTATGTATCGTGGAAAAAAAATTCCTGGCAGCCAAACATGCCATAAGGGTCAATTAAAGATAATCGCTCGAGGCTAATATGAGGATCATAATCAAGTTAAAACCATAAAATTGAGAAATAGTGGTGAGGTGGTGTGGGCCATAGGTGATGTGGACAACTACATCTATGCTACCAAAATAGAAATAAGATAAAAGTATAAGGTGCTCTAATAATAGAAACTATCCTACATGTCTTAAATCGAAACTAATAAAATAGGTAGTCTCCTAATTAGTAGGTGATTAAGATTGGATCACATCATAATTTCAGTTTTTTTGATGTGATTCAGTCTTGATCACCTGTTATTTTGGAGGCTTTCTATTTTAATTAGTTGATATTTTGGATATTTAAGTTAGTTTCCATTTTGTGCACACATTTTATTTTTAGCTTGTTGCTATTTCTGGAGCCTAGATGTTGGGGTTGTCCGCGTCACCTAGAACCCACACCTCATCATTGTCTTATTTTTATACCTCGACAACATTAGTCGTAAGTGAGTTCTATCTATTTGGCCATTAAGTAGGGGTATTTAGGTTATTATATAATGACTTATGTTTGATTGTTGGCCCAGGGATACGGCCCGCATAACCTCTACTTATACCATTATATAAGAAGGTCCTTGAAAATACACTCTAAAAAAAGGGCTTCTTCCCCTGTAGGCATCTTTTTATAATGTTTCAAGTGAAGGGATGATGAGATCTTGTTAGCCGATAGGATAGAATTCACTTGTCATTAGTTAATGACTTAAATGCTCATACTCTAAAGGTCAATTAAAGACAATTACTTGAGGCTGATATGGGGTTCATGATCATGGTAAAACTGTTAAGTGAGAAATAATGGTGAGCTAGTGTGGGCCATAGGTGATGCGGACAACCCCTACATGTATGCTGCCAAATAGAAATAAGATAAAAATAGAAATTGCTCTAAAAAGATAGAAACTATCCTACATGTCCAAAATGGAAACTAATCAAAATAGAACGTCTCCTAAGTATTAGGTGATTAAGACTGGATCACATTATACCTCCATTTATTTTGATGTGATCCAGTCTTCTTAACATGTTATTTTGATTAGTTGTTATTTTGGATATTTAGGTTAGTTTCCTTTTTTCTGCACACTTATTATTTTTAGCTTGTTGCTATTTTTGGAACCTAGATTTGGAGATTGTCCCCATCTCCTAGGGCTCATGCCTCCTCATCATTGTCTTATTTTTTAACCTAGACTACATTAGCCTTGTGTGAGTGGTATCTCTTTGGCCATTGAGGTGGGGTGTTAAGTCATTAGCTAATTACTTATGTTTGATTGGCCTAGAGACAGGGCCCACCGAACCTCTACTTATACCATTATATAAGAAGGCCAATGAAAATCCACTCCAAAAATTAGGGCTTCCCCATAGGCATTTTTTAATAATGTTTTATGGGTTGGTGTGCTCTTCCTATTAGCCAATAGGATAGAATCACTCAAGTCATTACTTAATCACTTAAATGCTCCTACTTCAAGGGCCAGTTAAAGGAAATCACTTGAGGCTAATATAGGGATCATGGTCAGGGTAAAAGTGAGAAATAATGGTGAGGTGGTGTGGGCGATAGGTGATGTTGACAACCCCTACATCTATGTTGCCAAATAGAAATAAGATAAAACTTTTAACCATTTTACATTGATCACTTTGTAAAAGAAAAGAACTAAAAGGAAAAAAGAAGCAACCACATGTTGTTGGCCAAACTTACTTTCATGACTTAATAACAATAAGAATTTTCTAACTTTAACCATTAAAAAAAAGAATTTTTTAACTTTATATAGATGGAAGTAGTAACTTTCTAAGGAACATAATGATGTAAGGTAACTCGCTAAGCAATGAAACTTAAAGAAACATAATTTTCCTATTAGACATAAACCAGAAAGGGAGTTTTGTTAAACCTTATCCCCACGGTTTTAGTTTCTTGCCAAATTGGATGAATGCCTTATTTAAGTTCTAAATAGAAATGTCTAACTTAGGGATTGGTTAATTTGGAAAATGTCCTAAATCAGCACCTAAGCTTTGAAATAAGTCCCGAGAGTGGACGAGTCGTGAAAGGGATGCTTAGCCGACCCCTTTTAGAGAACAAATGTAACCTTTACCTCCTTTAGGAGTATTCCTTCTAGCAGTGCAGTGAGGGCCCACAGACCGAACGAAACGACTAAACCGGTACAGGCACAGGCACTGGTGTCATCAGGCCAGAATCTCCCTACAGTGGTTCCTTGTTCTAGTTCCTCTAAGGAAGGTCTCATTAGTGGTGAGGATGATCCCTGGCCTGGTTCAGGTAAAATCTTCCGTCATAATAATTCAGGGTTTCCATCTTTATCTATAACGGGTAGGGAAGTGGAGAAGCGTATGGTCTCCTTAAGAGCTTGCCTGATAGGGAAAAAGAAGAATCCTAAGGAAACCTTGCAGGAGCTCTGGAATTGGGCACAAGTGTCCCGGGATATCCCATCTTTACATTGTCCCTCTATATTGGCGATGAATGATGTTCACTTTATGTTTGAATCTGAGTCTTAAGCTTTATAGATTCTTGCTAAGGGATCGGAGGCCTTGGACAATCGTTTGCTCTCTCTCTCACCATGGAAAACGGAATTCATTCAGGGTGAGGAGGTTTTTTGGGTTCACTTCTTTGGTATCCCACTGCACGCCTGGGCTGTTTCAATGGTGGAGGCGCTTGGGGGCCTTTTTGGTAAGGTTGTAGAAACCAAGATGGAAGGTAATCATCAGAATTGCACGGGTTATGTTTCGGCCAAAATTGTAGCTCCCCGATGGCACTTTCTTAGTTCCTGTGTTAAGCTCAAAATCTCAGACCAGATCTATACCGTTGGGGTTGAGCTTTCGAAGGAAATCCCTGATCCAGTTTTTCCTGGATTGGATTCTTGTTTGCCGGAGGAACAATCTCCGGCGAGTGAGGGATTTTTGCCTGGCGAGCCGTTAAGCCACGTAGGGATTTCAAATTTCAAATCTACCCATTCAAATTTTCAGGGCAGTGCGCCCAAGAAAACCCAAGAAAACCCTTTTGGCTCGGCCCGAAAATCCGTTGGTGTGTCCTGAGATCCCTAAACCTAGAAACACTACCCCTAGGCGGAAATTAGATTTCTTGGACATGATTACCAAGCCAGCTGGCCTGCACCTAAGAGTTAGAAAAAGCTTTGCCTATTGAGCTGCTGGCGGTGTCTATGAGGGTTCAAATCCTGCGGCCATGAGGCCACGTCTTCAAGAAAGTATCTTTATGAAAATGCTAGGGAGAATACCTTGGCCTCGAAATCAGGATCAAAGAAGATAAACAATAGATTGTTCAAGCTCCTAAAATCCTTGTCCAAATCGGGTTGGTTAGGTCCCATCTACAGCTAATTTTGTAGTTTTGGGCTCTGGATGGGTTCCCCTAGTCTCGGGTCTATCCCTTGGAGACGAATAGGGGGTTTGGACCATGGTTTAAAATTTCGGTTTCTTTAACCGTCTCGGACCCCACCGAAAACCGAAATTTCGTAATTTGGTTCGAAATTCCGGACGAATTTCCGAAATTTCGGACCGAAATTTTGTAACACTTTTTAAAAGAAATAAATAATGGCATTTAAACGAAATTTTGAACCGAAATTACCGAAATTCGAAATTTTGGCCCGAAATTTTGTAAATGGCGAAACATGAAGTTTCGGAAAATTTTGGTTCCGGTCCCCACCGAAATTTAAAACCATGGTTTGGACCCAGGGCAGATTGAATTTTCTTCCTTAGTTATTTTGGGTTAGAGGCGGGGATGGCAGGGGAATGTCAAATCCTTGTTCGATGCAACTGCCTTCAAAACCCACCTTGGGAAGGTGATCAGGTTCCCTTGGATGGGATGGCTCGATTAAAAGTAATAATTAGCAGTTACTACAAAAGATTTTCGCGACAGTCTCAATTTCAGTCTCAATTTCGCGACAGGGACCGTATGGCGGTGACATAATTTATAACATAACTGACTAGAATTTGGAAGGTTTTTATGGGCATTCTTCATATCCAAGCAAGTAAAGATAGAAGAACAATACCCTTTGCACCAAGAATCATCTTCATGACCAGGGGGCCGCAAGAGGAAATTTCTCATGGAGATCATGGTGCTGGAAAGAATCCTCCACAAGATGAGAAGAATGATTTACGATGAAGAGATAGCCCCCACCAGCGCCTTTCAAGAGATCTCTGGAGATTTACCAGAAGGTAGGAGCCGGCGGAGTAGATTATGGGATCTTTCGAGGGAGGTGGCCATCTCTTATCTGGAGGAAGAAATTGAGACTCGATCATCCCCTGGCTTTTTGGAAAGAAACCCGGAAGCGGTTGTCATGGGTTTGCCGACTTCCCACCTCCAAAGTCTTCTGGACGAGCTCGAGAAATGCTCCACTTGGTTGATTTCGGTGGGACTGGAATGGCTTTGAGTTGTGGATGAATTCCTGAATTTTTTGGGGGATGTTGTTTGGAGGAAGACGATGGATGAAGGATTGCATGATTGTAAGACAAGGTTTTTGTCTTGGTACAGTCGGGGTAAGCTTCTTTTTGTAAGGACTGAAAACAATGTATTCGATATGTTTCTCTTTCACCTTTCTGGTGAGGGGACTTCTGGTATTGCCAGTTTTATTTGATGCTATGTATTGCCAGGTGGGACTTCTGGTCCCCATTGTAATTCTTATAGTATCAATGAAATATGTCATCTTTCAAAAAAATAAATAAATCAATCCAGTTCATCGGATTCATCTGATTATCAATTTTATCATTGATTTCGATAATTTGGTCGGTGTGCACATGCAGTACTACCCGTATCCATGTCATAGATTTCGGTAGATGCTGATTGAAGATTTTTGTTCTCGTCTCTCTTCTTGTATAGGAATCTGGGTAGCATAGCAAAAAAAGTTGAAAGAGAATGAATTTCTCTCCTTCAATAAAAGCTAAACCAATATTAATGTACACATCTTACCATACGAAATGGCTAAAATCATATCAAGGTAAACAGAAAATAAACTGATTCTCAATTTCTAAGGTAAACCAATGTTCACCATGAACAAAATTCTAGTCAATGTATTGAACACCCATTATTGTTGAATTAGCTTTATTTGAATTGTTTTTTTTTTTTTACAGTGGAAATGACCCCTAGATGGACCCCCCTGACCCAGTGTGGCCAAAGCTCAACTTTGATGCGTCTAGTATGGGCAAGTTAGCCCACGGGCATTGAAGGCCTCTTGAGAGGTGAATCCGGCTCAACTGTATGGCCTTTTTATGATCCTATTTGAGTCCAGGAATTTTAATGAGGCGGAAGTGAGCTGTCATCTAGGGCATTAGATTGACAGATCTTGGAGATTTATGCATTCTTATCGTTGAGGTATGTCAAATGATTGGATATGAGACATCCCCACCCATGGAGACCCCTAGATGGACCCCCCCACGCCCCCACGCCCCCATGCCCCACAACCCCCAACACACCCACCCACCCACCACCCCACCCCACAACTAGCCCGTGTGGCTAAAGCTCAACTTTGATGGGTCTGGTATGGGCAAGACTGGCTCGCGGGCATTGGAGGCGTCTAGAGAGACAAATCTGGCTCAAATATATGAGCTTTTTCTAGTCCTATTGAAGTCTAAGAATTTTAATGAGGCGGAAGTGAGAGCTATCATCTAGGTTATTAAATTGACAGATATAGGAGATTTGGACCATCTTATTGTGGAGTGTGATTCCCTCAACGTTGTCACATGGCTGGATAGGAAACTTCCCCCACCCGTGGAGATTCTCAAAGATGATTGATGAGATATTGGACCGGGTGGAGGGCCACCCAATTCGCTTCTAGCATGTTAGGAGGTCAGCTAACGGGGAGGCAGACCTACTTGCTCGTTCTGGAGTGGAGGGCCACCCAATTTGCTTCTAGAGCATGTTAGCTTGTTGTCTATCTTTTGTTTCTTTGTTCCATGACCTCGTCGGACGGTGCCTTCATCTCTTTAATAAAATCCATCCATTTCAAAAAATGATCTCTATCAAAATCAAAACAATTTCCAAGCTAAACTAGGTTACTAAGCATAAATGCAACATAACAAAAACACATTATACTTAGACTTATTGTAACCAAAATTAGGGGTGTAAACGGATCGGATTCGAAGCGGATATGGCTATATCCGAATTTGATTACAGTATAGACTATCCGAATTCGGATTCGGATTCGAATTTGACGGATATTTAATATCTATTACCAAATTCGATTCTGGCGGATATTATTCGAATTCAGATATTATCCGTATCCGTTTATTCCGCAAATTTGAACATTTTATTGCAACACTTTATCTTCTTCTCCTTCGTACTCCTCGAATGAATTTTCCAAACCCTAAAACCAAACCTCTGCCGACAAAGAAAATTCGCTTTTCTTTTAGAAACAAAAGATTGTGTGTCATTACTAAAAATAAATATTAATAATATTATTAATAATAAATAAAAAGGATGTACTTCTCGGATTTGGATGTTAAACGGATCGGAAATACCATTTACCAGATTCGCATCCGCTAAGAGCCGGATATTTCATAAACGGATTCGGATAATATCCGCTTTAAACGGATTCGGATGTGGACGGTAATCGAATTTTTGAATATCCATTTACACCCCTAACCAAAATACGTATTGTAATAGAATATTCGATTATTTGTATGCCTACCCAAAAGAAAATGTAGACCTAAACTACTCTGTCCATGTAATGTTTCAAAGAATGTCCAGGGCACAGTATAGGAAGGTGGTAAAGACACGTACAAAAAAAAGTCTGGGATTATGGTTAGAAATAATTTATGGAACTTGCTTTTGCATACAGTTGAGATGGAGACCACTCTCAAAATAATGACTACAAATTACATCCGGTGGGGGAGATTGCAATTGATTGTCCTATATACTTTATGTTGTTTCTCAACCGTTGCCGATCCTTGAGGATAAACCAAGATAGGAGGCTATTGCCTAGTTTTTTCACCTTTTTTAATTGCACCGCCTTCTGCAACCCTAACAAAGATAAGGTAGTTTAGGAAATGACAGAAGAAATCCGTCACTGCATGCTATTTAATTTAAGATTGAGAGAGTGCAAATCCTTTAACCACCTTAAAGAGAATGGAAAATTGTGTCTGTGGAAAGGACTAGTAAAGATGTAAATTCATCAAAGAAGTTATTGGTAATTTAGTCGATGATTTTGATTTCTGATTTTCAATTATGTGTTTTGTCAAGAAATGTATGTCCACATTATCCATCCACATGGAAAAGAAGACCCAGACAAAACGGTAGTTTCATCATTTGCTTTCGAATTGCTATGCATATTCAATAATCATAATAGTGACAATTTAATTTTAAAAATTTTTGGAAAAAATTGCCATATGTTCTCCGTAGAGACCAGGTTCAGCTGGAAGGCCATTGCCTTTTCGAATGAGGACTCAAATTTCCGGTATTCATATTCGTATTTTGCTATCTTTGTTTCTTAATTATAATTTGACAAAAAGGCCGCTTTTATTTATAACGATGCATGTCATTCCATGCGGTTCTTGATTATTATCCTCTTGTTATCCTCTTGCCATGAATTCATGATTTTATTCAAACCATTACTGAAATTCTTTTATTGGTTTTAAGTGCTTTAGTTAATTTGGGTTTTATCATGTGTTTTTATTGGTTGTGCTGTTTCTGTAGGATGATATGCCAAAGCCAGGGCAACCACCACGCCCTGCTGGAGGAGTTGCAAATCCTGTCCGCACATGAGTATGCTGCTGTCCCTTTTCTGGTTTAGTTTGAAAACGTATCCATGGTCTTAGTTTTCATTCTTACATTGCTCTGAACCATTAAAGCTTCTGGGCACTAGTCTCAATGTTCTGGGCATCCAATTAAGCCTGGAATGAAAGAAAGCTACTTAGATTGGAAGAGACTTCACATGTTATTTTGATTGAAGGTTTGGAATGTTTACATGAATCTTGGATTTCTGCACCTAATGATAAGGTTAAACGTGTCTATTTTGGGTGCATGAATGAGATGCGACCAATTTATTAAACTGAAGAAATACAACATAATCAAGTGCTTGCTTGTTTTGTGGCCATGGGGATGAACATGACCCATGCCTGGTTCTTCTGCTAAATTTCAGCTTGCTGCCATGGGAAGAAGCATGAAGCTGAGGAGATGAGAAATGATTCCCGTCTCTATTTGTTTCTCAAAAGTTATGTTTCGTTGGAAATGAGATACGGTGACAAATGGATAATCTGCTAATTTGGGACCAAAACAGAGCAGTTAAGAGGAGGGAAACAAATAGAAATAGACCTATCCACCCTCCAGCGTCTCGGATGGAAGCTAATTTTGCGAGAAACTCGGCGAATAGAGCAAATTAAATTTTCAACATGATAAAAAATGTGTTGGTATCTCTAGAGGATTTCAAAGCAACACAAAGCTTTTCTTGCCTGGTAAATAATCACACGAAATTCAAAATACTCAACCGAGAAGCATCGTTGAATCTGATTTCTGAAATTTGATATACCGAGGCTTGAAAAGTCATTGAATACAATTTATGAGAAAATTTGCTTTAATTTTTTTGTATTTTTTTGTTTGGGAAGACAACATTATATTCTTTAGAATGCCAAAGTACAAGGAGGGAAGGGACAAGATGTCTCCCTAATAGAGTCACAATGGCATCCATACATGCCCTGACCAACAAAAAAGATCAAATACAATCAGTTTTAGGGGCTGCCAAGACGTTATCATCGAACAAAATTGAGAATACGTACGATTTACTCCATTCTTCAGCAGCGGTGTTTGCCAACCTGAGCCTGTGGGAGACAGTGGGACGTAACATCAGAACCAAGTACCTAAACTAATCTACAATTGCAGCCAGTCTCCGAGGTCCGGCACAATGACTTGAGGCCCATATAATCACGTTCGCCGAATCACCCTCCACTATCAGAGGACCAATGTTGTGGGACGTGTACCATTTCAGACCAAACGGAAGAGCCGTAGCCTCTGCTTCATTCGTGTCGCAGACACCCACGGGGCCCGAAAAGGACATGATAATTGCCCCAATCTCATTCCGAACCACTCCACCGATCCCCGCCGTTCTGGGGTTACCTTTCGAATTGCCATCAAATTAAATTTGAACCAGCCATCCGGAGGATCGATCCATTGCGGCATTGCTTTCACGGAATGTTTCCTCTCCGACATCACTGTGGCAGTACTCCGAAGTATCATTGATGTTGAGTATGATAATCCCCCACCATTCCTTCCCCACGATATGAGTTCAATCTTAATTTCAAGAGACAAACGTTGCCAAGGCTTGGTCGAGTTGTTAAAAATGCGATTGTTCCTTTCCACCCAGAGGTACTAGCATATCGCGAATGGGACTGCGGGACCACAATTTCCTCCCTAGACATCCGATGAAAGCCCCACGCCAGTTGAGAAGGATCCGTTAAATGTTATTTGATAACACCCAAGACACAACAAAAAATAAAAAATTGGACATCCTAACCGCAACTGTGTAGGGGCACTTGAGTAACAGATGGTCCAAAGTTTCTTCGTGATTGCAGATACACCTGTAGGACATGGTCCATACAAAACCCACAATGCGTGATGGGATGGAAGATTTCTTCGTACTTGAGGTTGCGTCTGGGTCGAATGTCCCAAAATGAACTCCTGCCTTCATCGCTTCGAATGAGATAATCCGAAATTTTGCTTCTTGATTAACCACTAGACGAAAGATATCAGCATATGATGAGCAAAGTGGTACTTCCCCCACCCAAAGATCGACCCAAAATCGTATTTGAGCTCCCTCACCCGCCCTGAACCTGACCAGTGGCTTGAAATCTCCCCGGACCGAGTAAACAAAACGCCAAAAGCCCAACCCCTTTCTTCTCATCGGTCCTCCATACTCCCAATCACCCCATCCCCTCCCATATTTTCCCCAATAATTTGGTGCCATAATGCATCTTTTTCCGTCTCGAATCTCCATAATCGAGAAGTGCTTTATTGCCTAGGTGCAGTTTTCCGATGCCCAATCCCCCGTCTTTTGGCTGCTGTGATATGTTTCCTTTGTTGTGTACTGATAACAGTGACGAATTCCATCCATCTTAATTTGTCTTGGGCTTGGGAGATACATATAGAACAATGAAGATAGCTAAAAATATTGTTAAACAAAAGAAAACTATCAAGTTGGAGTCCATTGAAGATGGTATTAAAACGCTAGTTTCGAGGTCAAAATTTTTGGCTTTGTTCAAAACTCCAAAAGAGTTGGATCTAAAGGAGTCGTATGGAGGACAAGGGAAGCTTTTTTGTATTTGGTGTTGGAGAATTTGTGTGGAGTTGGTGGGAAGTAGAACAAGAAAAAGAGATGCTTCAAGGTGCGATGTCACTTTCCTTAAGACAAGATTCGCCCCCACCAGTAACCGTGCAAGGGGTACCATGAATTTGCCTCCAAGATAAAATGAAGCCCGGTGCAGTCTACACCAAAATGGTTGTTGACGCTTTGCACCAAGTGGAAACAAACCAAGAACCACCTTTAGAAGAACAAGTACAAGAGATATCTAGTTACTGTTTCTGCAGAAAACAGTAAACTAGAAATGTTTATGTAAAACAGTAGTTTAGAAAGGCTTTTCAAGAGAGTGTAAAGGCTTGTAAATAAGTAGTTTGGTAGTCCAAAAGTGTATTTCCGTATTCTGTAATGAATGGGCAAATTCTGCACTATTTATAGAGTAATTGGTAGGGGTGTAAACGGATCGAATTCGGAGCGGATATGGCTATATTCGAATTCGATTACAGTATACACTATTCGAATTCGGATTCGGATTCGGATTCGACGGATATTTAATATCTATTACCGAATTCGTATCCGTCGGATATTGTTCGAATTCGGATATTATCCGTATCCGTTTATCCGGTAAATTCGAACATTTTATTGCAGCACTTTATCTTTTTTCTCCTACTTACTCGAATGAATTTTCCAAACCTTAAGGCTCTGTTCACTTTCGTTCCCAGGAAAGCAATCCCTGGAAACAGACTCCTTTTTTCTTGACAAGACCTTGATAAGACATAATTCTGGTGTTCACTTGCTTCCCTGAGAAAATAACAAGCCTGGGTGGAATATGTCAAATAATGACATGGAATTGCCAAAAATGACGTGGAAATCTCTCTTTTCTCACTAGTGTGGGAAACCAAATCCCATTATTTTGGTCGGATTTGCTTTCCCGGGAAAACTAGTGATAAAAGGTGGGCAAGCAGTTTCTCGGGAAACATTTTCCTTCATAGATCCTGCGCACGTGAACAGGCGTGGGAAACCTTTTCCTACACAGTTTCCCTGGATTTCTTTTCCTAATGCCACGTCAGAATCCCGGGAAACCTTTTCTTTTCCTTTCCCGGAAAAACAAGTGAACAGAGCCTAAAACTAGACCTCTACATTCTCTTCACAAAATTAACTCTCAAACCCTAAAATATATGAGATCATCTTCTTCCTTTTAAAACAAAGGCAGAGAGAGAGAGAGGGAGGCGATGGGGATGGATGATAGTGTTGGTAGTGGTCTTTGGGTTTTTCCCTTTTTTTTTTGTATATGATGGAATGAGTTTGGGCTATTTTGATGGAATGGGTTTGGGCTATTTTTGTTTTTATATTTTTTTTTCTAAAAAGAATATTCACTTTTCTTATAGAAACAAAAGATAGTGTGTCATTACTAAAAATAAATATTAATGATATTATTAATAATAAATAAAAAGGATTTACTTCTCGGATTCGGATGTTAAACGGATCGGATATACCATTTACCAGATTCGCATCCGCTAAGAGCCGGATATCTCATAAACGGATTCGGATAATATCCGCTTGAAACGGGTTCGGATAATATTCGCTTTAAATGGATTCGGATGCTGACGGTAATCGAATTTTTGAATATCCATTTACACCCCTAGTAATTGGCAATCTTCCTGTTTGATTTGCATCCCAACAGGGCACCTCTTTAGAGCGGGCTTGATTCTGGCCATTAGATCGCGCCCATCCGCGACTCTACTGTCCAGATCAATCTTGGAGTGACTGTTGGCTTGAGTAAAACCTCCCTCCAGCGCCGTAACCGCTAGATCAATCATCAACGGTGCAGATCGCACCCTCTGGGCTCTTGACCATTGGGACAATGGGACACAATCCAACAGTCATCATCTACTAGCAGTTACACACGATCCGACGACTTGGATCGCACCCGCCCGAGCTCTAGCTGTTGGAGCGATTTGGGCCCACTGGGCCGATTGTTCGGCCCGAACCCAAGGCACAACCCGACCGAACCATTCAGTCTATCCACTTGATCGATCAAACCTTACGACGATGCGTCGTGCGAAGTGCAAAGTGGGCCTAAAAAAGCGCTAATAAAGCGCCATTAGCGGCCTATAGCCCAATGCGCATGTGCAAACGGTGCTTTGCATCGTCCTGTAGGTCCACCCAATGGCTAAAGCCCATTGTGCCATAAACAAAGTAGAAAAGTGTGTAAAGCTATATAAACCCACTACCAACTTTTTGCCTAAACGATGTGGGATAATCTTTCCAAAGCTCCTTTACACTCTTTTCTAAAAGCACCTACTTTCACAAAACAATAGTACTTTTCTTTACAAAACCTTCTCAAAGTAATTTTATTTTGAAAATTACACTAACAACCCCCCACCATTTTCAAAATCAAAAGTATTATCTCATCATACATGGAACTCTTATGCATAAATGAAGGTATCTTACGATTTGAACCTTCACTTAGTGAGAACATATCAAAGTTGACAAGAACGGCATAGTAGATGTGTCATTGAACTAGAGATTCTATATAGCCAATCGGATACGTTTCACACAAAAGAAATTCATTTCCTCAAGTGATTCTAATAAGCCGACACGTGAACTAGCCTTTGTCTGTTTCTCGATTTCATGCTCAATTATCCAACAAGCATCTATGTATCCTTCTAATGCCATATGATACCAACTATAGTGCAACCCATAGTCTATAGTGCCTTTTAGATACTTTAGTATCCTATTTATTGCATTCCAGTATATGTAACCAAGATGACTAGTAATTCTACTTAGTTTTCATACTGAGAATACAATATCAGGTCTAGTACATATCATAGCAAAGACTGGCAGGGAACCGAACAAATGGGTTCTTTCGATATCATCACAAGTGAGGTAAGCCAGCCTTTTGGGTCAGGAAAATCAACAAAAAGTAGATTTTTTTTGCACACAGGACACACTCTCATGGTTAGTCTCTCCCATCGGTCTTACTCTCACTCTCAGTTACAATACCATCGGTTTCTCCTTTCTACTGAAGGGTGAAGGGCGCCCCAGCAAAAAAAGGGATAAAAGGGCACCCCCATTGGTTTTCAATTTTCAATCTGCAATGTGCATTTAATGTTTTTTGACTTTTCATCCTATTTAATGCACTTTGGCGATCTACAACCAATGGGGGAGCCCTTTCATCCCTTTTTTGCAAGAGCACCCTTCAGTTTAGAACTCCTCTTTTTATATTTGAATATGCTATTTAAAGAAATACTAAAATAAAAAAAAATAAAAGGGCTATGTAAAAATAAAAATGCTTAATAGTAATAATAATGATCTATCAATATTTCAATCATTGAAAACATAGTAGTTGGGACTTCATTGCTTGGCACTATTATTACAAACCCCTTCAACAATATTTTAGAATCTGCCTGTTAGTGTGCATATTTTAGAATATGCTCGTACATGGGCCGTTATATACCGGTATTCGAGGGGCTCAATACGGCCAATATGACCTTCAAACGTTGCTGGAAAGTAATGCTGGGTAATATTAGACATGAAATATGTTAGATTTAATGCCCCTAAAAATGGAATTTCGTCCAATAATTAAGGGATAGAATTGGAAGACATTTAAATGGACACAACATGGGGCATTTTTGCATTGGTCTCACTTGTAAAAACGTCCAAGAATGTTTCCAAATCTGTTTTGGTTCATTTAAATAGTATCTTGGTCCATATCTTAGTGGAGAGTAAAATAGGAAAACAAATTATAGAATAAAGAAAGAGAGATTAGTGGAGATATTTGAGTAGAAATTATAGGAGATCCTTTAGCAAAGAAAAGTAACGCACGTTTTCTTTTGGCATGGAACACTCCCATATTGGGCAAGCCAAAAGGTCCAACAATTTTGAGTGGTTTATTATATACTTGCCTTCTATTTTTACAAAAGTAAAAAGACTCATTTTCCTTTTTTCAAGAGATTATGGGAGAGAAAACAACACATTATATATGTGAAATATGGGACGTTTGTGGCTGATTGAAACAAAAAGAAAAACACCCGAGATTCCTTGGAAAAACGTCCATACCTCTCTCTCTCTCTCTCTTCTAGTTTTGTGAAAACTAATCACAGCTCCATCAACAAAGTTTATTTATCCCATCCAATATTCCGATTAAGATCAGAATATAAGTGAGAATAATAGTTGTTCTTCAACCCTTTGTTTGAAATAAAGAATCCCATCGGATCAACTTGCGGGTTCGCGGCGTTTGGAACCTTCGCGAACATTCGAGGAGTAGATCAAGCAGATGATTATTCTTCTCTATTAAAAGTAAGGTAATTATTTTTTACATGTCTTTTATTTGATCACCATAAGAAAATCTAGATCCTAGAATTCCTGGGCAAAGGGAAAAATCGTTGGAAAATTTTTGTTGTACGCGATTTTATTCCGCTGCGTGTAGCAGTTTTGCCTCGGGGGTTACAATCCTTCTAACAAGTTGTATCAGAGCAAACTAGGGAATATATTAGGAGGCCAACGAACCACAGATAGATCATGCAGTGACTTGCTGTGAGCCCGAACATTTACCCCGGCTATCCGAGGTTCCTAGTCTTTATGTGTGATTTTAATAGACATAGGACTGTTTTGAGAAAACATCGGATCTGATCTGCTTGATGGATTTTTTGGATGATTACTTTACATGGTTAGATAGTACATTCGAATACGAGTTCAACGCATCAAGAATCATCAAAATCTGACGGGCGGATTGTGAGATATGATTTTTCGAAGCTGCATGTATATTCCTGAAATTTTAGTGTGAAAATCAAAACGTGTTTTTGATTTTCCATCCCAAACGAGTTTAAAAAGCCTATAACCCAAGCATAGATTTTTCAAACAATGTCTTGGGGAGATTGTAGCATGATCAGAATCATGAAAGGTCTTTCGGATAATTGAATCCTACTAAAAATTATCCGTAAGGTCATGCTATCTGGGTTGTCTCTAGTACATGACAAAATTTTGTTTTTCTAAACAAATGATCTTGTTTTCGAGTAAAATTTTTTATGGTGATTTCTTAGATCATATAAAATGTTTTATGGTGATTCTAAAGAAATCGGAATGGTTGCATGTTAATTAAAAATTAATTAACCAAGATTTAGCGCGAATGGATCGTCGTTGGTAAAAATGGGCAAAAGAAGATTGGACCTCAATTCATGCATGAGATGCATGGTTTTATTTTATGGTGGGTATTATGATGTTGATGATCTAATTTGTTTCATATTTGGTTTGTATTATTAAAGTCTGCAAGGTAATTTAATTTCTAGTTTATTATTTTATTTATGTACTCCCTCTGAGCAGTTGGGCGGAAGACTGGTTTCACATGGAGATTGATCATCTTGTATAAAGTATCTTGGATAGTGTAGGACACTAGGTTAGTTTATTTATGTTTGTCCAAGACCAATTGAGAATGAAATCGCTCTCTTGAAGCTTAATGGATGGATCGTGGGAACCACAGCATGACGATGCTCTAGCTTGTCTGGCAAATGGTGGCGGAATTCGATTCAACCAAGAAGGATATAGTTGCTAATGTTGCTGATGTATTTATGCTTCTTATGATGAAGCATCAAATTTCACTCCTTCGAAAAATTTGCTTTGAGGCCAGCGGATTTTCTCTTGTGTTGTTGCACATAATTGCCCATAATTCACCCTCAATATGGTAATATGGAATTATGGGGATTCGTTTGTTCTAATAAAGTAAGTGGGAGAATCCCTATAATCCAAGATACCGTATTGGGTTCATTGATGTGTATGTTTGTGGTTCCATGGTTTGGTTTATTTATTTCCATGTGATGGATGGTTGGATGTATTTTATTCCATGTATGTTTTAACATTTCCATGAGATGGTTATTTTCAAAACATAAACAATGCAATTTTTACACTCCCAAAAGAATAACCCTCTTTGATAATATTAAGTTGTAAGATGGGGTTTTAATAAAAAGGAATAAGCCTCGTGGCCTTCCATAGCCATCTAACTGTTGGCTAGTCTAGGGAATGGGACGGTCATATGCTAAAGCAGAAGCTGATCCTATTTCCTAGATTAGAGTAACCGTTGGATTCATATATGGACAAGGGGACCATGTGGACATATAGTGGTCATATGCCAAAGTAGAAGCCGTAGTGTATTTGCATGGTTTTCCGAGGCAATGGGTCTAACTTAACCAAGCTAAGGGTATTGACGCTCAAAGGATAGACATACCGCGGCGCTTGGAGGTCAAAGTTATGTCAGAATTTATGTTAGACATAATGAATTAGAAGAATCCACTTATTCTAGGATACATGAATAAGTTTTTGATCCCCATTGGAGAAATCTTCTTTCTCTTGATTCATGAGGTTG
Organism: Tasmannia lanceolata; assembly: GCF_043159265.1. Taxonomy (NCBI): domain Eukaryota; kingdom Viridiplantae; phylum Streptophyta; class Magnoliopsida; order Canellales; family Winteraceae; genus Tasmannia; species Tasmannia lanceolata. The sequence continues at coordinate 36,516,618 of NW_027518700.1, read as the reverse complement.
AGGGGCCCGTGAATGCGACGTTCAATGGGTGGTACCACTGTCGGTCGAAAATCCAGACTCGATGGACATGTCATGAAATTAACTAAAATGGTTGTTTTGCTTATGAATGCTTCGTATTCCTTTGATTGTAGATTCAATGGCTTCCTTCAACCCATTAGCTAGGATCCTTGACGACAACATATTGAATAGTAATAATTATGTGGATTTGAAAAGGAATTTAATTCTGGTGCTCACAGCCACAAAAGTTTACTCGGTTCTGACCATAGAAGAATTAGAATTACCTGGTCCCGATGCTTCTCAAGCAGAAAAGGATAAAAAACTAAATTGGCTTGAGGATAATGAGATGGCAATGTTACATCCTTGGTTGCATGTCCAATGTATTACAACAATATATTGGAATGGCAACATCTGGGGATATAATGCTTAATCTCAAAGAGATGTTTGGAGAGCAAAATCGCTCAGGTAGGCTGATTGTGATCAAGGGCCTAGTATCCACCAAGATGGTAGAGGGAACCCCGGTCAGGGACCATATGTAGAAATGATGGACTTCCTAAATAAGCTCGATGTATTGGGGGCCATCATGGATGCTGAGACATAGATCGACATTATTTTGCCTTCCCTCTCAGGGTCATTTAACGAATTTGTGATGAACTATCATATGAACAAATTAATAACAACCCAGACAGAATTAATGAATCATTTACAATCTACAGAAGATCTGTACAAAAAGACTAAAAAGTCTGTTTTCTTGGCTGAGGGTCATGTACCATCGGCACCCAAACCGAAAGGGAAGGGGAAAAGAAAAGGAAATGGCCAAGGCTCTAAGAAGAGGGTCTTTGGGGTCAAGAACAAGAAAAACTTTAAGAAAAAGTCTACCAAGAACAAAGACGCGTGCTTTCATTGTGAAAAACCTGGGCATTGGAAGCGCAAGTGCAGGAGCTACTTAGAGAGCAAGTAGGGCAACAAACCTTCTGAAGGTTCGTTGCACATTTTTGTTGTTGAAACCAATATGATTGGTCCTGCATTTTTTCGGTGTTTTGATACAGGTGCGACCTCACACATCTGCAATATTTTGCAGGGGTTCAGGGAAATCAGAAGGGTAATTGAAGGCGAGCTCTACCTATAGGTTGGGACGGATGCAACGGTTGCAATCCAAGCTGTGGGTGATTGCGTTTTAGCATTCTTTGGTGGACACTTAGTTTTAAAGGATTGTCCTTATGTAGCTTCTTCAAGAAGGAATCTCATTTCAGTTTCAAAACTTATTTATGATGGATATGATATTAGTTTTAATAAAAGTCCAGTTTTGATTAAAATAATGAATTCCCAAATTGTGGAGGTGCTATGATTAATGGATTATACGTGGTAGACGCCTTAGAGAATGTAAGCAATATTGAGAATGTTCCAAATGATATTGTTCCAAACATCAAAAGGGCAAGGGACACAATAACTCCAACGCATCTTTAGCATCTTCAATTAGGTCATATTGGCCTAGAGCGGATTACAAGATTGGTCGAAGATGGTCCATTGGATTCCATTCAAGTGGAACCCTTTTCAACTTGTGAATCATGTCTATAGGGCAAATGACCAAAATTCCCTTTAAGCGTAAGAGTAGAAGAATCAAACGTGTGTTGGACATGATACATATGGATGTTTGTGGATCTCTTTCTCATCCTGTGAAAGGAGGGTTTGTCTACTTTGTGACTTTCATGGATGACCATTCAAGGTACGGATATCTGTACCTAATGCGATGTAACTCTGAGACTCTTGAAAATTTGAAGGAGTTCAAGAATGAAGTAGAAAACTAGTTAAATAAGAAAATCAAGACTCTTCGCTCTGATAGGGGAGGAGAGTACCTCTCGGATGAGTCTAAGGACTACTTAAAAGGAAATTGAATAATATCTCAATGGACTCCACCTGCAACATCAGAGTTGAACGGTGTGTCAGAGAGGAGGAATCGAACTCTGTTAGACATGGTTCGATCAATGATGAGCGTTGCAGATGCACCACTATTTATTTGGGGGTTCACCTTAGAAACAACGCTTTACATCCTTAATCGAATCCTAACTAAATCAGTACCAAAGACTTCGTATCAGATATGGACGAGTAGGAGAACCTCATTAAATCACATGAGGATATGGGGTTGTCTTGCCCATGTTAAAAAGATATGTTATGACAAGTTAGAGACACAAACCGAAATGTGTCTCTTTATTGGATATCCTAAGGAAACAAAGGGTTATTGGTTTTATAACCCTGGCGAGATAAATTATTTTGTAAGCAAGAATGCCGCATTCTTGGAAGAAGAGTTAATCTAAAATGCTAGAAAAAAGAATAAGATTGCCTTAGATGAGCAACCCGAGAGTCTAGTAGAGAGATATGAGGCTATCGAGCAAGAAGCCACTATACCAACTCTGGCACTCCGACGTAGTACTAGGGAGATTAGACTACCCGGTAGATTTCTCTATTTGGGTGAAGCATATAATTCAAATTTTTATGAAAATGAGACTAATCCCCTTAACTACAAAGTGGCAATGTTAGACTTTGATGTGAGAAAATAGATGGATGCTATGAAATCTGAAATAGACTCTATGTATTATAATAGGTTATGGACTCTAGTTGATCCACTAGAGGGTATTAAGCCCATTGGATACAAATGGATCTTCAAGAGGAAGAAGGGACCTGATGGAAAAGTGGAGATCTATAAGGCACAGCTAATGTCGAAAGGCTATAATTAAAAGGCTGGTATTGATTATGAAAAAGCCTTCTCGCCAGTGGCCATGCTAAAGTCCATTAGGATTTTATTAGCCATCTCTGCCCACTATGATTATGACATATGGCAGATGGACATCAAAACTGTCTTCTTGAATGGAAACATTCATGAAGATATTTATATGGTCCAGTCAGAGGGTTTTGAGGCTGTCGGACAAGATGGCCGAAAAGAATGCAAGTTGCAGAGATCCATTTATGGATTGAAGCAGGTTTATCGTAGTTGGAATCTTTGTTTTGATCAAGCGGTCAAAAAGTTTGGCTTCTCTGAAAACGTTGATGAGGCTTGTGTTTACAAAAGGGTGAGTGGGAGTGCAGTGACATTTTTGTTATTGTATGTGGATGATATCTTGCTCATTGGGAATGACGCAGGCATGTTATCCAATATAAAGATATGGCTTTCTAGTACGTTCGCAATGAAGGATTTGGGTGAAGCTTCTTATATTTTGGGACTTAAATTGTTTAGAGACCGAAAGAATAGGAAGCTTGGGCTATCACAGAAAACTTACATAGATAAGATATTATCTAAATACAATATGGTTGATTCTAAGAAGGGGTTAATCCCTTTCAGGCATGGAATCAGGTTGTCCAAGAAGATGTCTCCCAAGACACCTGAGGATATACAAGCTATGAGTAGTATTTCCTATGCTTCGATGGTGGGAAGTCTAATGTATGCCATGTTGTGTATTAGGCTAGATATCTGTCACTTTGTGAGTGTGGTTAGTAGATATCAGTCAGACCCGGGTCCTAAGCATTGGACGGAAGTAAAACACATTTTTAAGTATCTTAGAAGAACCAAACATTATTATTTGGTTTATGGAGCTGAAGAGTTGGTTGTCTTTGGATTTAATGACGTGGACTTTCAGTTTGACGTCGATGACATGAAGTCCTCTTCAGGATTTGTGTTTACCTTAGCTAATGGGGCAGTTTCATGGAGAAGTTGCAAGCAAGGCACCACGACGGATTCCACAAGTGAAGCAGAATACATCGCTGTGAGGGAGGCAACAAAAGAGGCAGTATGACTTCAGAAATTTATAGATGAACTTGGAGTTGTACCCTCTGTCGAGAGACCAGTTACGCTGTACTGTGATAACAACGGGGCGATTGCTCAAGCAAAGGAGCCAAGGTCTCATTAGAAGTCCAAGCACGTCCTTCGGAAATATCATGTGATACGGGAGATTATTGACAGAGGAGATGTGGCCATAGCAAAAGTAGCTTCAGTGGATAATGTGGCAGATCCTTTCACCAAATCCCTTAGTCAAAAGGTGTTTGACAAGCATGTTTAGGGAATGGGTTTTAGATATATGCGCGACTGGATTTAAAGTCATTAGGAGATTATCCTAAATCCAGTGTACTTGGCATTTTTCATTGATAAAGTATTATTTCATGACATTTTTGGGTACTATTTTGTTAATATATGAGATGTGCTTATTTTATATTACACATATTAGTCCTTAGGGAGCAAAGTAGGAATACCATGCTCAAGGATTCATAGATCATAGGGAGCAGGGAGATATGAAATTCTGGTTCTTTGCAAACCTTAAAAGTTCCTAGTTGGGATGGGGACTGGGCATCTCCTCCCGTACACAACCGGCACCAGTCTTGCCAACATGCACGTGTCGTGGGGTGACTTATCTCAGTCACTTTGGTAGTGGACCCTAAGCAAGAAGAGTGGGAGCAACGATTGGGATTGCGCTCTGAACTGGATCTCAATGAAATAGCCTGTGGACAGGAGAATGTAAGGCTATTCTACCAGTCATGACCCTTTACATGTCCTTAGACATGAGGGATCATATTGATCTGTGGGCCCGTCCCGTTTTATTTGTCTATATAACAATGGTTCTCTTAAGAATCATTTAAGGGTGGTACTGGAATCGTGGATAAACCTACGAGACTAATATGGATACCCGATAAGGAATTCTCCGCCTCATATACATGAGGCAATCATCTATAATTTTGGTCAGAGCAGTAGGCCTATAAAATACATGGCCAGGTGGATTTGATAAATGTTTTATCAAATGATTTTACGAAAATATTTTGAATGGTTTTAGTATATGCATTTCCGGGCCTAGGCCTAAGCTGCTTGACTGAAAGATATACTGAAAGTGGGCCCGGGGTAGCGTATGTCCACCCCTGTAGGACCCAACTCAGTAGATGGAGAACGAAGAAAGGGCTTGCACATATTGGATGTGATTAGGGGCAAGATGATTGAACGGTTATCTTTAGGGTTACGTCTCGATGGAGGCCACTGACTCAATGCAACTGTGGTTCTCAAACTACGGAGCAAGATCACAGTGGGGCCCAACATTGGGCTCTGTAGGATCGACCATTGGATCCCTTCAATGATCCCACTCACAACTCGAATGACCATTCATATCTATTAGATATGGTCCCACATTTATAAGATTATACACACAAACTTGTCTCGTTGCATTTGATGTAAGGGGAACATAAATCATAGTGTATGTACACTATGGGATATATTTGGAATACCAAATGGTTAAGTGTATGTCCAATAGGGTTAAGTGTATGTCCAATATTGGGAACATAAATCATAGTGTATGTCCAATAGGGTTAAGTGTCAACCAAAAAGGTACTGAAGGGAATTTTTAATGTCTAGATGGAGCTTTATTCTCATTGGATGGGAATCATTTATTTAATTAGAAGAATTAAATAAGTATTTAAATTTATCCCTATTAGACAAAGATTTCATGTTGAGGGCAAGTGGGAGATTTGAAAGACATTTAAATGGCCATAACGTGGGGCGTTTTTGCATGGGTCCCACTTGCAAAAACATCCAAGAATGTACCCAAATTTGTTTTGGTTCATTTAAATAGTATCTTGGTCGATATCTTAGTGGAGAGTAAAATATGGAAATAAATTAAAGAATAAAGAAAGAGAGATTAGTGGTGATACTTGAGGAGAAATTATAGGAGATCTTTTAGCAAATGAAAGTAACACACGTTTTCTTTTGGCATGGAACATGTCCATATTGGGCAAGCCAGAACGTCCAACAATTTTGAGTGTTTTATTATATACTTGCTTTTTATTTTTACAAAAGTAAAGAGACTAGTTTTCCTTTTTTCAAGGGATTGTGGGAGATATTTTTGGACTTGTCTTAAAGATGGAAACATATTATATATGTGAAATATGGGACGTTTGTGGATGATTGAAACAAAAAGAAAATGCCCAAGACTCCATGGAAAAACGTCCATAACTCTCTCTCTCTCTCTCTCTCTCTCTCGCTTCTAGTTTTTGTGAAAACTAATCAAAGCTCCATCAACAAAGTTTGTTTCTCCCATCCAATATTCTGATTAAGGTCAGCATATACATGCCTGTTCTTCTGATGAAAAGGGGATAGGTACCCGAGTTTCATTGGAGGAACAGTAACCAGAGGGGTTCTTTTGCTCTGGGTTTATGATCCCCTCCGTTTGTGTAAATACCCAAAATACCCCAATACAAAATTTCGTCCCCCTCTTATTAAGAAGGGTGTTTTTGTCCGTTTGAATTTGACTCCGATTAGGGCTTCTTAAGAAAGCCTATAAATATATCGCTTTGTGGCTAAAACAAACCCTAATAATTTTGTTCAGCCTAAGAAAAAGAAATCAGAGAAAGAGGAGAAGAAGATCGATGATCTATGTAAGATTCAGTATATTAGAAACCCTAACTTAAGAGCTTTAGGGTTTATAAGAATCGATTTAGATGTTTGATTTCGTTAAGAAAATAAGAACTGATCTTGAATTCCTTGGGATTAACATCGTTCTTAATTCCGACGAACTCAAGATCAGGAAATTTGAGTTTTTGGAGATTCAAATTAGGATCTTTCGCATTTTTTCTTAAAATCGTATGTTTGAATTTGGAGTGTGAAATCAGATTTGGTGGATTCTTTTCGTCGATACGAATCCATTGAATCCGACCTCACGCAATTTGGATTCCGAACGAACAAGATATTAATTTTTGAAGTTATTAGAAAATTGGAACAAATTTGGAATTTTGGTCAGAAAAACCACCCGAAGGGGCCATTCGGGCGTTCGGTCCGGGCGTCTGAATACGAAGGGATTTGGAACCCGAGAGTGGATTTTTCTCAGAGGCGTCTGAAGATTTGAGCGGGCGTCCGGACCCTGGAAATTTTGAAAGTCTATTTGAACATTGAATTTTAGATTTTTGGCTTTTGGATTACCTTCAGGGGCTCTTATTTGTTATATATACTATGTTCAGATCAGAATATTGAAACCTAATCGGATTTTTAAAGAAGGGAATGGACGACTTTGAGGTACGTAATAACGTACTACTTTGGGTATTCTATAAACACTTTTCACTTTGAATCAATATTGACCTTGGAAACTTGTATTGATACCTTGGAACTTCTGAATTAGCTATGAGTCTAGCATGCCATTTTATTTCTCCTACTGTTACTGTTTGAACCTTTGAAATAACTGTTATGAATATCTGTTTTGAACTTTGAACCATTGAAACTATCAGTTTGAACTTTGAATACTTAAAACTATTTGAATATGAACCTTGGATACCTTCTGAATACTTCTATGGAGGCTTGGGTATTTCTGAAACCCTGCCATATGGGGGTAGTACAATTGGCAAATTCTGAAGCCCACTGTTGGTGTAGTACACTGGAACTTCTAGCCAATCAGTGGGATAAAATGCTGACCCTGTCGACTTGTATCTGAACTTGAGGAACTAGTTCCAACACCGTGGACTATCGGTGTATAAGCAATAACATGTCTTCTGGACAATGCCGTTGACTTTGAAGTGTATTTGAATTCTGAACACCTTTGACTTTGAATAGAAGTTAGATATTGAAATTGCTTTACTGCACCTTTAATTCAGAACCTCATTTGACATGCACTATATTTACTTTGTACCTACTGTTCAGTTGAGACCTCAGTATTCAGCTTTGTCTCTGTTATCTGACCTATATTGAGCTTTGGCATGCTTAGACTGTACTTAGAGTAGTGCTTTAATATGTACTGAGCTTTTTAGCTGACTTTGGTTATATAACATTTTCCAGGTCTTGACCCTCGTGAGGTTAACGAGGAACATGACGCTTAACTTTGGAATTGGACTTTGGATTAGAGATTAGTTTAGTTATTTCAGATTCATTAGGAAGCGAGTTCTTTGAATAAGATGTAAGGACTTAATTATTATATTATTTTGTTTTGACTCAGGGGAGAGCTGAGATTTGATTTGACTTTGATGGGTCCGTATTAAGTGAACTTTGATATTTTAGTTATGAAATGCCAGGTTATTTTTGTTGTTGCTTGTCTTGCAGGTGTACGACGCTGTCATGTCCTACGCCCAGGGTGGGGGGTTTGGGGCATGACAGAAAAGTGGTATCAAAGCCTAGGCTTTAGGTCCTAGGTAGAATCATTTGAACAAAAGACTTTGATTATGAGAATTGGGTATTTAGATAAGGAGCAATTCGCTTGATAGGTTTGTGTGTTTCGGGGACGTCTGATAAGACATAAATCAGTCGCGCAATCAGGGCCCAATTATAAATTCAAATGCACCTGGGGACGCTTGGGAGGCATGTGAGTTTGCAATTGGGTAAGAATCATGTGAAATATATGTGATAGATACTAGCTCCAATTGGGAATTGTTTGTATTATTATATGTATGTAACTATTCTTTAGATAGTATTCTGATTAAGCGTTTTATTGGATTTAGGATTATGGCAACTCGAGGAGGACGTGGTGGTCGTGGAACTCGAGTGAATCGTACTAGAGCCCTTTATGATATTATTGGAGGAGATCAAGATGTGGCTCAAGAAGAGCCAAAGATTCAGGAAAATCAGAACCAAGGGGTTAAAGAAGAGCAAGTTATTCAGGACCCTCCGAATCAGGGAGACCAAGCACCGAATGAGAATCCTGAGGCACCTCCGCCTCAAGGTGATATTGAACAAGAAAGGACTGAGATGAGAAATTTCATGAGAGCCATGATTGGATTGGCAAATCAAAAGTGACAGCAACCTCAACAACAACAATCATAAGTTTAAGGACCACCCGTGGCTGGACAGCCACACCAAGTGTTTGGAATTTTGGAATTTATTAGGCTTTCACCAAAGGTCTTTAAGGAATCGACTACGACAGATGATGTCGAGTCCTGGTTGGAAAATGCTGAAAAGGCCTTTGAGGCAATGAACTGAAATAAAAATGAAGATAGGGTTAAATATGCTACCTATATGTTCGAAGCGAAAGCCCTTCATTGGTGGAAGGGAATCCAAAGAAAATGAGCACCATTAGGGACCTTTCACTTGGGCGATGTTTCTCATCGAGTTTCTTGGGAGATTCTTTCCTCGTAGTACTCTGTACCGTATGTATCAGGAATTTACCCAGTTGGTGCAAAGAGATATGACTGTGAAAGATTATGAGGCAGAATTTGATAGGCTAGCTGGTTTTGTAGCTTCTTTGGTACCTAACGATGAAGCAAAGAGGAATAAATTTGAATTTGGATTAACCATGTATCTGAAGAAGGCAATAGTTGGATCTGCTGCCCTGGAATAGTATGAAGATTTGGTGGAAAATGGCGAAGAAACTTGAGGCAGTTCATCAGGAAGCAAGAGCCTATGCTCAAGCTAATCAGAAGAAAAGGAATAGAGAAAGTAAAACCAAAGGAGGACAAACTCCTAAGGGATCAGCCCCGAATCAGCATGCGTCCAAACCTCCTATTTTTAAAGAACTTAGAGGAAAGTAAAGAAATCGTGGGGGCTATCAGAATAAGTCAGCACCGAATAGATCAGTTGCCCCTAAATGTGAACATTGTAGAAAGAACCACCATACTGAGACTTGTAGATGGAATACTGGGGATTTTTTTCAATGTGGTGAGGTAGGCCATAGAATCGCAGAGTGTCCACATCCAGCGGGCGATGCCCAATCACTTCAGGGGACGCCTATGGTTCGAACTCAGACAGTTCAGACTCAGACTATTCAGGGCAGAGCTGCACCATCAAATGTTCAAGGGTAGTAAAGGACAGATAGGCCTCGTGTTCTGGCATGAGCTTACGCTCTCACTCATCAGGACGCTCATGTTGCTGGCACAATAGTATCAGGTACTCTGCCTATAACATCCTCTTATGGTCGTGCATTATTTGATTCTGGTGTGACCCACTCATTTGTTTCGTCTACTTTTGCTGTACTACACTGTTTACCTACTGTACCTCTTGATTATAACTTGTGTGTTAGTACACCAATAGGGAAGGAAATCTTGGCTAATAGAATCAGTAAAATGTGCCCTATTAGAATTGGGAATAGAGAAATGCCAGTAGATCTTATCTTGCTGGAGTTGTCTGATTTTGACGTGATTTTGAGAATGGACTAGTTGTCAACCCATTATGCTTTGGTAGATTGTAATAAGAAGGTAGTACATTTTGAAATCCCTGGAGAGGAAAAGTTTTGTTTTGAAGGGAGTCGAGCTCACTCGACTCCTATAATTTTGTCCGTAATGCAAGCTTGTCGACTTCTTAGACAACGTTGTGAAGCCTTCTTAGCATCAGTAGTTGAAGTTAATGATAATAATTTGAATATTGAAAACATCCCCGCAGTTAGGGAGTTTGCAGGTGTGTTTTCTGAAGACCTTCCTAGTCTACCTCTTAGCAGAGAAGTTGAATTTACTTTTGATTTAGCTCCTGGAACGGTGCCTATCTCTAAGGCCCCGTATCGTATGGCACCTTTGGAATTGAAAGAATTGAAAGGTCAGTTGGAAGAACTGTTAGAGAAAGGTTTTGTGTGACCCAGTGTTTCACCCTGGGGAGCACCAGTTCTATTCGTTATGAAGAAAGATAGAAGTATGAGATTATGCATAGATTACAGAGAATTGAACAAGGTTACTATAAAGAACAAATATCTGCTTCTGTGGATAGATGATTTGTTTGATCAATTGCAGGGGCATGTGTGTTTTCCAAGATCGACCTTCGATCGGGTTATCATCAGTTGAGAATTAAATCAGAAGATGTTCCAAAGATGACCTACCAAACTCGGTATGGCCATTATGAGTTTCTTGTTATGCCATTTGGATTAACCAATTCCCCGATAGCTTTTATCGACCTGATGAACAGGATATTCAGACCATTATTAGATCAGTTCGTGGTTGTGTTTATTGACGACATTCTGGTATATTCAAAAAGTCGGTCTGACCACGAGCATCATCTGAAAGTTGTCTTAGAAACCTTAAGAAAAGAGAAGCTATATGGGAAACTGAAGAAGTGTGAATTCTAGCTCGATTCAATCTCCTTTTTGGGTCAAGTGGTTTCTAAAGACGGCATATCTGTGGACCCAAAGAAGATTGAGGCGGTAATGTTGTGGAATAGACCGAATAATATTCCTGAAATTCATAGTTTCCTGGGTTTGGCGGGTTATTACCGCCGTTTTGTTCAGGACTTCTCGCGTATAGCTGCCCCTTTGACCTGCTTGACATGGAAAGGGACAAAATTTATTTGGTTTGAGGATTGTGAAAAGAGCTTTCAGGAATTGAAACAACGGCTAGTTTCCGCTCCCATCCTAACTCCGCCAGTTAGCGAAATGGGATTTGTAATTTACAGTGATGTCTCAAAGAAAGGCTTAGGGTGTGTGCAAATGCAGAATGGTAAAGTGATTGTGTATGCATCGCGCCAGTTAAGACCTTATGAAGAGAACTATCCGACTCATGATTTGGAATTGGCAGCCGTCGTGTTTGCTTTGAAAATTTGGAGGCATTATCTGTATGGAGAACCATGTGAAATCTTTACTGATCATAAGAGTATGAAGTATATTTTTACTCAAAAAGAACTTAACATGAGACAGAGGCGTTGGTTAGAACTATTGAAGGACTACGACTTAACCATAAGCTATCGCCCCGGAAAGGCTAACGTGGCAGCTGATGCTCTAAGTCGGAAGTCGTCTGTGAATTTGGTAACTTTGATTACCTCTCAGAAGCATATTTTGAAAGACCTCCGAAGAGCGGAAATAGAAATCCGTAGTCCAAACTTTGGGGTACTGATGGCAGCACTCCAAGTTTGGCCCACATTGCAAGAAAGAATCAGGATAGCTCAGGATCCTACCCAGAACTTTGTAAAATCAGAAATAAGTTAGAAGAAGGATCTGAATCTAAATTCCGAATTTGCATTGACGATACCTTAATGTTTGGTAACCGCAATTGCGTTCCGAATGACCCCGTTTTAAAAAATGAGATTTTGAAAGAAGCTCACAGCTCTCGTTACTCTGTACACCCTGGAGGTACGAAAATGTATAAGGATTTGAAAGGATATTTCTCGTGGAATAATATGAAAAGAGAAATAACTCAGTATGTATCTCAGTGTCTAACTTGTCAAGTGATTAAGACAGAACATCAGAGACCACCCGGGATACTGCAACCAATTCCCATCCCAGAATGGAAGTGGGAGGAGATTACGATGGACTTTATGTTAGCTTTACCTCGTACTCCCTCAGGCAATGATTTTGCATGGGTAATTGTAGACAGATTGACAAAGACAACTCATTTTATACCCCTTAGAACTGGCCTGGCACCCGAAAGGTAGGCCAGATTGTATGTTGATAAGATAGTTAAGTATCATGAAGTGCCTAAAGTCATTTTATCTGATAGGACGCCCGGTTTATGTCTTAGTTTTGGAATAGCTTACATTCAACAATTGGATCTTCCCTTAAGTTCAGTACAACTTTTCATCCTCAAACAGATGGACAATTTAAAAGGACCATCTAAATTTTAGAAGATGTGCTCAGGCCTTGTGTTATGGATTTGAAAGGATCTTGGGATGATCATCTTCCCTTGATTGAATTCTCTTACAATAACAGTTATCAGGCCAGTATTCAGATGGCACCTTTTGAGGCCCTCTATGGGAGGAGATGTAGATCACCTATATGTTGGGATGATGTAGGTGAAAGAAGGCTCTTAGGCCCGGATTTGGTTCAGCAAGCTGTGGATAAAATTCAATTGATTAGAGAGCATTTTCGTATGGCACAAAGCCTACAGAAGAGCTATGTAGATGTCAAACGAAGAGAATTAGAATTTCAGATCGGAGATAAGGTACTTTTGAAGGCATCACCCAGCAAGGGAGTGATGCGGTTTGGGGTTAAAGGAAAACTCAGCCCAAGATTTGTGGGACCTTATGAAATATTAGAAAGTATTAGAAAATTGGCTTATTGACTGGCTTTACCTCCATCATTATCTGGAGTGCACAATGTGTTTCATGTGTCTATGTTACGAAAGAACGTAGAGATCCGAACCATGTGATTGAATTGGAACCTCTAAATCTGAGAGAAGATCTGTCATTTGAAGAAAAACCTGTCCGTATTGTGGATCGTAAGGATCAGGTTCTCAGGCGAAGGACTATTCCATATGTGAAAGTTCAGTGGCAGAATCACTCTGAACGTGAAGCCACCTGGGAGCTGGAAGAGAAAATGAGATCGAAATATCTGTTTATGTTTGAAAATTTAGATACGTGATAAGTAAATTTCGAGGATGAAATTTTTGTAACGAGGGTAGAATGTAAATACGCAAAATACCCCAATACAAAATTTTGTCCCCCTCTTATTAAGAAGGACATTTTTGTCCGTTTGAATTTGACTCCGATTAGGGCTTCTTAAGAAAGCCTATATATCGCTTTGTGGCTAAAACTAACCCTAATCGTTTTGTTCAGCCTTAGAAAAAGAAATGAGAGAAAGAGGAGAAGAAGACCGAGGAGATCACGATTTCGTAGTCCAAGCCGCGAACCATGGTAAGATCTATGATCTATGTAAGATTCAATATATTAGGAACCCTAACTTAAGAGCTTTAGGGTTTATAAGAATCGATTTAGATGTTTGATTTCGAAAATAAGAACTAATCTTGAATTCCTTTGGATTAGCATCGTTCTTAATTCCGACGAACTCAAGATCAGGAAATTTGAGTTTTTGGAGAATCGAATTAGGATCTTTCGTGATTTTTCTTAAAATCGTATGTTTGAATTCGGATCGTGAAATCGGGTTTGGTGGATTCTTTTAGTCGATACGAATCCATTGGATCTTGAAATCCCATATGGCACACAAAGAGGGGGGGAATTGGTCTTTTATAAGATTATTGCAGAATTAAAACTTTAATCTATCCCTTGTTCAATTTATATTGCACTTTAAAAGAGTAAAGGAAAGATCTTACCGCATTTTAAAAAAAGGAAGGAAAGATCTTACCAAAACACCATATGGGAGAGAGATAGAGTGAGGAAGAGACAATAGGAGGTACACAATGATTATATAGTGGTTTAGGACTACACCCTACGTCCACTCTTCAAGACCTCCTTGAAGCTTCACTAAATGATCCTCCACTCTTAACTGTCCGGATCAATGAGCCCTCGGTTACAACGGATTCTCCACTCTTATCGGGCCGAATCAGAAGCCCTCAGACTCACCTTTCTTACTGGGCCGAATCGAAGATCCTCTATCTTAAGATACAATGTAGAAGAAGAAGAAAGAAAGAAAAACAAGCCTTGGTTCTAAAATAGCCTAATACAGAAGTTTGGATTGTGAACAAACTCCAAATAAGATTATAATTGATAGCCTAATGGAGTATGTAAGCCCAAGGGTTCCCATGGGTTCAAACATTTACCTTTTCCTTGTTGTTTTGATGCTAGCAAACTCAAATTGATTAGCATTTATGGACTAATGTGTTGCTTTGAGGTGTTGTGTTATATTGTAGACACCCTCATTTTGCTACACTTTAACCAATAATAACCTAATATATTGATCCGTAGAATTTCATTGGTAAAATATGTATCATCAAATTTTCTGAAAAACCAAAATGATAAAGAGATGTACCTGTTGAGATGATTAGATCCGAAAAATTGAAAAATACCCTGATTGGTGAATTTAGTGTGTTAAATTCATGTGAGAGCCCCTCTATCATGGATTTATATGTTTTATGTCATTATGTCTCGATCTGACTTTACGGATCTTCAATCGGGACAAAATAAGCTACGATCACTTCACAGCCCGGGACCTGATTCCATTCCGAGACCCGATTTCCGTAAATCGTTAGACCAAGGGCAGATCTTGACCCGGGTGTCTTTCCTTACCAAGAATTTGTGATCATTTAGTCAAAATAAGATCGATCAAGGTTAATCTCAAATTCAGATTAAGCATTGTGTCACTTAATTAAGCAAAAACCCAGTGAAAAATCACGGATCAATGTGGGTGAACAAGAGCCGTCGAAATAATTTAACCAAATTATCAACAACGATGCTTTCAGTACTTTAATTGTTGACAAAATTCATATTTCAAAGGTTAGGATCATTCATCAAAAATTGATCAAGTTGGTTGGACCAATCGAATTGTCAATTTGATCAACGGTTGGAAAAACGATTCGCTGTTAAAAACCGACGGCTCGCATTGGTCAAAAATTCTGAAAATAATATTTCTATGGCAATATTGGGCTTAAATGAAAGAGGAAAAATCAACGATTTTAATGGCGAAAGAATTATCGAAATCGGACTTCAAAATCTCCTGAAAACCGCATTTTTCAATTTTTACATTCAAAATATTTGAAAAATCTTTTACAAGATTCTAGGAGATTTGGAGACATCATCTCGTCCATTCTTTCGATCAAAATTGATCTCAACCACCCAATCTTATTCCATATCATTGCAAAGATTTCAGGATATTTGGAGACCCGATCTCGCCCGTTCTTTCGATCACATGGAGATTGCAGTTAATCGCAACCGTCCAAATCGTTGCCATTCTCTACAAAGGCAACCAAATTGGACATTTCCTTTGCCTTGAAATTTGCTTCCAAAATCTACAAAGATTCCAAGGACAAATGGCATCATCTTGGACCTTGAATTGTTCCTAAATTTTTAGTACTTGATCCTGGCCGCATAAGTGCCTGCCATTTTGAACATAGCCATGGCTTAAATGGAAGATGCCAAAGAAGAGGGAGAATATTCTAGAAAAATCCGATCTTGGCCATTCTTTCCCCTTCCTTTTTCCATCACTCAATCTCCACCCTACACCTTTAGGCCCTAAAGATGACAACTTGGCTCATCCCTCACCTATAAATACCCATGCTCTCTTCTTTCAAAGGAGAGGAGAAAAAAAAAGAAGATGAATAAGACTCAAAGAAAACTACTAGAGAAATCCTTCATATCCCCGCCTTCAAATCTTGTCCTATTTAAAGGATACCCAAAATCTCCATCACAGGTAGGTGCACTATTCTCAGATTTTTCCAGGATTATTTGGTATTTTTTTATGTTTTAGCATGATTTTTAGCATTTAATTGAATTTAATTCAATATTATATGTGTGTGTTCAAAATCATGATCTATATGAGTGTTTCAATTCCAATTTGTCTCGAAATTTAATGCGCTGATCTATTCAAATAGATTAAAATAACCATCGGATCGGATCGGACATTGGATCAAAGGATTTCAAAAATTTGAGTGGAGAGTGGAATTTTATTTAAAATAATGGCTGAGAAATTACGAAATTCGAAGAAATAGCCATCTCAGGATGATCTATTTTTTTGAATTTTAAAATTTTCTTGTGTTCATCACATCAGAACAATTTCAAATGACGTTTTCCGGAGTCGTAATTTTCTCGAAAATCGTGTTTTAAAAAATAGAAAACTCTTCAAAAATATCTTTTTGACGAAGAAAAATAAATTATATACTAAACGGATTTGAAAATTAATGAAATTTCGTGAGAAACTAATTTGATACTGGTACATTCTACCATGGATTTTTGAGAATTTGTGGATTTAGTTTGGCATATTATTTTATGCTTTCTTTGAAAATTATCAGATTTTGGGAGAATTTTTACAGACATCAGATCAAAGATAAAATTCTCAAAATTTTTACAATAGTCTTATATTCCATATTTATAGTTTCTGTAAAAGTTTCAAGTGATTTAGATCTTGTTTCATATGGGATGTAGTGTTAATTCATAATCTAGTCTGAAAATTAAAAAATCCGAAACTGATAGTAAATAGTTTTTAAAATTCATGAACATATCACAGCAAGCTATTGTTGCTTATATCTTACTACTGTAGAAATTTCATTGAATTTAGATTTCTATTTCTAGTAGTTTCTGTGTTATTTTTGCAATCTGGTCTTATTATTGTTAAATCAAAATTAAATATGAGCTTAATGTAAAAATATGCAAAATTCATCCAGTAAGCTACATGCATTCTCATCTTGCTGCTGTAGAAATTTTGATTCATTTCCAATTCGTTTGCAATAATTTCACTTCTAAAATCACTCATATGTTTAAAATTGATAAATTCCATTGAAAATTCGAAATTAATTAAAAATCATTATCAAAATTTCTGAAGAACCTTAAATTTTTGTCACACATTCACTCCTCAATCCATTGAAACAGAAATCTTAGGATCTTTAGATTTCCCTGGAAAAATGACCAGTGCATCCATAATCGTATCCCAATTGCAACCGATCTTTGACAATTTGAATATTTAAGCTATAGCATGTTGTTGGCTCCGAGGTTACTGTCCACGGAAATCCTGAGATATGCCAGGCAATAAGATGCTACAACCTAAGTATTAAATTGCACAAGGGAAGAGCGCATGATTCCCTTCCTTGGATGCCATTCTGGGCCGAAATTGGTGAACCCTAGAACCATTGGTAATCCTTAAATGTCCATAAACCGAAAATCCTTGAAATCTGAAATTAACTAACTTCAAGAGCTTAAATCGATTCGTCTTGTGTCTTTCGAAACCATTAGATTATGGTTTCCGATATAAGAACCATTAGAGCCCAATTTAGGAACACTAGTGTCGTGTCTTGTCCTAAGTTTTAGGGAGTCTTAGGTTTTAGGGAGTCCTAGAGTTAGGAGTCCAGCCTCATCACGGACGGTTGCTATGGATAGCAACCGTGCCATAGGTCTAGTTACACTAGTCACCCCATCTTTCCCTAGGACAAGCCTAGTAAACTAGGATGTAGGCTAACCTGCATTAGTCTAAGGAACAATTTGCATTTAGATAGGATCATATAACATCCTAGATGAAATCCTAAGATAATAAAATTCTCAACTTGAATTAAATAACTTCTCTTAAAACTGTTGAAATAGTCAATCCCGTCTAGGTCGGTGTCTTAGTTGAGTTAGGCATAAGTAGCTTAGCTTAGGTGCACCGAACTACGTCGACTCTGATCCCAGTGAGGCTTGGGTACGTAGGCAGCTTGGATGTCTGATGGCATACCAACCGCGAGTCGGCTCCACAACAAATTGTGGGGTTTTGTACATTAATTTTCTTGTACATTCTTATTTAAATCACTTAGGATTTTCCATGAAATTAGAATCTTAGGAGAACTTGCACCTAGATTGAATTCAAACAAATTAAGGAATCAAGATACACATTTAGGATCCACAATGAAATTAGATCATAGGATGCATGTCACATAGTTCGCACATTAACAGAGAGTTGAATGAGCCATTTAAAATAAATTTAAAAGAGTTAGCTTTTGGAATCGAAGATCGATTATTGGGCAGGAATGGTGCATGTGGTGGATAACTCCCCATACCTTCCATTCTCGTAACCAGGTAGCGAGTCTAGATTTCTGGTTAATTTCGGGTCCTAGATCCCACATCTAGGTGGCGACTCTGTCAGTCTCTTTTGTGTGGAATTCGGATTGCCTTAGTGATCCCAAGTTCACATAAAAGATGAATTAAAATCAATAATAAAAATGTACACACCAATCGCGTGGGTACGAGAGACCAAGAGAAGGCGTGGCGGCTCGCGCCCCACCCCCTCTCGCGGGATCGGGTCCCACATATATACAAGATTTTCATGCCATAATCGCCATTACACAACTCATTTCAACATATGACTTGTGGATCAAGAAGTAAAGGAACCAAGAGCCTGCAAGACATCTTCATTTGAAGATGTTCAAGTCAAGAAGCTCGAATATGAAGATCCCACAAGTTCCTAGCAAGTGTCAAGAAGGAGCTTGGAGTTGAACATGCCTTGGTGACACCTTATGTACCTCACAACATGCATTGAAGATTGGAAGGAGTCACAAAAGCCAAGACAAAGTTCAAGATGTTCACTCATAAGCCGAAGAAGTCCAAGAAAGTGCAAAGGAGCTGATACATTCCAAGAAGACTCAATGGTATTCATTTTTAGAATGTATTTAGAGTCCTCTTGAGTTTATGTAGAATGCACTTTCAATAGGTTTTCAAACTTAACTTTTTATATCTTTGAAAACCATACACACACCTAAAAATGTGGTTGAAAACCTAGGACTTAAGCCCAAAGACTATGGCCCAAAAGCCCTTGAACTTTTAAAGTAGAAAAAGAATTTTATACAGGGCCGGTCGACCAGGGTGTCCCGGCGACCGCAGCAAGGTAGCTGGAAATCCAGCACTTGCCGGATATTGGCGGGCAGGTCGACCGGGGTGATCCGGGCGACCTCGAAGGTGTTCCTGGAAAGCCAGGAACAATCCGTCATGGGTTTGGGGGGGGGGGGGGGAGGCGACCGCCAAGGGCCAGTCGATCGGGATATGTTTTGTTAGTTGAATTGTTGAGCAAACACATAGCCCTCGTCGGGCGACCGCCATGGGGCCGGTCGACAGTGACGGTAAGAAATTTGAAAATAAAAAAGTGCACCCGATAGGGGCGAGCGACCGCCGTAGCCCGGTCGACTGCCGCGGTCTTGTAAACTAGTCGTTGGGGCTCTTGCAGGTTGACTTTTTCAACCCAGTGTTTTACAGTTTTACCCCAAAACAGTCATATTTTCAAATACACTATATATACACTATCTAAACATATCTAAATAAGCTTTTGAACATTTTTGAAAGATCAAATCCTATCTTTTTGAGCTTCAACTTTTCAAATCAAAAGCAAAACCTCTTTGAGCTTGTATTTCCACATTTTATCAATTGGTACTCCATAGGCTTTACATTTGTATATTTCTTTGGAGTGATTGTGAGCTATTAACTTTGTAACCCGCCTATTAAGAGGCATTGAGAGTTTTTCACATTTCTTTGTTCTTCATTTGTATTGAGGGTCTCTGATTCGGCCCGTTAAGAAAGGTGAATCATGGAGTTTTGAGTGGGATTTTCGCTTCGGCCTTAAGGAGAAGCTTGATTGTAAGAGGGTCTACTCTTCGGCCCGTTAACAAAGGTGAAAATATTGTAAGAGGGTGTGTCCCCTCGCAAGGCTTCGTTCAGAAAGGGTTTGTCCCCTTTAGAGTTGGAGAAGATGGTTGTAAAGCTTGGAGATTAGGCTTGAAATCTCACCATTAGTGGAGTACCCAATGAGCTAAACTTGGAAGAGTGGAGTAGGTCTTGTTGATAGACTGAACCACTATAAAAATCTTATGTTCCTTGTGGATGACTCTTCTTCTCCTTCCATTGCACGTGTGGTGATTGGTAAACTCTAACCCTAAATTGTATTAATGCCTTTAATTGAACAAGGGTTAGTAAATGCACATGATTGTAATATCTAAACGCTAGCTTTAATTACTATGCTTATTTGAATAAGGGTTAGAATATTAACTTGAGCTTAATTAATGAATTAACTTTTAATCTTCCATCTAATTAAGCCCAAGAATTTTTAATTGACCAATTCACCCCCCTCTTGGGTTGTCACACTTGCATTTCATTTGGTATCAGAGCTAAGGCTCTTAAATATATTTTTAATTTTAAAAATCTACAAGAGAAAAGATTAAGTAACAATCCAAATGGATTTTGAGAGAGGCCGATCCACTCTAATTCCTCCATTCCTTGATGGAACGAATTATGGAGCTTGAAAATTGTAAATATTAGCCTATCTCAAATCCATAGATTATGACATCTTAGATGCCATTGAAGATGGGTTTTTCTTATCAAGAAAATGCACTAAAAATGATTTAAAACTATTTTTCTTGAACTTAAAGGCAATGATTTTATTGTGTTGTTGATTAACTCCAAACATTTTGGATAAAATTTCAAATTGCATCAATGCAAAAGATATTTGGACTTCATTAGAAAATATTTTTGAGAAAAATGGTTGTCTCTTTTCAAATGATAAAATTTTTGGATAAAAAAAGACTTCACAAAAAAAATTTTGCAAAAGAAAATTCTTTCAAACATTCAATTTTCGATTTGGAATTTAAAATTTCAAATTTGAAATCGAAAATAAATGAAAGTTTGAAAAGAAATGAAAAATTAAGTCAATTGAGCAAAATTTTGATAAATAAAAATAATGACTTAATTCAAAGATCAAGTGCCTTTGAAAAAGAAAATAAAAACTTTACAAACACAAACATTGATTTAAATAAAAAACATAAACATCTTTGTGAAAATGAAGAACAATTAAAAACTAATTTATCTCATCAAAAAGAATGTTTTGAAATTCAATTGAATGAGATTAAATTAGAAAAAGAAGAACTCTCATTAAAGAATCAAAGACTTCAAGAAGAAAAAGATAAACATATTTGTTTAATTTCAAAATCTTATGATTCTATTTGTTCCTCATCTACCAAATATCATTCTTGTACTTATTGTGGTAGATTTGTACATCACAAATATAAGTGTAAGCTTAGATTTGTGAAATCTAACAAGTTTGTTTGGATAAGAAAAGATATACTCCCGCAAACAAACTTGAGTGGAACCAAAGCAATTTGGATTCCAAAATCCCCCATTCAAACTATTCATTGATATGTTAATATAAGGGGTTGTGCTTCATAGTTATATCATATGAATTTTTCATTCTAGATACTTCATTTCATGATTAATATCTTTGTATCTAGATTACATGAACTTAATTGATATATCATATACATTCTCTCTGGATACTACATTTTAATGTTGGCATTCCTTGTATCTAGAATACTTGCACTTAAATGACATATCTTGTTATTCATGAATAAAGATATTCATAAGTATGAAATTTTAACTTGAATGTATCTATATTCATAGGAGCTTAGTGATCATATCATTTATTTTCTATAGTCTATAAAGAAAATAATGTTATATTTTTTTTGGATTATATTTGAGCTTTAATGATCATATCTTTTAGAAAAATCCATTTAAGTGCAAAATCACATTACTATGCACTTAGTACTCATCCACAAAGAAAATCCACATTAGAAAATTCAATGTGAAATCCATGTTTGTGCTTACATGAGAATCAACCACACCATTAGCCCATGAGTTCAACCTAAACTATCAAGTACATTCTTTTTATTTTTGAACTCTATCTTGGACAAATTTGGCATTTGCTAGATCTTAGAATACTTAACTTGTTTAGTATATTATTTATACGAAAATGAAGAGGTTAAAAGCCATATCTAAGAAAATCCACTCAAATCCTTTCTTAGACATCTCTTGTGCCCTAGGTGAGTAAATATATCTATTACTATGCACCTAGTTGTCCTTCTAACCCATTCTTGTGTGCTTGATGATTGTCATTAAATGTACAAGAAATCTTAATGGGTTAAAGTAGATGTATTCCAAAAGCTTAAAATGTATATCCTCGCATGACTAAGATGAACCTTGAAATTTAGATGAAATTATCAAGTCATGGTAGTTCATTTTGGAATGCATGTGTCGAAGGTGTTTATCACTTGATATTATCAAAATCCTTTGATCATTCCCTAAGTTCATATAAGAATATATTATTTAGGGAAGTTGAAAATGAGTCTAGATTCAATATATGATACTCATTTGAGTAAAATTAAAAATGTCATAAGAATCTAGTATCATTGATTGGGCACTTACATGGTGGTTGGTATAAAATGCTTTGTGATGGGAACATATGTCTCCCACACATCTTGGTTTTCTAAGAACTTATGTACTTTGTGTGTGGTACCCGGATCCCGCGAGAGGGGTGTGGGGCGCGAGCCGCCGCTCTCTCTCTCTTGGTCTCTCGTATCCACGCGATTGGCGTGTGCATTTTATTATTGATTTGAATTAATCTTTCCTGTGAACTTGGGATCACTAAGGCAATCCGAATTCCACACGAAAGAGACTGACAGAGTCGCCACCTAGATGTGGGATCTAGGACCCGTAATTAACCAGAAATCTAGACTCGCTACCTGGTTACGAGAATGGAAGGTATGGGGAGTTATCCACCACATGCACCATTCTTGCCCGATAATCGGTCTTCGATTCCAAAAGCTAACTCTTTTAAATTTATTTTAAATGGCTCATTCAACTCTATGTTAATGTGCGAACTAAGTGACATGCATCCTATGATCTAATTTCAATGTGAATCCTAAATGTGTATCTTGATTTATTAATTTGTCTGGATTCAATCTAAGTGAAAGTTCTCCTAGAATTCTAATTTCATGGAAAGTCCTAAGTGATTTGATTAAGCATTTACAAGAAAATTAATATACAAAACACCACAATTTGTTTGTGGTGCCGACTCGCGGGTGGTATGCCATCAGACATCCAAGCTGCCTACGTACCCAAGCCTCACTGGGATCAGAGTCGACGTAGTTCGGTGCACCTAAGCTAAGCTACTTATGCCTAACTCAACTAGGACACCGACCTAGACGGGATTGACTGTTTCAACAGTTTTAGGAGAAGTTATTTAATTCAAGTTGAGGATTTTATTATCTTAAGATTTCATCTAAGATGCTATATGATTCTCATCTAAATGCAAATGGTCCCTTAGACTAATGCAGGTTTGCCTACATCCTAGTTTACTAGGCTTGTCCTAGGGAAAGATTGGGTGACTAGTGTAACTTGACCTATGGCACGGTTGCTATACATAGCAAGCGTCCGTGATGAGGCTGGACTCCTAACTCTAGGACTCCCTAAAACTTAGGACACAACACGATACGACACCATTGTTCCTAAATTGGGCTCTAAGGGTTCTTACGACGGAAACCATAATCCAATGGTTCCGAGAGACACGAGATGAATCGAGATGATGAATAGTGTGAGGGAATGGGAAAGATAGAGAAAGGTGCGACTGAACTTGGGAGTGCCAAATTGCCTACGTACCCCGTGATGGGGATCAAGCCACACGTAGTTCCACTGGGGAGGTTACTTGGATTTTGGAAAACAGAATTGGTATTTGGATCAGGAATCGGGTTTGTATTTGAGCATTGGACTTGAGATTCAGAAACATTGATTTAGCAATGGGATTTTGGAATTGGGAATTTGCATCAAAGAATTGAGCATATAGGAATCATCAAGGGTTTGAATTTTGGGAATTCAAAATGGGCGGGCTTATGAGATTCGGCCAAATGGATTCAGACATGCGACTCAGATTGTGTTGGGATATGGCTTGGTTAGGCAAAAGGGAGGAAGTTCTATTAGGTGTAAACGGGCATTAGTAGAATAGGGGAATGACTCGGTTGTGACATGGAAGGCCGCCACTTGGTCGAATGCGACTCGGTTGCATTGGGATGGGTTGATTAAGGAATTGGATTGAGTCAACTAAGGGGAGAGTCCAATCGGTTAAAGAGGTTGAGCATACTCGACTAGAGAGTTGGGTCAACTCGACTAGGGAGGTTGGCTAGAGTTGACTCAGTTGAGCTGGGTTGGGATCCCACTTGGTTGGATTGTATTGGGGCGATTTGACTTAAGCTGCAGGTGGCCTGGCTGGGTTAGATTTAATGTAACCAGATTTATGGATAAATGGTGTGCCTCAGTGAGTGGACAAAGGTATGGCTTGGGTTGATGTGACTCGGTTATAGGGTTTAAGGCTTATGGGTATGGGGTTTAGTGAGTTGGGTCTAAGTTAGGAGCAAACCCGAGACTAGCCATGGTCTAACCAGGAGGAAGCAGGGTACAAACCAGGGTGCGCACCAGGGTGCACCAGGGTGCGAACCAGCAGGGAACCAGGGTGCGAACCAGCAGGGGAACCAGGGTGCAACCAGCAGGGAACCTGGGTGCAACCAGCAGCGAACCTGGGTGCGAACCAGCAGGGAACCAGGGTGCGAACCAGCAGGGGAACCAGGGTGCAACCAGGAGGGAACCTGGGTGCAACCAGCAGCGAACCTGGGTGCAACCAGGGTCTAACCAGAGTGCGAACCAGCAGGGAACCAGGGTGCGAACCAATATCGAACCAGGGTGCGAACCAGTAGGGAACCAGGGTGCAACCAGCAGGGAACCAGGGTGCAACCAGTAGGGAACCAGGGTGCAACCAGTAGGGGAACCAGGGTGCGAATCAGTAGGGAACCAGGGTGCAACCAGCATCGAACCTGGGTGCAACCAGCAGCGAACCTGGGTGCAACCAGGGTCTAACCAGAGGCTAACCAGGGGGAAAACGGACCCTACATGCTTCCTAACATGGTTTTTCTTTTAAAGTAAAAGATATGCATGAAAACAGACCCTACATAGAATTGAAATAAATGCCTACCTCTTTGGAAACCCACTTTGTGTTTGATTTTTCTTTGATGTTAATTCCTTGAAGATGATTCCTTGCTTGATAATGACTGCTTTTGATATATATCACCCAACGTATAAAATCACCCGATCCGGCAAGGATGGCCGAACCCTTGAAGAGATGAGGGAGAGGGATGAATTTTCTAAGAGAGGGGTTCTTTTTTCTTCTCCTTTGTTGGATGGTGGGATGAGAGGGTATTTATAGGAGAATGGGATAGGAGGTTAGGTGAGGTTAGGTGAGGTTAGGTAAGGTTAGGTGAGGTTAGGTGGTTAGGTGAGGTTAGGTGAGGTTAGGTGAGGTTTGGATGGTTAGGATGAGAGGAGAGGTTAGGTGAGGTTAAGTGAGGTTTGGATGGTTAGGATGAGAGGAGAGGTTAGGTGGTTTTGGATGGTTAGACCCAGGTCAAGATCTGCCATTGATCTAACGATTTACGGAAATCGGGTCTCGGAATGGAATCAGGGTTCGGGCTATGAAGTGACCCTATCTTATTTTGTCCCGATTGATGATCCGTAAAGTCAGATCAAGATATTAATGACCTAAAACATATATTAGGTTATTGTTGGTTAAAGTAAAGCAAAATGTGGGTGTCTACAGATGCCCCTCTTTGGTAGAGACGACGTAGTCATCGAATACCAAAGTTAAAATGACAGAACCATTTTGCGTAACTTTAATCGACAAAGGAACCCCCTAAACACAATGCAACCTAATATAATGCAAGACCTTAGATGAAATCCTAGAATTGGAATGCAATAAAACAAACCCGTTGCGGTGCCGCTGGCAACGAGAGAAATGGGATACCATTTTCAAATGGATTTTCGGAGGGAAAGGAATATCGCTTTTGAACAGCTTCAGAGGAAATGAGACGTCATTTTCAAATGGTCTCAGAGAGAATAATGGATGACTTTTGAAAGATTCTTAATGAAAATGCAGCATCATTTTTGAATGGGCTTTGGCAAGATAAAATACCGTATTTATACGGATTCCAAGGAAATGAGACATCATAGTTGTATGATGTTCAAAGGGTATAAGAGATCATTGTTGTATGGACTTGAAGAGAATGAAATACCGTATTTGTACGGATTCCAAGGAAATGAGACATCATAGTTGTATGATGTTCAAAGGGGATAAGAGACCATAGTTGTATGGACTCGAAGAGAATGAAATACCGTATTTGTACGGATTCCAAGGAAATGAGACATCATAGTTGTATGATGTTCAAAGGGTATAAGAGACCATAGTTGTATGGACTCGAAGAGAATGAAATACCGTATTTGTACGGATTCCAAGGAAATGAGACATCATAGTTGTATGATGTTCAAAGGGTATAAGAGACCATAGTTGTATGGACTCGAAGAGAATGAAATACCGTATTTGTAAGGATTCCAAGGAAATGAGACATCATAGTTGTATGATGTTCAAAGGGGATAAGAGATCAAAGTTGTATGGACTCGAAGAGAATGAAATACCGTATTTGTACGGATTCCAAGGAAATGAGACATCATAGTTGTATGATGTTCAAAGAGGATAAGAGACCATAGTTGTATGGACTTGAAGAGAATGAAATACCGTATTTGTACGGATTCCAAGGAAATGAGACATCATAGTTGTATGATGTTCAAAGGGGATAAGAGACCATAGTTGTATGGACTCGAAGAGAATGAAATACCGTATTTGTACGGATTCCAAGGAAATGAGACATCATAGTTGTATGATGTTCAAAGGGTATAAGAGACCATAGTTGTATGGACTCGAAGAGAATGAAATACCGTATTTGTAAGGATTCCAAGGAAATGAGACATCATAGTTGTATGATGTTCAAAGGGGATAAGAGACCATAGTTGTATGGACTCGAAGAGAATGAAATACCGTATTTGTACGGATTCCAAGGAAATGAGACATCATAGATGTATGATGTTCAAAGAGGATAAGAGACCATAGTTGTATGGACTCGAAGAAAAGAGGCACCGTTCACAAACGGGCTCAAGGAGAAGACAAGACCATTCACAAATGGACTCGAGAAATGAGGCACCATTCACAAACGGGCTCAAGGAGGACGATACCATTCACAAATGGATTCAAGAAAAGAGGCGCCATTCACAAATGGGCTCAAGGATAAGACAAGACCATTCACAAATGGACTCGAGAAATGAGGCACCATTCACAAACGGGCTCAAGGAGAAGACGAGACCATTCACAAATGGATTCGAGAAATGAGGCACCGTTCACAAACGGGCTCAAGGAGAAGACAAGACCATTCACAAATGGACTCGAGAAATGAGGCACCGTTCACAAACGGGCTCAAAGAGGACACGAGACCATTCACAAATGGACTCAGAAAATGAGGCACCGTTCACAAACGGGCTCAAGGAGAAGATGAGACCATTCACAAATGGACTCAGAGAATGAGACACCGTTCACAAACGGGTTCAAGGAGAAGACGAGACCATTCACAAATGGACTTGAGAAATGAGGCCCCGTTCACAAACGGGCTCGAAGAATTTAGAGATTTTTTATGAACTTGAATTTGACGTAGGATTGGATTTTTTTTATTTTTTTATTTTTTTTTTTTTTTAATTAAGGATTTGGATTTGATAAATTTTTTTATTTTTGGAAAATGAGGTACCGTCCGCAAACGGGCTCAAGGAGAAGATGAGACCATTCACAAATGGCCTCGAGAACAGAGGCACCGTTCACAAACGGGCTCAAAGAGGACATTAGAGCATTCACAAATGGACTCAGAGAATGAGAAACCTGTTCACAAACGGGTTCAAGGAGAAGACGAGACCATTCACAAATGGACTCGAGAAATGAGGCACCTTTCACAAAAGGGCTCAAAGAGGACATGAGATTTTTCATGAACTTGAATTTGACGTAAGATTGGATTTGTTTGAATCGGGGATTGGATTTGATGAATTTTGGATTTTTTTTTTTTTTTTTTTTTTTGAACTCAATGAAATCGGGGACATTATAGATCGTGCCCAGTAAAGATATTGGAAACCAAGACTTTGACGAATGATGAGACGACCGACCTTATGAACGAAGAACCATTAGTAACAAGAATGGATTAGGAACACTTTTATGAAACTTCAACAAGATTTTTCTCAATGAGACTGTTGGTCTTGTCTTCTGGGGATTTTGATAACTGAAACCTTGAACAAGATACTTGAAATTGGTAATTTAGAACAACGGCTCTCTAACATGGAAAAGCGGGATCTGTTTTTTGACAGGTGCTTAGATGAACATTTCTTGACCAGGATAGTATTTAACTAACCGGAAGGAAATTCTGAATTTTAATGGTTCATCTTTCTGAGAAATTGGCTCAACCACCATTGCATCTGGGGCTCTTCCAAGCTTAAGGTGCCTTCCTGGGGTATGATCTTTTTACGGAAGCTGGGCTTTCTGATGTTTCTACTTCTGAACTCTTCTGAGTTGATCTTCTTTGAAATGTAGCTGTTTGACTAGATTCTCGAACCCTTTCAGGTATAATTGCAGGGAGCTGCCTAGGCCGGGCCTCCTTCACCAAGACAGTTACATCATTTGGACATAGGAACGACGATTGACTCTTTCTAAAGAGAAAACTTAGATGAAAGGCACTACTCAAAGGATTGAGCAGCCCTGAAGGAGTGAACTTAGAATAACAAAGATTGACTGACTATACTGACAAACACAGTGATGCTTCTGACTTAGTTAATATTTTGTTTGGTAAGTCTATCCTTTCGAGGAATAGTTTTTCAATTGGTAAACACTGGACTTTTTCCTTAAAACAGTAATGCCTCAAGGATTTAATTACGCCCCCTAAGATTGCTTAGCTTCAATGCCCCCAGTTTTGAGGATATCACTTGAATTTGCTTGAACTTCAGTTGATCTTCAGTCTTGATACCAGCTGTAGCCTTCTTATAATGATTCTCTTACCGTGACCAAGTCACCTCTTCGGGGTTTTTAACTTGGCGGACCGCGCTAGCCTTAACTTTTGCCTGAACCACCATTCTAGGTTTTCGATCCAGCAGGCTATCCCCTTAGCTTTTGCCTAAGCCGCCCTTTCGGGTTTTCAACTTAGCAGGGGAATGATCTTAAATTTTGCCTAGACCGCCCTTTCAGGTTTTCAGTCTAGCAGATCTTCAAACTCCGTTCGTTTTCTTATTCATCATTTTTTTTTATTGTGTCTCGGGACCTAGCTCATTAGTTCTGAACACCAGAAGGACTTTATAGGTAGGATAGGGCTTTTCAAAGAATGGCTTAAGGTTCAACAAAGATTTCGACCGAACCTGTGAACAGGTTGCCTACATATCCCAAGGTAGGAATCAGGTCGTGTGTAGGTCAAGGCGAATGCCCCTAGTTTGAAGATCAATTGTTTGAAGGTTAATTGATTTTTTTCCTTTTTTCTTTTCTTTCTGGAACAATTAACTTCTCTTCTTTTGGAACTTGTCCCTCTTTTTTTTTTCTGGAACGATTGATTTTTCTTTTTCTTTTTTTTTTGAATCGACCGAACTCGGTTTAACCGAGCTGCCTACGTGCCCCAGTGTAGGGATCAGGTCTCGCGTAGTTCGGGGCGGATGCCCCTAGTTTGATGGGTTTTCAAGAAAATTTGATTCAGGCTCGAAGGGTTTGCAAACCAGTATTCTTTTGACGTTGGGTTCTGATTTTGGGATTTATTCGGCCAAAGGAGGCCTTCCGATGTTCAAATTGGGAATCGATCTAGGTTACTAGGGTCCCTCTGGTACTGATTATTTATTTATTTTTTCTTTTCTTTTTTTTCACAGAATTTGACGGCATTTCCAGGTAAGAGATAATGGATCTTCTCCTTCCAAGATTCTAATACGTGCTTTTGATTTTCATAGAGTGAAACTTGTTCTTTGACATCCTCCATCTATGGATTCGTACTCTCGATATCTGATGATCACTTTTCATTGTTTGCTCTTGAACTTTTCATCTTGAATTTGTTGGCTTTATGTTATGAATTTGAGAACCAAGGTCATTGATTGGAAATATGAAAGTTGTTTCCACTCTATGCCCCTTGTATAGCATATATCTTCTCACTTTCTTCATTTTCTTTGAGCTTTCCATCTATGTCTTGCCCCTAGTATCGGTTGTAGCTTTTCTAGACAATCTTCTTATTCTTGAAATAATTTTATCAATTCTTCACACTCTTTAGAGGGTAATGTATTTTCAATCGGCATTCACTGAATCAAAGTTTCAGTGCCAGTGTTTATCATTTCAATTTCATCTTTGAAAGGTTGGGATTGGCGCTCCTCCTCTCGTTCAAGTAATTGCTGTGACTCAAGTGGAGTTTCGTCAATTTTGTCCTCATTTGAAGAGGGAGTCTTATTTTAAGATCAGAAGCACACTTAAGAACAGACACAAGTGAACTTTTTGGAACTGACTGAAATTTTATTTAAAGAAAAGCTATTACATCAGACGACCTATCCTGAACATGCTCAGGATTCACAACTCTAAATAAGAAAGGGAAACAGAAGATAACTTGCCTGAACTAGGCATTGACCTTTAACTGTAAGACCGGACTCAACAATTATACTGACCATGATGACTGACTCAACATAAAATAGTAAGTGACTAAAACTTTAACTGCTGCAACTGTTTGGCGTTGAAGGCTCGGCGAAGGCTGGTTCGTTCTGAACATCATCATGGCTGATACTTTCAATTTTGGACAATGATGACTGATTCGCATAGGGAAATGCCCCTAGCTCAAGGATTCTGAGAGTGAACTCTGAAGGACTTAGCAAAATAATCTTGAAAAAGGTAGCCCCTAGAGGAGGAACAGACCAGGGGTACAAGCAAGATTGGATTATCTGGACCAGGCATGATCAGATCATGAGAACGCATAATCGAAAGATTGTGAGATTCTGCATCTGCCAGTTAGGGGATGGCATGAAGATACGATCGAATCGTATGACAGAAGAACGAAAGGCGCACGATCAAAAGGTTAGATGAGATAGCATAAGATTGCTTTCAACGGATAGATCATGAATGACTAATCCTATGAGATCTTTGGAAATGATGGGATTTATATCCTAACCCAAAGGGAATTTTTTTTTTTTCACATTTTATCAGTGTTACCTGAAGGCATCAACCTTAATCCTAATCTATCGGAGTGGAGAGAGAATCTCGACTCATGACTTTGTTCGTGTATATAAGGACCGATCGTGACCATTGGAAGATGGACCACGGCCTAATCTAGACACCAATGGGTAGGATATCCTAAACTAGGCTCACACACGTGATGCACATGTGTTCGTATACTACATGCA
This sequence comes from Tasmannia lanceolata, assembly GCF_043159265.1. Lineage (NCBI taxonomy): Eukaryota > Viridiplantae > Streptophyta > Magnoliopsida > Canellales > Winteraceae > Tasmannia > Tasmannia lanceolata. Next base: position 36,485,282 of record NW_027518700.1, on the reverse strand, counting down.
TGTGTAGGTTAATCTAGGGGTAAGGCCAAGAGTTCCCTTAGCGCGAATCCCTGCTCGATATACTGTACCAGTGTCCGGCGTATCAGTACGTGAACAAGAGATCCGTTTACGTACCATAAAGGTACCAGGCTAAGGGTGGAATGCTTCTCTAGCACAGAGGCACCAGGTGATGAAATCCCAGTCAACCATGCTAGATAACACTCCGGGTTCCTAAAATAGGACGTGTGTGCACGTGAGATGCAAGAGTTTAGATGCAAGTGATGTAAGTGTGTGCAATAAGTTCGCGCGATCTATGATGCCTTCAGGTTTTGTTAGATTAAGTTTGAGTAAAATGTGATGAGAAAATAAAACAAGACAAACTAATCTGACAAGTATACAAGAGATAGAGTTCTTATGAGCCAGTTAAATTAAATTCAAATGAATTATCTTTTGGAATTTTAATGAAGTTAGGTGATCCCCAGCAGAGTCGCCAGACTGTGGTACCCGGATCCCGCGAGAGGGGTGTGGGGCGCGAGCCGCCGCTCTCTCTCTCTTGGTCTCTCGTATCCACGCGATTGGCGTGTGCATTTTATTATTGATTTGAATTAATCTTTCCTGTGAACTTGGGATCACTAAGGCAATCCGAATTCCACACGAAAGAGACTGACAGAGTCGCCACCTAGATGTGGGATCTAGGACCCGTAATTAACCAGAAATCTAGACTCGCTACCTGGTTACGAGAATGGAAGGTATGGGGAGTTATCCACCACATGCACCATTCTTGCCCGATAATCGGTCTTCGATTCCAAAAGCTAACTCTTTTAAATTTATTTTAAATGGCTCATTCAACTCTATGTTAATGTGCGAACTAAGTGACATGCATCCTATGATCTAATTTCAATGTGAATCCTAAATGTGTATCTTGATTTATTAATTTGTCTGGATTCAATCTAAGTGAAAGTTCTCCTAGAATTCTAATTTCATGGAAAGTCCTAAGTGATTTGATTAAGCATTTACAAGAAAATTAATATACAAAACACCACAATTTGTTTGTGGTGCCGACTCGCGGGTGGTATGCCATCAGACATCCAAGCTGCCTACGTACCCAAGCCTCACTGGGATCAGAGTCGACGTAGTTCGGTGCACCTAAGCTAAGCTACTTATGCCTAACTCAACTAGGACACCGACCTAGACGGGATTGACTGTTTCAACAGTTTTAGGAGAAGTTATTTAATTCAAGTTGAGGATTTTATTATCTTAAGATTTCATCTAAGATGCTATATGATTCTCATCTAAATGCAAATGGTCCCTTAGACTAATGCAGGTTTGCCTACATCCTAGTTTACTAGGCTTGTCCTAGGGAAAGATTGGGTGACTAGTGTAACTTGACCTATGGCACGGTTGCTATACATAGCAAGCGTCCGTGATGAGGCTGGACTCCTAACTCTAGGACTCCCTAAAACTTAGGACACAACACGATACGACACCATTGTTCCTAAATTGGGCTCTAAGGGTTCTTACGACGGAAACCATAATCCAATGGTTCCGAGAGACACGAGATGAATCGAGATGATGAATAGTGTGAGGGAATGGGAAAGATAGAGAAAGGTGCGACTGAACTTGGGAGTGCCAAATTGCCTACGTACCCCGTGATGGGGATCAAGCCACACGTAGTTCCACTGGGGAGGTTACTTGGATTTTGGAAAACAGAATTGGTATTTGGATCAGGAATCGGGTTTGTATTTGAGCATTGGACTTGAGATTCAGAAACATTGATTTAGCAATGGGATTTTGGAATTGGGAATTTGCATCAAAGAATTGAGCATATAGGAATCATCAAGGGTTTGAATTTTGGGAATTCAAAATGGGCGGGCTTATGAGATTCGGCCAAATGGATTCAGACATGCGACTCAGATTGTGTTGGGATATGGCTTGGTTAGGCAAAAGGGAGGAAGTTCTATTAGGTGTAAACGGGCATTAGTAGAATAGGGGAATGACTCGGTTGTGACATGGAAGGCCGCCACTTGGTCGAATGCGACTCGGTTGCATTGGGATGGGTTGATTAAGGAATTGGATTGAGTCAACTAAGGGGAGAGTCCAATCGGTTAAAGAGGTTGAGCATACTCGACTAGAGAGTTGGGTCAACTCGACTAGGGAGGTTGGCTAGAGTTGACTCAGTTGAGCTGGGTTGGGATCCCACTTGGTTGGATTGTATTGGGGCGATTTGACTTAAGCTGCAGGTGGCCTGGCTGGGTTAGATTTAATGTAACCAGATTTATGGATAAATGGTGTGCCTCAGTGAGTGGACAAAGGTATGGCTTGGGTTGATGTGACTCGGTTATAGGGTTTAAGGCTTATGGGTATGGGGTTTAGTGAGTTGGGTCTAAGTTAGGAGCAAACCCGAGACTAGCCATGGTCTAACCAGGAGGAAGCAGGGTACAAACCAGGGTGCGCACCAGGGTGCACCAGGGTGCGAACCAGCAGGGAACCAGGGTGCGAACCAGCAGGGGAACCAGGGTGCAACCAGCAGGGAACCTGGGTGCAACCAGCAGCGAACCTGGGTGCGAACCAGCAGGGAACCAGGGTGCGAACCAGCAGGGGAACCAGGGTGCAACCAGGAGGGAACCTGGGTGCAACCAGCAGCGAACCTGGGTGCAACCAGGGTCTAACCAGAGTGCGAACCAGCAGGGAACCAGGGTGCGAACCAATATCGAACCAGGGTGCGAACCAGTAGGGAACCAGGGTGCAACCAGCAGGGAACCAGGGTGCAACCAGTAGGGAACCAGGGTGCAACCAGCAGGGGAACCAGGGTGCGAATCAGTAGGGAACCAGGGTGCAACCAGCATCGAACCTGGGTGCAACCAGCAGCGAACCTGGGTGCAACCAGGGTCTAACCAGAGGCTAACCAGGGGGAAAACGGACCCTACATGCTTCCTAACATGGTTTTTCTTTTAAAGTAAAAGATATGCATGAAAACAGACCCTACATAGAATTGAAATAAATGCCTACCTCTTTGGAAACCCACTTTGTGTTTGATTTTTCTTTGATGTTAATTCCTTGAAGATGATTCCTTGCTTGATAATGACTGCTTTTGATATATATCACCCAACGTATAAAATCACCCGATCCGGCAAGGATGGCCGAACCCTTGAAGAGATGAGGGAGAGGGATGAATTTTCTAAGAGAGGGGTTCTTTTTTCTTCTCCTTTGTTGGATGGTGGGATGAGAGGGTATTTATAGGAGAATGGGATAGGAGGTTAGGTGAGGTTAGGTGAGGTTAGGTAAGGTTAGGTGAGGTTAGGTGGTTAGGTGAGGTTAGGTGAGGTTAGGTGAGGTTTGGATGGTTAGGATGAGAGGAGAGGTTAGGTGAGGTTAGGTGAGGTTTGGATGGTTAGGATGAGAGGAGAGGTTAGGTGGTTTTGGATGGTTAGACCCAGGTCAAGATCTGCCATTGATCTAACGATTTACGGAAATCAGGTCTCGGAATGGAATCAGGGTTCGGGCTATGAAGTGACCCTATCTTATTTTGTCCCGATTGATGATCCGTAAAGTCAGATCAAGATATTAATGACCTAAAACATATATTAGGTTATTGTTGGTTAAAGTAAAGCAAAATGTGGGTGTCTACATTGTGCTTAATGCCTATCTTTGTTTTAAAAGTGGTTTGTGGTTGTAGGAATAGATGTTTGGACCATGTACCTCATGTTTGTCATGATTCCTTATGTCCAAACATAGTAGACTAATCATGAATGTTGTGATAGGGATAACCCTTCATCCATGAGATCTACATAGTGTTCATATAAAATGGTTTAAAAAAATTGAAAAATACAAATGTATGTGAACCTATCATTAAAGAGAGTAATTTAATAGTAATACTCATTAAATCTCTTTAATAAAAGGCATAGAATCTAAAAGGATGTATATATATACATTATGCCTATGTGTGTGATCTATAGATATCTTCACTTAAGTATCTTTAAGATATATCACTACAGAGTTTGAGTGAGTTAATTATATGAGAAATCTAGAGTCACTCAAACTTGTATCTCATGAGTTTATTTAAAATTATGAACATCTTCAAGATCATGAGATTATGCCTAAAAAGCTAAAAGTTTACTTAAAATTGAGAGATATATAAAATTGGCTTTAAATGAAAAGAATTGAAATGTGCATTGAAAATCACATAATCATTTAAATGGACTTAATCCATCAAAACACATCTAACAAGCTATTAGGGAAAATAAAAATGAAAATAAAAATGAACATTCTTTAAAAGATTACAACTGGCTTGCTTCGATAGGAAATCCTCTAGATCTAGTTGTCTTCATAGGATAGAGTTGCTTGTCCTAGGATAGTGTGCCTCATGAAACTTATGTAATTTTGCTATCCTCAATGTGCTTTTTGTTTATTTATAGCACTCTAGATATGTATATTCCCCTTGTATGGTATTAGCTGCATGGTAAATGAAATCCCACTAGGCAACCCAAGAGGGGAGTGAATTGGGTGTCTTAAAAAAATTTATCCTCTTTAAAAACTTTTGTAAGATTAGTTTCAAAATCTTAAATGAATATCCTCTCTTAGACCTTTTGTCAAACACTTGTTAGATGGCTTTTGAAAACCCTAGTTGATTATTCCATTTTTAATCTTTCTATGAAAATACTTGGTGGTTGATTAAATATTGTAAATCCCACAACAAGGTAAAGGAATTAGATGAATGACTTCTTTTAGGCCTTTTATCAAACACTTAGTGGAAGGCTCATGCAAAGTTAATTAACAAGATTAAATGGGCTAATTAGCAAGGTACTAAATAAGCAAGTTAATTACCATTGCTAACTACTCACTCAATTCTAAGTGTATAAATGCAAGCACAAATAAGAGTGAGGGTGAGAGAGATAAATACCACGCAAGAGACACGAAGATTTATAGTGGTTCGGTCTTAACCCCAAGACCTACTCCACTCTTCTCAAGTTTTGTCTCCTTGAGGAATCCACTATCTTCCAAGGAACTTAAATACGGCGTTTCTTTCGCCTTGTACAATCCGAGCGTCCAAGCTCCAAGAGTCTTAAATACGGCGCCCTTTGTTGCCAAGTTTACAATGGAGAAGAAGATTGAAGCACACTCTTTAGCCTCTTGAAGGCTTGATACAATGTAAAGCTCACAAGAGTCTCTCAAAGATAATTACAAAGATAAGCCTAGGTCTAATCCCTTTAGATATTCCCAAATTGAGGCACAAGGGTGTTTTCCACTCTCTAATATGTTTACAACAAGTTTAGGAATGAGAGAGATTGGTTCACATGCTTAGGGAACCCATATATATAGAGAAAACCCAAAACTAGCCGTTACAAGGGCATTTCTGTAATTCTGGGCAACTTCCCAACGGATCTATTTCAGGGCATTTTTGACATTTTCCAGATTTCAGACTCGATTTTGTAAAATTCATATCTCACTCGTTTCTCGTCGGATTTCGACGTTCTTATGCTCGATTTGAACGAAAATGATGATCTCTTTCTGTTAAAAATATTTTCAAAAATATTTAAAAATGTTTAGAATCAGTTGTGATAGGATTTATGACCTGATATCAAAATTCAAGTGCTAAGTGTGCCGATTTGAATCTTTTGCAATTCTAAGCTATCTATGGCACTAGGGCTTTGGTCCACGGGTCTTTTCCTTATATTCTAATATTGTTTGGGACCTTATTAGTGACTTGATTATGCTCAACAAGGGATACCTAAGTGGGATTAAATTATACAATCTAACACAAGACTCATTACTCACATCTTCAACTTTAAAGCTCATCTTCAAGTCTTAGTCTCTTGCATGGATCACTCCTTCAAGTTGGTTCAAGCTCCTTGACAAGTTGTTGATCTCCAAGCTTTGGCCTTCATCGATCTTTCTTTGTTTGTTCAATGCTTTTAGATGACTAATGTTGAGCTTCTCCTTGGTTGATCCTCTAAGGTATGATTGATCCTTTGTATGCTCTAGCTTATTTGACACGTGTTTGGTTCATCTTCAAGCATAGGCCATCAATGGTGTGTGCTAGTATGGATTAACCTGTGAATTTCCTGTCCATAGCACAACACTCAAGGCAAACAATTAGTTCATAAAAGACTAATCAATTTGTGTTTATTAATCATCAAAATAAGGTGATTGAATGAACCTATGGGGAACCCTTGGAATAACAATCTCCCCATTTTTGAAGAAAGATGAGTGTGACTACTCCCTCTCAACATATGCATAAGATAAATTTAACAAGTTTTAGCATACATGCATATGGATTATGGACAATCTAATCAATTTCATACTTCTCCCCCTTTTGGCATAAGCAAAAAGGAAGGATACACAATTAAGTACAAAGGAATGCATAAAAGATTTTTAATCAAACTAGATGCTTTCCTAGCTTCTTATCATGATTTACCAATTAAAATCAAAGTACATATGGCATGATAAGAGCATAACAACATAAGAGATGAATAAACTAATACAAATCAAGCATATGTAAAACAAAGAGACATACCAATTTAGCACAAATTTTAGGATATATCTTGGTATATATATAAATCCAATATAAATCTACCATATGACCCATAATACAATATTAGATTAGCAAGTTAAAACTTATATTTTACTTATCATGAAAGAAAAATAGCAAGATTTAGATCTAGCATGATAAGCCCCCGAATTTTTTGAATTCCTATTAGAATCTTATCATGAAGAGATGGATGAAATAATGTTGAACCCATCTTGATAAGCAAGAATAAATATTTTCAAGTTAAAAATGTTCTCTCAAATTGACATGCATAGAAATGAGCATTTGATCCTAATATAGCATGACAGACAAACTTATCATGAAGTGAAATGACACATGATAAGCAATCAAATCCATAGGAACTAAGATTAGCAATTTCAGTTCACTCATATGAATGAATATCTAAAATGATATGCAATTCTTAGCTCAATTAGAGGGGATATGTTTGAATGGATAATGTGAGCATCTCACAATGACTCATATAAACATGAAGATAGCAAAGATTAGCTCTCCCCTAGGTCTATGTCATTGGCCTTAGGTGAAACCTATATGGCAAGGCATGATATGACACAATAGGCCAAGGGAATGAAAGTGAGTACATAGCCAACAAAACTTATCCTTGGAATAGATGATAGCACATTCGATTATCCACAATAAGTATGAAGCCTAATAGGATATGACCTTAAAATCTAGGCAATGAGCTTACTTTTCTTAAACTCAAAATACATATACAAGCACAAGACATTACCAAAACAACCCATATGGAGCAACCATGCTTCAAATGAGTGCACTTATCATATGTAATGAAGTATACATATTAAACAACATATGATAAGATGAGAATGACATATATTACATATATAGTACCCCCTTTGTTAGAGACTCATACAAAGTATGAATCCAAAGGGTTGTCCAATACATAGTTACCAATGGTTTTTGGATATATTTTTCAAAATATACCAAGTTAGACTCAACCCTTGGGCTACAATGACACTTACTCTCTAAGTGTCGGTTTATCATGATCAAAATGATAGCCATAGTCTAGCTCATCATGATAAATAAGCACAGCACAAAAGATTTGCAATTTTTGGCATATGCTCCCCCTAAGTGTGATATTATTTTCTATAATTTCAAATTTTCTTCCCTAAGTATATAGCATACAAACAAGTTAGGGAGATCACACAAATACATATACCTATTAATGATTGAGATGGTGGCACAAGGCTAATTGATTAAGTATTTTAATTATTGTGAAGGTACCGACTCCCCCTTTGGTCAAAGTGGGCTATGGACTCCAATTAAGTAGCTTTTAAGGTTAAGGTTTGACATCTCAATAATGTAGATACTACCAACCAGGGGTGATAACTATAGATTATTTAAATATACCAATTTGGATCAATTCTATAGGATTTAGACATAGGAGAATGGACAATAAAGTACAATGTCTAAGAGAGACATCCATGGCTCATGAGTGAGAGTATACCACTATGGGTAATCATGAGGAAGATATAATTTATATCAAAACATCCATGGATAGTCTACCATGTTTGGATATAAAGAACATGACATATAAGGTGCATGGTCCAAATATTTGCATTTACATCCATAAACCACCAATATAAAGACAAGGCATTAGGCACAAAGTGCATAAGCGCATAAGAAAACTAAAATACGTGGGAGACACATGTTCCCATCACAAGGTATAGGGTATCAACCACCAAGGTGAAATATGCCAAAATAAGATACTAGATTCACAAGATATTTTCAATTTTACTTAAATACATTGAATCTAAACCATTTTTAATTTTTCCTACAAAATATATTCTATAAGATTCTAGGAATGGATCCAAGGACTCCAAGGATAAATATCAAGTTAATACATTGGACATATGCATTCCAAAAAGAATTTTCAAGAATATATGAATAATTTATATTACTTGTAAAGAGCAAGATTCACATTAGTCATGATAAAATATCCAATTAAAATCTTTGGAAATACATATACTTACAACTCATCAAAGACTTTACATATAATGATAACCATTTAGGTATAATAGGAAAGTCTAGTGATAGTGTAAAGGATAACTAGGTGCACAGAGATTTTCAAATATATTTTCTCACATAGGGCATAAAAAGTTGTCTAAGAAAGGATTTGAAATAATTTTCCTAGACATGACATTTAAGCACATAATTTTGCTAGAAGAAATAAATAAATCAATTCCAGTATATATTAATCTTGCAAATGCCATTTTTATCCAAATTAGAGTTCAAATATGAAAGATTTACTCTAATGAGTTTAACTTTAACTCATGGGCAATGAAGATGTTGATATTCATATAAGATCAATCATGGTTTTCACATTAACTGCTCTGTTGTAGTTTTACATGTGGATGACTACTAAGTAAAAAATGATCTAAGTCTTAGTGAGTGCACTTAGAGTAGTATATATAGATACACAAGAATCAAACAATATAAGTCTAATGTATCTATAAGTTGTTTCTTTAGAAAAAATGTGATCTTTAAAACACATATGAGGCTAGATGTAAGAAAATATTAATGTGACATCTAGTACGTGATGAACACATTTATGTGTGAATGGTAGTGGTAGGAAATATGCATTTTTCTCATTTAACGCAGTACTACTAAGGTATTTTGTGTGTTTATGATGTTTCAGGGTTATTTATGGATTTTCACGGAAAATAGAGCTAAGAAAATGGGAGCACAACTCATTTATCACAATACCCATCATTTGAAGAATTCAGATCATCTTATGGCCCACCAATTGGTCGTTTCGAATAAGCCTTGGAAAATCATTTTAGGGGTGAAACCAATTTAAATGGCGAGCTATAAAATGGATGGCTCAGATTAGATCATGCATTTGATTGGTGGGATACAACCCACTTGTTTAATGTTCGGCCAAGCTTGATAGAAGGACCCCACCCACTAATTTTCTAGAATTCTTATTGTGGACCATCGTTTGTACGATCTAGATTATTCTTTGGAGTGATTTGAAAGGCACAATCCTATTTATCTAGCAGCCCATAGATGGACCGTTGGGATAGTTCCATGGTGCCCAAATATCTCTCTCATACAATAGAAAGTGAGCTTTGACCAACGTTATATGGGGCCCATTATTTTATTTAGAAATTGAACGGGGCATGACCCATTTATGTGCAGCCAATTAATTGGACGGTTTGTGAGAGTGGATTGGAAGGGACTACCATGTATATTGAGGGCTAATCGAGTGAATGGTTTAGATCAATTAAATGGACAGTTGGGATCAACCACTAATGGGAGTAGCACATTGACATTATGCCCAACAAATGAACGGCTAGGATCACCACTTGAGAATAGCCCATTTACAATTGTAGCTCAGTAAATGAAGGGTTAAGATCATCCAACGTGTGGTTCAAATCATATAGAGTGAAATTTTCGTCCAACATATGAGTGGGTCCCACCCATATACGGCCACCCATTTTGGCGTGAATGGCATAAATACAAACAATTTAGATCTGTTGCTTTCTTTTTCTTTGCATGGATTGGATGAGAAATGGAAAGTCACCTACATGTGCATGCATGGTAAGAAACAGAAAGAGAATGGAATATTACTAAAATAGAAAGAAAAGGCAAGCATTTGTTATAATTTAGAAAGTGGATTTTATGGTGACTTGCCATATTTTTTTGGAATTCACGCCCAATTTGGGGAAAGCAACTCACGTGAATGGCATGAATCTAAGAAGGGTAGTCATCATTACATACATGGTACATGCAAAAGTTAGAAAGTTTTCTATTCTTTTTAGCATGGTTGTTTGACTATGGAAACCAAGTTTGAATTTTTTTTAGTATTTCACTTTTGGATATCTCTCTTTAGAAATTCGTGGGATACTACTTGATGGGATATGTGAAAAAGGTGAGTGAAATAATATTAAAAAAAGAAGAAGAGAGAGGATTGAATTTGGAAACAAGGGGAAGAAAATTTATTATAAAGAGGAAATAGGGGTGGTTGGCCAAGATCTATCTATCCTTTTATTCACACTCTCCTCTCTCTCCATTCTCTCTAGAATTCTCTACCACTCTCTTTTTGCTCTCTAGTCTCTAGCTCTCTCTTACATACTCTCTCTCTCTCTTGTCTTCCTGCATTACTCTTCTTCTCCCTCAATCAAAGTTCGATCCGGCAGTCCAAACTTCGATCCAAGGTGAAAGCAAGGAAGAGAAGGAAGGCGATCGAAGATCCAACCACTGCTCGAAGGAGAAAAAAGACTAAGTCTTCTTTAGTTTTGTTTAATTTCCTTTTCAAGTTGATGTAATCTTGTTATAAGAGCAATTGGGAAGAGTTTTTATTTTCTTTTTCTTTTCCTTTATATGGATATGTTTGTGTTCTACATTAATTTCTGGGATTATTTTCCTTTTTTCATGAGCAACTAAACTCCCTTGCTTGGGGTTTAGATGAATCCATGGGAAAGGGGAAGGATATTGATTAAAAAAAAAAATATTTTTTTTCGCAAATATAACGTACGTTGTACGTACGTATCTATATATGTTATATATTTGCTCGGTCCCAATCAATCATGCCATCGACTTTCCCCTTTCGTATGATTGATTGTTGATGGGTAAATTATATATCATATATATAAGATATAACTTGATTATATAATCGATAAACTCTCATGGAGAATGACATCTTTGCATCTTATCCTCCATAGACCATGTTTATTGGTTATATAATAAGCCAAAGCAATATTTTCAATTTAATCAACAATCTAACCCACAACCCGTGGTGGATTCCAGACCCTAAGTACGTTTTTAATCTATCTTTTATCTCTTAAACAAATCTTAGTTTTAGTGGTTTCTTTTAATTCTAGGTTTCAAGTTTGATTTCAAGTCCCACTATTTCCGTTTTAGTGCTGTTAGTTAATTTTCGAAGCCAATTGTGGATAGATAAACGACCGAATCAGTAAAAATCATAAACATAAAAGTTGTAGATCTTTCAAAATCCTTCGAAATGAGTACTCATGGGTTAAAATCCGAATTTTGATGAGTGAGATACGACTGTTTTACTAAACATTATTTTTAATTCCAGATTCTGAAATTCAGGTTTTAGTTTTTTCATTTTCTAATTAGAATAGTTTTAATGTGTTTGTTAATTAGAACTGATTTCTCTCATTAATTAGAACTGATTATTCTTATTTCATAGATACTTAATAGAATCATTAAATCTTTGGTACACTTTGCCTAAATTAGGATTTTAAATCACAAAGATCTTAGTTGAATTTGATTCTTAGATTAAATAGAATATACGCTTATATATAGTGTTGGCTCCGAGGTCAAGTCCACGGAAATCCTGAGTCCATGCCAGGCAACATTATATCATAGCTAGTATTCTAATCAGTACAAGAATAGGATTACAACTAGATTTCTCTTCCCTGAGTTCGACCCGTATCTACACGCGATCCGTGCACTTGCGGTTATTTAATTTCTCAATCAAGTTTTTGGCGCCGCTGCCGGGGAAGAGAGTTGCATTAGAATCTTAATTATTCGAAGTGTTAGATTAGTAGTTGTTTTTAGTTTAGTTATATTTTTTTGGTTTCTTGGCTATCCATCTCTCTTACTTGGTTTTCCTGTGTTTATGAGTGAAGGTTGGGTGCGGAACTCGGCCAATCGACTAGAAAGATCAAACCGGTTAGAGACGGCGGAAGACATCGCACCAAATCCAAATCAAGTAGTCATGGCGGAAGAACAAGAGATGCCCAAGAGTTTGCGCGATCGCTTCTATCCGGCTCGAACCGCGCAACCTTCTTGCATTAGATTGCCGGTTGCGCAGGGTAATAATTTTGAGCTAAAATCGCAATTTATTTCTTTGCTTCCTCGTTTTCATGGCCTCCCTTCGGAGGATGCTTATTTATTTTTGCGTGAGTTTGAAGATGTATGTGCTTTGATTAAGTTGCAACAACTTACCGATGATGCGGTAAAGTTGCGGTTTATTACGTTTTCACTCAAGGATGGAGCCAAAAAGTGGCTCTATGGCTTACCAACGAACTCCATCACCACTTGGGAGGAGTTCGCCGTCGCTTTCCTAAAAAAGTTTTTTCCATTACATAAAACTAATAAGCTTAGGAACGATATTTTACAATTCAAACAAAAGCCATTAGAGTCATTTTCTAAGTTTATGGAGAGGTTGAAAGACCTACTCCAAGAGTGTCCTCACCATGGAATTGATTTGTGGCACTTATGCCAAATTGTTTATGATGGCATAGATTACCAAACAAAGCAACTTCTTGAATCCATGTGTCCTAACGGTTTTACATCTTTCACGGATGAGGCCGCGGCATGGAACTTCTTACTTGATTTGGCAGAAAAAACAAGAGAGTGGGAATCCACTCAAGATGGTGAGAGAGCCACTTCAAGTAAGGGATTTCTAATAGAGGGTGCCATGGCAAAAGAGGCCCATCTTGATAGCCTAATCAAAAGGCTAGAAGCCATAGTTGTCAAATGACCTTCACAAGTCAATCAAATTGCACATAGTGTTCCTATGTGTAGTTGGTGTCAAGCCACGGACCATGTCATGGAAGAGTGCCCAACTCTTGCTAAATTTGGTAATTCTAATAAGAATGTAAGTGCTTTGTATTCTAATAATCCTTATTCTAGCACTTATAATTCGGGATGGAGAAATCATCCCAACTTTTCATGGAGTCAAGGTGGACCATCTAATTTCCAAGGCCAAGGCCAATTCGGCCAACCTAGGCCCACCTTCCCTCCCACTTTTGTTCGGCCATCCCCTTCCCCTCCTACTTTTCCAAACCCCATGATTAATAATGTTTCAAATCAGCAACCGCCGGGTTTTCAAAAACAAGGAGAGTCGGCACGCATAGCTTCCTTAGAAAAAAGCATAGAACTTCTCACTAGTACTTTTATGACAAGCCAACACAACATGGAGAAGCAAATCTCCCAACTTGCCATGGCGTTGCATGAGAGGAAAAAGGGGAAGATGCCAAGTCAACCCGTTCCTAATCCAAGGAACGTGAATATGAATGTGAATCAACAGGTACCGCCAAATCAGTTAAATGCCATTCAACCAATTTTGCCGCCGCAAGAGCCCTCCAACGAATGTAATGCCGTATATGCTTTAAGGAGTGGTAGAGATTACCACAAGGAGGAGGTCAGATCTGAACCTTCTAAAAATATGCAAGATCTTCCAAAAGTGGTAAGTGAAGAACCTCCCTCAATTGGCTCAGAAGAAGAGCCCAAACAGGTAAGTACAGAAGACGTAACTTCTCCCCCTGCACGAGATTTCATTCCTAAAGCTTCTTTTCTGAGGAGACTTGCTAATAATAAGAAGGTGGATGCCATGGATAAAATTTTAAATGTGTTTAAACAAGTGCAAATTAACATTCCTTTATTAGATGTGATTTCTAAGGTCCCTACTTATGCCAAAGTGTTGAAAGACTTGTGCACACAAAAGCGCACAACTAATGTGCCCAAGAAAGCCTTCTTGGCCGCAAATATAAGTTCCATCTTGTCTCAACAAATGGTGGCTAAGTATAAGGATCCAGGATGTCCTACTATTTCTTGCACTATTGGTAACACAAATATTGAACATGCTCTTTTGGATTTGGGTGCAAGTGTAAATCTCTTGCCTTTTTCTGTTTTTAAGCAACTAGAATTAGGAGACCTCAAACCAACCACCATCACTCTTCAATTGGCAGATAGATATCACATTAAATCTCTTGCCTTTTTCTATTTTTAAACTCAAGGGATATGACATTTAAGCTCAAGATTAACTAGATACATGGGAATCAAGCATATTGTATCTAGAAGTATACATTCTATGAAATTTGACAATTTTAGCTCAAACACAAACTAGACAACAAGTGAGATATCTAGGGAACCTTTTCCAATAGATATAATAATTTAGTGCAATGTGCAAAAGTCTAATACAAATCAAGTTTTAAGCATATAGACTTTGGATTTTCAAAAAGATAAACATTTAAGCACAAAATATGGATACATGGCATTCATGCAAGATAGACATTTTTGTATCCAAACAACCATTTTCATATGATATAAACATTGAAGCACATCCCTACTTCTACTAAGTCATAAATAGATCAAGTAGGGAGTTTTGGAACCCAAACCATCTTGGGTCCATTCAAGTTTGTTCTATGAAATAGATCATCTTTCCTAATCCACACATACTTGCAAGATTTCACAAACCTAAGTCTACACATAGATTTGTGATGACCTAATCTACCACAATAATCACATGAATCATAAGAATAGGTAGATGAGGATCTAGATGAACAATTACAAGAATGCATAGGCAAACAAACATGTTTAGCATTCATTTCTTGTTGGAATTTATTTTTCAACTCAAGATTTTTATTTTTCAATCTCATTTCTTCAATTTCCATTTTCAAGTGATTTATTTCATGAGATGGGGATGTTTTTACTTCATCTTCTTTTTCCATCAAGATTTTGAGTTCCTCCATTAATTCAAAATTCTCTTTTCAAGAATATTGTTATCTTTAATAAACTTCTTTTCTTCATTTAGCAAATTTTGATAGTCATTTTTAAGGTTTTCAAATTCCTTAGAAATTGAGTTGAGAGAGTTTTTAAGTTGTTGATTCTTGGAGACTTCAAGATTTAAGGCGTTATTTAGTTTCTCACATCCATCAAGAAGTTCTTCAATTGTAAGAGGCTCATCCATATCAAAATCATTATTTTCTTCATTGTTGTTTTCTAATGCCATAAAACATTTAACATTAAAAATATTTTCAAGTGAGGTTCATATTTCTTTGGTATTTTTACGATTAGCTATTTTCTCAAACATATGAGAAGATAATGCACAACATATAGCATTCATAGCTTTTGAGTTCAAGCAATATAATCTTTTATCATGTTCACTAATTCTCTTAGATTTGGAGTTTAAGACAAAACCATTTTCAATCACTTTCAATAATTCACTATCTAGACTTTTGAGATAAGACCTCATATGGATCAACCAAGATCCATAATTGGTTCCATCAAAACAAGGAAGTCTAGAAGCCATTAGGTTATCAATATAGATATTTTCTTTTGAAGAAATTTGAAAGTTCAGAAATCTATATAAGAGCCTTTAGCTCTGATACCAAGTGAAATCCCACTAGGCAACGGGGGTGAATTGGGTGTTTTAATAAAATTTATCCTCTTTAAAAACTTTTGTAAGATTAGTTTCAAAATCTTAAATGAATATCCTCTCTTAGACCTTTTTTCAAACACTTGTTAGATGGCGTTTGAAAACCCTAGTTGATTGAAAATACTTGGTAGTTGATTAAAGATTGTAAATCCCACAACAAGGTAAAGGAATTAGATGAATGGTTTCTTTTAGGCCTTTTATCAAACACTTGGTGGAAGGCTCATGCAAAGTTAATTAACAAGATTAAATGGGCTAATTAGCAAGGTACTAAATAAGCAAGTTAATTACCATTGCTAACTACTCACTCAATTCTAAGTGTATAAATGCAAGTACAAATAAGAGTGAGGGTGAGAGAGATAAATACCACACAAGAGACGCGAAGATTTATAGTGGTTCGGTCTTAACCCCAAGACCTACTCCACTCTTCTCAAGTTTTGTCTCCTTGAGGAATCCACTATCTTCCAAGGAACTTAAATACGGCGTTCCTTTCGCCTTGTACAATCCGAGCGTCCAAGTTCCAAGGGTCTTAAATACGGCGCCCTTTGTTGACAAGTTTACAATGAAGAAGAATATTGAAGCACACTCTTTAGCCTCTTGAAGGCTTGATAAAATGTAAAGCTCCCAAGAGTCTCTCAAAGATAATTACAAAGATAAGCCTAGGTCTAATCCCTTTAGATATTCTCAAATTGAGGCACAAGGGTGTTTTTCACTCTCTAATATATTTACAACAAGTTTAGGAATTAGAGAGATTGGTTCACATGCTTAGGGAATCCATATATATAGAGAAAACCTAAAACTAGTCGTTACAAGGGCATTTCTGTAATTCTGGGCAACTTCCCAACGGATCTATTTCAGGGCATTTTTGATATTTTTCAAATTTCAGACTCAATTTTGTAAAATTCATATCACACTCGTTTCTCGTCGGATTTAGATGTTCTTATACTCGATTTGAACGAAAATGATGATCTCTTTCTGGTACAAATATTTTCAAAAATATTTAAAAATGTTTAGGATCAGTTGTGATAGGATTTATGATCTGATCTCAAAATTCAAGTGCTAAGTGTGTCGATTTGAATCTTTTGCAATTCTAAGCTATCTATGGCACTAGGGCTTTGGTCCACGGGTCTTTTTCTTATATTCTAATATTGTTTGGGACCTTATTAGTGACTTGATTATGCCTCAACAAGGGATACCTAAGTGGGATTAAATTATACATTCTAACACAAGACTCATTACTCACATCTTCAAGTTTAAAGCTCATCTTCAAGTCTTGGTCTCTTGCATGGATCACTCCTTCAAGTTGGTTCAAGCTCCTTGAGAAGTTGTTGATCTCCAAGCTTTGGCCTTCATCGATCTTTCTTTGTTTGTTCAATGCTTTGAGATGACTAATGTTGAGCTTCTCCTTGGTTGATCCTCTAAGGTATGATTGATCTTTTGTATGCTCTAGCTCCTTTGACACGTGTTTGGTTCATCTTCAAGCATAGGCCATCAATGGTGTCTGCTAGTATGGATTAACCTGTGAATTTTCTGTCCATAGCACAACACTCAAGGCAAACAATTAGTCCATAAAAGACTAATCAATTTGCGTTTGTTAATCATCAAAATAAGGTGATTGAATGAACCCATGGGAAACTCTTGGGCTAACAGTAAAGATGGTAAACTTAAAGTTAAAAGCTACTCAATTGGTGTTTTTAGCCTTCTTACTTGTTGAGAAGGAGAATGTACCCTCACCTTTAATTAAAACTTCTAATCTCTTTGGCTTCTAGCTACCATCTTAACCATGATAAGCCATATGTGCTTTGAAATATTATATATATCTATACCATATATGCACATAGTTAGGGGGAACATGGTCTGCTAGGTTGTCTTCTCATTTGGTAATACTTGATTACCCCTAGCAATCACGCATTAGTAGCCCAAGGGTTGTTTGTAAATAATTCACCTATAAATCCCTTCGTGCTTCTGTTGTTGGACAGCCCTTTGGATTCATACTTTGTATGAGTCTCTAACAAAGGGGGAGCCATATTGAAATTCAAGTGTGACAACCCAAGAGGGAGGGTGAATTGGTCAATTAAGAATTTTGGGCTTAATTAGTTGTATTATTAAAATTAATTTAGTAATTAAGCACTAATTAATCTAACCCTTGTTTTAAATATGCAAGACAAACAATCTAGGGTTTAGATGTTACTTTAAGCCTATATACTCTAACCCTTGTTCAATAAAAAATAAACACAAATAAAAGGAAGAGATTACCAACCACTATACGTGCAAGAGAAGAAGGAGAAGAGAAGCAACCACAAGGAACACACGATTTATAGTGGTTCGGTCTATCACAAGACCTACTCCAATCTTCCAAGTTTACCTCCTTGGGATCTACACTAAAATCTAAGATTCTTCAATGAGCGAATATCAAGCCGTACACCAACTCCTCCAACTCCAAAGGGGTTACACCCTTTCTACACGAAGCCTTGGCGAGGTCACACTCCCTTTTACAATGATTCACCTTTCTTAACGGGCCGAATCGGAGACCCTCACAACGTCTTCACCTTTGTTATGGGGCCGAAGAGAAGACCCTCGAATACAAATGAAGAAACTAAATGAAAGAACTCTCAATGCCTCTTAGATAGGCGGACTACAACTTTCAAAGCTCACAAACACTCCAAGGAAGATAAAATATAAAGCCTATGGAGTTCCTCTTGATAGAATGTGCAAATGCAAGTTCAAAGAGGTTTAACTTTTGATAGAAAGGTTTTAGCTCAAAGAAATGGGATTTGATCTTTTCAAAAATGTTCAAAAGCTTGTAGAGATAGGTTTTAATGATGTATATGTAGTGTATTTGAAAATATGACCGTTTGGGGTAAAACTGTAAATAACTGGCTTGAAAAAGTCAAGCAGAAAATGCCCCAATGGCTAGTTTGCTCGACCGAGCCATAGCCAACCCCTTTTTATTTTCAAATTTCTTATTGTCGTCCGGCGAGGGCTACCTGTTCGCTCAAATTTTATGCTCAAAAACATATCCGCGGTCGACTAATCCACGGCGGTCTCCCGCCCAAACCCATAACGGAATGGTTCTGCTGAAACAGAACCAATTCCGCGATCGCCCGGCTTGACCTGGTCGACCGACCAGACAATTTTTGAGATGTCGTGGAATTCCAAGTACCATCCCACGGTCGCCCGGATAGCCCAGTCGACCGGCCCTGAGTGAAATTCCATTTTAACTTTAAAATTCAGGGGCTTTTGGGCCATGCTCTTTGGGCTTAAGTCCTAGGTTTTCAAACACATTTTTGGTTATGTGTTGATGGTTTTCAAAGCTGTAAAAAAGTTAAGTATGAAAACCATTTGAAAGTGCATTTAAACATAAAATCAAGAGGACTCTAAATACATTTCAAAAATAAGAACCTTGAGTCTTCTTGGAATGTATCAGCTCATTTGCACTTCCTTGGACTTCTTCAGCTTGAGAGTGAACTTCTTGAACTCTGTCTTGGCTCTTGTGAGTTGTCCTCCAATCTTCAATGCATGTTGAGGAGTCACCATGGCATGTTCAACTCCAAGCTCCTTCTTGACATTTGCTTAGGGAGTGAGATCTTCATGTTGAGCTTCTTGACTTGAACATCTTCAAATGAGGATGTCTCCAATGTAGGTTCAAGCTCTTGGTTCCTTTACTTCTTGATCCACAAGCCATGTGTTGTGAAGAGTTGTGTAATGGTGATTACGACATGAAAATCCTGTGTACAACACAACACCTCAAAGCATCACATCAGTCAATAAATGCTAATCAATTTGGTTTGCTAGCATCAAAATAGAAAGGTAAGGTGAATGATTAACCCATGGGAACCCTTGGGCTTACACATATATATGTAAAATGTCTGTCCATCTATCTTATCATATGTTGATTAATATGTATATCACATTACATATGATAAGTGCACTCATTTGGAGCTCCATTGCTCCATTTGTAGTTGAAATCCAAGTAGTGACTTGGTGTGGCAACCTAGAGGGGGGGTGAATAGGATGTTTATAAAATCTTTACCTTTTAAAAACTTTTCCTAAGATTTCACCCAAGACTTATCCCTTGTTTAATTAAGTTTGAAATAGTTGAACTTAAACAATATTACAAATTAATATAAGTTCAAAACCCTTGTTGATTAGCAAACTTAATTAGGTAATTTTAATAGCTTAGTTAGCAAAGTTAAGATATTTAGGTTGATTATCAATGCTAACTACTCACTCAATTCTAAGCACAAATAATCAAATAAGAGAGTGAGAGAAATACCAATCACACAAGTGACACAAAGATTTATAGTGGTTCGGCAAACGGCCTACTCCACTCTTCTCAAAGTCGCACTTGAGGATTTCCACTGTTGAGACCTCAACGACGCCCGGCTCCGAGGCTTTTACACTCCAAGGGAATTAAATAAGGATGCCCTTCCACCTTTACAATGACTCTCCTTCTCCGCCGAGTTCTAAGCGGTTCACCCAAGGGAATTAAAAACAACGGATGCCCTTGCCACCGATCGAATAAAGAAGAAGATAAAAGCTTTGCCTCTATGTAGGCTACAATGCAAGTTGAAGCTCCAAGGATGCTCTCAAGAATAAACAAGTTTAAGCCTAAACCAATCTCAAAAGATTTTCTCAAATCAAGGCACAAAGAGTTTGGTTGGTGAGAGAATTTAACCCAAAAATAGTTCACAAATGATTTTCTATGATTTCTTGAAGTTGGACAATGTTCCTCAAGTGTTTTGGACCCTTGAATGGGTATATATAAAGTCCAAACTCCATGTGACCGTTTGGGGGGTAAAACAGTCAAAACTGGGTCAAAAAATCAACTAGCCGTTGCACCCCAACGGCTATATTTTTTTGAAGAAAAACATTTCTCGGAGTTCCGAGAAAAATTCTCGGAGTTCCGAGCGAAATTCTCGGAGTTCCGAGCAAATTCTCGGAGTTCCGAGAATTCAAACAGAGCCTTTAAGTTTAGAATCTGGACCATTTCTCGGAGCTCCGAGAATGTTCTCGGAGTTCCGAGCTCGGAGCTCCGAGAATAATTCTCGGAGTTCCGAGACTGGATTTCCAGCAAACACTGTTTCATTTGAAAAATTCATATCTCCCTCATTTCTTGTCAGATTTTGACGTTCCTATACTCTACGGATATGAAAAAAATGAGAGCTATCTGTTAAAAATAGTTTCAAAAATATTTGAAAATGTTTTAAATAAGTTTTGATAGAATTTAGTTGCTGGTCCAGGTTGTTGCTTCGGAACTCTGTTTTGTTCATTCTTGTGTTGAATGACATATGGGTCCCAACATGTTGGTACACCACCATGGCCATTCACTTATCCATTTAAGTCCTTAAAGGGTGTGTTAGTCTCTTTGAAAAACATATTTTTAGGGGTTTAAACAATGTGCCTTGACAAGAGAATATGCAAGAGAGATAGAAATACATTCTACCCTTTCTATCACTCTCTTGAAATCTTCTTTTGAGCTGGGATCTTCTATGGTTGAGCTTCCATGCTTGACATCTTCAAGTTGTGGTACAAGCTCCTTGGTCCTTTGCATTAGGTTCTTGATCCTCCACCTTTGCCCTTCATGAACTTCCTTTGTTTGTTCAATGCTTTGAGATGGTTGATGATGAGCTTCTCCTTGGTACTTCCAAGGTGTGATTGGTCCAAGTATGTTCCAAGCTCATTTGCCATTGTGTTTGGTTCATCTTCAAGCATAGGCCAACAAGGTGCGTGCTAGTACGATTTGACTTGTGTAGGACCTGTCTAAAGCACAACACTCAAGGCAAATGATCAGTCCAGAAACAACTAATCAATTTGCGTTTGTTAATCATCAAAACAAGATGATTGAATGTACCCATGGGGAACCCTTGGGCTTACAATCTCCCCCTTTTTGATGATGACAAACCAAATTGATTAGATAGGTGGGAGGAACCTCTTATGAGGATAAGATAGACAAATTAATCATTACTACTCCCCCTCATCATATGCATGAGTTATATTTAACAAGTTATAATACAAGAATGCATATGGTAATGGATCTAATCAATTATACAAATTCTTCCCATTTTGGCATTAGCAAAAAGGAAGGATTAAGCATTTAAGCACAATTCCATAAAGCATCAAAGATATTCAATGAAAATATGATGCTCCCCCTAACTTCTTATCATGAGCTAGCAATTAAAATCAAAGTATATATGGCATGATAAGAGACAATCAACATAGGAAATGAATAATCACAAAACAAATAAAGCCTATGTTGGCAAAACAAAGAGACATTTCAATTTTAGCACAAATTTTTAGGGTGTGTCTTAGTATATATATAAATCCAATATTAATCTACCCTATGACCCATAATATAATAATAGATTAGCAAGTTAACGCTTTTGTTTAAAATGATAGATCATTTAAGCTTCCCCCCTTAGTATTTGTCATTGGCCTTAGATAAACCTAAGATTTAAGGCATGGAATGACAGATAGGCCAAAGATATGACAATGGAATACTTGGCCCCTAAAACTTATTCTTGGAATAGATGATATCATATTAGACCATCCAAGATAACTCAAAACGCCTAAAGGATATGACACTAACACCTAGGCAATGGGCTTCTTGTCTTCAACTCACTTGAAAATACAAGACAAGCCCGATCATAATCCATATGGAACAACAATGCTCCAAATGAGTGTACTTATCATATGCATAATGATATACACATTTAATATCATATGATAAGCCATTTAGGACAAAATCTTATCATACTAAGCTCCCCCTTTGAAAATGAGTCATGCAATGCATGAATCCAAAGGGATGTCCTTGCATAGACTCCAAAGGTTTTTGGATATATTTTCCAAAAGTACCAAGTTAAACTCAACCCTTGGGCTACAATGACACTGACTCTCCAAGTGTCGGTTTATCATGATAAAATGATAGCCATAGTTTAGCTCATCATGATAGACAAGCATAGCACAAAAGATTTTCAATCTTTGGCTCATGCTCCCCCTAAATGTGATATCATATTTTCAAATTCACGCTTTACTTCCCTAAGTATGTAACGTACATAACTACCTAGGGAGATCACATACAAATGTATACCTATTCATGTTTGAGATGTTGGCACAAGGCCAATTTGTTAGATATTTTAATTAAGGTGAATGTACCATCTCCCTCTTAGAATCTAAGAAGGCTAAGGGCACCAATTGAGTGACTTTTAAGATTAAGGTTTAACATCTCATACGTGTAGATATTATCAAACAAGAGGTGATAACTATAGAATATATATATATACCAATTTGAGTTCAATTCTATAGGACTAAGACATACTGAGAATGGTCAATAAAAAATAATGTCTTAGAGAGGCATCCATGATTCATGAAGGTGAGAGTCTACCTTATGAGAAATATATGATCATCAAGGTTTCCATGGATAATCTACCATATTTGGACACAAAGGACATGACACATAATGTGCATGGTCCAAACATTACATCTACATCCACAACCACATGTAAAATGACAAGGCACTAGGCACAAGGTGCATAAGCCCTATTGAAAACCAAAAAAAATGTGTGGGAGGCACATGTTCCCATCACAATCTAATACATACAACCACCGTAGTGAATTTTAATTTTACTCAAGTGAGTAAATGCCCAAATATGATTCTAGATTTCTATGATATTTTCATTTCAAGTCATACATTGAATCTAGATTCATGATTTAACTTTCCTATATAATATATATCCTTTTATGAACTTAGGAAAAGATCCAAGAATTTTATAATATATATGTATCAAAGGATGCAAACTACCTTGGACACATGTATTCCATTTATGAACTTTCATGACTACGTGAACAAAATACATATAACATATCTATACATATTAAGGTTCATCTTAGTCATGAGATTATCCAATTAAAGCTCTTTGGAAATACACTAATTTTTAACCCATCTATGATTCTTACTAGATTTGATGAAAATCATTAAGCATGTAATAGAATGGATTTTGATAGGACAACTAGGTGCAAAGTAATAAACATGTTTGTTTACCTATGGCACAAAACGATGTCTAAGAAGGGATTTGAAGTGAATTCTTAGACATAGCATCTAATACCTTAGTTTTGCTAGAAATGATATATTAAAATAATTAAATACTCAATTGTCTAGCAAGTGCCATGTTTGTCCAAAATAAAGTTCAAAGAATAGTACTTTGGCATTTTCTCAATTTTTGCTCAAGTACTATTTGATTGCCAAAAATAATTTCATTTAAGTTCAAGTTTTAAAACCTATGGGTTTCTTTTCTTTTGGTTTTTCTAGAATGATGTGATCAATTAGCCTAACTCCTAGCAACTACCAAAACGGGTTCAAATTTTAAAGATGTACTTGAAGCTTTTAATTTGAACACATGGGCAAGAGATGTTGTTGTACACTCTATAAGGATCAATTTATGGTTTTCACATTAAATGCTCTATTGTGGTTGTCATGTGGATGAATGACATATTTTAAGTGCATGATGATTTTTAAGTATATGTGAGCACTTAAACTAGGAAACTCAAAATGATATTCAATTAGGCTCATCATATCAAAGTCTCAAATTAATTACATTCAAGCATATAGACTTTGAATTTTAAGGTGATATATATAGATATATGTTAAGTAAATATGAGCATATGATATCTATATACACATGTTTTGAAAGGATTTTCAATTTTAGGCAGTACATGTATTGATACAAAAAAAAATTAAATAAGAACAAGCACATTGTATCAACAAATATATTTTCAAATGATATTCAATTAAAGCACATCCCCTAATCTAAGATAAACACAATATAGATCATGTTAGGGGTTTTGGAACCCAACCCATCTTGGTTCCAAGCAAGTTTGTCGTAGGTGATAAGTCCTTTTTAACCCAAACAAACTTACTACTTTTTACAAGTTTAAAAGTACATTTAAACTTGTAATGTCCAAATCTACCACAATAGTCACAAGATGCATAAGAGTAGGTAGATGGACGGGATGAACATGATGAATTACAAGAGTGATCATGATGGTAATTGAATTTTACATTCTCTTGTAACTTATGATTTTCCAACCTTAATGTTTCATTCTTTATGTTTAAGTCATTGATTTTCGTTTTAAAATTTATTAATTCAAGAGATGAAAGCATTTTAATTTTCTCTTCTTCTTCTTTAAGGAGTTGATTTTCCTCTCTTAGTGAAGCAATGGTATCACTTAGTTCAATAAAATCTTTTTCAAAAATTTCATTTTCTTCACTAAGATGTGCATGATCTATTTCTAGTGACCTAAACTCCTTGTGAATACTAGCTAAATTATTTTTCAAGTTTGAATTCTTAGCTAGTTGATCCTCAAGTTTCTTATGTAATTCTTGGACATTTTCAACAAGTTCTTCAAGTGTGAATTCGGCATTATCCAAGGGGTCTACATTAGATAATCCCATTAAGCACATGTTTTGATTTTGAAGATTTTCAATAGAGTCCAAAACATTTTTAGCATTTTTACAAGAGGATACTTTCTCATAAATGTGTGGTGGTAATGCACAACATGTTGCAATTAGGGCTTTTGTATTTAGTAAAGATAATTTTTTATTATATTCATTTAATCCTTTAGATTTAGCATTTAACATAAATCCATTTTCAATTATCTTTACCATATCTTTATCTAGACCTTTTAAGTATGTCTTCATATGGATCAACCATGATCCATAATCCGAATCATCTAAAATAGGTAGTCTAGATCCCATATTTTAAGTTGCCAAAAAATTTGATCTTTTTAACTCTTAACCGGTTAGGGTCTTAATCAAGAGCCCAAGCTTTGATACCAATTGAAATCCAAGTAGTGACTTGGTTTGGCAACCTAGAGGGGGGGTGAATAGGATGTTTATAAAATCTTTACCTTTTAAAAACTTTTCCTAAGATTTCACCCAAGACTTATCCCTTGTTTAATTAAGTTTGAAATAGTTGAACTTAAACAATATTACAAATTAATATAAGTTCAAAACCCTTGTTGATTAGCAAACTTAATTAGGTAATTTTAATAGCTTAGTTAGCAAAGTTAAGATATTTAGGTTGATTATCAATGCTAACTACTCACTCAATTCTAAGCACAAATAATCAAATAAGAGAGTGAGAGAAATACCAATCACACAAGTGACACAAAGATTTATAGTGGTTCGGCAAACGGCCTACTCCACTCTTCTCAAAGTCGCACTTGAGGATTTCCACTGTTGAGACCTCCACGACGCCCGGCTCCGAGGCTTTTACACTCCAAGGAAATTAAATAAGGATGCCCTTCCACCTTTACAATGACTCTCCTTCTCCGCCGAGTTCTAAGCGGTTCACCCAAGGGAATTAAAAACAACGGATGCCCTTGCCACCGATCGAATAAAGAAGAAGATAAAAGCTTTGCCTCTATGTAGGCTACAATGCAAGTTGAAGCTCCAAGGATGCTCTCAAGAATAAACAAGTTTAAGCCTAAACCAATCTCAAAAGATTTTCTCAAATCAAGGCACAAAGAGTTTGGTTAGTGAGAGAATTTAACCCAAAAATAGTTCACAAATGATTTTCTATGGTTTCTTGAAGTTGGACAATGTTCCTCAAGTGTTTTGGACCCTTGAATGGGTATATATAAAGTCCCAACTCCATGTGACCGTTTGGGGGGTAAAACAGTCAAAACTGGGTCAAAAAATCAACTAGCCGTTGCACCCCAACGGCTATATTTTTTTGAAGAAAAACATTTCTCGGAGTTCCGAGAAAAATTCTCGGAGTTCCGAGCGAAATTCTCGGAGTTCCGAGCAAATTCTCGGAGTTCCGAGAATTCAAACAGAGCCTTTAAGTTTAGAATCTGGACCATTTCTCGGAGCTCCGAGAATGTTCTCGAAGTTCCGAGCTCGGAGCTCCGAGAATAATTCTCGGAGTTCCGAGACTGGATTTCCAGCAAACACTGTTTCATTTGAAAAATTCATATCTCCCTCATTTCTCGTCAGATTTTGACGTTCCTATACTCTACGGATATGAGAAAAATGAGAGCTATCTGTTAAAAATAGTTTCAAAAATATTTGAAAATGTTTTAAATAAGTTTTGATAGAATTTAGTTGCTGGTCCAGGTTGTTGCTTCGGAACTCTGTTTTGTTCATTCTTGTGTTGAATGACATATGGGTCCCAACATGTTGGTACACCACCATGGCCATTCACTTATCCATTTAAGTCCTTAAAGGGTGTGTTAGTCTCTTTGAAAAACATATTTTTAGGGGTTTAAACAATGTGCCTTGACAAGAGAATATGTAAGAGAGATAGAAATACATTCTACCCTTTCTATCACTCTCTTGAAATCTTTTTTTGAGCTGGGATCTTCTATGGTTGAGCTTCCATGCTTGACATCTTCAAGTTGTGGTACAAGCTCCTTGGTCCTTTGCATTAGGTTCTTGATCCTCCACCTTTGCCCTTCATGAACTTCCTTTGTTTGTTCAATGCTTTGAGATGGTTGATGATGAGCTTCTCCTTGGTACTTCCAAGGTGTGATTGGTCCAAGTATGTTCCAAGCTCATTTGCCATTGTGTTTGGTTCATCTTCAAGCATAGGCCAACAAGGTGCGTGCTAGTACGATTTGACTTGTGTAGGACCTGTCTAAAGCACAACACTCAAGGCAAATGATCAGTCCATAAACAACTAATCAATTTGCGTTTGTTAATCATCAAAACAAGATGATTGAATGTACCCATGGGGAACCCTTGGGCTTACAGTAGTATAGTTGGGTCTTGTCCTATGCCTTCTTGTTTTAGATCATCTCTTATGTATGGCAAGTATCCTTAGCCTGAGCATTAGTGTCAAATCCTCATAGTCTTTATACTTATCTTGGATAGACTCATATGTTTCTATCTTTGTAAATGATAAGTATCCAATTATAGAGACTGAACAATCTCTAGAACTCTCTTTCATATGATTGCGCTTTAGTTGATCAATCCCATTTCCTATGAATTTTGTCTTTTATCATGTGCTCTTAAAGCTAAGTACATCATTCTGCTGATAAGATTCATTGGCTGTGCTATTACTGTCTCATCTATAGCTAATATGTATTGTCATGCCCTATTCACTTAGGGCCAATGACAAATTCATAGGTGGAGAGCCAAATAGTATCATATGCATGTTTATATAGACCATTGTAATGTGCTCACATGGTTTATTGCCCCCATAGCTGTGCTTAACTTGCAAATCTTTAGAACAAAAAAAAAGGCTTATCATGCATCTCACTTTTGTTTTCTCTTTGATAAGCATCATAAGATCTTAAATGTCATATCATATACTAGGCACATAGCTTACATAGCTATAATTCACCTTGACACACCATTTGCACTTTCATTTGTAAAATCCTTCCTTTTCGATGTTGCCAAAAGGGGGAGAGTTTTTAGAATTGATTAGGCAGTTCATATTTTATATGCACCACATGCTTTACATTCATTTATTACACTTGTGTATATAGTGAGGGGGAGCTACGCTCTATTGGTATCATTTTAATCTCTATATGTCTATTATTTTGATATCTCCTACCTCCCTAATCAATTTGTTTGCCATCATAAAAAAGGCGGAGAATGTAAGCCCAAGGGTTCCCATGGGTTCAAACATTCACCTTTTGAAATCCCAGGGGTGATGGCAACGGGGGGGTGAATGGGGTTTTAAAAAAACTTTTGCCAAAAATCAATGCAGAAGCTAAAAACAATGGCAAATGAAATCTTTAAGCATACAAATGAAAATAAACCACAAAAGCACAAAGAGATAGAAAGAGTGTACCCGAGATTTATAGTGGTTCGGTTACTACCAAGGACCTACTCCACTACACCAAGCCTTCTTGGTGATTTCACTATGGATTCCCTTAATGTAGGAGAATCAACCCAATTACAAAGATGATTCGGCTCCGCCTCGCAAGACTCGCCACGAACCGGAGAAAGCTACGCGTCTCCAATACTCACTATTAGGATGGCTACGCGTCCCTTCACACTCGCCAAATATACAATTGATCTTTGGAGAAAGAAAACAAAAATCCCTTCAAGAGGGTTACACAAGATGGAAGAAATATGTACAAATATAAGCCTAATTCCACTTCTTTAGATGAGAGAGGCACTAAAACACTTTGATTTTGATCTTTTAGATGTTCATGATAATGCAAAAAGATGTTTAAGAAATGTTTGGATAGTGTATATATAGCCCATTTGAAAATATGACCTTTTGGGGGTAAAACTGTAATAATCTGGTTTGAAAAAGTCAAGCCTCGCAGTCCCCAACGGCTCTTTTATCAGACCGGCACGGTTGACCGAGCCACGACGGTCGTCCGTTCCTATCGGGCAAACCTTTTTAATTTCAAATTTCAAACCGTCACGGTCGACCGACCCCATGGCGGTTGCCCGGTGAGGGCTACCTGTTGATTTAAAATTTTAGCTCAAAAACCTTTCCGAGGTCGACCGGACCTATGGAGGTCGACCGGCCAGACCATGCTGGAGTGTTTTTGAATTTTTAGAAACACCTTCGCGGTCGCCCGGGAAGACCCGGTCGACCGGCCCGCTATTTTTCGACAAGTGCTATATTTCCAGCTACCTTGTAGCGGTCGCCCGGGTGTTAAATTCCATTTTAACATGTAAAGTTCAGGGGCTTTGAGCCATGGTCTTTGGGCTTAAGTCCTATGTTTTCAAATACATTTTCAAGTTAGTTTTAAAACATGGTTAAGTGCCTTTGACATTTCTAAAAACAAAGGAGAGGAGAATACATTCTAAAAGACTTGAAAAGCACTTCAATCTTCTCTTGAACTTCAAGGCTTCAAGTCAACTTCACTTCTTGGATCTTCCAAGCTTTGGCACTTCAAATGCTTTCCAATTAAGCATACAGGCTCGATCCAAGCTTCCTTGAATGCAACTAATGGGATCTACAACTAAAGACAATCAAACTCATTAGTGATACAAAATCACTTGAGATTGGAATCATCAAAACAAGAATGAGATGCCAAGGGTAGGAACCATTGGACTTTCACCTTTTCCTTCATGTTTTGATGCAAGCAAACTCAAATTGATTAGCATTTATGGACTAATCTCTTGCTTTGAGGTGTTGTGTTATATACAGGATTTTCATGCCATTATCGCCATTATACAACTCATTTCAACACATGACTTGTGGATCAAGAAGCAAAGGAACCAAGAGCCTGCACCTACAGTGAAGACATCCTCATTTGAAGATGTTCAAGTCAAGAAGCTCGAATATGAAGATCCCGCAAGTTCCTAGCAAGTGTCAAGAAGGAGCTCGGAGTTGAACATGCCTTGGTAACACCTCATGTACCTCACAACATGCATTGAAGATTGGAGGGAGTCACATAAGCCAAGACAAAGTTCAAGATGTTCACTCACAAGCCGAAGAAGTCCAAGAAAGTGCAAAGGAGCTAATACATTCCAAGAAGAATCAATGGTATTCATTTTTAGAATGTATTTAAAGTCCTCTTGATTTTATGTAGAATGCACTTTCAATAGGTTTTCAAACTTAACTTTTTTTATCTTTGAAAACCATACACACACCCAAAAATGTGTTTGAAACCTAGAACTTAAGCCTAAAGATCATGGCCCAAAAGCCCCTGAACTTTTAAAGTAAAAATGGAATTTTATACAGGGCTGGTGGACCGGTGTGTCCCAGGCGACCGCGGCAAGGTAGCCAGAAATCCAGCACTTGCCGAATATTGGCGGGCAGGTCGATCGGTGTGATCCGGGCGAACGCAGAGGTGTTCGTAGAATGCTAGGAACAATCCGTCATGGGTTTGGGTGGGCGACCGCTAAGGGCCGGTCGACCGGGATAGGTTTTGTGAGCTGAATTTTTGAGCAAACAGGTAGCCCTCGCCGGGCGACCGCCATGGGGCCGGTCGACTGCGACGGTAAGAAATTTCAAAATAAAAAAGTGCGCCCGATAGGGGCGGGCTACTGCTATAGCCCGGTTGACCGCCGCGGTCAGGCAAACTAGCCGTTGGGGCTCTCACAGGTTGACTTTTTAAACCCAG
Organism: Tasmannia lanceolata; assembly: GCF_043159265.1. Classification (NCBI taxonomy): domain Eukaryota; kingdom Viridiplantae; phylum Streptophyta; class Magnoliopsida; order Canellales; family Winteraceae; genus Tasmannia; species Tasmannia lanceolata. The sequence goes on along the minus strand of NW_027518700.1, from coordinate 36,454,572 downwards.
TTTTTTTACAGTTTTACCCCCAAACTGTCATATTTTCAAATATACTATATATACACTATCTAAACCAATCAAAACAAGCTTTTGAACATTTTTGAAAGATCAAATCCTATTTTCTTGAGCTTCAACTTTTCAAATCAAAAGCAAAACCTCTTTGAGCTTGTATTTTCACATTTTATCAAGAGGTACTCCATAGGCTTTACACTGGTATCTTTCTTTGGAGTGATTGTGAGCTATTAATTTTGTGATCTGCCTATTAAGAGGCATTGAGAGTTTTTTCACATTTCTTTATTCTTCATTTGTATTGAGGGTCTCCGATTTGGCCCGTTAAGAAAGGTGAATCGTAGAGTTTTGAGAGGGGTTTTCGCTTCGGCCTTAAGGAGAAGCTTGATTGTAAGAGGGTCTACCCTTCGGCCCGTTAACAAAGGTGAAGATATTGTAAGAGGGTGGGTGTCCCCTCGCAAGGCTTCATGCAGAAAGGGTTTGTCCCCTTTGGAGTTGGAGAAGGTGGTTGTAAAGCTTGGAGATTAGGCTTGAAATCTCACCATTAGTGGAGTACCTAAGGAGCTAAACTTGGAAGGATGGAGTAGGTCTTGTTGATAGACCGAACCACTATAAAAATCTTATGTTCCTTGTGGATGGCTCTTTGTGGACCCCGATCCGAGAGAGGCGGGGGGACGAGTCCCAAGAAAATCTCTAGATCATCCACGTGAAGGAGAGCTCCACCAAGAAACTCTTGAAAGAGTGCCCCTCACAGCATGAGCGGCGATGTAAAGTGAGATACCTCTCGATTCGGGAACTAGCCCGGATTCGAGGCGTACCTTAAACAAAGAAAGAGTCGCCATCCAAGGAAGTAGGCCCTGGATCCCATACTGTGCTCTGTCGCAACAGATAACCAGAGATACAAAAGGTTCGTGCCTGATGACGAATGGGGAAGGGGTTAGGCACCCCCAATTCACCCAAGTGCAAGCACCTGGTCTCTTATGCCATTTATTATTAACTTTGAAGAGTTTTGGACGAAAATCATGCGAAATGGGAATGAATACCCCCGAGATAACGTCTAGCTAATCATGCATGTCTCGGAGATGAATAAGAAGCACACACAAAAGAAAATGAAAGACATGCCACCTAAGAATAGCTAGGTTATGAGTGTCATGCCTAATTGGTGTCTAAGTTCCGATGGGCAAACACATGCATGCTACAGCTAAAGGTATAGGATCTGTACATGAAAGTAAGAAAACACAGCAAAAACAAACAATATGACAAACCCTAAACTCTAATGCGATACTTGACTCGGACCAAGATGGCCATCCGTCCTGGCTGCACTACGTATCCCGGCCTCGGGAAGAATCAGAGTCAACGTAGTTCGACGACCTATGCTAAACTACAATGCCTAACCCTCTAGGACCGCTATCCTAGACTCGATCAACTAGACCTGAGTAGTTTTTAAAGCTTCTTGCGCCATTACTTAAGTTCAAGTGAATGATAATTTTTAGGACTCCCTATATGTCCTAACTAATGCAAGTGGACCCTACACCCTATGTGTGACTAGGCTGTGCGTCATAAGGAAAACCATGGGCTATCTAAGTGCGTTCTAGTCTAGCCATCGGATCGACTAAGTGTCTAGTCGACCATGACTCGAGGCCTCCTAACTCTAGAGACACTCACACGGCCAGACACGGCAAAGCAACACAATCGGGACAGACTCCTAACTCTATGGGAAGATCTTTTAAAAATAATTTGCAAGGTTATTTTGAAGAATTTTTGTAGTTTTGGAACGTTTGAAAGGTTTTGAAGCTTATGGAAGTTTTTGAAGTTGTGACTGAACTCAAGATGCCAGCTGCAAGCCTGAGCTGCCTACGTACCCCTCAGCTAGGGATCAAGCCATCCATAGTTCGGACTAGAATTTCCTAATTACTCCTAATGACTCTTGATTTTTGAGACTTTTGGTTTTTAGATGTTTTTGAAGTGTTTTTGAATTTTTGACACAAGAGGACAAAATCCTATCATCATAAGGGTAGGATAGACTCCTGATATCCCGCAAAGGTTGGACAGCATCCTATGCTTTGCGGGGGAATTGGACAGAATCACGACTTTGCAAGGGTTGGACAACATCCTATACCTTGCAAGAGCTGATAAAAATCACATGACTTGATGAGAGGATGGACAGAATCCTAACCCCTATGATGATAGGACAGACTCCTGAAAGATTGACTCTCAAAGATGGAAGGACGAAATCCTAAACTCTATGAAGGTTGGACAAAATCCTATATTCTATAGAGGTAGGACAGGCTGATGAATTTTAAAAGGGTAGGACAGACTCCTAAACTTTAAAAGGGTAGGACAGACTCCTAAACTCTAGGGTAGTAGGACAGACTCCTAAACTCTCTATGACAGACTCTAAAGAGGAAGAAATCCCTTAACCTGCGAAAACTCTAAGGCAGGAAGGGAAGGGGTTTGGCTCAAGAAGCATTCCGTCATAGCCTGTTCCCGAGAAATCAAGAGTAATTCAAGTGTCAGGAAGAAATCGAGACCCTAATGAGGACCTCTAATGACAGACAAGTGCCCAAATAATCTAAATTGAAGCCCAAATTCAAAGGGGAGCGGGAGGAAATAAAGAAGTAAGGAATAAGAGTCATCTGAGTTGCAACATGATTCAAGGACAACATATAAGGGTTAATCCGGTTCCATAAGCCAATGAATAACCTAAGGCAAGCAAAAACAGTACATGCAATGATCCTCAATCACACAGATAATATTTTCAGAGAAAATACAATAAAGGGCTTGTTTTATAAAAATGATGTAAAGGAACAGAAAACCTTCCATTTATACTTCTTTCAAATGATACCAAGAATATCACCTTCAGCTTTAAAAGAATGAGGGACCCTATTGGGTTCACTCGTTCGTGAAAATTGTGTCTCTAAATACTTTTCCCAGGTAGGGTCATGGAATAAAAGTCAAGATCAAAACTGAAATTCACCGATCAAAGTCCCTAGAAACCGCAATTAGAACCTGATGTATATACCCATACTGAAATCAACATCCCTCCAGAAAGGTAAAGAAATATCAAAAGAGCAAGATAGCCTCAAAAACACACGATGTACTATAGCAACAATCAAATAATTTTAAGCATTCATCAGATATGATTGTTTTAGGGCCTATTCCAGAAGAAATATCAGAAAACAAAGGAGTTTCGTTCAAGAATCAAAGCTTTTCAATATAATTGGGTGATAGAGAACTGAGGAGTCCAATTAATTTTCTTACAGACTTACCATAGACTATGCTTTCAAGTTATAAAACAAAAAGAACATAAGCAATGCCGAAACAATGTTGACTTGATATAGCTATGTCTTCAAATTGGATAACAGATAGCTCATATTCCCAATCAGAAAGGAAGACGATTGGATCAACAGGTCATCTATTCCCAGATTTTGATGCTACCAAAACTTTCAATTTCAAAAACTCTTTTGTAGGTCTTTTGTGTTTAAGAGAATAAACAAAAAGGAATAGACAATGACTTCAAGAACTCAGGCTCAACAAAATCAGGAACTCTAGTCCAAAAGCATAGGACTCAAATAAACAGGAAGCTTTGAGATTAAATGAATTTAACACAAAACTCCTGATAAACTTCGTATTCATGCAGCAAGCCTTCATTCAAACACTAAGAGAAAGGAAATAACCAGACCACCTCAACCATACCAAGGGTAATCCAAATCGCCATTACCCTCGATGAGCTACCACAAAGAAAACAAAATTCCGAGGAATAGCATATTACCTGGGCTGGGTGGGGGCGATGGACGTTCTTGAATGCCTGCCGGTCTCAGACGATCCGCGGTGATGATAAGCAAGGGTTTCTCTGGTAAAGAAATTAGAAGGGATGGAGATTGGCGGCAATGGAGTGAGGGGCCGGAGAAGATGGGGATTTTAATGGGGTTTTGATGGTGTAGGAGATGGACAGAGGAGATGGTAATAAGGTTGGGGGTTGAATCTGTGATAAAAAAAAATGGGGAAATGAGATGGGTTTGGGACAAAACAGGGGATAGGCTCTTGGGTTTCTAAATGGGAGATAAAAATGAAATGGGTTTGGTGGATGTGGGTGAAGAAGGTAGTGATTGGAGAAGAGGGGATGGGGTAATCGGATTCCGATGATGGCCGCCGGAGAAGATGACCGCAGTCTTCTCTCTCTCTCTCTCTGTTTAAAGGTGAAGATGGGGGGCTGTGGTAAGAAGAAGAAGGAAGTGGAGGTGGTTGCGGTAAGGGTGGCTTGGCCGGATTCCTGCCGGTGGGTGGTCGGAGGGTGAAGATGGCTGGAATGACTATGGTGATAGGAGAATGGGTTTAATGAAGGGAAATTGGATGGAATAGATGATAGTGGTGGTGATGGGGCTTGGATTCAGATGGGGTTTGCCGGAACCCATGGTGGAATTTTGGGTTTTCAAAAATGGGTTTTGGGGAAAACGATTGAGATGGAGAAGAGGGTTTGAAAAAATGGAAATAGTAGCTGGGAAATGGTGGTGAGGGTGGACTGGCCGGAGGAGTGACCGGAGGTGGAAGAAAAAAAATGGAGAAATTAGGTGGGTTTTGAGGGTGGCTCAGAGAGGGTTGGATGGAGTTGATGTAGATGATGGTGATGGTGGCTTGTCGGTGGGAAGGTTGGATCGGAGATGGGGTGGGAGTGGAGGTGGCTGGGCGGAGATGGGTTTTGGTGGAGAAAACCAAAGTGGGTTTTGGCGAAAATAGCAGAGGTGGTGGATGGAGAAGAAATGGGGTGTTGGATGGGTATACAAGGGTTTAAGGCAATGGAGGAGAGGTCTAATAATGGGCTGTGGTGGGCGGAATTAATGGAGGTTGGCCGGATTCCGGCAATCCGGCCGGAGAAGATGGGTGAAGGGAATAAAGAAAAAGAAAAAGAAAATGGTGGAGGTAGGTGGTTGGGGCGAAAATGAAGAGGAAGGTGGAGGCTTAGGGAAGAAAGTGGGCGGCTGTGGAGGAGGCTTGGCCGGAGGAGTGGCCGGAGGTGGAAGAAGATGGGCGGCTGTGGATTTCCCTCTTCTCTACTTCTCACTCTCTCTGTTTTCTCAAACGAAAAAAAAAATTCAAAAATCCTTTCTCTCTGGTTGCTTTTTATAACCTAGATATTTTCATGGGTATGATCCTAGCCAGTCATTGCAAAGCCCATGTGCCTTGTGTAATTTCAACCCTTGATTTCTTCCATTGTCTTTACAAACCCTAATAAAAAAAATCTCTTTCTCACCTCATCCTACCCACACACTTTCCTTGTTGATCCTATGGCTTAGAATTATTACTTCCCAAGTAAGCAATGAGAACATCCAAGAATACCCTTAAAGATGGGTTGATTTCCTTCTTGCCCAAACCCCTATTTTGATTTTTATTAAAGAAGAATGATATACCTGACCCACCCTCTTTTTGCTCTAGACAGCCCCATCTAGTGTATTTTAACTACTCTTATCTTTACAGGGGGTGGCTCGGGTAGGAAATGGGGGCAGAATAAATTTTCTTCTTCTTTGATTTTCCTATGGTAAGCTAGTATTAGCACACCCATGCCCTACTAATTCACCCTCCCTTTTCATATTTCTTTATACTATACCCAGCTCAAGCTCGAGACATGGGTTGGGATGCGACTTGGGTCGATTCATGAAATTCGGGTTGAGATTTTCAACTTGCGATCGGGTTAGGTTCGGATTGATTCCATTCATTTTCCGCCTGACCTTGGCCTGACTCGACCCAATCTATAGACCTGAGCGTCAGATGTCAATATCAACAATTCAGGGGTCAAATAAAAGGGGGGCCGATATCAGAGGTGAAGGTTACATTGATAATTTTACCAATTCCGGGGACATGAGAGTGGGGATCAGGGCTTCAAATTAAAGGGGGTTTCTCGGGTTATGAACATCGATCAAAGGGCTTGGCGACAACCGTATTTCTCAAAATTTTCGGGTTTATTTCGTATTTCCGGACCTTGTCCAACCTCGGGATTTCATTCGAATACGCGGGTTCAGGGCCTTGTCAAAATGGGGTGTCTACACTCTTCTTCTCCTTCCATTGCACGTGTGGTGATTGGTAAACTCTAACCCTAAGTTGTATTAATGCTTTTAATTGAACAAGGGTTAGTAAATGCACATGATTAAAATATATAAACCCTAGCTTTAATTAGTATGCTTATTTGAACAAGGGTTAGAATATTAACTTGAGCTTAATTAATGAATTAACTTTTAATCTTCCATCTAATTAAGCCTAAGAATTTTTAATTGACCAATTCACCCCCCCCCCCCCTCTTGGGTTATCACACTTGCATTTTAGAGTACCTCTCATGTATGTAGATTGCAAAAGTTGACGGATGAGAGGATGAAGAACCCCTTGAATGTGGAAAACTTTGGTGCTCTTCAAAATATGTGAAAGTTGACGTTCAAAACATGTTCAAAGGGTTCTTGAGTGTTTTAGAAAGCTTGGCCTAAAAAATGGGAAGGTTCCAATATGTATAGAGGCTAGAAACATCAATAGAGTCGTTGGAGGGCATTTCTGTAAATACTGTGCCATTTGGAATGTAGCCATTATAGCCCCAACGGATATATTTTGCTGACTAGACCAGTCGACTAGTGGACCAGTCGACTTCCCTCTCAGTGTAGAACACACACTGGAAGCAGCAAACTGAGACTGGCTGACTCGGCAAATCTCAGGGACTAGTCGACTAGTGGACCAGTTGACTTCCCTCAGTGTGTGAAACACACTGATGAAAACCAACCCGAGACTTGAACTTTCTGCTCAAGTCGCAGACCAGTCGACTGTTGTACTAGTCGACTGCCCCCTGAGAGATTTCAACTCTTTGGAATCTGACCAGAGTCTTGTCCAGTTTTGGACAAGGCTTGACCAGTCGACTTCCCTCTGTAGTATAAAAACAGTTTGTTTTTCAAACCTATTTGGAATTTTCCTATGGAACTTCTTGGGGTTTGAAAACCTTTTCTAAGGGCTAGTTGAAATTATTTTGGGTGTGTTAGTGTTGTTTTCAAATCAAGTATGAATGGTTTTGAAAACGTTTGACAATGCAAATCAACACACATATGAGGGTACTCCAAGTACAATCTAAGAATAAAAAACTTATACATTGGATTGTCTTGAACATGTTTGTCTTCTTGGGTATCTTGGACATCTTTGAGTGAACATCTTGAAGCTTGTGATAACCTCCCTTGAATGGTTTCCTTGTGGAGTACTTTGGAGGGATCACCTTGACTTGTTCACTTCTTGAGTCCATTTCTTGATCTTGGTTTTAAGTGTTGACTTTGATAAACCTATCTTATTCACAACACTTAGCAAGATCATTAGTATTGCATAATCAATTGTGGTTTGTTGATCATCAAAACAAGTGAGTGTACGACCCTAGGGCTTACGGATCCGACCTCGCACAATTTGGAGTCCGAACGAACAAGATATGTATTTTTGAAGTTATTAGAAAATCAGAACAAATTTGGAATTTTTGTCAGAAAAACCCAGCCCGCACTTCGGATGCTTGAATTAGGGTGTTCGGGCGCCCGAAGGGGCCATTCAGGCATCCGGTCTTGGAGTCCGAATGTGAAGGGATTTGGAACCCGAGAGTGGATTTTTCTCAGAGGCGTCCGAAGATTTGAGCGGGCGTCCGAACCCTGGAAATTTTGAAAGTCTATTTGAACATTGGATTTTAGATTTTTGGCTTTTGGGTTACCTTCAAGGGCCCTTATTTGTTATATATACTCTGTTCAGATCAGAATATTGAAACCTAATCGGATTTTTAAGGAAGGGAACAAACGACTTTGAGGTACGTAATAACGTACTACTTTGGGTATTCTATAAACCCTTTTCATTTTGAATCAATATTGACCTTGGAAACTTGTATTGCTACCTTGGAACTTCTGAATCAGCTATGAGTCTAGTATGCCATTTTATTTCCCCTACCCTTACTGTTTGAACCTTTGAAATAACTGTTATGAATATCTGTTATGAACTTTGAACCATTGAAACTATCAGTTTGAACTTGGAATACTTAGAACTATTTGAATATGAACCTTGGATACCTTCTGAACACTTCTGTGGAGGCTTGGGTATTTATGAAACCCTGCCATATGGGGATAGTACAATTGGCAAATTCTAAAATCCACTGTGGGGGTAGTACACTGGAACTTCTGGCCCGTTAGTGGGATAAAACACTGGCCCTATCGACTTGTATCTGAACTTGAGGAACTAGTTCTCACACCGTGGATTGTCGGTGTATAAGCAATAACATGTCTTCTGGACCATGCCGATGACTCTGAAGTGTATTTGAATTCTGAACACCTTTGACTTTGACCAGAACTTAGATATTGAATTGCTTTACTGTACCCTTAATTCAGAACCTCATTTCACATGCACTATATTTACTTTGTGCCTACTGTTCAGTTGAGACCTCAATAATCATCTTTGCATCTATTATCTGACCTATATTGAGCCTTAGCATGCTTAGACTGTACTTAGAGTAGTGCTTTATTATGTACTGAGCTTTTCAACTGACTTTGGTTATATAACATTTTTCAGGTATTGACCCTCGTGAGGTTAACGGGGGACATGACGCTTAACTTTGGAACTGGACTTTGGATTGGAGATTAGTTTAGTTATTTCAGATTCATTAGGAAGTGAGTTCTTTGAATAAGATGTAAAGACTTAATTATTATATTATTTTATTTTGACTCAGGGGAGAGCTGAGATTTGATTTGACTTTGATTAGTCAGCATTAAGTGAACTTTGATATTTTAGTTTTGAAATGCCAGGTGATATCTGTTATTACTTGTAGGGTTGTACATTTGTTGGACTTGTCTTGCAGGTGTACGACGCTGTCATGTCCTACGCCCAGGGTAGGGGGTTTGGGGCATGACAGTTTGTCCAACACTGTGGGGCGCCAAGGCTCTCGTCTCTGTCTCGTTTGTCTATGGTAGGACCAGAGATAGAGTGGTGGGATAAGGAGAGGGAAAGTAACCCTATTTACAGAGAGGAAAGGAGTTGACGTTACAAGATCTAGGGCAAAAGGAGCCCTGAATCCCGTAACTACCCTGCACCGAGTTTTGAAATTGTAATACAGAAAGTTGGTAAATAAATGTAAATTTACCGAAGGAGCTAGAGAGCTTGTCGAGAAATCGGTGGCGTAACGACGCTGATTGTACGAAAAAGGCTTCGGGTCAGCTGAGATTTCAACAGAACAACGGCGCTATGCGGATGAAGGAGCTTTGGGTTTGCCGGGATTTCGGCAGAACAACGGCGCTATGCGGATGAAGGAGCTTTGGGTTTGCCGGGATTTTGGCAGAACAACGGTGCTGTTTGGACGAAGGGGCTTTGAGTTTGCTAAGATTTCGGCAGAACAACGACACTATTTAGATAATAGGGCGTCGCGTTCTTTGAAATTCAGCAGAACAACGATTGTATTTTGATGAAGGGATTTCAGGTCTGCCAAGATTTCGGCAAAACAACGCCACTATTTAGATAATAGGGCCTCATGTTCTTCGAAATTCAGCAGAACAACGACGCTATTTTGACTAAGGGGCTTCGGGTTTGACGAGATTTCGGTAGAACAATGGCGCTATTATGGAAAATAGCTCGTAGTTCTGCGAATTTCGACAGAATGACGACGTTATTTGAAGGATGTCGCTCCAAGTCTTCAGAAATTCGGCAGAATACCGATGCCTAGTGTGAGCTAACTAAGAATTTCTCTACTTTCTCTCTTCTAAAGTAAAGAAACTAGGGTTTATTGAAAGTCAGAAGGGGTGTTTGAACTAAAACCAGAAGAAAATCCTCCGAGAAAGTTTAAAAACTCTCTTTAGAAAAATCCAAATCTGAATTTACACTTACCCTATTTATAGGATTTGGAGAGGGGTATTTTTGTAATTTCCAATAAATTTTGGAAAACGTGATTTTTCATCTTTTCCGGCCTCGAAAAACCTGATTTCTTATCTTTTTCTGGTCTTAGAAAATGTGATTTTCGTCTCTTTTGACAGGTTTTCGGGGAGTTTCGGCTGACCATAACTCCTCCATTTGGACTCCGAGTCACACGTGTTCAGATCCGTTGGATTCCTCGTTCTTAGGAGATTCCAATGAACCTAATATCAATGGTTTTCGGAACACGAAGTATTTCTGGGTAAAAATGAATGTTTTTGACTCAAATCTAACTTCTCGATTGAAACACCGTGTGAAAACGGGTTTTTAGGTTGTGCTGTAAAAGGTAGGATGCCATGTAAAGACGGGATTTTGTTACACCTCTGGGGTAAAGTTCATTTTTGAAAAATTTTCCTAGTTGCATAACCTATAGAGAGATTGAGAGAAAGACAACAGGTGCTCTGGGACTCATCATGAGACTCTTCCTCGCGACAACCTACCATTAGTACCACCTTGACAAAATTAGGTGTCTACACCCCAACGCGAGCAGGCGTTGGAAGCAAGGTTCTTTCGTGCTTTGGACGACCTTAAGATCAATATTCCGGAGTTCCATGGGCATCTACATCCGGAAGAGTTCCTCGATTGGCTTAGTTTCGTTTAGAAATTTTTTGATTATAAAGATATGCCGGAAGGCCATTGTGTGAAACTTGTGGCGAAAAGGCTTTGTGGCTATGCTTCGGCATTGTGGGACAAAGTTCAAGAAATGCAACTACGGAAAGGAAAGCTTAAGATTTTGTCATGGGAAAAGATGAAATCAGGACTAAAGGGGAAGTTTCATCATGTTGACTATGTGTAGACACCCCATTTTGCTCTACCTTAATCGATAAAGAAATTAGGGTTTGTTTTCCGTCGGTTTTCCAATGTCTTTCTTTCCCGCATCCGTTTGTTACATTTCTAAATATTTTTGGTCGTTTCCGTCGTGTTTCGTATTTTCCCGCTAAATGTTGAGAAGGATTATTCAGAAAAATCTAAACCAGAGAGAATTGGGACCCGTTTGGTGGGCCCGCATTGGGTGCTTCGATTAAATTTGGATCGAGAAAGTTGGACCCATTTGGTGGGGCCGCATGATGCATTTTGATTAAATTTGGACTCGTTTGGTGGGCCCGCATTGAACATTTGTTTAAAATCGAATCAACCGAGGGCCCACATTGTGGGGCCCGCGTTGTGGGGCCTCAGTGGGGCCTCTTGTGAGGCCTCTTATGAAGAGCAATGATGGTAGCTCTCCACTAAGACAACATGATGGGCCCTCCACTAAGAGCAATAATGATGGACTCTCCACTAAGAAACATGATGGGCCCTCCACTAAGAGCAATAATGATGGACTCTCCACTAAGAAACATGATGGGCCCTCCACTAAGAGCAATAATGATGGACTCTCCACTAAGAAACATGATGGGCCCTCCACTAAGAACAATAATGATGGATTCTCCACTAAGAGGGACAACATGATGAGCTCTCCACCAACATATCTCTCTCTCTCTCTTTCTCTCCCTATATATATCTCCCTTCCCATCCATAAGAGAGAGAAAAAAAAAAAGAAATTTATCTTCCATTATCTCTTTCTCTTCCATTATCTCTTCTAATCACTCCCTCCAATCCCTTTCCTCAATATATTCTTCCATCCCTCTCCCTAATATTCTTCTTCCATTATCTCTTCACTCCCTCAATCACTCCCTCTAAACACTCCAGAGAAAGCGAAAGACGGCGGAGCGGATCGGCGGCGGCAGGATTTTTTATATTTTTTGGATTGGGCGGAGATCTTCACCACAGGTAGGTGCATTGTTCTCAAAATATTTCTGTATTTTTCCGAATTTTTCTGATTTTTTCCGCAAATTGTGTTTTAAAAATGGAAAACTCTTCAAAAAACATCTTTTGACGAAGAAAAATTAAATTATATACCAAACAGATTCTAAAATTAATGAAATTTCGTGGGAAACTAATATGTTACTGATTCATTTTACCATAAATTTGTAAAGATTTTTGGAGTTTATTTGGTATATTATTTAATATTTTCTTTGAAACTTATCAGATTTTAGGAGAATTTTTACTAACATCAGATCATCATTAAAATTCATAAAATTTTTACAGTAGTCTTATCTTCCATATTACTTGTTACTGTAAAATTTTCGTGTGATTTAGATCTGTTTTAATATGGGATGTAGTGTTAATTTATAATCTGGTCTGGAAATTGTAAAATCTGAAATTGGTAGTAACTAATTTCTAAAATTCATGAAAATCTCACTGCATGCTATTTTGATTCATATAGTATTTCTGTAGAAATTTCATAGAATTTAGAGTTATATTTCTACTAGTTTATGTGTTAATTGTGCAATCTGGACATTTAATGGTTTAATCAAGATTAAATGTGAATTTAATGTAAAAATATGCAAAACTCATCCTGTAAGCTACATACATTTTCATCTTGCTGCTGTAGAAATTTCAAATCATTTCGAATTTATTTGCAACAATTTCACTTGTAAAACCGCTCATATGCTTAAAATTGATAAAATCCATGGAAAATTCGAAATTAATTGAAAATCATATAAAAATTCCTAAAGAACTTTAAAATTCTGTCACATGTTCACTCCTTAATCCATTGAAACAGAAATTTTAGGATCTTTAGATTTTCCTGGAAAAATGGCCAGTGCATCCATAATCGTATCCCAATTGCAACTTGATCTTTGATAATTTGAATATTTAAGTTATAGCATGTTGTTGGCTCCGAGGTTATTGTCCACGGAAATCCTGAGATTCTGCCAGGCAATAAGATGCTATAACCTAAGTATTAAATTGCACAAGGAAAGAGCGCACGATTCCCTCCTTTGGATGCCATTCAAGGCCGAAATTGGTGAACCCTAGAACCATTGGTAATCCTTAAATGTCTAGAAACTAAAAATCTTCGAAATCTGAAACTCATTAACCTCGAGAACTTAAATCGATTTATCTTGTGTCTTTCGGAACCATTGGATTATGGTTTCCAATCTAAGAACCATTAGAGCCCAATTTAGGAACACTGGTGTCGTGCCGTGTCCTAGGTTTTAGGGAGTCCTAGAGTTAGGAGTCCAGCCTCATCACGGACGCTTGCTATGAATAGCAACAGTACCATAGGTCTAGTTACACTAGTCACCCAATCTTTCCTTAAGACAAGCCTAGTAAACTAGGATGTAGGCAAACCTGCATTAGTCTAAGGAACAACTTGCATTTAGATAAGAATCATACAGCATCTTAGATGAAATCCTAAGATAATAAAATTCTCAACTTGAATTAAATAACTACTTTTAAAACTGTTGAAACAGTCAAATCCGTTTAAGTCGGTGTCCTAGTTGAGTTAGGCATAAGTAGCTTAGCTTAGGTGCACCGAACTACGTCGACTCTGATCCCAGTGAGGCTTGGGTACGTAGGCAGCTTGGATGTCTGACGGCATACCACCCGCGAGTCGGCACCACAACAAATTGTGGTGTTTTGTATATTAATTTTCTTGTAAATACTTAATCAAATCAGTTAGGGTTTTCCATGAAATTAGAATTCTAGGAGAACTTTCACGTAGAATGAATCCAGACAAATTAATAAATCAAGATACACATCTAGGATTCACATTGAAATTAAATTCTAGGATGCATGTCACTTAGTTCGCACATTAACATAGAGTTGAATGAGCCATTTAAAATAAATTTAAAAGAGTTAGCTTTTGGAATCGAAGACCGATTATCGGACAAGAATGGTGCATGTGGTGGATAACTCCCCATACCTTCCATTCTCGTAACCAGGTAGCGAGTCTAGATTTCTGGTTAATTACGGGTCCTAGATCCCACATCTAGGTGGCGACTCTGTCAGTCTCTTTCGTGTGGAATTCGGATTGCCTTAGTGATCCCAAGTCCACAGGAAAGACGAATTCAAATCAATATTAAAATGCACACGCCAATCGCGTGGGTACGAGAGACCAAGAGAGAGCGCGCGGCGGCTCGCGCCCCACGCCCCTCTCGCGGGATCATGTCCCACAGTCTGGCGACTCTGCTGGGGACCACCTAACTTCATTAAAATTTCAAAAGATAATTCATTTGAATTTAATTTAACTGGCTCATAAAAACTCTATACTTGTTAGATTAGTTTGTCTCGTTTTATTTTCTCATCATATTTTACTCGAACTTAATTTAACAAAACCTGAAGGCATCATAGATTGCGCGAACTTATTGCACACACTTACATCACTTGCATCTAAACCCTTGCATTTCACATGCACACACGTCCTATTTTAGGAACCCGGAGTGTTATCTAGCATGGTTGACTGGGATTTCATCACCTGGTGCCTCTGTGCTAGAGAAGCATTCCACCCTTAGCCTAGTACCTTTATGGTGCGTAAACGGATCTCTTGTTCACGTACTGATACGCCGGACACTGGTACAGTATATCGAACATGGATTTGCGCTAAGGGGACTTTTGGCCTTACCCCTAGATTAACCCACACATGCATGCAGTATACGAACACATGTGCACCACATGTGTGAGCCTAGTTTAGGATATCTTACCCATTTGTGTCTAGATTAGGCCGTAGTCCATCTTCCAATGGCTACGATCGGTCCTAGGTACACAAACAAAGTCATGAGTCGAGATCCTCTCTCCACTCCGCTAGATTAGGATTAGGGTTGATGCCTTCAGGTAACACTGTTAAAATGTGCGAAGACTAAAAACTTTTCCTTTGGGGTTAGGATATAAATCTCATCATTTCCAAAGATCTCATAGGATTAGTTATTCTTGATCTACCCGTTGAAAGTAATCCTATGCAATCTCACATTTTGATCATGTGTCTATCATTCGTCTCTTGTGGGATTCGATTGTGTCTTCATTGGCGGAAATTGTGTCTCAATCATTTGATCGTGCAATCTTGATGATCCAATCTTGCCTGTACCCTTGATCTCTTCCTCCTCTAAGGGGCTACCTTTTTCAAGAATATTTCTGCTAAATCCTTCAGAGTTTACTCTCATAATCCTTGAACTAAGGGCATTCCCCTCATCATTTGGATTCATTCTATTGTCCCAATTACTTGCTTAAATGTGTAATATTTTTCAGTCATTGAGAAGAAACACTCCATGAATGTCAAGCTCATATACCTCGTGTTCATTATTTCCATGACAGGGCACTAAACACCATAGCTAACCCTACTATTCCTTGGGTTCGGATCTCTTCTCGATTGCAGAGGAAATCTGTCTCCCCGCCACCTTCTCTGAGGACCCCAGCATCTCCTTCTTTCCCATCCTCATCCTCCCCAATGGCAGAAAACCAGAACAGTAGTCTTCCACCCGCTGCTATTACCGATACTCTCACCTTGATTCTCCGGCAGCTTCAAGAACTCAAAGAAGAGAACCAAGTTATCAAGGCCCAGCTTTCTGAAAAGTTGGGGCCATCGTTGTCCAAAGATAAAGGGTCCATGCACCATACAGTTACTTCAGCCGCACCTGCCCAGCCAGTGTTCATTCCTATCCCTGACAAAACTGAAGAAGATTTTGAAAAAGAGCAGTACAGCGAAGATCGCAGCAGGCCTTCTCAGTCCATGGTTGATAAAATAGTTATGGAGAAATTAGAAAGTCTTACCAGGAAGGTTCAGGACATTCAGTTTCAGGACCAGGGTGGTTTCAATCCAAGTGACCTCACACTGTTCCCAGAAATCCGTCTCCCAGCCAATTTTCAAATGCCGGACTTTGATAAATATGATGGTGTGGGTTGTCCAATCACACATTTGCAAATGTTCACCATCATGTGTCAGCCTCAAGGCTTATCTTCTGAGCAAATGGCTCAATTGTTCCCGGTTTCCCTAACCAAGGTTGCCAGGAGGTGGTTCATGGTCTTGGACAAGACTCGTTACAGGACATGGAAGGATATCGGCGAGCAGTTCATCAGGCAATTCAAATATGATGACGGGACAGAAATCACCAGGAAGGATTTGGAAAGGACAAAGCAAGACTTGAGGGAATCCTTTCTGACCTTTGTGAAAAGATGGAGGAGAATAGCAGCTCAGATGATGGAGCGCCCTTCTGAGGAAGAGCAGGTCCAAATAATCATGAAAAATATTTCCCCCCAGCTCCAGTATCACATGTCGTTGCAGTATTATCCGGACTTCAAACACTTTATCGTGGCAGGCACCCAAATAGAGGAGGCTATGGCTCAAGGTGTGTTCAACCGAAGTAACCCGAATACCAAAGAATTCAGGAAGCCTCCATCAGCTGAAATTAATAACCTTTCCCGCTCCAAGCCTCAGCCTTCAAAACCTCAGAACCCCATGGTGATGGATTATACCCAACCTGCTGTCGCACCTCGGCCACAGGCCCAGACAGAATTTACCCCTCTCCCTCTTCCACCATCTGTGATACTCAAGGAGTGTCTAGCCTCAGGTCGCATAATCCTGCCCGACATTAGGGCTCTTCCTAATCCTTTACCAGCAAATTGGCGAACAGATCAACACTGCGAATACCATAGAAATTCTGGCCATCTCACTGATAATTGCATTGCCCTAAAATTCAGAATCCAGAGGTTGCTCGACAATAAAAGCCTTGTGTTTGAGCCAAGTCCCGTTGCTACCAATAACCCATTATCAAATCATGCAGTACTGCCGCCAGCCGTTCGCAATGCTTAAATAACTGAAGGTTCAAAGGGGCACAGGTCCGGTTGCAATGAAAAGAATCAGAAGTTGAAAGTACCATTTATGAGCCAGCTTTCGCCGAGCCTCCGAAGCTAGACAGTTGCGGCAGTTAAAGTTTTAGTCGTTTATTATTTTATTTTGAGTCAGCCATCATGGTCAGTACAATTGTTGAGTCCGGTTCTACAGTTCAAGGTTAATGCCTAGTCCAGGCAAGTTATCTTTTGCTTTTCTTTTAGAGTTGTGAATCCTGAACATGTTCAGGATAGGTTGTGAGATGTAGTATTTTTTTCTTTAAATAAAATTTCAGTTCCAATAGTTCACTTGTGTCTATTTCTTAAGTGTGCTTCTGATCTTAAAATAAGACTCCCTCCTCAAATGAGGACAAAATTGACGAAACTCCACTTGAGTCACAACGATTACTTGAACAAGAGGAGGAGCGCCAATCTCAGCCTTTCAAAGATGAAATTAAAGTGGTAAACACTGGCACTGAAACCTTGATCCAGTAAATGCCGATTGAAAATACATTACCCTCTGAAGAGTGTGAAGAATTGGTAAACCCATTTTGAGGATAAAAAGATGGTCCGGTAAGTGTTACCATTAATGCCAAGAGAAAGACCCAGATAGAAGGTTCAAGAAAGAATGAAGTGAATATCATATGCTATGCAAGGGGCATGGAGTGGAAACAACTTTCATATTACCAATCAATGACCTTGGTTCTCAAATTCATAACATGAAGCCATCAAATTCGAGATAAGAAGTTCAAGAGCAAGCATTGAAAAGTGATCATCAGATATCAAGAGTTACAAATCCATAGATGGAGGATGTCGAAGAACAAGTTTCGCTCTATGAAAGTCGAAGGCACGTATTAGAATCTTGAAAGAAGAAGATTTATTATCTCTTACCTGGAAATGCCGTCAAACTCCGTAAAAAAAAGAAAAAGAAAATAAAAAAATAAATAATCAGTACCAGAGGGACTCTAGTAAACTAGATCGACTCCCAATCTGAACATCGGAAGGCCTCCTTTGGCCGAATAAATCCCAAAATCAGAACCCAACGTCAAAAGAATACTGGTTTGCAAACCCTTCGAGCCTAAATGAAATTTTCTTGAAAACCCATCAAACTAGGGGCATTCGCCCCGAACTACGCGAGACCTGATCCCTACACTGGGGTACGTAGGCAGCTCGGTTAAACTGAGTTCGGTCAATTCAAAAAAGAAAAGCAATTCAATCAATCCAAAAAAAAAAAAAGAAATTCAATCCTTTCAGAAAAAAAAGGGGACAAGTTCCTAAAGAAGAGAAGTCAATTATTCCAGAAAGAAGAAAAAAAAAAGAAAAATCAATAAACTTTCGAACAATTTATCTTCAAACTAGGGGCATTCGCCCTGAACTATACACGACCTGATTCCTACCTTGGGATATGTAGGCAACCTATTCACAGGTTCGGTCGAAATCTTTGTTGAACCTTAAGCCATTCTTTGAAAAGCCCTATCCTACCTATAAAGTCCTTCCGGTGTTCAGAACTAATGATCTAGGTCCCGAAACAAAAACAAAAAAAAATGATGATGAATAAAAAAAAATGGAGTTTGAAGATCTGCTAGACTGAAAACCTGAAAGGGCGGTTTAGGCAAAATTTAAGATCATTCCCCTGTTAAGTTGAAAACCCGAAAGGGCGGCTTAGGCAAAAGCTAAGGGGATAGCCTGCTGAATCGAAAACCTAGAAAGACGGTTCAGGCAAAAGTTAAGGCTACCACGGTCCGCCAAGTTAAAAACCCTGAAGAGGTGACTTGGTCACGGTAAGAGAATCATTATAAGAAGGCTACAGCCAGTATCAAGACTGAAGATCAACTGAAGTTCAAGCAAATTTATAAGAAGGTTACAGCCGGTATCAGGACTGAAGATCAATTGAAGTTCAAACAAATTCAAGTGACATCCTCAAAACTGGGGGCATTGGAGCTAAGCAATCCTAGGAGTTGTAATTAAATCATTGAGGCATTACTGTTTTAAGGAAAAAGTCCAGTGTTTACCAATTGAAAAAAATATTCCTTGAAAGGATAGACTTACCAAATAAAACGTTAACTAAGTCAGAAGCATTACTGTGTCTGTCAGTGTAGTTAATCAATCGTTGTTATTCTATGTTCACTCCTTTAGAGCTCCTCAATCCTTTGAGTAGTGCCTTTTATCTAAGTTTTCTATTTAAAAAGAGTCAATCGTCATCCATATGTCCAAATGATGCAACTGTCTCGGTGAAGGAGGCCCGGCCTCGTCAGCTCCCTGCGATTGTACCTGAAAAAGTTCGAGAATCTAGTCAAACAGCTATATTTCAAAGATGATCAACCCAGAAGAATTCAGAAGTAGAAACATCAGAAAGCCCAGCTTCCGTAAAAAGATCATACCCCAGGAAGGCATCTTAAGCTTGGAAGAGCCTCAGATGCAATGATGGTCGAGCCAATTTCTCAGAAAGATGAACCGTTAAAATTCAGAATTTCCTTCCAGTTAGTTAAATACTTTCCTGGTCAAGAAATGTTTATCTAAACACCTATCAAGAGGCAAGTCCCACTTTTCCATGATTATATCCAAGAGAGCCGTTGTTCTAGATTACCAATTTCAAGTGTCTTGTTCAAGGTTTCAGTCATCCAAATCCCCAAAGACAAGACCAGCAGTCTCTTTGAGAAAAATCTTGTTGAAGTTTCATAAAAGTGTTTCTAATCCATTCTTGTTAGTAATGGTTCTTCGGTTTGCCGTTTCATCATTCGTCAAAGTCCTAGTTTCCGATATCTTTGTCAGGCACGATCTATAACATCCTCGATTTCATTAAGTTCAAAAAAATCAAAAATTCATCAAATCCAATCCTATGTCAAATTCAAGTTCATGAAAAATCTCTAAATTCTTCGTTATTGAATTCATCAATCAAAGCTATCTTGTTTCTTTGAGCCTGTTTGTGAACGGTGCCTCTTTTCTCGAGTCCATTTGTAAATGGTCTCGTCTTCTCCTTGAACCCGTTTGTGAACGGTGTCTCATTTTTCTGAGTCCATTTACGGTCTCATGTCCTCCTTGAGCCCGTTTGTGGACGGTGCCTTATTTCTGAAAAATCAAAAATTCATCAAATCCAATCCTATGTCAAATTCAAGTTCATGAAAAAACTCTAAATTCTTCGTTGTTGAGTTCATCAATCAAAGCTATCTTGTTTCTTTGAGCCCGTTTGTGAACGGTGCCTCATTTCTCGAGTCCATTTGTAAATGGTCCCGTCTTCTCCTTAAGCCCGTTTGTGAACGGTACTTCATTTTCTGAGTCTATTTGTGAATGGTCTCATGTCCTCCTTGAGCCCGTTTGTGGACGCTGCCTTATTTCTGAAAAATCAAAAATTCATCAAATCCAATCCTACGTCAAATTCAAGTTTATGAAAAATCTCTAAATTCTTCGTGGTTGAAGCTATCTTGTTTCTTTGAGCCCATTTGTGAACGGTGCCTCATTTCTCGAGTCCATTTATGAATGGTCTCATGTTCTCCTGGAGCCCGTTTGTGAACAGTGCCTCGTTTCTCGAGTCCATTTGTGAATGGTCTCGTCTTCTCCTTAAGCCCGTTTGTGAACGGTACCTCATTTTCTGAGTCTATTTGTGAATGGTCTCATGTTTTCCTTGAGCCCGTTTGTGAACGGTGCCTCGTTTCTCGAATCCATTTGTGAATGGTCTCGTCTTCTCCTTGAGCCCGTTGGTGAACGGTACCTCATTTTCTGAGCCCATTTGTGAATGGTCTTTTTATTCTCCTTGAGCCCGTTTGTGAACGGTACCTCATTTTCTGAGTCTATTTGTGAATGGTCTCATGTTTTCCTTGAGCCCGTTTGTGAACGGTGCCTCGTTTCTCGAATCCATTTGTGAATGGTCTCGTCTTCTCCTTGAGCCCGTTGGTGAACGGTACCTCATTTTCTGAGCCCATTTGTGAATGGTCTTTTTATTCTCCTTGAGCCCGTTTGTGAACGGTACCTCATTTTCTGAGTCTATTTGTGAATGGTCTCATGTTTTCCTTGAGCCCGTTTGTGAACGGTGCCTCGTTTCTCGAATCCATTTGTGAATGGTCTCGTCTTCTCCTTGAGCCCGTTGGTGAACGGTACCTCATTTTCTGAGCCCATTTGTGAATGGTCTTTTATTCTCCTTGAGCCCGTTTGTGAATGGTACCTCATTTTCTGAGTCCATTTGTGAATGGTCTCATGTTCTCCTTGAGCCCGTTTGTGAACGGTGCCTCGTTTCTCGAGTCCATTTGTGAATGGTCATGTGTTCTCTTTAAGCCCGTTTGTAAACGGTACCTCATTTTCGAGTCCATTTGTGAATGGTCTCGTCTTCTCCTTGAGCCCGTTTGTGAACGGTACCTCATTTTCTGAATCCATTTGTGAATGGTCTCTTATCCTCCTTGAGCCCGCTTGTGAAAGATGTCTCATTTTCTTTAAAAAAAAAAAAAAAAAAAAAAAAAAAAAAAAAAACCGCTTGAGAACGATCTTTGTTCTTTCTGTTCGGAATCCATTCGAAAGTGGTATCTCATTCTCTCGTTGCCCGTTTGTGAACGGCACCGCATCAGGATTTCTTATTATGTTCTAATTCTAGGATTTCATTTAGGGCCTTGCATTAGGTAGTAAATGTTTGCGTCTAAGTTCCGTTTGTGTAGAGTCTTTTGTCGATTAAAGCTACGCAAAATGGCTCTGTCATTTTGACTTTGGTATTCGATGACTACGTCATCTCTACCAAAGAGGGGCATCTGTAGACACCCCATTTTGCTCTACCTTAATCGATAAAGAAATTAGGGTTTGTTTTCCGTCGGTTTTCCAATGTCTTTCTTTCCCGCATCCGTTTGTTACATTTCTAAATATTTTTGGTCGTTTCCGTCGTGTTTCGTATTTTCCCGCTAAATGTTGAGAAGGATTATTCAGAAAAATCTAAACCAGAGAGAATTGGGACCCGTTTGGTGGGCCCGCATTGGGTGCTTCGATTAAATTTGGATCGAGAAAGTTGGACCCATTTGGTGGGGCCGCATGATGCATTTTGATTAAATTTGGACTCGTTTGGTGGGCCCGCATTGAACATTTGTTTAAAATCGAATCAACCGAGGGCCCACATTGTGGGGCCCGCGTTGTGGGGCCTCAGTGGGGCCTCTTGTGAGGCCTCTTATGAAGAGCAATGATGGTAGCTCTCCACTAAGACAACATGATGGGCCCTCCACTAAGAGCAATAATGATGGACTCTCCACTAAGAAACATGATGGGCCCTCCACTAAGAGCAATAATGATGGACTCTCCACTAAGAAACATGATGGGCCCTCCACTAAGAGCAATAATGATGGACTCTCCACTAAGAAACATGATGGGCCCTCCACTAAGAACAATAATGATGGATTCTCCACTAAGAGGGACAACATGATGAGCTCTCCACCAACATATCTCTCTCTCTCTCTTTCTCTCCCTATATATATCTCCCTTCCCATCCATAAGAGAGAGAAAAAAAAAAAGAAATTTATCTTCCATTATCTCTTTCTCTTCCATTATCTCTTCTAATCACTCCCTCCAATCCCTTTCCTCAATATATTCTTCCATCCCTCTCCCTAATATTCTTCTTCCATTATCTCTTCACTCCCTCAATCACTCCCTCTAAACACTCCAGAGAAAGCGAAAGACGGCGGAGCGGATCGGCGGCGGCAGGATTTTTTATATTTTTTGGATTGGGCGGAGATCTTCACCACAGGTAGGTGCATTGTTCTCAAAATATTTCTGTATTTTTCCGAATTTTTCTGATTTTTTCCGCAAATTGTGTTTTAAAAATGGAAAACTCTTCAAAAAACATCTTTTGACGAAGAAAAATTAAATTATATACCAAACAGATTCTAAAATTAATGAAATTTCGTGGGAAACTAATATGTTACTGATTCATTTTACCATAAATTTGTAAAGATTTTTGGAGTTTATTTGGTATATTATTTAATATTTTCTTTGAAACTTATCAGATTTTAGGAGAATTTTTACTAACATCAGATCATCATTAAAATTCATAAAATTTTTACAGTAGTCTTATCTTCCATATTACTTGTTACTGTAAAATTTTCGTGTGATTTAGATCTGTTTTAATATGGGATGTAGTGTTAATTTATAATCTGGTCTGGAAATTGTAAAATCTGAAATTGGTAGTAACTAATTTCTAAAATTCATGAAAATCTCACTGCATGCTATTTTGATTCATATAGTATTTCTGTAGAAATTTCATAGAATTTAGAGTTATATTTCTACTAGTTTATGTGTTAATTGTGCAATCTGGACATTTAATGGTTTAATCAAGATTAAATGTGAATTTAATGTAAAAATATGCAAAACTCATCCTGTAAGCTACATACATTTTCATCTTGCTGCTGTAGAAATTTCAAATCATTTCGAATTTATTTGCAACAATTTCACTTGTAAAACCGCTCATATGCTTAAAATTGATAAAATCCATGGAAAATTCGAAATTAATTGAAAATCATATAAAAATTCCTAAAGAACTTTAAAATTCTGTCACATGTTCACTCCTTAATCCATTGAAACAGAAATTTTAGGATCTTTAGATTTTCCTGGAAAAATGGCCAGTGCATCCATAATCGTATCCCAATTGCAACTTGATCTTTGATAATTTGAATATTTAAGTTATAGCATGTTGTTGGCTCCGAGGTTATTGTCCACGGAAATCCTGAGATTCTGCCAGGCAATAAGATGCTATAACCTAAGTATTAAATTGCACAAGGAAAGAGCGCACGATTCCCTCCTTTGGATGCCATTCAAGGCCGAAATTGGTGAACCCTAGAACCATTGGTAATCCTTAAATGTCTAGAAACTAAAAATCTTCGAAATCTGAAACTCATTAACCTCGAGAACTTAAATCGATTTATCTTGTGTCTTTCGGAACCATTGGATTATGGTTTCCAATCTAAGAACCATTAGAGCCCAATTTAGGAACACTGGTGTCGTGCCGTGTCCTAGGTTTTAGGGAGTCCTAGAGTTAGGAGTCCAGCCTCATCACGGACGCTTGCTATGAATAGCAACAGTACCATAGGTCTAGTTACACTAGTCACCCAATCTTTCCTTAAGACAAGCCTAGTAAACTAGGATGTAGGCAAACCTGCATTAGTCTAAGGAACAACTTGCATTTAGATAAGAATCATACAGCATCTTAGATGAAATCCTAAGATAATAAAATTCTCAACTTGAATTAAATAACTACTTTTAAAACTGTTGAAACAGTCAAATCCGTTTAAGTCGGTGTCCTAGTTGAGTTAGGCATAAGTAGCTTAGCTTAGGTGCACCGAACTACGTCGACTCTGATCCCAGTGAGGCTTGGGTACGTAGGCAGCTTGGATGTCTGACGGCATACCACCCGCGAGTCGGCACCACAACAAATTGTGGTGTTTTGTATATTAATTTTCTTGTAAATACTTAATCAAATCAGTTAGGGTTTTCCATGAAATTAGAATTCTAGGAGAACTTTCACGTAGAATGAATCCAGACAAATTAATAAATCAAGATACACATCTAGGATTCACATTGAAATTAAATTCTAGGATGCATGTCACTTAGTTCGCACATTAACATAGAGTTGAATGAGCCATTTAAAATAAATTTAAAAGAGTTAGCTTTTGGAATCGAAGACCGATTATCGGACAAGAATGGTGCATGTGGTGGATAACTCCCCATACCTTCCATTCTCGTAACCAGGTAGCGAGTCTAGATTTCTGGTTAATTACGGGTCCTAGATCCCACATCTAGGTGGCGACTCTGTCAGTCTCTTTCGTGTGGAATTCGGATTGCCTTAGTGATCCCAAGTCCACAGGAAAGACGAATTCAAATCAATATTAAAATGCACACGCCAATCGCGTGGGTACGAGAGACCAAGAGAGAGCGCGCGGCGGCTCGCGCCCCACGCCCCTCTCGCGGGATCATGTCCCACACTATGGTCAAGTCACATTCTCTCAATTCAACAATCTTCGTCAAGAGGCGAGAAGCGTAGTTGAGTACACTGAACAATTCTATAAACTTTTCGTGTGAAATGACATACAAGAAACCGAAGAACAACTTGTCTCAAGGTATGTGGGTGGCTTGCGTATGACAATTCGTGATGGAGTTGAAATGTAATTGTAGACACCTAATTTTGTCAAGGTGGTACTAATGCTAGGTTATCGTGAGGATGACTCCTATGACAAGCCCAGGGCACCTCATTGTCGCGAGGATGGCTCCTATGACGAGCCCAAGGCACCTCTGATCTTTCTCTTGATCTCTCTCTACTTTACAAAACAGAAAAGATTTCACAAAAATGAATTTGTTCCAAGTTAAAACCAAAAGCTCATTTTTACACATCCCCCGCCTTCTATGGCAAAACCAAAAAGCTCGTTTTTACACGGCATTTAACAAAAGTTAAATTTGTGTCGACAATGTAGATTATTACACAAAAATTACCCACACCAATTCAAAGCGTGGTTCGTTGGATTCTCCTTGTCGTAAGGAGTCAAATGGATTCGACCGTGTGTGATTTGGAGTCCAAACGAAGGAGTTATGGTCTGTTGAAGTTCCAAAAATCCCCGAAAACGAAATTTCGGACAAAAATACTCCTCCCACGATTTCCCAAAATCATGATTCGCAAATCACGATGAGGTTGCCGACCTGACATTTTGTGTCAAGTCTACGATTTGGGAGATTGGAATTTGTGAATCTTTGCCGACCTAACATTCTTGTCAGGAGCCAAATCGCAATTTGCAATTTTGGTTGCGAATCACGATTTCTAAATCTCGAATGGCGATTTATGCCTGAAAACTCTATATATATATGGTGTGGGGGTGTAGAAGTAAAAACGAGATAAAAAATCAATCAGAATTCAGAAATCAACCAGATCAGAATATGAAATCAACCAAAAACCTCTAGATTTTCCTAGCTTTTGTCTTTCCCAGGAATTATTTTCTGTTAAATTTCAGTTTCTTTTATTAAACTAAGGAGAGGAAGTAGAGAGAGAGAGAGAGAGAGAGAGAGAGAGATACTCGAGGAGCTTGCCATCTCTGAGCATCTGCATTCTGCCGAATTTTTGAGGACTTAGAGCGACACCATCATACAGGTGTCGTTGTTCCGCCGAATTTTCAGAAACTATAATACCCACTTTTTAGGTGTATTTACATTAAATTTCAAGCTTTTTGTTTCAATTATAAAACTCGGTTGTAGGTAGCTATAGGGTTTGGGGATCCTTTTGCCCAGATGCCTATAGCATAAATCCCTACCTTCTTGTAAATAGAATTTCGTTCCCTCTCCTTATCCCACAACTCTATCTCTGGTTCTCCATGGACACAAGAGATAGAGGTGAAGGCCTAGTGCTCCGACGGTATTGGACAAACCGAGGAAACTAAAATAACTTTTTTTGTTACAATTATCATATTATCCAGATCGAGGCAGTCGCTATATGATTTGGGAGTAACCCTTGAGGACCCAAATCATGCAGTAATCACCCCTATTTTGGGTAATACTAACCGATTTTCCATCATTACTTCATTTTCAATTCAAAACAGGGGCAAGCTTAATCATAATAAAGGCCAAAAAGTTAAGGTTTTGCTAAAGTTCTTCAAAACTGCCAAGTGAAGTCAAGAGACCGGGTTTACCCGGGCATGAGGGGTGCCTAACACCTTCCCCGAATGTAACCATAACCCCTACTCAGACTTTTGTCAAGACCATGCCTAAAAAAATAGAATAAATTATGGGTTCTAGGTCCTAACCTAGATGGCGACTCTGGGATTTTCTCTTATGTGAAATTCGGATCCTGATCCCAAGTTCACAGAAGACGCAGACATCCACAAACACTCCTATACACGCGCACCGTAGGAAGTAGTAGCCGGGAACAAGCTCCCGCAGTAATGTTTATGGAAAGTAAATAATGCATATTGTGGGAGCTGCTTTTTCCCGCGCGCGCCGGGGCAGCGGGGGATCACCACATCGAGCTTTCTGGGAGTGTTAGTTGATCTGCATTTCTTGTGAACTCGGGATCATGGTCCGGACATTACAACAAAGAGAAACTCAGAGTCGCCACCTAGGTTAAGGCCTAAGACCCATGCCTGTTCTTCCGATGAAAAGGGGATAAATACCTGAGTTTCATTGGAGGAACAGTAACCAAAGGGGTTCTTTTGCTCAGCGTAGAACCTGTTAATTTTTCTCTGTTTGTTAAGGCATGGTCCTTACAGATATCTGGGTAAGGGTTATGGTTACAATTGGGGAAGGTGTTAGGCACCTCTCTTGCCCGGGTGAATCCAGTCTCTTAACTTGATTTGGCATTTTTGAAGAATTTAATCAGGATAACTTATCCTTTTATCCTTTATTTGGATTATGCTTGATTCTAGAATGTAATAAAATGAATTTACAAAAGAAAGAAAATAAGCGGTAGTTATCCTGGTTGAGATCGTACGCTGTTATATGAGTCCCGAAAGATCTCGCAGTTGACCACAATCAGATTAACTAAATCAAACAGAAAAGACAGTACAGAAGGAAAAAGAACCTCTGGGTTTGTGATTCCCTCCGTTTGTCCAACATCGTGGAGCACCAGGGCTCTCTTCTTTGTCTCGTTTGTCTATGCAAGAACCGGAGACAGAGTGGTGGGATAAGGAGAGGGAACATAGCTCTATTTACAGAGAGGAGAGGGGTTTACGTTACAGGATCTAGGGCAAAAAGAGCCCTAAATCCCGAACTACCTTGCACAGAGTTTTGTAATAGAAATGCAGAAAGCTGAGAAATAAATGTAAATTTACCAGAGGAGCGAGAGAAGTTGTCAAGGAACCGGTGGCATAACGACGCTGATTAGACGAAAGGGCTTTGGGTTTGCCGGTATTTCGGTAGAACAACGGCACTGCTTGGACGAAAGATCTTCGGGTTTGTCAAGATTTTGGCATAACAACGACGCTATATAGATAACAGGGTCTTGCGTTCTCCGAAATTCAGTAGAGTAACGACACTATATGGACGAAGGGGCTTCGGGTTTGCCCAGATTTCAGTAGAACAACGGTGCTATTTAGATAATAGGGCATCGCGTTCTCTGAAATTCAGCAGCGTAACAGCACTATATGGACGAAGGGGCTTCGAGTTTGCTGAGATTTTGGCAGAACAACATCGCTATTATAAAAAAATAGCTCGTAATTCTGCAAAATTCGAAAGAATAACGACGCTATTTGAAGGATGTCGCTCAGAATCTTCAAAAATTCGGCAGAATGCCGACGCCCAGTGTGAGCTACCTAAGAATTTCTCTACTTTCTCTTTTCTAAAGCAAAGAAACTATGGTTTTCTGATATTCAGAAGGGTTTTTGAGCTGAAAAACCAGAAAAGGAAAAACCAGAAGTTTAAAACTAAAACCATAGAGTAGTTAAAAACTTAAAATTTCATTTTTACTCTTACCCCCTATTTATAGGGGTTCCGGTCACAAATTCGCAGAGTGCGAAATTTTTGCGCTGCGAAAATTGGAGCTTTCTAATTTCACAGAGTGAGAATTGGGACCTGACACTGACATGTCAATGTCAGGTCGGCAACATTTCAGAAAATGTGATTTTTTGTCTTTTTTCGTTTTGAAAACGTTATTTTTCGTCTCTTTTGATGGGTTTTCGGGGAGTTTCGGCGGACCGTAACTCCTTCTTTTGGACTCCGAATCATACCCGGTCAGATCCGTTGGATTCCTCATTCTAAGGAGATTACAATGAACATAATATCGGTGGCTTTCGGAACACAAAGTGTTTTTGGGTAAAAACGAATGTTTTTTACTCAAAGCTAACTTCTCGGTTGAAAGGCCGCCGTGTGAAAACAGGCTTTTGGCCGTGCCGTGAAAGGCAGGATACCGTGTAAAGACGGGATTTTGTTTCACCTCCGGGGTAAAGTTCATTTTTGAAAAATCTTCCTAGTTTCGTAACCTAGAGAGAGATTGAGAGAAAGACTGCAGATGCTCTGGGACTCGTCATGAGACTCTTTCTCGCGACAACCTATCATTAGTTCCACCTTTACAAAATTGGGTGTCTACACATATCATTTAGCCTTGAAAGTTGAGGTTAAGCTTGCTCGTAGTGGCGCAAAGAAGTTCTTGAACGTTTATAGACTATACTATTCTCCAAAAGGTGAATCTTCATGAAGTGATGTCGTCGCCAAAGGTGGGTGTCTTAATACCAATGTTGGTTGTGATTCATCACGTGTTGAGAGTGGTGTGGGGCGTAGAAATCGGCCTTTCACTTGTTTCAAATGTGGCCAAATTGGTCATTGTACAACAAGTCGATGTTCGTGTGAACTTTGTTGATGAAGAAGATGAACATGATGCTTTTGATGATTCCATTGATCCCGTCTATTATGAGGGTGATGTGGAACGAGAAGAAATCGAGGCCAAAGTTGGAGATAGTTTGGTGATTTGCCGAGCATTGACTACTCTAAAAGTGGATCCTAATGAAGATTGGCTTCAATGAAATATCTTCAAGATAAGATGTAAGGCACAAGGCAAAGTGTGCACGATCCTGATTGATGGTGTAAGTTGTGAGAACATTGTCTCACAAGAAGTGGTGGACAAGCTCAAGTTAAAGTTAAAGACTGAACCATGTCCAAAGCCATATCGCATTTCATGGTTCAAAAAGGGAAATGAGGTAAAAGTTGATAAGCAGTCTTTAGTTTCATTTCCAATGGGCTTAAATTATAAAGATGAAGTTTGGTGTGATGTTGTCCTTATAGATGTATGTCACATACTTTTGGGATGGCTTTGGCAACTCGATCCAAATGTTATACATGATGGCCACAAGGATGCCTATACCTTTCGAATGGGTAATGTGGAGGTTGTTCTATTGCCTAGCAAGAAAAAAATATTCCCAAATCTAATAAAGTGGTGGGTAGTAACTTTCTTACTTTGTCTAAACTCATACAAGAAAGTAAGGAGAGTAGTGATATGTACATATTAGTGGCAAAGGAAGCAATGAAGCTAACAAGTGTACATAATACGTTTGAGCCTCTTTCAAAAGAATTTGAAGACCTCATATCGGATGATTTACCTAATGGACTTCCCCGATTAAGGGACATCCAATATCAAATCGATTTGATTCCCGGTGCTACTTTGCCAAACAAGGCTCACTATGGCATGAGCCCAAAAGAGCATGAAGAGTTTCATTGAAAAGTTACGAACTTAGTTACAAAAGGCTATATCCGAGAGAGCATGAGCCCATGTGCGGTACCGGCATTGTTGAATCCAAAGAAACACGGATCGTGACATATGTGTATCAATAGCTGAGTAATAAATCAAATTACTATCAAGTATCGACTTCCGATTCCAATATTAGATGATATGATTGATACGTTAGCGGGTTCACGCGTGTTCTCAAAGATCGACTTAAGTGGGTATCATCAAATCTGAATCAAGCCGGGTGATGAATGGAGGACCGCATTCAAAACACGTGAAGGATTGTATGAGTGGCTTGTCATGCCATTCGGCCTCTCAAATGCACCTATATTCATGCTAGTTATGAATCAAATCCTCCATCCATACATAGGCAAGTTTGTTGTTGTTTATTTTGATGATATTCTAATTTATAGTCATGATTATATTAAGCATGAAAAACACTTAAGGGGATAGTAAATGTGTTGCAAAAGGACAAACTCTATGTAAACCTTAAAAAGTGCTCTTTTATGACGGATTGTCTAATTTCTCTAGGCTTTGTTTTGACTTCCTCGGGAATTGGAGTTGATGAAGGTAAGGTGAAGGCAATTCGAGAATGGCCAACACCTCAAAGCATACACAATGTGAGAAGCTTCCATGAATTGGCATCATTCTACAGTCGATTCATCAAGAATTGCAGCACAATATCAGCCCCATTGACCGATTATGTGAAGAAAAGTGAATTTAAGTTAGGATGCCCACAAGAGCTTCCAACTGGTCAAGGAGAGGCTCTCATCAGCTCCTGTACTAGCACTTCCAGACTTTGAGAAGGTGTTTAAGGTGGCTTGTGATGCATCACATGTGAGCATTGGTGGTGTACTTAGTCAAGAGAGACACCCTATTGCTTTCTTTAGTGATAAGTTCAATGAGGCACAACGAAACTATTCCACATATGATGTGGAGTTCTATGCGATTGTTCAAGCGTTGCGGCATTGGCAACACTACCTCATTCAAAGGGAATTCATTTTAAACTCCGATCACGAAGCACTCAAGTACATAAACAATAAAGGAAATTTAAATCGAAGACATGCAAAGTGGGTTGCATTTTTGCAAGAATTTACTTTTGTGTTGAAACATAAGAGTGGACAACTCAATCAAGTGGCGGATGCCCTTAGCCGTCGTGTGATGCTTCTTAACACCATGAGTGTGCACTTCATTGGTTTCGATGAAATCAAGAACGATGGTGACTTTGAAAAGATATGGAAATAATGCAAGAACAGACAACACGTGGACTTCCTAATTCATGATGGATTTCTATTTCGAGGATCCCACTTATGCATTCCCGATGGCTCCCTACATATGGGTATTATTCATGAACTTCATGCTGGAGGATTGTGAGGACACTTTACTCGCGACAAAACTATTTCATTGGTGAAAGAGAAGGACTTTTGGCTGACAATCTAACACGATGTGGAGCATTCGTGAGGCGATGCCGAATATGTAAAACATCAAGAGGGTGTACAAAATACAGGTCTCTACACTCCTCTACTGATTCTTAAAGCTTCATGGGAAGATGTAAGTATGGATTTCGTACTTCGATTACCCAAGAGTCAAAGAGGTATGAATTCCATTTTTGTAGTTGTTGTTCGGCTCTCTAAAATGAGCATTCCATCCCATGTAAGAAGACTATGGATGCATCTTATATTGCCAACATTTATTTTCATGAGGTGGTCAAGCATCATGCTTTACCCAAGTGATGCAAATTGTAGACCCAATAAGAGACATATTTGCACATTAGGATTTATCTCCATGTTATTTAGATTCTAGGATATTTATTTCCGTATTTTTAGTTGTCAGGCCTTTTACTTCCATGGAATTTATTTGCCTATAGGCTTTGTACTCGAGACTTTTAGTTTTTGATAAATAATGAGTGATCTGCTTCTCCCTTCCATGTTTCTTATCTTTCCTCTATTCCTTCGTAACTTCTCCA
This sequence comes from Tasmannia lanceolata, assembly GCF_043159265.1. Lineage (NCBI taxonomy): Eukaryota > Viridiplantae > Streptophyta > Magnoliopsida > Canellales > Winteraceae > Tasmannia > Tasmannia lanceolata. Next base: position 36,422,860 of record NW_027518700.1, on the reverse strand, counting down.
CTTTTAGTTCTAATCTATTCCTCTACTCTTCTTTCCCAATCTTTTTCTCTATTCGTGTCCTTCTCTTCTCTTATTCATCTTCTTCTCCTTTGTATTCTTCTATTTCTCTTCCCGGTCAAATATCAAATTTGGTATCGTACCAAAAGATCCAAGCGCATTTAGCCGTTGAAGGCGCCATCAACGAAATATTGAGCCGTGAATCCCAGAAAATTTCGCCCCAAAAAATCTGCCTAACTCTTTTTATAACAAACCCCAATACCCTAATTTCCCTTCCCAACAGCCCCTAATTTTTTCTTCTTGAACCCAAACCTAAACTTGTCCTTGTCCTCCTCTACACCATCAAAACAGTCCCCTTTCAGCTTTATTGGAAGCCCATAAAGCTGTCCAGAAAGTAATTCACTTTCATGAAACCCTTTTCAAATAGAAACCCAGCCACCCTTCTCTGTTTCAACGAATTTACAGACACCCTTTTGCTGCCCACAAAAATCCTACATCTTCAACATCATTCCAAACCCTAATACCCCTTTGCTTCCATTCCCCAACCTCTTCAAATCCTAACCCCTGAATTCTAGATTTTGTCCTTTCCCTACACCCCATAACCTTCTTCATCCAAAACCCAAATACCATTTTTTCCCTCACCTTCCCACCACTCGAAACCCTAGCTCAAAAAAGAAAAAGAGAAAGACCAAATCACCCTCTTCGCCGGAGCTTCCACACCGGAGCCGCTGCCGCCGTCACCATCATTGCCGAGGAAACCCAAAACAAGGGTTCTGCAACTCTTTCCTTTCTCTCTCACTATCATGTGAGAAAAGGAAGTTTATTTCTTAAAAGTAAAGGTAAGGAATTGACCTACCCCCAACCCTTTTCCTCCCTTGGCCTGATGGCCTCTACTTTTCATAAGTGCTTCACATGACTGAATAATCACGTGAGTTGACTTTGAAAAATAGATATAAAGAGTAGGCCCCCCTTTTTCCGCGCGCACCCCCCATCTTGCTTTTCTCCTTTGCAAATTCACTCCTATACCCCTCCTTCTTCGTTGGGCACCCCCTGGTTTAGGAAATATGACAGATTATCTGTCACGTCAGTGAGCTAAAAAAGAAAAGGCCAAAAAAAGGGGCATATTTTATTAGGGAATGATTTCTGCGCTCCAGTGTTGTGTTTTGATAAACATGCGCTCAACTTGTTTGTCTAGTAGTATTTAAACTGATGTTAGAGGATATTACGGTTCTCAAAAAGCTCTTAAATCCATTTATCAAACAAGTGAGATGTTTATCGAAACATTGGAGCGTTGAAATCATTTCCCATTTTATTATTCCTCTCACCACTCTCTCTCGACACTCACTCTCTCTTAAATCTTCTCTCACTTCACTCTCTAGATTTCATCTCTCCATCTTTTCTCTTTACACATTCCATCTCTCTACACCTCTTTTTTTTTTTTTTTTTCTTTCTTGTCTTTCCTCACGATTATTTCTCTCTCCTTTTTCCACACTTCCTCTCTCTTCATCCGAGCTATTTCTGCTCAGAATTTGACAGCGACTTCAACTCGGAAGTTGTTCTGTGCGACCAACAGAATTCAGAAGCCTCATTTTCAGCAGCAGACATCAACTATCAGCCCAGTTCCAGGTGATATCTCCTACGTCGATCTCATTCCATCATCCAATTGACGATTCGCGACATGCATTGTGTTTCTTTTGACATGACAGACAGATCATACAATTGATTTCTTTTTTCGACACCGATCCCAATGGCTCCACTAGTTGTTCCATGTTTTGATAGATATAATGATCGATATTTGCAAGGCTACACTCATTATAGCTATTATGAGGATGCATATTATGAGTGCTACGGTTATGATCACCGAGTGACCATCTACCGAGCCAGAGAAACTGCGAGAGGACAAGCCCGATCCTTATGGATACACATGATGATGTAGCGCCGTAGCTTAGGCAGACCTCCATTCCGTCGATGGGAGGAGGTCCGTTATGAGTTTATGGGAGCTTATGCGCTAGTGGCTCTTTATCGGTACGAGCAGAGGTTGTACGTGAGGAGGCAGCTCGTCGTGAACGAAAAGTCGTAGCATGAAGCCGAAATTGAAGCAGGCAACAGATATTTCAAGCGTTACATGCACGAGAAGAAATGTGCTAACACTATGGAGGAGCTAGTGCTAGTGTTGACGAGATCATTATAGTTGTTGAGCCCATGATTATGTCAAATACAGAGTCCATGATGACAGATATAGAATCAGAGATGGATTGGTACTGCCATAGCTATCATGTGGATCCCGGAGCAGTATGTTGCTATCTTTCCAGCCAGTTTACTTCTCCAGAGTGCCTTTTGTTCTTATGATTCTACATGGGAGATTTCTTCCCCGTTGCTCCGCCCGCATTTCTAACTATGTTCACAGTTGTCATGAGTATTAGACATCAGTGCTTTCGACGGATTACGACTCCTACTACTTGAGTGGATTGTCTACATATTTAATCTAGGCAGACTGGAACTCGAGGGCGAGTTCTTTTCAAGAGGGGGAGAATGATGCAGATTGTACGTTCAATAAGACACATATTTGCCCATTATGATTTATTTCCATGTTATTTAGATTCAAAGATATTTATTTCCATGTTTTTAGTTGTTAGGCCTTTTATTTTCCATGAAATTTATTTGCCTATATATAGGCTTCATGTACTAGAGATTTTTAGTTTTTAATGAATAAAGATTGATTGGCTTCTCCCTTCTACAGATTTTTTTCTCCTTCCTGTATTCCTCCTTTCTTCTCTTCTAGTTCTAATCTATTCCTCTTCTCATCTTCCCCTATCATTCTTCGATTTTTCTCCTTCTCTTCTCTTATTCATCTTCTTTTCCTCGTATTCCTCTATTTCTCTTCTCGGTCCTATATCACCAAGTCCATCACTTCCTATCGAGACACCAAATTCTTAGCCACTTTTGGAGGAGTTTATTGAATTACCTTGGGACATATTTGCTTTAGGCGCCTACCACCCTCAAACAGATGGTCAAATGGAAGTTGTAAATAGAAGTTTGGGTAATTTGCTTCGAAGCCTAGCGGGAAAGAATCCAAAATAGGGATATGGTGCTTCCTCAAGTTGAATTTGCTTACAACTCTACAGTGAATCATTCAAGTGAAAAGAGTCCATTTGAGATAGTGTATGGACAAGCTCCAATACATTATCTTGATCTTGTGTCGTTGATAAATTCTTCCAAAACAAGCAAAGGAGCCGAAGACTTAACAAAAGCAATTGCAAAGATTTATGAAGATGTCTATCGAAAACTTCAAACAAGCAATGAGAAATATGAAGATGTGGCCAATGCACATTGTCGGTTCAAGACTTTCAAAGAAGGGGAGCTTGTTTGGGCATACTTGAAGAAAGAAAGGTTTCTGGTTGGTACATACAACAAACTCAAGGAGAACAAGATTGGCCCTTGTCTAATCATGGAGAGAATCAATGACAACTCTTAGAAGATTGAACTCCCACCTCATGGAGAGAATCAATGACAACTCTTAGAAGATTGAACTCCCACCGGGTGTACGTACTCACCCCACTCTCAATGTGCAAGATTTATTAAAGTATTATGGTGAAATTGATGCGAACTTGAGGGCGAGTTCCCTCCAACCAGGGGTGGATGATGTAGCTCAAATGGCGGCATGCATGTGTGCCTAGCATGGTGGGTCTTGATTTTGGTGCTATAATGGTGGTCTAAGAATTATGAAACTTTGGAACTAAAGTTTGCATGTAGTTATGGTATTTTGAAAATTGTTGTATTGGAACCTAGGAGATTAGAGTTACAAGGTGTTTTGGAAGTGGCTTTTGTTATAGTTTTCAAGTAGGGTCAAAGTCTTAGGTTATTAATATAATGGTTGAAAGTTGCAATGGGAGTAAATATTTTAGGTAATGGAAAAATATGTAAAAGGGGGCTGATTTATGTATGAGAAACATTGAAAAAAATATTTTGAATAAAGAAACTCTTTTGTGGTTGAGCATGATTCCCATTGTTTGATCTCCTTCCTCAAGTTCTCTTGTATGTTTTTTTCCCTCTAGTTCTTTTTCATTAAATACTTATGAAAGATCAATTGATGCATGTGTGTGATTTGTAATTCGAGGCCAAAGGGTAAGATACTACAGGCCAGACAATGCTGAATTTCTAACCTTTTGGAAAAAAGAAAAGAAGAAGAGAGACTTAAATAATGTTCATTTCAAAAGATATCATAAAAGAGATGTATTGGGGGTTCGGCCTGAAGTTCTTTTGATAGAACAAGTCCACACAAAGGGATACTAAGGTAATAACCCATTGTATACCCAACTAGAAGACAATCTCCATGAACATCAGAGATTGAGACAGACTGCACATTGGTAGTCTAGCAACTACAATTCTGTTCACCTTAATACACACCATACTAAAATAATACTTACAATTACGTACGAAACCACACCCTATGGGTCCTCAAATTCATGGAGATCCATCAAGTGCTCAACCTCTTCCCAATGTAAAACCTTGCCTTCTACTGTTTTCAGGATCCCTCAAAGAACAACCACCAGACAAGTTACTTGGAAGATCAAAGGGTTCCTTGAATCCGATATTCTCAACAGCTCCAACTGTCTTGAACAATCGCCGCTTGTTCACTTCCTCTACCAACAATCGGTGCAACAACTGGCTCCGAACGTCAACAAATGACCGGACCTTTGTTAAGCTACGGTCATCGACTGTCCTCTGCCCATGGTGGCATGAAAGCCCGGAACATTGTTGTGAATTGAACTGGTTGCAACATGTTGAGTGGATGGAGTAGCTGTAATTTGAGTTACTCTCCCGGCAAAGTCTCGACGATTTGTGATTCTTTGTAAAGGGGTGCATTTCTCTTATGGGTCTCGACTCGTGGTCATGTTCATTGCCGGAGTGGTAGTTCACGTTGGAATAGCAGAGGGAGCTCTGAGAGCTCGTGTCATCGTCGGTGAACAACTCATCTGCATTCAATATCGGATAGTTCGGTGTAAGATTGCCATTTCTTAGACAAGAAACCTTTTTTTTTTTCTTTTATTTGGTTTTATGGGTGAATCACCATGAACTGTGATGGGTTCACTGCACATCTTCACACCAATTGAATGATCATAACCATCTTGATGGTTGAATCATCCATCCAACGGGCGTTATTTACAGTACTGCTATCCATCTACGATAGAGACTCACATTGTTAATATCTCGATCTCAATTTTTTTTTTTAACTTCTAAAATTTATCTATGCGTAAGAAATTAGAGACTGAGACAAAGCAAGCATACCTTGAAGCCAATCCTTATTGAACGCACCGCGATCTCCATGGTGGTAGTGCATACCATGGGGAGGGAACACACCCAAGAGGGAAGCTTGGGAGGATGAAGGGGAGGGGGGAGGGTATAAGGAGAGTTGTGTATCATCATCTTCCTCTTGGTAGCTTAAGCTATTGGCATGGCAATGGCTCTGGGATAGGTCCCATTCTTTCCAGTGTGGCACTAAAGCAGAGATCTCCTCATCAATCACATCTGCAATTTCAATTGGATCTCGATCCGTTATCTCCAACTCCTTCACCATCTCCATTGCAACGTCAATCGGAGTGTCTGTAATGATGTCAAATGGAAAATATATGTTCCTCACATTACCTGTCAATTGTAATTAAAGTTTCAATTTCAGTAAGGTTCATACGAGAGCCTAATGCCCAGTTCTCGAACGAGATGGCTGTTATACAGTTTGCTAGTCTGAACAACAATTCATTTTTTGCTCGATTGCGGCCAGCTTTGTATAATTCTTCATTAATATTAATCAAATTGTTTAAAAAAAAGATGGGGGTGGATATCTGGCTTACCATCTTTATCAGCAATCAGTACTTTGAGAAAGATGGTATCATCATCTGGATTCATCTTCCCAGTGATCGTCATGTCGATACATGACTTTTCATTCGGATCATAATCACTCGGACACATACTAAATCTCTGGCTCTGCTCTACAACGGCATCAGAATTCTGTTTGTGGCTCACACATTTTGGGACTGGCATCAACCCACCCTCAGATAGGAGAAATGGGTCCAGTGAGAGCTCTTTAGCTGGTGACCTCTTTGAAGCGCTCTCCAAGCACTTCCCGACGAATTCTCGAGCTTCCAAATCATGAATTCGATAGAATGCATCGGGCAACTTTCCCTAGAGATTAGAAAGTGGTATTTAGTTAAGATATTCATCAGCATTGTATCGGAAATTACTGTGAAACAACCAATTACTCCAAAAGCTTAAGCTATTAGAGTTGGTGTTATTTAATCATTATTTAATCATTATTAGAGTTGGTGTTATTTAACACTCCCCCTCATGTGTGGCCCCTCTTATTTTGGGTTGGGCGTACATGTGCCACATGTGGCCCCTCTTTTGGGTTGGCACACACATGAATTTTAGTATCAAGGAGTTGTTGGGGGTTTGAACCCAGGACCTTCCATGAAGCAATAGCTCTGGCTCTCTGATACCATGCAAAAGGAGTAATTGGTTGTTTCACAATTACAACACCAGAGACTGAGCTTACCGACGTCACTTTCTTGTAGATTTGGGCGGGGTTGGAGCACTCGCTATAGGGGTATTCTGAAGTAAGCATCTCCAATACACACATACCAAATGAGTAGACATCCACAAGCTCATTGTACTCTTCTTCATATAATTCGGGTGCCATGAATTCTGGCGTTCCTGGAGAAGTAAAAGAGAGTTTGTCAAGGGTCAAGTCAAACGATGCAATGAATTCAAATTAAAAATGGATCCTAGATGAGAAAATATATGGATGCGCTAGACAGAAACGTGTCCAAATGCGAATAACTAGATGTGTGTGTGTGTCTGGGGAGAGAGAGAGAGAGAGAGAGAGAGAGAGAGAGAGAGAGAGAGAGAGAGAGAGAGAGAGAGAGAGAGAGAGAGAGAGAGAGAGAGATTGCCTATGACACTATGCGCTGGTTGTGAGCCTCGAAGAATTGCAGCTAAGCCAAGATCTCCAATCTTGACCTGTCCGAGATGCCCATTGACGAAGATGTTGTCACACTTGAGGTCTCTATGGATCACTGGAGGATCATGACCATGCAAGTAAACTAGGCCATGTAGTATCTGCCGTGCCCAGTTCTTTATTGCTCGGATATCCACTCGCTTATATCTCTGCCGGTACCTAAATTCAGTATCTTTGTTATATATAGCTAGCCAGTAATTACGAAAGATTCAGTCCGATATATAAGGTCTACACTAAATCATTGCTCTTTTCTTTCTTTCTATTAATTAATCTCTTTTTATTTCTGAATCTGAAATGAAACAATAATGATCATTTGGGTGATCTAAATGAATAATGACCCAAGTGTTCCAACATTGAGCTTACAGTTTGGGGTCTATGATTTTAGCTGCACCCTTATCTCTAAATATGCAAGTTATCTAGGATCATAAAGATGTATATAACAGAGATGGGGGAAAGAATTTACTCTCTCAAGGTGCCAGAGGTAAACATTTCAGTGATGAAGTTCAATGTTCTCTTTTCTACATCGATCCAGGAGGCGTGGAATCGGATGATGGAATCATGGTTGAGGGTGCTAAGCAGATGAACTTCAGAATATAATCGTTGCAATTCCTCTGGTGATCGAAAGACGTCATTGAGTTTCACTTGATTCCAAGCCACCTCCATTCCTTTCAGCTTGTCAAATGCCTTGTATCTGTTTCTCAATTTAAGGGAAGTTTCCAAGAAACAGATAGAAAGCCCATATAAACGAAGAACCTTTTTGGATAGCACCAAAATTATTCCTTAGTTACAATAAAGAAATTATTCCTTAGTTGCAATGAAGATTGTTCTAGTGATCTTATCTGCAAATGGGACATGAAGGCCTCTTTGAAAACCATTAACTAAATCATTCTTTAAACTACTATAGTCATTATTTGCAAATAAACACATTCAACTTTAAAAAAAGTTGCAGTTCAGAGTATAAGCAAATAATTTTTAGTGGTACCCAAAGAGGCCCCAAAGCTTTAGGCTGTTGTGATGTTTGAAGGATACACTGTCTTAGTTGCTCCTTTGCCAAGAACTTCTTCAAACTACAAATGAGTTTTTTTACCATATAAGTCAACAGAATCCATTAAGAACGTCCAAACTAGCCTTAAATAAGAGAGAGACCTTAATATGTACTTAATTATTTTCGAAAGCAGAAGAGAAAAAGAAGCTAAAGTGAACTGAACTATGAACCAAATTAACAAACTGATGCAAGCTGAATGAATGAACTGGCACGAACTAAACTAGCAAACTGAACTGACTACTAACGAATTGGCGTGATTCTGGACTAATAGAACTGATGAAATAGGTAATATAGCTCTATCATATATATGTTATCTAAGATTAGGTGTCACTGTTGCTTCTACTTCACAAATTAGATATTTTTACATGTGTTGATGTTGGTGATCACTTGATTATCTATATTATACATGGAAATCATGATCTAATCAGTTTTAAATATGCATTCAATGACGAACGACCAGCAAACATCATTTATATGGAAGTCAAAGTGATTCAGTGACTGAAATTAAACACTCAGCTTTCGAAAAGGCACCAATCAATTTGAGTAAAGGCTAAAAAATCAAGTAACAACTAGATATTTCGGACTGTAATTTTTTTTTTTACCAAAGTCACTGGAAGGTTCATCGAGTGGATATAAAATTGGACTTTCAAATGTTCCCTTTGAGAAGGAAGTATATTTCAAAAAATGGCTAACAAATTGGACTTTTAAATGTTTCCGTTAAGAAAAAAGTATATTTAATGAACTGGATATCAAACTGAATTTTTAAATGTTTCCTTTGAGAAAGATTTATATGTCAGCCAACTCCTTGTCAAGAGGGACCTGAACACCAGAGAAGCAGGATTAGTACCTGAGGGTGGGGATTCGCGATTCCCCGAATGGCGAATCGGAATCGTGATTCGATTCGATTCCCCGATTTTGAGGAATCCCGAATCGATTCCGTCGGAACCCCGATTCCCAATTTTGGGAACCCCGATTCCCAATTTATGGAAACCCCGATTCCCACTTTTTAGGAACCCCGATTCCCAGGCGATTCCCTGCGAATCCCCAGCGAATCCCAACTCCCCAGCGACTCCCTGCGATTCCCGGCAAATCTCCGGCGATTCCTCGGCGATTCCCTGACGAATCCCTGGCGAATCTCCATCGACTCTCTCGCAAACCCACGATTCCTGCTTCCAACCATCCCAGGAGCCTTCGATTCCCGCTTTCGAATCCCGAATCGAATCCCGCATCGAATCCCGCTTTCGATTCCCGCCCTGACAACCTTGCTGAAGACTACATGTACTAGCTTAAAAAAACATTCTATGATTTGAAGCTCCAACAGGCATGTTACATAATCATTGTCCCATGTTTAGTTATAACAAATTTCGTGAGGAATTTTTCCCTATAAATAATTTTTTTGTAAACTATCTCCCAACTAGTCATCGAAAATCATTATTTAGAAAAAAAACAATTTTCCAAAGGCCTTTAATAAAATAGACATCAAACTTTGGTTTGCAAAATTGCCTTTAACCACTTGAATCGTTAATTTTTTTGTAAACTATATCCTAACTTACCTAGAGTGAGAGAAGAGCAAAGAGGTGTGTGTGTGTGTGTGTGTGAGAGAGAGAGAGAGAGAGAGAGAGAGAGAGAGAGAGAGAGAGAGAGAGAGAGATTTGAGGGGTGGTGAGTGAGGAGGGTGTGTAATGGGAGTAGAAAACATGGAAAATGCAACGACTATTCTAAAGGAAGATCTTTTTCTCTGATTTCTATCCCCATCTCATGCTCCCCTCACCCATCCCCTCTCAAATCTATCTCCCTCTCAAATCTTTCCTTCACCGGGCGTCTATGCCCCTCTCCCCCTTGGTAAACAAATATTCCATGGAAATTTTTTTTAGGGTCGCGTGGTGTTCTATTATGATGCATATATTTATTATGAGGGCATGCTTTCTAAGCTCTAGCTTAGCCTGAGCTAGAGCTTAGAATACACCATCTCCCATAGTAGTTTGACTCATCCAACCCATTCATTTTATACTACCTCACATAGATAGGGTGTTCCTAACAAACCAGCTCCATACCATAATCCTAAACATCTGATCTATAGGACCATAATTACTAGCCATCCATTCTAAACCTCCACAAATCATAACCCTAACACCCATAACCCTAACCATAACCGTAACCATAACCCTAAGCATAACCTATAAACTAAATGGGTTGGATGACTCAACCAACTATGGGAGTAGTGGTTTCTGAGCTCTAGCTCAGGCTTAGCTCAAGCTCAGAAACCTTTTCCTAATTTATTGTATATACTTATGTTTCTAAGTAAGACAACAAAAAATAGTACACAAGAAATTGACTAATTAACTTTAAATCTGGGTTTGGTTCAAGAATTCACTCAATTAAAATAATTTTATAGATTAAGTACATATCATTGCACATAGAGGATATTGGGTATGTTGAGTTTGTATTCTCTGTAAATCTAGGACCAGGGAACTCAAATCTCATTTAAAATTTAGATCTAAAATATCATGATCACAGACTAGATCTAATCAAGTTGATTATCTAGATCTACGATGAATAATATTATTCTCAGTGTTTTGAAAATCATACGATTTACGATTCAATTTGAATCTTATGCAATTATGATTTGAATCCCATGATTGAATCTTAATTTGTATGAATCATGACTTTTTAATGACTATTACGATTCAATCGTAAATCGTACAATGTATACGATTCATGCGAGTTACCCTAATTAAGTTTTGTATGAAAGAAATAGGATTTTGTTATTTTCTTTCGAAAGGGCCTATTTCCTTTTGCATTAGAAGAAGTATTTAAAAAACCTATCGTGAGAATGAAAAAGCCAGAGGAGGAGGAGGGGAGGAGTTCAAAATCGAATCAGTTTGAACCAGTAATGCACAATTCATGTGCTTGGAAGTATTACTTCGACGAGGGAGATGACTATAATAAGGACAACGTCGATGACTTAGACAATTTTTTATAATTGATATTTGTCAAATTATATTTGAGACTTTGAGAATTAATATGAGCTTGTGTCTTTTATTATTTTAAAGATTATGCATGGGTTTGGATAGGAAATAGATTAGTATGTGACAAGTTTGTTAGCAAACAATTCGTATTATGATATTGAATAACAAATCATGGTAGTTTCTATTTAAATTCATGGATTTGGGTGAAAATAAATAATTGGCTATTTTATTTTATTTTTTTTGAAAGAATAACACATTCATTTCAATAATTCCAGTAGTACAAAGAGGGGACGAGACATCCCCAATTTTTAATATTATATATATATATATATATATATATATATATATATATATAGAGAGAGAGAGAGAGAGAGAGAGAGAGAGAGTGAGAGTTTTCTACACACTAGTGTAGATAAGTTATCTACACACTAGCTTAAAATACAGTGGAGGCCCACATTGTTTGGGTGATCCAAACCATTCATTTGATTGGCCTTCACATAGATAGGGTGTCCACAAAAAATCAGCTCCATAGGATCATCCTAACCCTTCGAACCGTAGAGGCAAAAAATGGACAGATTTGTGAAGGTTTTATACAAGTCCACTTTACCTCCACAATCGTAGGATGATCCTATGGAGCTGGTTTTTTGTGGACACCCTATCTATGTGAGGGCCAATCAAATGAATGGTTTGGATCACCCAAACAATATGGACGTATATAAACCTTCACAAATCTGTTCATTTTTTGGACACGTCCAAATGGTTTGGATCACCCAAACAATATGGACATGTATAAACCTTCACAAATGGTTTGGACACGTCCAACCTTACGACTTGTGGTGGTAAAATGGACGTGTATAAACCTTCACAAATCTGTCCATTTTTTGCCTCCACGGTTCAATGGGTTAGGATGATCCTATGGAGCTGATTTTTTGTGGACGCCCTATCTATGTGAGGGCCAATCAAATGAATGGTTTGGATCACCCAAACAATGTGGGCCTCCACTGTATTTTAAGCTACTGTGTAGATAACTTATCTACACTTGTGTGTAGAAACCGTTCTCTCTCTCTCTCTCTCTCTCTCTCTCTATATATATATATATATATATATATATATATATATAAGAATGAATCTTACGATTTATGATACGATTCGATTCCTAATATGATTTACGACTGGATTCTGATCTTAAAAAAACATTGATTAATCTAACTATGCAAATTACTAGAATACAAAAACATATGTAGAAAAACAATTGTTAGTGTTCCACTCATAATAGAACTCTAACAATTTAATTAACTACTAATCATGGTGTAGTTAAACTCAGCGATACCCTATGCATCCATGTCTTAATAGGTTTAGATGCACTAATTACCCTTACTGATCACTCTGTCAATGTGTAAATCTAGTAATTTCACACTTAATCTCATTCATCAATATCAATTCAAACCGTTGATCTAAGATCAACATTCATTGTACGATTAAGATCCTAAACTCTCCCACTTGCCCACATAAGATCCTAAACTCTCCCACTTGGACAACATTCACTGTACGATTAACCTTAACACGCATCTAGATTGGATACTTTATGTCCAAAGAAGATTAGTGAGAATAACATCTCAAAATTAAGACCCTGTCTAACAAGATCCTAATAATGAACCATAAATGTCGATACTCACATCAAACGTGGGTTTTTCACTTGACTTAAGTTTCTCCTTTTACAAATAACCTTGTGACTTGGATTATCATGGAACAGGGAACGTAGTTAGACTAGGAGAAAGTGAAGAGTTAGTCTAGGGGTCTCCTAGTTAGACTAGAACTAGGTCTTGAATTTGGATAAAAAACCCGAGTTTAGAAGTTCCATATACATTGGAGAGAGAGTGTAATACCGAGAAAAAATAACAGTTATTATGCATAAAAACTGTTCACATGTTACTATTCCCCATAGTTTTTCCTATAAATAGAGCAGCCAGGTAGAAAAAAGGAAGAAAGAGAAAGAAAAGGGAGGAAGAGAGGGAGAAGAAGGAAAATGCTAGGGGAATCACTTCTCCCTGATCGTTGTCATCTTCAAGGTCAAGCATCTTTAAATTCCCACTTCTCAGGTTTGATAAGGCAGATGATAGCTAGACTCGACTGATATCTTTTCTCAATGAAAGTGATAGGGATATGATTATATGTTGTTTTATTCAGATATTTCTTATCCGTTTTACTTCAAATATTCATTTTTTACATTTGGAAAATATCAAATCATATTTGTTTCAAAATGATGAAATGTGTTTCATTTTGAAAAATGAAATGAAATGTGGGATTTCATATGCACGAAAAGTTTGAACGAAAATGAGAAATGAAAGAAATGGAAGAGGTAAATGTGCTATAGTCTCTTTTGTGTGACGTGTTTGTACCCCTGAGCCGTCGATTTACCCAAAAGCGGAAGCGGGCTAAGTCCAAAACGGACAATACAAGGGTGAGGCAGATCGTTACAGGAAACTTCTTCAGAAATAGAAACAGTTGGAAACTATTGGGCTTTAAATGGTTTTTTTTTTACTATCTGGTTAAATTGTTTCTATAAAAAATCCTATTAATATTAGTTTTAAATTCACATTATGTTCTATACAAAATACTGCATATTTTTATAGAACTGTCTCTTATTATTGATTTCAGCTACTTGTCGAAGCTTCTATTACCTGCTCTCCTAACCCACTTTTTTCCACCAGGATTTGAAAATTTGGATGCGGGAGTATTTGTCAATGAGGAACCTTAGTTATGAGAAGTGTGAAAGCCACTTGATGAAATACGAAAATGATGAACCTAGTCAATCTCCTCAGTTGTAAAAAGGTTTTGAATATGTCATTCTTGGGATTTTTGTAAATTCAGGATCTACTTTAACCTTCCGCTATGTAATTATAGGAATAAATATAATCTGTTGCCCGTAGCGATCCATGCAGTAAAAATCCGGGTCGTTACAGAGAGAGAGAGAGAGAGAGAGAGAGAGAGAGAGAGAGAGAGAGAGTTTTCTTCTAGGGATTCTCTCTTGTGATGAGAAATTGAGGATGGTATTTCTCCCGGTTTATTTTGTGTACAATACTGTTGAAAGGACAAGGGAAAGTGTTCGGATTTGTGGATTTCAGGTTAATCCATTGTAATACTTGCTTTCTTGCTTTCTCATAGTGGAAGATCATGTTATTGCTCGTGAACATAGCCATCTTGGCCGAGCCATGTAAATTTTCATTCTCTGCATCTTAATGGCTTGTTCCTTTTTACTGCTTTTCACCTTGTCAGATCTATTTTTGCCCGTCAAATTTCTTTCACTTTGTATTTGAATTTTGCTAAGGTGCTGCTACATCCAAGCTTTTATTGAAATATTTCCCTACTATATCCTATCATGTTGTTAATCTATTTTTTTCTTTTTTTTTAATTTAACAATCTTGGAAGGGATATAGAGATTCATCCATAGACCCAGAGGCCATTTTTTAGTTCTAGATATTTGATTGAGAATGAAAAAGAGCAGAACAGTAGAAAAATACACATGGGTGCAAATAGAAAGGAAAGGAAGCATCACGGATAATTTCAGGAGAAAGGGAAAAGGAAATGAAATACTACTTAATTTTGATTAATAAAACATAAAGATTAATGCATGCTTCTGATTAATAAATCATAATATAAAATCCACAAGTAGCACTGTTTAAAATAATCTATTTTATCTGAGTTTGCAAGGATATTATATTTAATAAAAGTCAGCGATATATTTTAACTCTAAATTAAGCGAAATTTATACTAATTTCTTCTTGGGTTATTCACCTGACTATGTTTTATTACTCGATTTTCTCTGTATATTTTATTTTCTAATACCGGGCCAAGTAATTGTTCTAGGGCTAGAAACTAATGAAATATGAAAATTCATAATAGAAGAACAAAAAAAATCAAATAATTCAATCATATATAGAAACTTACTCATATTACTTTGATTTTCACTGTATTTTTATTTTCTAATAATTGAACCATTAATAGTTCTATGGCTAGAAACTAATGAAACATGTAAAATTCATAATACAAGAACAAAAAAAATCGACTTACCCGTCCATACCGACCAATCGGATCGGTTTCGACGTACCCATACTCCGGTTTCCTCCGATCGTCGTGTTCCCCTTGGAACATATTTTCCGCCGAAAAGAAAAAAAAGAAGAAAAGGAGAAAAGAAAACCGAAAAAATGAAACTAAGGCGGTCAGAGAATTGAATTCTCCTAATGGGAATTAGCTAATGCTAGATCCTAGGCTTTCCTTCATGATTTTCGTATGAAAATACGCCAAAAAGGAGCCAAAAGAGCCTGGAGTAGTCAATCCTTAGCATGATCCAAGCCATTTCTATGATGGAATGGGAAAACTCGAAGTACTTAACAAACATTGATGTAACAATATAGATAGAAAGATAGAGCTGATGGGGAATGAGTTTCTAAGGTGGGTGTTTTTCTGTTGTGTTTTTTGAAGGAAGGGAAATTTTGGGATTTTTTTTAGAAATTAGAAATACTGGGGCTTTGAGTGAAGATACACCTGAACTTGAAGAATCTGTGGCTATGCATTGTGGGTACCATTTGTGGAGAGATTTGATGAGAGAGAGATGAAAATATGCAAAGAGAAAGGTGGAGACAAATTGAAGTTGAGTGGGGACGACTGTGTAAATAAGAGAGTGCAACACGGAACTGCTTAGAGAGAGAGAGTTACGTCACCATCACGGCTAATGGCTGTATCCCGCGAGGTTAGATTCCACTTGGCGCGGCAGCTTAGGAAGATATTTGACTCGGCTATGGGGTTTGAACTAAAAATAATAATTTCTTCTTTTTGGGGTTGTAACTCGGGCCGGGGGGGGGGGGGGGGGGTTGGGCTTTTATTTTTGGCAGATGATAAATTCGTATCCCCTGTAGGATGATTCACATCCCTTTAATGTGAATTGATGTCAAAAAGTATTAAAGTCTGAAGCCTTTTTATACTTTCTGGGATCAATTCATGTTAAAGTGGTGCGAATCATCCTACAAGAGGTGCGGATTTATCACCTCTCTTACTTTTTAGCATAGGATAGTGACAAATTTAAAAGATTTTAAAAAATAACAAATTTTTACTATAAAAATCTCTAAATTTATGTCATTAAGTGTATAAATTTGAGAAGGATACTATTTTTTCACATCACAAATATGACCACCTAAATGAAACAATTATACCAATATATTGGAAGATATGTCAATCGAGAAACTCTGCTCTTTTTCATGCCCCTTCAAGGATTTGATCATACCTGGTGTTCTTGGGTTTCTGAATGTATAAACTCTCCCTCCTTTTCTGTCCTTATTAACGGCTCTCCCTAGGGTCACTTCCCTTCCAAAAATGGGCTCCGACAAGGGGATCCCCTTTCCCTCTTCTCTTTTGTTTAGTTATGGAAATTCTCTCCAAGTTCCTTGATGATGCCATTAGCCTCAAGAAAATTACTCCTGCCTTCTCTAAAGGTGAGATATCTATTTCCCATCTTTTATTTGCTGACGACCTCATGATTTTCTCCTCAGCTGACAGAATCTTGGTTCAAGGCATTAATGACTGCCTCAAAAAATTTGAAAATTGCACTGGTCTTAAAGCTAATATCCACAAAAGTGAGATATTCTTCTCTGGGGTCTCTACTCGAGACAAAAGAAGATTCATTCGGCAGTTTGAAATGGAAGAGGGAACTCTGCCAATCAAATACTTGGGTCTTCCTCTCTTTTCTGGGAGAATGACCTCTGAAAATTGCTCTCCCATCATTGATAAAATCAGGAAAAGAATTCAATGTTGGTCCAACAGATTTCTAGCTAAGGCTGGTCATGTTGAGTTAGTGAAAACTGTTCTCTACTCTTTCAATGTATGCTGGTCCTCTGCCTTTAAGATTCCAAAAGGTGTCATTGAAAAAATTGAAAAATTAATGAGAGATTTCATTAGGGGTGGAGCTGAAATGAAGAAAAAAATTCACATTGTTTCTTGGAATGATATCTGTTGTCCCAAGCTAGAAGGAGGCTTGGGGTTGCATCGAATTCAGCACATTAGCACGGCTCTTCAGTTCAAGCTTCTTTGGAAACTTCTGCAGGACAACAACTCCTTGTGGAATCAGTGGCTTAAAGCCAAATACATCAAATCCAAGAGCATTTGGACCATTAAACTCCTAGCCAGGCCTTCCTGGGCTCTTAGAGGCATCCTTCAAGTGCGTGATGAAGCTGCCAATAACATTTGCTATGCAGTTGGCAAAGAAGACGAAATTGATTTCTGGAAATCCCCCTGGCACCCGGATGGTAAGATGTCTCCAAATTTCAAAGGATAATATCGATCCCTCCCTTGCCAATATTAAAATGCTGGATGAAATCAGAAGTGCAGGATGCTGGAATCCTTTGCTAGATAATTGCTCGCTCCGGGAGGAAAAAAGGCTCCTGCTCAAAGGGGTATTTGCCAAAAGACAAAAGGAATTTGGCAATTTGGAAACCTACAGTAGATGGTGTTTTCTCAATTAAAAGTGCCGTAAATGTCATTCAGAGCCATTTCTCTCAAACTCCTTGGGCTAACTCCTGCTGGTTCTCGGGGCACATTCCCGAGCGATTCTATGGCTCTATGGAAAGCGCTCCAATTGAAGCTTCTAACCAGAGACAAGTTGCAAGTTTTCATGCCTCAGATTGACACAAGGTGCAACCTCTGCCATACACAAAATGAATCTATTGACCACTTGTTCTTTCAATGTGGTTATTCTTGTTGGATATGGAAGTTAGTTTTATGGAGATTTAACATTAGAAGAAGGTCTCTCAACTCTCTGAAGAAGGAAGAAGAATGGATCCACACAAAGAGACCGGGAAAGGGTCAAGCTGCCACAGCCTTAAAGAATTGCTTTAGCTTCTACTACCTTCAGAATCTGAAAGGAGCGAAACAAGAGACAATTTGAAAACAAATCTCTTCATAAAACTGCTGTCCTGAAAATGATCTAGAGAGATATTTAAGAAAGTCATTGTACAACTATATAAGTCGGGTCGGGTTTTGTGTTTTTTTTTCTTCAAACCCGACTCAACCCCACCCAAGATTGGGTCGGGTTTTTCAACCCAAAACCTGACCCAACCCAAGACCCATAATTTCCAAGGTAATTGCTAGCGTCCGTTGCAAAAAGGATTTTATAGCTGGTCTGCCGCACATCAAATGAGCCACCTCATTAATGAAGACAACAACTTTTGTCTCCATTTACGAGGTGGCTGGTCTCGCATGCAACAGACGAGCCGCGAAAAGCCTTTTGCGAGGGGAGCTTAGCAAATCCCAATTTCTAAAACGGAGTCGGGTTATGTTCACCTCGGGTCCCTAACCCAAGTTGCAACCTTTTTTGATGACGTAGGGTATCCCACGCCATTTGGGGCAGCAGTAATCCCTATGGACGCACGCAATCACCTGTAGACGACGTGCACCGGGGAAGCTTGGGGGGATTCAAACTCGAATCTATGGGGAGCAAACCCACGATGCCAGTCAACCCCATACAGGTTCCAAGTTGCAACCTTACCACCAGTGTAAAGGTGTCGTCATAAATCCACTACATGGGGCTGTCCCAGTTAAAAATGGTGCCAATATCTCACTTCCCTTTTTGAAGGAGTAATTATAAATATACTATAGAGGGCTGTCCCATTTAAAAAAGTTGCGAATATATCGCTTCTCTTTTTTGCCCTTTTATTTCTTTTGAGGGATTTGCTAGGCAATTCAACGAAAAGCCCTTTTGCGGGCAGGCGAGATCGCGAGAACAGCCACCTCATATGAATTTAATGAAGAAGACAAAAACTGGAAAAAAAGTAAACTTGTGTGGCTGTTCTCTCATGCAAAAGTGAGCTGCGAAAATGGCTTTCCGCTAACTTGCCTACCCTTTTATTTCTTTAGAGGGATTTGACGTTACAGGGCTGACTTTTGCAGGAGAGAACAGCTGCCTCCTATGAATTTAATGAATGAGACAAAATCTGCAAAAAAGTTAGATTGTCTGAGCCCCAAAATGGCTTTCCACCAGCTTGCTTAGCAAATCCCTTCTTTCGGCTTGTCAAAATAATATACTTTTTGTTTGGTATCCAGTATCCAAAAAGATTGGCTTTTCAACATCCTGAAATCCCTAGATAATGGGTTAATGGGCAAGGATGGCTTCTCAAGTTTTGATAAGATGAAGTGCTCTTGATCCATTCAATCAAAGGGTGATTTCCTTACTATGATTGGTGTATTGATTTTCTTTTAGTGTTTCAAAATGTGGAAGCGGGTTAAAATGTGGTGGAAAAAATCCTAGTCTACTCGGCACGACGCGGTCGAGTAGTCGGCTGACACGGTTGAGTGTTCGTTTGACACGGTCATAATCCGGGAGAGTCAAAGTAGTTTTTATTAACTTTTTAAGACAAAACACAGAATGGGTCCCAGGTAAAAGGGAGTCGACTCGGGAGAGTCTACGATAATGCGGGTGAGTTTTAAAACTATGATTTTAGTATAAATTCAGTGATCTCTTTACAAAAACTGTTACACATAAAATGTATGTTTTTGTGAATTCTTAAAAGGGGCTCTTATGTGGAGGATTTTATTGTGGATGCCCATATTTTCCAAGGAAAAATAGAAGCAGACAAATGTACAAGTGAGAGGGCCACTCTTAATGATCATAATGATGAGTATTCATACAAGAAAGAGCTAAAGAAATTTTAGGGTTGTTTTAAAAGATCAAAGCCTAGTCACCACGTTTGGAGCTAAATTCCCAAAGCTGAATTAAAAAGCAGCTAGGCTTCATGACAAGAACTTCATTAGCATTCAAAACGTCCTCTATCTTCTCTTTCCTACAATCTGTATATATAAGAATTCAATAGATAAAAAAAATACAATGATTAGGAAGGGGAAACAAATATATATACTCTAAAAAGGAAACATACTAATATTGTGTAGTTGTTGTCTGAATAACAACTATCCATATAAGGAATTTTCTACAACAAATGTTTCTAAATCAGAAACTTCATAATAAAAAAACTTCCTAATAGAGATGCTTATTATAAGTAAGAAATTTTTTATAACTAATAGAGGAATTCAAATAAAAAACTTCCTAATAATCTAAGAAACATTCTAAGTAGCTTCCAAGAAGCTTCCTATAACCACGTATAATATTAACTATCTTAGAAAAAAATATGTTAAGTAACTTCCAAGAAGCTTCCTAATAACAATAATATAACTACGTCTAATATTAACTATCTAAGAAAGAAATATGCTAACTAACTTCCAAGAAGCTTCCTAATAATAATATAACTACGTCTAATATTAACTATCTAATAAAAAACCATGCCAACTAAGTTCATAGGAATGCAACACATATAGCTATTGCTAATATATATTATCTATGCAAGAAAAAGGAACATGCTGACGTGTAAGGTCAACGTGTTGATGGAGCTTTAAAAAGTAAGTGGCTCTAGTAGCAGGCCCTCTTGGGGTGGCCCATCCACAATATGTGGGCCTTGACCAAATGGTCGTATAGTCTTGCAACAGTGGCCTCCTCCTAAAGGGAAACTCGACCTTGAGTTTGTGTTCTCATAATCTCATTCCATGAGTAACCTTTTTATGAAGTAAAATCCTTGATGTTAGGCCTAAAATCGGTAACAGATACGGCAGTGACGTAAGAGCTGGGCTTGAGGACCCGAGGAGCGGAAGTGAAGGAGATTGAGTCCTGCACAAGAGCAAACGAGGTCAGAAGACCAACCCGGAGTCGTTGCTCCGGACGGGCCCAGTACGAGCAGGAGTGCAGAGCCAAATTTTAAGAGTGATAGTTTAGAAGTTATTCCCCTTGGAGATCATTCTGGTCGGCCACCTTACGAATTCTTCTCCTCTGATTGCGGCCAGTATGTGTCTCCGGGAGGTGTTGAGAGGGGTAAAGTTTTCTTATGCTTCTCATTTGGCACTGTATTCGTCATCATGTCTGACGGATTCTGATCGGTGTAAATCTTGCTAATCCCCATCAACCCATTTTCCAAAACATCTCTATTCTAATGGTACCACACATCAATGTGCTTTGTCTTGGAATGGTAAGTGGCATTCTTGCTTAAATCAATGGCACTCTGACCGTCGCATCTGACTATGTATTCTTTCTGGTCTAAACCCAACTCTATAAGAAAATGCTTGAAATAAACAAGAGGGGGGGGGGTGAATTGATTTTAACACTAAATTATCCCTTTTGAAAATTAATTATGAACCATAATTTGAATTTTCTTCTCTAGATTAAATTTTTGGTTAGTTCAAATGAGATTAGAAACAAATAAAATTCCAAACCAAGAACAATAATGAAAGTGCTAGAAAAGGAAAGAACACACCGATATATAGTGGTTAGGGCAAAGCCCTACTCCACTCTTCTTAAGATCGTCCTTAAGGTTTTCCACTATGCGAGACCTCCACGATGTCCGGCTCCGAGGCGGTTACACTTCCAAGGGATATTAAATAAGGATGCCTTACACCTTTACAACGACTCTCCTTCTTCGCCGAGTTCTAAGCGATTGCTCTCTAGGGAGTTAAGATAGGATGCCCTTACACCTTTACAAGAAATGGAAGTTGAATAGCTTAGCTTCTTCTTGAAAGCTTGATGCTCTTTGAAGTCCCTTGATTGCTCTTCAATGATGGTTGCAAGTGAAAGCTCTAAATCCCAACTCAAATAGATTTGCAAGTGCAAGGCAAGTTTGGGAAAAACAAAAACTTAAGCTCAAATGGGTTGCAAGTATTCTTGAATGCTTAAGGAGGTTTTTCAAATGTTCAAGAGAGAGGAAAATAATCCTCTTGATGTTCTATATATAGCATTTTACAAAATATGACCGTTTGGGGGTGTTGATATCAAAAACCAAGTTTTAATTTAAATCCCAACGGCTATATTTTGGTCTGTCGCGAGGTTCTCGGAGTTCCGAGAACCATTCTCGGAGCTCCGAGAAATTCTCGGAGTTCCGAGAGAACGGCCAGAAGAATAAAATATTCTACTGGACCATTTCTCGGAGTTCCGAGAAAATTTCTTGGAGTTCTGAGAAAATGGCCAGAAGCTACTGGACCATTTCTCGGAGTTCCGAGCTCGGAGCTCCGAGAAGCCTAAAAATCAGCAGTTTTATTATTTTTATTGCTTGTTTGATTTTTGGCTTTTGGAACTCAACTCCTATGATAATTTTGGAATGTTTATGAGGGTCCCAACATGTTGGTCCACCACATAACCATTCACTAAACCATTTCTGTTCTTAAGTGTGTTTGAAAAACTCTTTTAAAACACTTTGCCTTGACTTGGAAATCTAAAGAGAAAATGATGTACAATGATACCTATGTAACCTTCAACTTCTCTTTAGTCTTGGTCTTCAATTGATCTTTCATCTTTTGTATGCTTGCTTGAGAGATAATGTGAGCTCCGCTTAGCTCCTTTGACTCTTGTTGGGTACTTCTTCAAGCATGGCCATATAGTGTGTTGGTTTCTTCAATGATCAATCCTATCTTAAACACAACACTTCAAGGCAAATTGATTAGTATTCAAAAACACAATCAATTATGTTTAGAATCATCAAAACAAGATAGGAGAGTAGACCCTTGGGCTTACAATCCCCCCCTTTTTTATGATAACAAACAAAATTGATTATGAGGTGTGTGTGGAGTGACATAGTAGGCAAGTGAATGCTGAAACTCCCCCTCAATATATGCACATAGATAAATTATAACACTTAAAAGCATATGGTGCTTATAGGCAATTGAATAGATAATCAATTTCAACCTTCTCCCCCTTTTGTCATCGACAGAAAGGGTGAACTAAAATGTATAGCAATTTTGGAGTAAATGAGAACTGAGTTAGGTACTCCTCCTAAATCAATGCTTATGGTATAAAAATATTTAGCCAAGCAGTGCACATATACCTGTTCATGATCGAGATGTTGACATAAGTCAAATTGTTAAGTATTTTTAATTAAAGTGAAGGTACCTCTCCAACTTAGAAAGCTAAGAAGGCTAAGAGTACCAATTGAGTGATTTTTAAGATTAATATTTGACATCTCATTCATGCAGATACTACCAAACAAGGATGATATATATAAATACTATATAGATAAGCTGGTGAAAGGCACAAAGTATTTATTTGGCAATTTCTTTGACTTGATCCGCACTCCAAATGTTTAAGGCACTTCGGATATAACAAATTCTATCATCACTAAGGGGTTTTGTAAAGATATCCGCCAATTGATCCTCAGTATTGATATATTTTAAGCAAATATCCCCTTTTTTGTGAGTGATCTCTAATGAAGTGATGCCTAATCTCAATATGTTTTGTTCTAGAGTGTTGTATGGGGTTCTTTGTCAAACTTATAGCACTAGTATTGTCACATTGGATGAGAATATTTTTCATTTTAATTGCATAGTCCATCAATGTGCTTTTCATCCATAGGACTTGTGCACAGCCAGCTCCAGCTGCCACATATTCTGCTTCTGTTGTGGACAAGGCTACTGAATTTTGTTTCTTGCTAAACCATGAAACAAGTGATTTTCTCAAGAATTGACAAGTCCCACTAGTGCTTTTCCTATCCACTCTACATCTAGCAAAGTCTGCATCTGAATATCCAATGAGAGTGAAGACATGATCTTTCATACCATAGTCCTAGACTTTGGGTTCCTCTTAAGTACTTGAAGATCTTCTTGACTGCCGATAGGTGAGACTCTTTTGGATCCGATTGAAATCGAGCACAGAGACAGACAGTAAACATAATGTCTGGTCTGCTGGCTGTCAAATAGAGTAAGCTCCCTATCATACCCCTATACATCTTTTGGTCCACAGATTTGCCAAATTCATCATTTTCTAGCTTAGCAGTTGTACTCATGGGAATTCTTGATGTCTTACTACTATCCATGCCATACTTCTTTCATAACTCCTTCGTATATTTTTCTTGATTTAAAAATATCCCATTTTGGTATTGTTTAATTTGGAGTCCTAAGAAGTAGGTTAACTCACCCATCATGCTCATTTCAAATTCATTTTTCATTAGAGTTGCAAATTCATCACACATTTTTTGATTAGTTGAACCACAGATGGTGTCATCCACATAAATCTGGACAATGAGGATATCTTGATTTTCTCTTTTGATAAATAATGTTTTATCCACCTTTTCCATCTCAAATCCTTTTTTCACTAGGAAAGTGCAAAGCCTCTCATACCAAGCTCTAGGAGCTTGCTTTAATCCATATAAAGCTTTATCAAGCCTGAAGACATGATTTGGATGTTTGTAGTCCTTAAAACCTGGAGGTTGCTCAACATACACTTCCTCTTGGATATAGCCATTTAGGAAGGCACTTTTGACATTCATTTGATAGAGTTTAAATCCTTTGTGAGATGCATATTCCAAGAGTATCCTAATGGCTTCCATACGGGCAACAGGAGCAAATGTCTCATCATAGTCTATTCCTTCCTCCTGATTGTACCCTTGGGCTACAAGCCTAGCTTTATTTCTAGTGATAATCCCATTTTCATCCAATTTGTTTCTATACACCCATCTCGTTCCAATGACTGGATGATCACTAGGCCTAGGTACTAGCCTCCACACCTTGTTCCTTTCGAATTGACTCAATTCTTCTTGCATAGCCATCAACCAATATTCATCCATTTCGGCTTTCTTGATGGACTTAGGCTCTAATTCCGATAGGAATGCCAAGTTATTGCTCACACTACGATAGTATGATCTAGTTCTTACCGGTGATGTGGCATCACCCAAGATTTGGGATTCAGGATGATCTACCAATATTCTCCTATCCCTAGGCAATGAGTCATCTTCTTCATTTTCTACTTCCTCACTAGGTAATGTATCACTTGTAGATGCATGGGGAGGAACATTTGTCTTAGGTAAGAGATGTTCAATAGGTTCATCCTCATCATGTGGCATTTCTTGAGGTGTTGGCTCTATCTCATCAAATGTCACATGCATGGATTCTTCTACAACTAGGGTTCTTCTATTAAATACTCTATATGCCTTGCTATGTGAAGAATATCCTAAGAATATGCCATCATCCGATTTCTTATCAAATTTGTGTAAGTTATCTTTAATGTTTAAGATGAAGCATTTACAACCAAACACTCTAAAATAGCATATTTGGTTTCAAGTTTTTCCAAAGCTCATAAGGTGTTTTCTTAGAAATTGGCCTTATATATACCCTATTTATGATATAGCAAGCAGTGCTAACCGCCTCTGCCTAAAAGTATCTAGGGAGATCATTTTCATGCAACATAGTTCTAGCCATTTCTTGGAGGGTTTGGTTTCTTTCTTTCTACAACACCATTTTGTTGAGGTGTCCTAGGTGCCGAAAAATTGTTTTTGATGCCATGTTCATTACAGTAAGTGTCAAAATGTATATTTTCAAATTTCGTTCCATGGTCACTTCTAATGTAAGATATGGCAATACCTTTTTCATTCTATATTTGATTACACAATTTAAGAAAATTTTCATAGGTTTCATCTTTATGTGCTAAAAATATGACCCATGTAAATTGTGAGTAGTCATCCACGATGACAAACACGTACATCTTTCCACCTAAGCTACTTATCTTCATTGGTCCAAAAAGGTCCATATGAAGTAGTTGCAAGGGGTAGGTGGTTGAAATTATATTTTTAGGAGCAAATGAGCTCTTCAATTGTTTCCCTAATTGATAAGTTCTACAAATGTGATCTTTGGTATATTTGAACTTAGGCAATCCTCTAACAATTTCTTTTGAAGAGAGGGTCGAAATGAGATCCATTCCGGCATGACCCAACTTCCTATGCCACAACCAAGAATCTTCACTAATGGCATTTAGACAAGTCACATTTTGGAGTCTAAGATCATCTAGTCCAATAGTGTAAATGTTATTGTCTCTAGAACCTATGAATTTTACTTTTCCATCTATCTTATTTTTAACAATGCATTTGTCGGGGTTGAAGACTACTTCAAAACCATTATCACATAGTTGACTAATGCTAATAAGATTATGGGATAAGCCATAAACATAAAGCACATCATGTATGGGAGAGGTAGAGTTACCTATGGTGCCTTCTCCTTTGACTTTTCCTTTCTTGTCATCTCCAAAGGTAACATCTCCACCATCCTTGAGTGATAGGGATGCAAATTGAGTGAGGTCTCCGGTCATGTGTCTAGAGCATCCACTATCAAGGTATCATGTGTTCTTCTTGTTATGGCTTTTAAGGCATACCTCTTGATTGTCGTTTGTTGAGGCCATGAAGCAAACGTTTCTTGCAAGCAAGCAATCTTCGCCATCATTTTGTTCGCCTTCACTTTCAATTTCCTCATCCCATGTGGCGGTCATTCCTTTCTTGCCTTCTCTTCTCTTGAAACGGTTGTTTGAAGAAGGCTCATTGTTGAGTGGACAATCCGGGCGAATGTGTCCAAGCTTCTTGCATCCATAGCATCGGGGTTGAGACGATCCATCACCGAGCTCTTCTTTCTTCTTGAATGGAGGATTGGTCCTTCTATTTTTCATGCCTCCCATGTTCCTTTGCAAGAATGATCCTTCTTGTTAGGAGGGCAACTTCATCTTCCATGTCTTCCTTTGCATCTTCATTGTCACCTACATTACAAGCAAAAGCAACTCCTTTTCCTTTTTCAATTTTAGTTTCAATTTCGGGTGCTTTTGTTTTGAAAATAATTTCATGGGTTATCAAGGACCCTATTAGTTCATCTAGGTTTAATGTATTCATGTCCTTGGCTTCGGAGATTGCGGAGGTTTTGGATTCCCATGACAAAGGTAGGGATCTAAGGATTTTGGTCACTAAATCTCTATTTGAAAATTGCTTTCCAAGTCCCCTTAATCCATTTACAAGGTTCGTGAATCTAGTGTACATGTCGGCAATAGTTTCATCGGGTGCCATTTGAAAGAGTTCATAATGCCTAAATAAGTGATTCATTTTAGATTCTTTGACTTGGTTGGTTCCCTCATGGGTGACTTCTAAGGTATCCCAAATTTCCTTAGCCGAATTCAAATTTAACACTCTATTGAATTCTCTGGGAGACAAAGCACAAATTAAGGAATTCATGGCTTTGGCGTTGTAGTTTGAGGCTTGTTGTTCGGCTTCGGTCCAATCATTTAGATTTCTAGTGGGTAATATATAGTCATTATTAATTGCTCTCCACATTTGGTAATCTTGGGTTAAAAAGATTTTCATTTTGATTTTCCAAAATCCATAGTTCGTTTCATCAAAGTAGGGTGGCCTAGTGTTTGAGTAACCTTCATGGTGTTGAGGATGATTTGCCATTTTTAGAATCTTTACTCTATACCGGTTAGGGTTTTAAAAATTAGAGACGAGGCTTTGATACCAATTGAAATAAACAAGAGGGGGGTGAATTGATTTTAATACTAAATTATCCCTTTTGAAAATTAATTATGAACCCTAATTTGAATTTTCTTCTCTAGATTAAATTTTTAGTTAGTTCAAATGAGATTAGAAACAAATGAAACTCCAAACCAAGAACAATAATGAAAGTGCTAGAAAAGGAAAGAACACACCGATATATAGTGGTTCGGGCAAAGCCCTACTCCACTCTTCTTAAGATCGTCCTTAAGGTTTTCCACTATGCGAGACCTCCACGATGCCCGGCTCCGAGGCGGTTACACTTCCAAGGGATATTAAATAAGGATGCCTTACACCTTTACAACGACTCTCATTCTTCGCCGAGTTCTAAGCGATTGCTCTCTAGGGAATTAAGATAGGATGCCCTTACACCTTTACAAGAAATGGAAGTTGAATAGCTTAGCTTCTTCTTGAAAGCTTGATGCTCTTTGAAGTCCCTTGATTGCTCTTCAATGATGGTTGCAAGTGAAAGCTCTAAATCCCAACTCAAATAGATTTGCAAGTGCAAGGCAAGTTTGGAAAAAACAAAAACTTAAGCTCAAATGGGTTGCAAGTATTCTTGAATGCTTAAGGAGGTTTTTCAAATGTTCAAGAGAGAGGAAAATAATCCTCTTGATGTTCTATATATAGCATTTTACAAAATATGACCGTTTGGGGGTGTTGATATCAAAAACCAAGTTTTAATTTAAATCCCAACGGCTATATTTTGGTCTGTCGCGAGGTTCTCGGAGTTCCGAGAAATATTCTCGGAGTTCCGAGAGAACGGCCAGAAGAATAAAATATTCTACTGGACCATTTCTCAGAGTTCCGAGAAAATGGCCAGAAGCTACTGGACCATTTTTCGGAGTTCCGAGAAAAATCTCGGAGTTTTGAGAAGCCTAAAAATCAGCAGTTTTATTATTTTGATTGCTTGTTTGATTTTTGGCTTTTAGAACTCAACTCTAATGATAATTTTGAAATTTTATGAGGGTCCCAACATGTTGGTCCACCACATAACCATTCACTAAACCATTTCTGTTCTTAAGTGTGTTTGAAAAACTCTTTTAAAACACTTTGCCTTGACTTGGAAATCTAAAGAGAAAATGATGTACAATGATACCTATGTAACCTTCAATTTCTCTTTAGTCTTGGTCTTCAATTGATCTTCCATCTTTTGTATGCTTGCTTGAGAGATGATGTGAGCTCCGCTTAGCTCCTTTGACTCTTGTTGGGTACTTCTTCACGTATGACCATATAGTGTGTTGGTTTCTTCAATGATCAATCCTATCTTAAACACAACACTTCAAGGTAAATTGATTAGTATTAAAAAACACAATCAATTATATTTAGAATCATCAAAACAAGATAGGAGAGTAGACCCTTGGGTTTACAATGCTTTAGCCAAAGCATCTCCTTACAAGCTTCTGTAGCAGCAATGTACTCTGCCTCTGTAGTCGATAGTACAACACATTTTGCAGCTTCGATTGTCATGAAATGGCCCCCCTTGCAAAAGTAAATAGGTAGCTTGAAGTAAATTTCCTTCTGTCTATATCTCCTTTCACAACTAGTCTTGCTTCATATTTCAAATTCTTCTTGTCATCTTCATTCTTCACTTTGAATACCCACTTGTTCTTCAAAGCTTTTCGACCCTTTGGCAGTTCAACCAACTCATAGGTGTTGTTCTTGTGCAAGGAATTGAGCACTTTTTGCATAGCCTTCTGCCACTGTTCTTTATGCTCATGCCATAGCTTCTTTGAAGCTTTCAGGTTCACCTTCTGTGAGGGTCACATACTCCGATGATGGATATCTAGTGGAGGCCTTCCTTTCTCTTTCTGATCTTTTCAACATAGATGATTCTTCATGAGAGGGCTGCTCCCCCTGCTCGGCATCACCATGCACATCCTCATGCACATCACCTTCATCTATTTGAGGGGCCTCACTACCCCAAGACCGATCTTCATTATCTTCAGCTTGTTGCTCATCATCATCGTCAAATGTGGGCAAGGGGACTTGAGCTTTTGGCAGCTCAACTATAACCTCTTTTGGTGTTTCTTCCTTACCAAAATTAGAAACCGTCTGATCTTCGAGAAAAACCACATCGCAGCTTCTATGCAACTTCTTGGCCGTGGGATCCCATAACCTGTACCTAAATTCATCATCACCATAACCCAAAAATACACATTGGGTTGCCTTGTCATCAAGCTTGCTTCAATTTTCCTTAGGTACATGCATAAAGGCCTTGCATCCAAACACTCATAAGTGTGAGTAGGACACATCATTGCATGTCCACATTCTTTCCGGCACCTCTCATTCTAATGGAAATGAAGGAGATCTATTTATCAGGTAACAAGCTGTACACATGGCTTCACCCCAAAACTCCTTAGGTAGCTCAGCCGATGAAAGCATGCTTCTAATTCTTTCCACTATTGTGCAGTTCATTCTTTCTACAAAGCCATTGTGCCATGGCGTGTAAGAGACGGTTTTCTCATGTCTAATGCCATGCTTCGCACAATATTCCTTGAACTTTCTTGAGATGTACTCTCCGCCATTATCCGAGCGGAGACATTTTAATGCTTTGGACGTTTGCCTCTCAACCATAACATGAAACCCCCTGAAAGATTTCAAACACTTCATCTTTGCTTCATCTTTGCTCTTCATAGCATAGGTCCAAACTTTCCTGGATGCATCATCAATAAAAGAAACAAAATGCAATGCACCACCAAGAGTTTTCAAAGTCATAGGGCCACATACGTTAGAGTAAACTAAATCAAGGATGTTAGTTTTCTGGTTAGCTTTAGAATGCGGGAAAGAAACCCTTTGTTGTTTCCAACTAAACAATGATCACAAGGGGTTAAGGACGCACCTTTGAGTTTTAGAAGAAAATTGTTCTTCACCAAAATCCCCAAACCTTTCTCACTCAAGTGCCCAAGTCGCCGATGCCATAAATCTGGTTGAGCTTCTCCAAGGGCATTTATCTCACCCTTAGATAACTGACCTTCTGTCTTGTAGAGGGAGCAACACTTCTTGCCTCTTGCCACAACAAGAGAGCCTTTTCTCAACTTCCAGGTCTATTGCCAAACTGTGATACATACCCTTCATCATCAAGCTTTTCTGTTGAGATGATTCAATATGAGGTCAGGAACATGTCTCACATCCTTGAGTATCAACTTGCAACCAACATTGGTGGTGATGCCAACATCACCAATGACAACAGTTTTTGATACGCCATCGTTTTTCATCTTTACCGAACCAAAGTCATCCGACTTGTACGTGGTAAAGAAATCTCTGTGTGAGGTGGCATGGAAGGAGGCTCCTGAGTCAACTACCCAATTCGACTCATCAGACGTTGTGCTAACACAACCTTCACCACATATCGAGAAGATCACAACTTCACTTGATGCCACTGTGGTGGTTTCTTGACTTTCTCTACTTCCTTGGCCATTTTTTCCTTCATTTTGCTCACTTTTGTATTTTCTGCAATCATTCTTTTTATGTCCAGGCTTCCTGCAATGAAAAAAAATTATTTCACTTCTTGACTTGGATCTTCCTCTTGATTTGTTTCGGCTGTAATTTTTTTTGTCCTTGATCTTTGCCATTCTTCAGTGACTAATGCCTGGGAGTGGGAGGAATCTGAAGATTTTCTTCTCACTTCTTCATTCAACAAACTGCTTGTAACATGGCTCAAGGTGACAATACCATCTGGCGCCGAGTTGCTAAAGGATACGACAAGAGTCTCCCAACTGTCAGGCAATGAGCTTAGCAATAACAGTGCTTGTAGCTCATCATCTAGCACCATCTTCATAGCCGCAAGCTGATTCACGATGCTCTGCATCTCATTTAGGTGCTCTACAACTGACCCATTCTCTCTAACTTCAAGTTCACACACTTTCTGATCAAGAATGCCTTATTACCAGCTGTCTTTCTCTCATACAACTCATGCAACTTTTTCCACAAGGAACTTGTACTAGTCTCTGTTGCCACATGGTGGAACACAACATCATCTAGCCATTGTCGGATATAAGCAATAACTTTTCGATCCAACTTCTTCCATTCATCAATTTTTAGGGATTTTGGCTTCTTCTCTACACCCTCAATCTGCAAATAGAGGTCTCTTGATATAATAGGTCTTCCATCTTTGATTTTTAGATTAACCAATTTCCTCCGTTTAGGCTAATCAGCCTAGATGAGGTACTTGCCTCCATCTTTGATTCACAGATAAATAACAACTACGAACCAATGCTCTGATACCAGTTTGTAGGGGTAACAATGATATACCGCAGTGGATAAATTTCCCCCTTCTATCTGCGAATCAAGAAACTAGCCACGAACAAGAAACCACAAAACACAATAATAGCAATCCACCATAAAAACCAAGAACACAAGATTTTAACTTGGAAAACCCTCCAATGTGAAGGGAAAAACCACAGGACAAACTCCGAAAGAAATCCACTAAAGAAAAGAGAAGTACAAAGTCTTTCTTCTCAAGTTTTCCTAAAAAACTTCTCAAAAACTTGAGGCATACACCTAGAATAGAAGATAATAATAAAATCTTGGAGGAAATACGGGTTATCTCACAAACCCCTTGAAAGAGAACGTTTTCCCACCTTAAAGAACCAAGCGTGAGAGATCTTCTTCTTCTTCTCCAAGAACTACTCCAAAACCCTAGGTTTTGGCTCCTTCTTCTCTCTTCTTTCTTGCCGAAGCAAAGACTTCTACCTTCAATGGAGATTAGGGTTACAAAACCCCTTTAGATCTTACCCGTAAAGTAAACCCTAGATGCACCACAAGAGAAACCCTTTTTTTCTCTTTCTATTCTCCCCTTTCCTTATCTCTTTTTTTCTCACTCGTTTTTTCACTGTTGTAAAACCCACCACCGACTTCTCTCTTTTTGCCGTTTTAAGAGAGTCGGTGTTAGTGGGTGGGGCCCACATACATCATGGGGATGGACCCACAACACAAGGGACTTGGTGTTGGAATTTTAAAGTTCGAAAAAGTAAAAAAATAGTTTTCTTTTAAACTTTAAAAGTGGAGGGAAGATTCAAAAATCTGAAAAGATCCCTATTGAAAGCAAGTGTCTTTTGCCTGTATGGAGGCCTGAACCCAAGACCTTGGCGTGTGTGGAGTGTTAGTATTTTAATACTAAAATTTAAAAAGGAGCTCTGTTGCTTTTTGAAAAGATTCGTTTTCTTTTGAAACTTTTCACCTAAAATTTAAAGTTTTCAAATTTATTCTCTCTTTTATACTTTTCCTACTAAAGAATTGAAATGTTTTGATGTGAGCTCTCTTACCTCCTTGAAAAGATAGTCCCACACAGGAAAGTGGGAAATGTTTCTACATCCATATAAGAGGGATTATTGAGCAAAGGCTTGGGCTTTTCAACGGCATTCAACTTTGTTTGGGTTGGAGCTTTTACATAGAATAAAATTCAAGTTAAAAACACACTCACACGCGCGCGCACCGAACCGTGCTAGTTGTCAGATCGTGAAAGATATGTCCTCTTAATCCAACTGTTAGAACACTCTTAAACAACATTTTAAAAGATATTTATTTTTAAATGACTGTGGGACCCGATCCCGCGAGAGGGGGCGCGACCCGCCTCCCTCTCTTTGTCTCTCGTATCCACGTGAATGGCGTATGCTTTTTATTATTGATTTAATTCATCTTTTTCGTGAGCTTGGGATCACTAAAGCAATCCGAATTTCACGTAAAAGAGAATTACTAGAGTCGCCACTTAGGTAAGAGACCTAGGACCCATAAGTGACTCTGCAATGATCTGCGATCCCAGAAGTCTAGATTCGTTACCTGATTACGAGAATGGAAGGTATGGCAGATTACCACCACATGCACCATTCTTGCCCGGTAATCCGGTCTTCAATTCTAAAAGTTAACTGTCTTGAATTTCTTTTAAATGACTCATTTAAACTCTTTTGATGTGCGAATTATGTGATATGCATCCTAAAATCTAATTTCAATGTAATCCCTAAATGTGTGTCTTAATTTTCTTGATTTGTTGAGATTCAATCTATGTGAAAGTTCTCCTAAAATTCTAATTTGGGGAATAATCCTAAGTGATTTAATTAATTTAATTTAGGGTTTTAAATGAGAGAAGAAATAAAAAACTACCCTAAAACCCCACTGATTGTGTGTGGGGCAGACTCGTGTGAGGAATGTCATCCAAACATCCAAGCTGCATACGTACCCAAGCCTCACTAGGATCAGAGTCGACGTAGTTCGGTGACCTAAACTAAGCTACATGCCTAAGACATCTAGGACACCGATCTAAACTGAATTGACTGTTTCAACAGTTTAAGAGAGATTATTTAGTTCAAGTTGAATAGATTTTATTATCCTAGGAGTTCATCTAAGATGCTATATGGTCCTATCTAAGTGCAAAATATTTCCTAAACTAATATAGGTGAACCTACATCCTAGGTTAACTAGGCTTGTCCTATAGGGAGATGGGTTAACTAGTGTAACTAGATATATGGCATGGTTGCTATCCATAGCAAATGGCCGTGATGAGGCTGAATTCTAAACTCTAGGACACCCTAAAACCTAGAATACGACGTGACACAAGTGTTCCTAATCAGCTCTAAGGGTTCCTATGAGGTGATACCGTTATCCAACGGTTCCAAAAACTAACCCAGATTTTGAAGTTAATGATTTTCAGTTCTTTAAAGGTTTCTAACTCCTAAAATCTAAGGAATACCAATGGCTCTAAGGCTGACAAGTTTCATCCTTGAGTTGCATCCATGGAAGGGAATCAGGCTTTCCACTCTTGCACAATTTAGCATATAAGTTATAGTATATTATTGCCTGGCATGTTTCTCAGGATTCTCGTAGACTACAACCTCAGAGCCAATAATGTACTATAATTTAAATTCTCAAATTGTCAAGGATTGATCGCAATTAGGATATGATTATGAAGGCCACATTGGCATCTAAACTATCCTTATATGACATGTTTACAAAGGAGATCAATGGTTCCTAAGGTTTCTATTTCGGTGGCTTAAGAATTTAATACATGATGGAAAATTAATTTTTTCTAAAAATTTTCATGATTTTCAGAATTAAAATTGATTTTTAAAAGATCTTATCAATTTCAGGCCAAATTGGTGACATTACAAAGCCATACATAGCAAACAAATTTAAAATCAAACCAAACTTTTACTAGAAGATGATCATAATAATAGAAAATTATTATAAACATTTCACACATTATTTCTAGAGTTTACTATTTTTAATAGATTTATTTATGTTCTGATCAAATCAATTAAAAATTAATAACAAATATTAAAACATGCACACAAATTCCAAGAAATTTACAATATAATATTTCTCGGCCAATTCATCTTACTACAATATTTTAGCTTTTAAAGAGTTTATTTGGTAGTATCTCCTTTATATATGTGAAAATCAGTGATTTTATTTACAAATTCCAGTCAAAATAATAAATAAACTCAAAATCTTTTGAAACATTTTATATGATGTTCAAATATTAAAAGGATTTTAAAAACAAAATTTCGTCCAATTTTGAATTGTTTTGATACATGAACGAATTTTTATTCATCATATTTTCTATTTCTTAGTATTTTTTGAACGAATTTTAGAGTCATCAAAATAAATGAATTCTACTGAAATTTTATGATTTCTAGCGTTCTTTTAATCTTATTAAAACTCAAAACATACAACTTCATGAAAAATCCTTGGTTTCGAAACACTTACTTTGTAAAATGATTCAAAAGCCACTTGAAACCCTAATTGGTTAAACACTCAATTTTAATATATAACGTGGTTTTTTTTCACCAAAATCGGTAATAAAATAAATTAACTCATAAAAAATCATATTAGATCATGCAAGATAACTTTTCATGAGATTCGCTACAAAAAACTTGAAGAAAATGAAGAAAAGACAACCCTAAACATGCTTTTCTAGTTCTTGGATAACAAAAAGGAAGAAAACCTACCGTTGATCACAAATCCTTGTCTCTAGGGCTCGTAATCAAAGATATACACCTTGTCCAGTCCTTTATACGCTTTAGAAAACTCGAAGACCAAAGAATATAGCCCAAATCGATATATATATATATATATATATATATATATATATATATATATATATATATATATATATAGAGAGAGAGAGAGAGAGAGAGAGAGAGAGAATAGAGTTCCTAAGGTGTCACCTCATATAGCTTATATGAGGTGGTGCTTACAAAACATAAGGGGCCCACATTTTTGGGGTGATCCAAACCACGCATTTGAAAGGCCTTAGATGGATATGGTGCCTGCAAAAAATCAGGTACATAGGATCATTCTAACCCTTCCATTTATGGAGGTTAAAAATAGGCAAATTTATGGAGGTTTATACCCATCCATTTCAACCTCCACAAATGGAAGGGTTAGGATGATCCTATGAAGTTCATTTTTTGGGCACACCCTATCTATGTGAGGGCCTATCAAATGAATGCTTTGGATCATCCAAACAAAGTAGGCCCCTTATGTTTTTAAGCGCCACCTCATATAAGCTATATGAGGTGACACCTTCGGAACTCTATTCTCATATATATATATATATATATATATATATTGAAGAGGAGAAGAAGATATCCAAGTGTGCTTTAATGAAGGACACTTGAAAGAGATGAATTGTGGCCCAAAAAGAAGTGAGATGAATTTTCTTGAAGGAGGGAGAGTGTTGAACGAATTTTCTATCCCTTTCCCAAGGTTGAATTGATTTGCTTTATAAAAAAAGCTAGTGTTTGCAAAGAATAGGTAGTTTCCTTTGTGAGGAGTCTCACATTAGCTAGTTTCTTATTTCTCGTTCTTATCTTTCCTTCCTTTTAGTTTTCAAATCAACTTGAATTCTAATTGTGATTACTTGCAAACCAAGGCATACTATTTTACATAAGGTAGATCTTTCAAGACTCTTCTAGAAACTTTCACACAATGAAAATAACATATATACGAAATATTCCCGCCCAAAAAGGACTGTCCAATGTTGGAGCTCATTTTTGACCTATTTAGGAGCAGAATCAAGAAAACCGTAAACTAGAAAGTTGTAGATCTCTTCAAGCCGTTTGAAAAAAGTATAATAGCAAATTTGTCGGAGGAGTAGCTAAAAAGTTATGACCGTTTTACCAACCTGACCACACTAGCCCTTTCTAATTATAACTCTTCATTCTTTTCATTCTTTTTTTTTTCAAAACACATCAAATATGACATCACCATCCCATCTCATCCATGTGGTGCAGCCAACTATGTGGGCCACCCATGTGGGGCTCCCACTTTGGTGGCCAACCCACATGGGTGAGCCCACATGGGCCCCACTTCATGGGCTTTTAGCCCAATGGGCCTTATTACATGTATTTTGATTTTTTTCATCAAAATTTCACTAATATTCATGAAAATTCAAATTTATAGGGATGAACCCAACCCATATGATATTTATGGTGCACCCTCAACATATGGTCGAACCATCCCTTTAGAAAAAATAATTTTTCGGACCAAAATGCCCCTGCTTGATCATTACGCACCCAAAGACGACTAAAAATGACCTTAAATTGGATTGCCCTCAAAGGGGAAAGTTAAAAATAGAAAGTCTTCATGGTCAATTCTCAGAAAATAGAAAGTTTTAAGTTTGCTTATTTTGGTGGGTAATATCAAACATGATCATTTGACATTCCTTAAAAATGCCCAAAATGCCCTCGACACTCAAAATTTCCAAATCAAGTGAAACCCCTGAGAAATTCTAAACTTAGCAGGTTTTTTAAAATTCAGGGAATCACTCAAGATTTCTCAGACACAACTTGGGGGTTAAATGGGACACATTAGAAATGACCAAAATACCCATGTAGGGCAAACAATCGATGAAAAATAGGGAAAACTCTGAGAAATTTCAAAAATAGTAGGTTTTTCAAAATTCATGGAATAACCCATAACTTCTTAGACATACCCCGGGGATCAAATGAAACATACTGGAAATGACCAAAATACCCCCAAGGTGCAAAAACAGGCAAAAATGAGGGAAATCCTGAGAAACCAAAAAGAAGCAAGTTTTCTTATTTGATTGGAAACTTAAATTTTCATCTTTCGGAGATCAATGGCACCCCTAGAGACCTTTAGGATTGCGAATCAACTTCAAAATTCCTAAAATGAGGTGAAATTCACCCTAAAATGCAAGAATACCTAATGTAGATGACTAACACAAACCAAACAAACTTTTTACTTTTTAAAGCGTACCAAAATGGGGGTGTCTACAATGACACTTTAAAGAATTGTTACGTTTTTTAAAGTGTGTGTCTACTGGTTTTAAAGGGTGTCTTTAACTAACTCGTTTCTGCATATAAAAATCCATACTTACCAACGATTTTTCAACACAGTAATTATAATTCTTCCCTTCTCTGTTTACAGAAAGACTTTACAAATAGAGATATCTCTGGTTCTGTTAACGAAACAGTTTCATCATACTTTCTGTCTTGACAGAATAATGATATTCTTCTAATTTTTCAGTCTTTTCTTTCTTTCTCTGTTTTTTATTATATTTGCTGGGCATTTGGAGTGTTCGTTATTTGGTTCGAATTTATCTGATCGTGCAGTTTAGATAAATAGCGATGGTGCCTCGGGCTGTTGTCTACTGGGGGTGATTGCGCTCTGATCTGTTGCACCGGTGGTTTTTCTGCAGAGGTGCAAAATCACCTTAAAAAGCGACCTAGTCTATGCCCCATCTCACCGCATCGAGAAGGTTTCATCTAAACATTTATTTTTTTGTTTTTCACAGAAATCAGAAATCAGGTACGCCATAATTTTAATTTAAGAGGAAAATTCTACAGCAATCCTAATGTGATTTTCGTTTATGTTTTGCTTCTTTATAAAATATGGCATCCCATGACGAGATTATGTCGGATTTCTTAAATCCGAACAAGCATTTTCGATGCAGTGGCACTAATTTTAAGAGATAGAAGAAGAAAATATTTTTCTATTTATCCACAAAGAAAGTAGCCCATATTTTGGATGACCGATCAGAACTTGAACCAGTTAGATCTGCTTTGAAAAAGAACTGGAAAGATTCTGATTTCCTATGCCCAAACTTTATTCTCAATTGTCTCTCCGACAAATTGTAAGATTTTTATAGTGACAGTAAAGATTCTAAAACACTTTGGGAAGCCTTACAGAAGAAGTATGATATAGAAGAGGCCGGGTCTGAAAGATACGGTTAGCAAGTATTTTAGATATCATATGGTAGATGAGAAGACGATGATTTCTCAAACCCACGAGTTGCAAAAAACTTGTTCACGACATCATTGTAGAAGGAATGACTATCAGTGAACAATTTCAAGTTGCAGCCGTAATTGACAAATTACCCCCTTCTTGGAAAGAGTTTAGAAATTTCCTTCATAAAACTAATGAACTATCAATGGAAGGTTGTAGACAACCAATTCTGTCAAGGTGGTACTAATGATAGGTTTTCGCGAGGATGAGTCCCATGACGAGCCCAAGGCCCCTGTTCTCTTTCTCTCGATCTCTCTTTGGTTCGCGAAACAGAAAATACTTCTCAAAAATGAATTTGTCCCAAAGTTAAAACACAAAAGCCTGTTTCCACATGACGCTCACCTTTTACGGCACAACCAAAGAAACCCGTTTTCACGTGGCATTCACCTAAACTTAACTTTGAGTAAAAAACATTCAAAAATTACGTACTCCATCTCAAGGCGTGTAACTATGTTTATTGGATTATCCTCACCATAAGGACTCCAACGGATCTAACCGCGCACGATTTGGGTCCAAACGTAGGAGTGATGGTCTTTTCAAGTTCCCGAAAACTCCTGAAAACCTTGGAATCCTGGTTTCTAGCACACCAAAATTACCTATACCACTTCAAAGCATGAAATTAGATTCATTGGATTCTTCTTGCTGCAAGTAGTCCAACGGATCTGGACGGGCGCAATTTGGAGTCAAAATGAAGGAGTTATGGCCCACCGAAACTCTCAAAAATAACCAAAATACCCTCAACCGACCTAGGAAGGTCCCCTAAATCGCATCGGGCGATTTTTAAATCGTAAAATGCGATTTTTATTGTGATTTTAAAATCGCACTTTGCAATTTGGCACTCGAGCCCTATAAATAGGGAGGGGCCTAAGTGTAAAAATCAAATATTTAATCCTCGAGAAGTTGATTTTTAGTAAAAAAACCTCTGGTTCTTTGTTTTTTTGTTACTTTTAAGAAAATACTGTCCAAAAACCTTAGTTTCTTTGCCAGACAGAGAAAGTAGAGAAATACTTAGGGAGGTCACACTGGGCGTCGGCATTATGCCGAATTTCAGATGACTCGGAGCGACACTACTTTCCTAGCACTGTTTTTCTGAATTTTGGAGAACTCGACGCTACACCACTCAATTAGCGTCGTTGTTCTGTCGAATTTTTGGAGAACTCAGAGCTCTATAATCCGATTAGCGTCATTTTTTTTCCAAATTCCTTGAGAACTCAGGGCTACACCATCCAATCAGCGCCATTA
Source organism: Tasmannia lanceolata (assembly GCF_043159265.1). Taxonomy (NCBI): domain Eukaryota; kingdom Viridiplantae; phylum Streptophyta; class Magnoliopsida; order Canellales; family Winteraceae; genus Tasmannia; species Tasmannia lanceolata. The sequence goes on along the minus strand of NW_027518700.1, from coordinate 36,382,975 downwards.
TGTCGCCGAATTTTCGGGAGACATTCTCGCTCCGATGGTAAAATTATATTTATTTCCCAGCTTTTCACAATTATATTATAAAACCCAGTATAGGGTACTTATAGGATCCAGGGTTCCACTTTTCCCGGATCCTGTAACGTAATTCCCTCACCTCTATATGTAAATAGGGCTGCGTTCCCTCTCCTTATCCCGCCACTCTGTCTCCGATCCTATCATAGACAAAAGAGATAGAAATGAGGGCCCTCACGATTCGATGGTGTTGAACAAACGGAGGGAACTGAAACCCACCTTTTCTTTCATTCCCTTGTTTTTAATTATCTCAATTAGGGTGTATGCTGTATGATTCAGGAATAATCCCCGAGGATCCAGACCATGTAGTATATACCCCTACTCAGGATAATATTTAACCGATTTTTCTTGTAAATTCATTTGTTTTTCCGAATAGGTACTAAGCTTAATCGTAATAAAGGACAAAAAGTCAAAACTTTTGATAAAATTCTTTAAGACTGCCAAGTCAAGCCAAGAGAATGGGTTTACCTGGGCATGAGGAGTGCCTAACACCTTCCCCGAATGTAACATATCTATTAGTCAGATTTCTATATAGACCATGCCTTAAAAACAGATTAAAATTATGGATTCTACGTCTACACCAAGAGGACAACAGCTTTGGTCACTGCACTTCCCATGAAATTTGGATATCTATCCTTGTTTCATTGGAAAAGTAGACACGTGTCCTCCACCCTAACCTAGGTGGAGACTGTGAAAGACTCTCTTATGCGTTGAATTCGGACCCCGGTCCCAAGTTCATGAAAACAGATACACGACAAAACACCCACAGGAAATAAACCCCTGCGCATGATGTGATGCCTGGGGCAGATGACTATGCTTAGGAAATTATAGGTTATAGCTCTAAATTGACTTGGATTGGCAGATTTTCAGAAAGTTATCAGAAAACTAGGTTTTTTCCGTCTTTATTACAATTAATCTTAACCCTATGTTGCGCTCAGGGGCAATCGTAAGTTACGAATCTCTCCTCACTAGCAAAATAAAACAAGTGGTAGGATCACTTTCTGTACTATACGCTTGCTTTACCTTTCAGGAATGCTTGAGCCAATGCTCAAAATTTCTGCCAGTTGCGCGAAAATGCCTCAGGAGGCACCTAGGATTTCCAATTTAATTTATGTCAAACACTGCACACTCATATTTTGCATACCAATTACCCTTGGGAGTAACTAGCACTCGTTCTGGATTGGCTAGATTTCTTCTGATCGCCGAGAGGGCATTTCCTTATTTTCCTTCATGGAAAGTTTTCCCCAGATTCTTCTGATCGCCGAGAGGGCATTTTCTTATTTTCCTTAGAGGATAGCTTTCCCCAGGTTTCTCTGATCGTCGAGAGGGCATTTTCTTATTTTAGCTTGCCCCAGATTTCTTCTGATCGCCGAGAGGTCATTTCCTTATTTTCCTTCGGGGATAGCTTTCCCCAGGTTTCTGTGATTGCCGAGAGGGCATTTTCTTATTTTCCTTTGAGGATAGCTTTCCCTAGATTTCTCTGATCTCGCGTCTTCTTATTCTCCTTCAGGGATAGCTTTCCCCAAATTTTTCTGATCACCGAGAGGGCATCTCTAACAATGCATATCAGGATGAATGCTTTTATGCTGAATGTCAGAAAGGCATCTCTCACTCTTTTCTTTCTTTGAAACTTCATCCGCTAGATGTCAGAAAGGCATTCTAAGCTTTTAAACTTGCACTGGGTGTTAGAAAGACACCCCATCATTTCAAATTCTTATGTTCCCCAACAAAGTCTTTCATATTCTAAATTTTTTTCAGTGACGACTTTCATGTCCCAGGACCCCATTCGATAAGGACTACCACATCTTAGGATCCGACCACATTTTTCCTATATATTTTCAAGATTTTTAGGTGAAGAGTTTCATGTCCCTCGACTCGATTCGGTGAGGATTTCCACATCCTAGGATCTGACTACATTTTTCTTTCATGATTTTTAAAATTTTTTGGTGAGGACTTTCATATCCCAAGACCCGATTCGGTGAGGATTTCCACATCCTAGGACCCGACTGCATTTTTCCTTTATATTTTCAAAAATTTTCGGTGAGGACTTTCATGTCCCAGGACACGATTCGGTGAGGATTTCCACATCCTAGGATCCGACCGCATTTTCTTTCGTGATTTTCAAGATTTTTCGGCAAGGACTTTCATGTCCCTGGACCCGATACGGTGAAGATTTATACATCCTAGGACCCGACCAATATTTTTTTGACTTCAAAGGTTTTCGGCGAGGATTTTCATGTCCAAGTACCTGATTCGGGGAGGATTTCTACATCATATGACCCGACCGTTTACTATGTTTTAAAAAAAATCGTTTTCAAAACTTGTCAGCTAGAGATTTCTATTCAAGGACTTGCGGCAAGATTCTTGTAAGTCCAATGGTTTTTACCTTGGCATTCCCATCTTGTTTTGATGATTCCAACACACAAGTGATCATTTATCACTAATGTGTTTGATTATCTAAGTTGTAGATCATGAAAAATTAAGATCAAGGATGCTTGGATTGAAGGCCAAGAAGCCCACATTGGACCACTAATTGGAAGGCCAAAGTCATCAAGCAAGAAGTCATGAAGACTTGAAGACATGAAGAAATTCATATTGAAGACCATTTTTTTTGTCTTTTAGAATGTAATTGATCCAAACCTAGATTAGGTTTTTAGAGGCATAATTAAGTTAATCTCACACACCCTAAATAAACAAGTGATTGTATTTGTGTGTTCCAACACCTTGGAACCCTCATAGCAATCCCATCTTGGTTGAGAATTGGAAGCCCAAACAGAATTGAAAATCTGCTCTGCATAGGCTTCTCGGAACTCCGAGAATTATTCTCGGAACTCCGAGAAATGGTCCAGTAGACTATTTTCCAACTTCTGTGTGTATTCTCGGAACTCCGAGATTTTTTCTCGGAACTCCGAGAATTTGCTCGGAACTCCGAGAAATATTCTCGGAACTCCGAGAACACTACAACGGTCGGATTTTGAGCCGTTGGGAATTTTCCAGAAATTACCGTAATGCCACTGAACGGTCATATTTTGTTTTTCCTATAAATATGGGTGTTCTAAACATTCAATAAAGGAATCCTAACACTTTAAAACTTCATTTGAATATCCAAGAGTGAATCAAACTTCAATTGTGCCTCTTATCACCATCTTTAGGATTTGGATCATAGGCTCAAATTTGTACATCCATTTTGTAACCCTTGTGAGGGATTTTTCATTTCTTTCTTTCAAACCTTCGAGTGTTGTATTCGGGCGAGTATTCGGAGAAGCGAAGCCCATTCTCCGTGGTGAGGATAGCCACCGAGGTTAAAGCTATTGGGGTGAGGATAGCCACCAAAGTTAAAGCTATTGTAATTGGCATTCGATCTTCGCCAAGGTTAAGAAGATCAAATAGTGAAGCCATCAACGGGTTTGGTTGGTGGAGTGGAGTAGGCCTCGGATTTGAGGACCGAACCACTTTAAATCTCGGGTGCACTCTTTCTATCTCTTTGCTCTTTTATTTGCATTGCACCATTAGATTTAACTTGAATATTGATTCTTGATCTCTTAATCTTAAAATCGGTTTAAAGGTTTTAAATTGGTAGATTCTATTTCTTAAACAACCATATTCTCCCTCCTCATTGTGTTGCCAATCCAGTATAACTTGGGACCCCCCTACACCGATTTTTCAATTCTCTTGGTGAGGAACATGCAAGGACTCAAGGAACTTGCTTCTTATCATCAATTCTTACTTGTCAAAATATCGCTGTCTCTTTTGGTTTGTCATTCTTATGCTTCGCATCCTTTGTCAAAGAGGGACGTTTGTGTACACCCCTTTTTTCCAAGTTTGGATTGATAATAGCTTTTTTGGCGCGATGATGATTCTAATGATGAATCCATGTTAGGGGATTTACACTTATCCATGTATATAGTGTCTTCAGCATGAGGATCAGAGAGTTTTTGTGGTCCCGAAAAATGAAACTATGATCTAATATAGATATAAAGAGTAGGAAGAATTCCTGCTCAAAAACCTTTCCTGGATCCCAAATATCATTCAAACATGGCATAATGTTTGACCCATTCAGTTTGCAATCATAGCCCTGAGCTTGCATACCTGAGATCCCTTAGATCGAGCCCAAAAACTAGCAAAACAGCAGAAAGCTAGCCAATTTTTTAGCTCAGCTGAACCTTTTGCCGAATTTTCGTACATTTATAAGTGTACGAAATTGATTTCGTATGTTTAAATACGTACGAATTTATTTTCATGCATTTAAAAATGTACAAAGTTCTACAAGTTTGATGAAATTTATCTTTGCACGAAATTTGCATTTGTATGTTCTCAAAACATACGAAGTCTTTGTATGAAATTCAGATCGTACGAAAATCAGATATGTAACCACTTTTTGAAATTTGTGCGGGAATTTTTCCTCCCATTTATGCCTATAAATAGGCCCTAGCTCTAAACTTTAAAAAACATTGGTTGGTTGGCAGAAAAAAATTGGAATTTTGGAGTGATCTTTCCCTCCAAATTTTTCCCTTCAAATTTTGCAAAAAGGAAACACTTGCCAAAGTTCGTCGGAATCTGACCGAAGAATTCCAAAGGAGACTAAGGTTCTAAAGGCCTTGTCCGATCTCCTTTCACGAATCTTCTGCCGAATCATCCGTGAAGATTAATTGAGGAATCGAAGCCACCGGAATTCTCGCCGAGGTTCCGTTGATTTCGTCTTCTTTTCTCAATCAGTTTTTCGTTACAAAACATGTTTTTCTTCTTATTTCATTTGAGTTTGAAGAAGAAAATCATCTAGATCTAGGTGAAGATCTAGAGAATTAGGGTTGTTCACCCATATTAGGTACTGATTATGCTTAGAATACATCCAAATAATGGTTGAAAATTTTAATCTTGGGCTATAAATTTTTCTCACAACTTTAGGGCCATTCTGAAATAAAACATGTAATTTTCGAAATAAAAATCAGCAAAAGGCCGCACTTTTAGCCTAACTTGTAAAAATCATATCTCCCAATCTGCTCATCGGATTTTGATGATTCTTGATGCGTTTGACTCGTATTCGAGTCTACTTTTTAATCTTCATGATTGATCAGATCAAAAATCATAATGAGTAGATCAAAATTTCAGATCTTCACACAACAGTCCATATGTTGATTAATTAACACTACGAACTAACAACCTCGGATAGCCGGGATAAAACGTCCGGACTCACAGCGGATATACCGCATGATCTATCTTTGGTTAATTTAATCCTCTAATCTAAGTCCTAGTTTCTTTGATACCACTTGAAGGAAGGTTATCCCGTTCCGGCAAGATCGCTATGCGCAGCGGAACAAAAACGCATAGAACTTTAAAATTTTCCTTTCGATCTTGCTTTTGCCCAAGATCCTAGAGTCTAGATTAGATATTTATGTTAATTAAATATAAACAAATGCCTCTTTGAAGAAAAAGCAATGAACCACGCTGCTTGATCTACTCCTCGAACGGTTGCGATCGTTGTAAACGCCACGAACCCCGCAAGTTGAACCGATGGATTCGTTGCTTTGCATGAGGTATATGGGATATGAATAACTCTTATTCTCTTCTTTAGGATCTGATCAAATCAGTCACTTAGTAAAACAGAATTAAAGAACAATAATTGGAAGCCTTTCTATTGAAAAACTAGCGTGCAATTTTCAACTATTGTAAGAGGAGAGGGAGAGGACGAATTTTCTTTTTCTCAAGGGACATGGACAAATTCCAGAGTTAAAAATCTGATGGAATTCGTTCACTCCCTTCCTTCTATAATAGTTTTTTAATTCCTTCTTTTTCTCCTACCAATTTGATCCAAATAGGAAAACTAGTTGGGCTCTTTTAGCCCAAACCGATTGGAATTATTTCCACCGACCTTGCTGCTGTTTTGGATAACAGCACACTTTAGAAAGTGTGTATATGAGTTAAATTCCATCTCAAGGAGCTCTTATCTCATAAGTCTTCTAGTTGGAATCAAATTTCCAACTTCTAGAAACTACTTCCCTACAAAGTTAACTTTATTGAGAAGTTGAGTGGAAATACAACTCCAAAAAATAAATTGGAACATCTTCACATGTATCCCAATAGTGCTAGGCGTGTGGTGGGCCCCACCACACGTTCTCAACTTGTTGGACACTTAAACTATGTGTTTTAGTTCCAACTATGCCCTCAAATTGGAAATCGGTTTGGGATACTTTGTGCCCATTTGGATTTTTATATATTATTAACATTATTAATCATATTAATAACATTAACATTCATTAATTAAATGAATAAACATTTTATCCATTTAATTAAACAATTATCTCCCATCTAATGGTAGTGATTTGGCTCCAATATTTGTTCTTAAAAAATTCTCTACTAGTTTCTCTTTGTAGTTAACACTTTAACTAACAATTAAATATATATATATATATATATATATATATATATATAAATTATTTATTATCCACATTATTATAATTACGGATCTCATCCGTCCGTGCAATTAAATTAAATGCGAAACCCTGATCCATTTGGATGTTACCGGGTCATTCGAGTTATGAGTGGGATCGTCGCAGTGATCTGACGGTCGATCCTGCAGAACCCTATGATGGGTCCCACGGCGATCTCGCTCTGTAGTTAAACTACACTCGCATTAGGTCAGTGGCCTCCATCGAGACGTAACCCTGAAGATGACCGTTATATCATCTTACCCCTAATCACATCATGTATCTGCAAGTTCTTTCTTCGTAACGACATCTACTGAGTTGAGTCATATGGGAGGTGGACATCATTTACCCCGTTGGCCCACTCTTGGTATACCAGTTTGGTCAAGCGGTGTTCGGCCTCCAAATGTATTTGTAAAATCCTTTGAAAACAATTCAATGTTTCATAAAACTTTTCGTTAAACGTTTTATTAAATCCGCCTGGCCAGGCAATTTAATAGGCCTACTACTCTGACAAAATTGTAGATGTCAATCCCTAAATTTTAGGGCAAAGAATCCCTTGTTGAGTATCACTGTTGGTGTAAAGGGTTTGCTCTAGGATATAGCTCTATCCGAATGTGACTCTAAAATGGAATCACTATAAGATAGACTAAGACCCTAGAACGGGCTGACAGACCAATAAGATCCCTCAGGTCTAAGGACTTGTGAAGGGTCATGTTTGGAAGAACAACTTTATACTTTCTTGTCCCCAAGTTGTTCTTTATTTGATCCGGTTCATTTACGCGATCCAATCGTCGCACTCACTCTTCTTGTGTAGGGTCCACTACCCAGATGACGGAGATAAGTAACCTCACAACACGTGCATGTGGACAAGACTGGTGCTAGTTGTGTACAGAAAGAGATGTCCAGTCTCTTTCCCAACTAAGAACTATTAAGGTTTGCATAGAACCGAGATGCCATATCTCCTTGCTCTCTTGGATCTGTTAATCCTTTGAGCATGACATTTCTACTATGCTACATAAGGACGAACATGTGTCAATAAAATAAGCACATCACACACATTCATGAATATAAATACCCATTCAAGTAATGAAATAAATCTTTATTGATTAGAAAATGTCATTCTACTGGCTTTTCAGGGCTGATCGATGACCAGCACCTTCTTTGCAGCAGACGCACTGGAGTTTGCCTTATCATGATTACTACTTGATCATCGTCTTTTATTCAGTTTTCTCTTGCCCAATCTGGGATTTTGGACTATGTTTGTATTTTCTTTTCTTCAGTGGATGGTTATGCTCAATGTGGGCTTTTATTTTGGTCTGTACATGCCCAGTATGGGCTTTTATGACTGTTGTGGATGATGCCCTAGATGTGCTTGTGGATATTGTGGTTGTACGTCCAGTGTGGGCTTGATATTTTGTTTATGGATGTATGGATGGTGCCCATAGGGGCTTTATGCTTTATGATTTATCTTGGTTCATATCTCAGAGTGTATGCTTGTATCCATTGTGGTGATGATGTGTTCTTGTTCCTCACATCCATTTATATACCTCTGATGATTGTTTGACACGATGTGAAGAGGGTGTGTTTCTTCCATTCTCTATTCATGTATATGGAGCCTCATTTTGCCCTATCTCTATATACATGATCTTTCTTTTTGCCATGGATATGGAGCCTCATTTATTAGACTATGCTCTATTCTTTATTTATGTGTTTTGTCTAATAATCATCCATTCATATAGTTATCCTATGAATGGAGCAAATAGTGGTTACATTCAAATCATGGGTTCTATGTGCCTTAAACTCTCACATTTAGATTAGATGCACATAATCGGGGGGAGCTTTCTCCAAATGGCAAGCAACTTGAACTTAAAAGTTATTTTATAGTTCTGAGCATGTTCATGCTCATGAAGAGACTTGTCTCATGATTGGAAATGTAACCCAAGTGTTGAAATCATTCACCATTTCCATCAAATCACCTTGCCATGCCCTATTACATAGGTTTCACCTAAGGCCACTGACAAATAGAAAGGGGGAGAGCTAAATAATTATATATTCACATTTATATAGATCAGTGTGATATACTCATAAGATCTATTACCCCATTACTTGTGCCTAGACTTGCAAATCTATAGATTTAAAAAAAAAAGAAAAAAAGAAGAAGAGGGGGGCTTATTATGTATCTCATTATGTGTTTCTTTTTTGATAAGCATCCTAAGAGCTTAAATGTACTATCATATACATGGCAGATCGCTTATATAAGATAGCATTCATCTTGACACCCCACTTGCACTTTCACTGGTAGATCGCTACTTTTTGCTGTTGCGAGAAGGGGGAGATTTTTGAGAATTGATTAGGTAGTCCAATTGTATATGCACCATATGCTTTACATTCACTAATTATATTTGTGCATATAGTGAGGGGGAGCTATGCTCTATTGTGTATATCATATCATGCTACTAATGTGTTGCTTTGAGGTGTTCTGTCATATACATGAATTTCATGTCATAATCGCCATTACACAACTCAACTCAACACATGGCTTGTGGATACACACACATGGTTAAAGAGCTTGCACGTACATCGGAGTCATCACCATTCAGAGATGATCAAGTTAAGAAGCTCAAGATAAAAATCCCTCAAGCTACCTAGGAAGTGTCAAGAGGAAGCTTGGAGTTGAAGAAGCCATTGGTGACACCTCATGCACCTTCCAACATGAATTGAAGATCAGAGGAGTCACAAGAGCCAAGACAACGTTCAAGATGTTCACTCAAGCCGAAGAAGTCCAAGGAAGTGCAAAGAGCAAAGACATTCCTAGAAGACCCAATGGTATACACTTTAGAATGTAGTTTGGAGTCCTCTTGATTTTATGTTTAAATGCACTTTCAATAGGTTTTCATACCTAAGTTTTTATATCTTTGAAAACCATACGCACACCAACATATGTGTTTGAAAACCTTGGACCTAAGCCTAAAGACCAAAGCCCAAAGCCCAAAGCCCTTGGATTTTAAAGTTAAAAATGGAATTTTACTCAGGGCCAGTCGACCGGGATATTCCGGACGACCGCGGGATGGAACCTGGAAATCCAGGACATCTCAAAATTTATCAGGCCGGTCGACCGGGGTGATCTGGGCAGCCACAGAAATGGTTATGTCCAAACAGAACCATTCCAGGTTGGTCTTAGCGGACGATCGCTATGTGGTCGGTCGACTGCGGAAAGGTTTTGAGCCGAAATTAAATTGAAACAGGTTGCCCTCGCTGGACGACAGCCATGGGGCGGTCGACTGCGGCCATAAGAAATTTGAAAATAAAAAAGGCGCCCGATAGGGGCGGCCGACCGCTATGGCTTGGTCTGGCAAAAGAGCCGTTGGGGTTTGCGGGGCTTGACTTTTCTCAACCCTGTTTTTACAGTTTCACCCCCAAACGGTCATATTTTCCAATGGGTTATATATACCTCATCTACAGCTTTCTAAATAACCTTTTGCAAAAAAAATAAAATTTTTTACATTCTATTTAGAGGAACTCCATAGGCGTTACATTGTATCTATTCCTTTGAGTGTTAGTGAGCTTTCAAAGTTTGTAGTCCGCCTATTCTAAGAGGCATTGAGAGTTCTTCATTTTATTTCCTCATTTAATTCTTCAGGGTCTCCGATTTGGCCCGTTAACAAAGGTAAACCATTTGTAAGAGGAAGTGTTCCTTGCAAGGCTTCATACAAAAAGGGTTGGTGCCTTTTGAAGTTTGAAGGAGAAGTTGTATGTACGACTTGGTGATTCGCCATTGAAGAATCCCAATCTTAGTGGAGCATCCAAGGAGGAATACTTGGAAGAGTGGAGTAGGTCTTGTGATAAACCGAACCACTATAAAAATTGTACGTTCCTTGTGATTGCTTTCTCCTTCTCTTTGCACTTGGTAATTGGTAATTCTTCCCTTTATTTGTGTTTTTGTTTTATTGAACAAGGGTTAGAGTATATAGGCTTAAAGTAACATCTAAACCTTAGCTTTCATTTTTTGAATATTTGACCAAGGGTAAGACTATAAATGCTTAATTAGTAACTTAATTTTATTAATCCACCTAATTAAGCCAAGAATTTTTAATTGACCAATTCACTCCCCCTCTTGGGTTGTCACACCTGTATTTCATTTGCTATCAAAGCATAGGCTCTTAAAGAGATTTTTAAATTCAAAATCTACAAGAGATAAAGGTCCGTGACAATCCAAATGGATTTTGATTTAGGACAATCCGCTATAATTCCTCCATTCTTTAATGGAACAAACTATAGAGCTTGGAAAGTAAAAATGTTTGCCTATCTCAAATTCATAGATTTTGACATCTTAGATGTCATTGAAAGGAGATTTTCTATTCTAACGAAATGCACTAAAATTGATGCAAAATTATTTTTATTAAATTCAAAAGCTATTATTATAATATGTTGTGGACTATGTCCCAATGCTTTTGATAAAATTTCATTATGTACAAATGCAAATGATATTTGGACTAATCTTGAAAATTTTTATGAGAAAAATAGTAGTCTCTCTTCAATTGATAAAAATATTATTTTTGAACAAAATGAGACTTTACAAAAATCTTTTGCCTTTCAAACATTCAATTTCCGATTTGGAAAAACAAATTGAAAAGTTGAAATCAGAAGTTAATGAAAGTCTAACAAGAAATGAAAAATTAAGTCATTTGAGCAAAATTTTGATAAAAAAAAAATGATGACTTAATTAAACAATGCAATATTCTTGGAAAAGTGAAAGAAAGTCTTGCAAATATGTCCGTTGTAATTGGGTTGATTCCCCGTCATTAAGGGAATCCGTAGTGAAATCACCATGAAGTCTTGGTGGAGTGGAGTAGGTCCTTGGTAGTGACCGAACCACTATAAATCTCAGGTGCACTCTTTCTATATCTCTCTATCTCTTTGTGCATTTATGGTTTGTTTTCATTTGTGTGCTTAAAGGTTTTATTTTGCCATTGTTTTTAGTTTCCGCATTTTTTTTGGCAAAAAGTTTTAAAACCCAATTCACCCCCTCTCTTGGGTTGCCATCACACCTGGGATTTCATTTGGTATCAGAGCACAAGGCTCTTATTTAGGTTTTCAAAAATTTCAAAAATAGAAGAGAAAAAGATAATGGCAACCCCATCTGGATATATTGAAGGACAATCCATTTCTAGACCCCATACTTTAATGGTTCAAAATATGGGTATTGGAAAACCTGGATGAGCTTCTTTTTACAATCTTTAGATTATGAAATGTGGGAATTAATTGAAAATGGATACATTGCTCCCACAGAGGAAAGAAGTGAGTGGTTGGCCGCTTAAAAGAAGAGAGCCGCATTGAATGCTAAAGGAGTAAACACAATCTTTTGTGCTCTATCTCTCGACGAATTCAATCGGGTTTCTACTTGTAAAACGGCTAAGGATATATGGACAATCCTTGAAACCACTAATGAGGGGACTTCAAAAGCAAAAAGTCTAAAGTTAGTCTTCTTGTTAGTGACCTTGAAGCATTCAAAATGAATGTAAATGAATCAATTTCTGACATGTATTCTCGTTTTACTAATATTGTTAATGAGCTTGAAGGTTTAGGTAAAACTTATACAAATTTGGAATTGGTGACGAGGCTTCTTCGGTGTCTTCCATTTAGTGGGGACCCCAAGGTCACAATGATCCAAGAATCTAAAGATCTTGATAATGTGAAGTTGGATGAGTTAGTTAGATCCCTCATTACATATGAAATGAAGATGAAGAGAAGGGAAAACCAAACTAACAAGCCGAGGCTTCAAAGCTCAAGGAGAAAGATAAAGGAAAATCCATTGCCTTTACCGCCAAATCATCATCTTCTTCCTCAATTTCCGATAGCGATGAATTGGAAGCTTTCAAGAAGTTTAAGAAAATGTGGAAGAAGAAGAAGGGAAGAAAAGATAAGAAGAAAAATGAAGAAAATAAGAGTGAAGAAAAGAAGAAGGAGGACCTAATAAGATGTTTTGAATGTGGCAAACTCGGACACATAAAGCCGGAATGCCCTTTCCCCAAGAGCAAAAAGAAGAAATATGGAAAGAAGAAGTTTAGAGAACATGTGGCAAATTGGGATGGGCTTAGCAATAGTAGTAGTTCTTCATCAAGTAAGAGCTCCAAGGAAGAAAATTCAAACTTTTGTATCTCGGCCCATATTGATCCGACCGTATGTCTCATGGCTATCACCGAAGAGAATAAAAATGAGGTATGTTCCCATCCATCTTCAATTTCAAGTTCTAGTGATAATGAAATGTCTTATAGTGAAGTTTGTGAAACCTTGGAGTTACAATGTCTAAAATTAAAGTTTTAAAAATCTTTCTCAAATTCAAAAAGAACTTGAAGTTTTAAATCAAGACTTTTCTTCTAGATTTCAAGCCCAAGCCAAAATAAAAAATGACTTAAAGCTTGAAAATGAGACCCTTAAGGTTCGCTTGAGTGAACTTGAGACTCATATTTTGAGCTTTCAAAAACATGGCAAGTTCATCCAAGTCATTTGAAGATGAAAAATTTGAATTTTTAAAACAAGTAAATCATCTTCAAAATGGAAATGAGAGGCTAAGGATGTGTCTATATGGTTTTATGAATGGAGACAAAATTATAGACATAATCCTCAAAAAGGCTAGTTCAAGACCTCAACACGTCTATCATAATCGAACTAGTCTCGCTAACCCCTTAGTTAGATGTCATTATTGTGGCCTTCATTGGCATTAGCAATTTCAATGTGCATCTCAGCTAAGTAGGGATAGCCGTGGGACCAAGAAAGCTTTGATTTCCAAAGCCCCAACTTGATTTCATTTTGAAATTGGCTTAGTTTAGGGGCTTGTGCTAAATCTTGAATATCCTTCATAAAGTTCCGGAGGATCCAGCTACAGGAGAACCATTTGTGATTTAAAGCCCAAGCTTTAAATGTATTCTTGGCAACTTCGCTTACCTTGGCATGTTTTGTTTTATTAAAAAAAAAAATCCATCCTGTTTTGAGTGTTTGTCTTTGATAGGGGGAGTTATTTTCATAAAAAGGGAGAGTTTTAACTTAGTTTGCATACCCTTTTATTTTTGAACAATCCCTCCTCTGTTATATTTGTCAGTCAATTAGGGGGAGTTGTACGTTTGCAAAATTTCCTTGATTTAGGGGGAGTTTATATATTGCATATATTTTCCCTTGTTCTACTCTCTTGCCCCATTTTTTGTTGATGCCATAAGGGGAGAGAATTGTTTTGCTTATTGAAAAATCTCTTGTGAATGTCATCATAAAAAGGGGGAGAATGTAAGCCCAATGGTTCCCACCTTGGCATTACCTTCTTGTTTTGATGATTCCATATACAAGTGATTTTATATCACTAATGTGTGTTTGGTTGTTTAAGTTGTAGATCTCATTATTGTGTAATCAAGGAAGCTTGGATCAAGGCATTGAAGCTAAATTGGAGTGATTTTGGTGTGCCCCAAAGCGAGGAAGATCCAAGAAGCATGGTGGACGTGGAGCCTTGAAGATATAGTGAAGATCAAGTCTTTTTAGGTTGTACTCCTCACATTTGTTTTAGAGATGTCAAAGGCACTTAATAATGTTTCAAAATAAACTTAAAAAATCTATTTGAAAGCTTAGAAAAATGTATTTGAAAACTTAGGATTAAAGCCCAAAGACCATGGCCCAAGACCCTGATTTTATATAAGTAAAAATAGAATTTTATACAGGGCCAGTCGACCGGAGTGTACCGGGCGACCGTGGAAGCCGTGCTGGAAATCCAGCATTTGGCTTTCAATAGACCGGGGTGATCCGGTCAACCGCAGATATGTTTATGTTTCGACAGAAACAATCTAGCATGGTTGGGGCGCACGACCGCCAAGGGTCGGTCGACTGCGATAGTGTTTGAAGTCGAATTTTAAATAAAACAGGGAGACCTCGCCAGGCGACCGCCATTGGCTCGGTCGATCGCGACGGCTTGAAATTTAAAATTAAAAAGGTTTGCCCGATAGGGGCGGACGACCACCGGTCTAGCAAAAGAGTTGTTGAGGACTGTGAGGCTTGACGTTTTCAACCCAGATTATTAGAGTTTTACGCCCAAACGGTCATATTTTCAAATGGGCTATATATACACTATCCAAGCCTTTCTGAACCATCTCTTGGCAATAACTTGAAGATCGAAAAGAGAAAATCAAACTTGTTTGAGTGCCTCTCTCATCTCTAAGCAAGGAAGTGAATTAGGCTTATATTTGTACAACTTCTATCCATCTTTTGTAACCCTCTCTTGAAGGGATTTTTTTTTCTTTGTTCAAAGAATATCTTTGTAATTCAGTGAGTGCGAAGGGACACAGAGCCATCCCAAGAGCGAGTGTTGGAGACGAGGAGCTTTCTCCGGTTCGTGGCGAGTCTTGCGAGGCATAGCCGAACCAAGTTGTAATTGGTTTGATTCCCCTTTATTAAGGGAATCAATAGTGAAGCCATCAACGGATTGTGTTGGTGGAGTGGAGTAGGTCCTTGGTAGTGACCGAACCACTATAAATCTCGGGTGCACTCTTTCTATTCTTTTGTGCATTTGTGGTTTATTTTCATTTGTGTGCTTAAAGATTTCATTTGCCTTTGTTTTTAGCTTCCGCATTGATTTTTGGCAAAAGTTTTTAAAACCCAATTCACCCCCCCTCTTAGGTTGCCATCACCCCTAGGATTTCAGCTATGAATATTATAAATATTTATATAGCCCTTAAAATTGGAAAGTCTATTTGACAAATCACTCATGGGCAATGACATCCATTGATCTTATTTCCCATTGACCGGATTTATTAGATATACTATTCAACACAAAAATTGGTTTAATTAATAATCCAATCCAAACCAATGGTGGATTCTAACCCTAAGTAATCTTTTAATGAAATTAAGGTTTTCAATTCAATTTTCAATTACTTTTACAATTGAATTTTGAATTCACTTTAGAGTAGTTTTTCAACTAATTTTCCAAACAATTTAGGCTTTTAGATATTGGTTTTCCCATTAGGTTAGATAATTAATTAGTAGAATTCCTTTTGGTTTAGAATTCCTTTTGGTTCACTTTGCCTAAATATAAGGGTTAAATTTGTAATCGTTTCTTCATTGTGTTCAACCCGTATCTATTTAGTTTATAAATTTAAATATATTCTTGGATTCGAGGTTGTAGTCTCGGAAATCCTGAGTCCATTCTAGGCAATAATATATCATAAATTTATTTTCCAAATAGTATAAGGGTAGAAATCACAATTCTCTATCCTGAGTTCGACCCGTATCTACACGCGATCCGTGTACTTGCGGTTATTTATAATATCACAATCACCGGTGAGAGAGGCGGTCAAGTGTTCAGAGAGGCGGTTAGAGCAGGGAGAGGGAGGCCTTCTACCCGCGAGCGGGGTAAGGGGCCGGTGGTGGCCGAGACGTCCTCGTCGAGGTCTTCTTCTCCGAGAGACGGGGGCGTCCTCCTCCAGTCCAGACGCAGTCTGCTGCCCAAGGGTCCAGCAGACAGGTTCCTCCTCCGGCTTCTTCAGAGGCTGGCCCACCTTCCATCCCAGAGCACTACCAGTGCCAAGTTGGGGCATCCCGGCTTTCGACAGGAGAGGGGTGAGGGAGATCTTTTTGACCAGGCCGCCAAAGGCACTTCACTTCCTGAGAGGTCTCTTGGGGTGAGTGATTTTCTTTATGCATTTCTTAATTTCAGTACTTTGAAATTATTTGCATATTTTGATTTGAATTCTCTTGATGCTGTGGCTTCCTCACGACCAGGCGAATGATATGCTAATATTGGTGGGGTGCCTGAAGCTCTTGGTCGTCCAGCAGGAGGAGACTCTCAGAGAGCAAGAGTCTAGGATCTCTGCATTGGAGCTGGATCGACGAGAGGACGGTCAGATACTCCTAGCACTTTAGCAGGAGATCGAGGCCTTGATACAGAGGCTGGGGACATAGGAGGGTCCTTCAGAGAGACAGGTATGGAAATTCACTTCTGTCTTTGATTTGAATTGAATTATGCATGTGTTTTGATGTATCTTTGATATTGGAAGAGCACATTTTAATGTGAGAATTTAGGTATTAATCCATGCATTTTTAATACTTGAAACAGAGCTACTCGGCTTGTTTTCTCTTGTTTTTAGGTTTCAGGTCTAATGAGGATAATGTCAGAGAAAAACATAAAAATCCAGGGTTTTCGCCTCTTTTTAGCCCAAGACGAGTCAAATAGAAGCTGCCCAAGCTGAACAGGTGTAGACACCCCATTTTGTGCCAATTTATCCAACAAAGAATTTCATTAATTTCCTTCATGACATTCCTATGGGTTTCCCAGGATGTTTTGACACCATTCCACCATTTCCACGGAAAATTGAAATTCCAACGGGTGAAATTCCGACCGACTTGGAGTAAAGCCCGCTGAAGATTTTTAAGGGTTCGAATCTTATTAGTGGGGCTCACCATGGTTAGAGGTTGTTTAATATGAAAAAAATCAAATTATAGAGGGGATGCATGTCCAGCGAAGAAGTGGGGCCCACATGGATCTTTTCTAATTCATACGTGGTTTAATTTGGGATGGGCAAATGGAAAAATGAAACATTCAATTATTAGAAAAACAACCACAGTATTGCTATTTGGTAATTGAATTAAGAGAGGGAAGAAATGATATATATGGCGATATATATCATTAGGACTTCTCAAATTTGTAATTAGTGGTTTTTGGGGAATCCCTACTTATTCTCACAAAGAAATATTGTGCAGCCCATAGGAATCGATCTTAATTTCCTATTGGTGAGGGGTGTCTAGTCGTGGCAACTTTCTCTCATAAAAGTCAACCACTGCTCTCCACGTGGGTGATTTTTTGCAGTTGTATCGCAAGGATTTGAAGGAAAATCTTGAACCACTCTTTTATTGTAAAGATTGCCATAACCTTGGGTCTATCCAATTAGGAAAAGATTTTTGGCATTCTTCTTCGATAAGCCTTAAAAGACAGATTGCCTTCTATCTTGAGGGCTTTCTTCAATTCAAGAATTTTTATTTTTAGATTAGTCTTTCGATTTTTAGATGAATGTAATCAGGAATTCAGTTGGAGAAGACGCGTTGTTCTTTGGAGATTTATTGGTGCATTATAATACCTTCTTCAATCAATCCTTTTTTCTACTTCAATTCCATGAATGTTCTTCAATTCAGCATAATAGTATAATGATTTGCATTGCTTCAACTCATTCATCTTCAATTCTCACCATGGATAACTAAACCCCTCAACATAGGGATTGGATGAAGCCATGAGAGAAGGGAGGATTGATGATCTTCATAAACCTATGTCCTTGTTTTTGTTAAAATAATATATTGGAATTTATATTTACACAATCTAAATTATACATGCCATCCTTTGAGTCATGTATAATTGTAGATGTGTCTTACATAAATTCACGTATGTTCATTGATTTGAATTACTTGTTTAATGTGTTACTCATAGGAAATAATTGTCTCTTGACCTTTTTCCCTAGTGACCTAATTCATACCTGTAATTCAATAGTTTGATGATCAGTAGTTTGACACTCTCTCATGGTGGATTTCATCCCTAAGTATTTTCCTTAATTGAATTTTTTCATCTCGTTA
The DNA here is from genome assembly GCF_043159265.1 of Tasmannia lanceolata. Classification (NCBI taxonomy): domain Eukaryota; kingdom Viridiplantae; phylum Streptophyta; class Magnoliopsida; order Canellales; family Winteraceae; genus Tasmannia; species Tasmannia lanceolata. The sequence goes on along the minus strand of NW_027518700.1, from coordinate 36,364,886 downwards.
AAATTTGCCAATTATATTTCGCTTGAGCCTTGTGATCAGTTAATTTGTGACAAATCATTGGGTAATTCGTGCGCTCTGCCTTAGTTGAGAATTAAAACTAATCAAGATTACCTCCTTGTGTTTGACCCGCAACTACACGCGACTCGTGCGCTTACGGTATAATTTTGTGCAAACAATATTCTAACATACTTTTGGATGCAGGAGGAGGATGCCAGACCCAGAGGGCAGAGGCAGCACCGATGACAGAGACGATACGTCCGACGAGGACTATGTTGTAGAGATTGATGATGCAGAGGCCGAGGACACTTATCCGTCTGCCCGTTGGCAAGGCAAGAGGACTACGAGAGAGAGACCCTCCGGCGAAGAGGGCGAGGACTGGGACAGGTCTTGGAGGCATGCTTGCTCCCCTTCCTTCTAGGCCAGAGACTAAGTCTGCGGATAGAGTTGCTGCTACCGCTGGAGTAGACCCAGTGTTAGTTAGGGGACTAATCGATGTAGGGATGACAACGAGCTCGCTTGAGCACCACCTTTGAGAGAGACCAGCTGAAGGGTCTCGAGAGCCAGGGAGTCTTCAGTCTCCTAGCCCAGAGCAGACTCCTCGTCCGCCCTAGTGATTATCCACGATTCTCGGAAGCAGAGCCTGACAAACCTTCCGACTGAGCAGTGATCATTTTTTTTTTTGGTTCCCCTAGTTGGGGATGAGATGTATTATTATTATTTTATTTGATAGACATACATTTATTTGATATAGGGATCAGTCTTTTTGCTCTTATTTGCATTTGTTGGTGTTGTTGTAGTGAAAATAATATGCATTTTGTATAAATAGACGCATATTCTAGGTGGATATTTATACAAAATGCCCCTAATTTAGTTCTTCGAAGAACTTGATTTTGAGCATTTTGCATTATTAGCAAAGACTAATAATGCAAAATGCCCCTTGCATAATTTCTTTAATGATTTAATAATACATTTTGTATTATTAGTTATATTATTATAACTAATAATACAAAATGCCTCTAGTGTATATATTTCCGTACAAAAGAGAAAGTTAATACAAGGTAAGAAACAAGGGTAATTTCATTGCAATGAAAGGAAGGCACATTCTGAGCGTCTCTGATTATGATGTTACATTCTTCTGAACATTCTTGTTCTGTACACGGAGTACCGGGCTGGACCTTGATCCTTTGAAATAGGAGAGAAATCCGTTGTATTTTCCTTCAACGTATGATTACCTTTGCTAGGTAATAGCTTTGCTGGGGAAATGAGCTTTTCTTTTTTGAATTTTCCTGTAGGGAAGAAAGGAAGGAGACTCGATTTTATTGAAATAAATGCTTTTGATTTATTTTAGGTAAGACGAACCTTGGTAGACGAGTTTGAATGTATTTACGCATAGGCTGTGTTCCTTACCTCTGGTTTTTCAGTCATGGTCCAAAGACCCTTTAGATTGTTTGGAGTGTTAACTCATTTTGTTTTGGACCAAATAACACTTTGCCTAGACTTTGGTGAAGGGATGAATTGTCTACAACCAAGTCATTTTTTGCAAGTTTTCGAGTTGGCGAACCGTTTTGCCCTAAATCTTGCTAGAAACGAATCCTCAGGGTTTTCGTTTCTACGAGCATGATGATCCTAAATTTTACCTAGGTCGCCCTTTCAGGTTTTCGACTTAGCAGGTTTTCAGATCTTCTTGTTCTTTTCTTTTCTTTTATCCTACACATTTCTCGACTCGGATATAGGCAAGACCCCAGAGTAGAGTTTTGAAGATCTTGCGTTATTTTGAAGAATGTGACCGAACCTAGATTCAACAGGTTGCCTACATACCCCAAAGAAGGTTGGGATTAGGTCCGTGTAGTTCGAGGCTTTCTGTTGAGGATCCAACTGAAATGAAGGGTTTCGTTGGTTTGTGGAAAAGGTGACCGAACCTGAATTTGTTAGCTTGCCTACGTACCGCAAAGAAGGGTGGGATCAGGTTCGCGTAGTTTGAGGCTTTTCTGTGGGGAAAAGGATCAAAGGGGGTAATACGAAGGGTTTTGTTGGCTTTGCCAAAGGGTGACCGAACCTGAGTTTGCCAGGCTACCTATGTACCCCAAAGAGGTTGGGATCAGGTCCGCGTAATTTGAAGGTTTGAAGGCATCTCCAAAAGGATTTCAAATTTGTAGGTAAGTCATTTTGGGCTCTGATCGGTGCATGATGGCCTTTGATATTTATGAGTAATATCTTTTGATTTGATTGAGGTTGGTAGGTTCTGACATTCTATTTCCATTTTGGTCAAGAGGTCTGACGGCTTTCTGGGACAAGATTACATCAACGATGTAGGGGCCAGACCAGTTAGGTCTAGATTTTCCCCCAGGATCGAAGACAGGATCTCAACATTCTCTAAGCACCATATCCTCCTCTTTGAGTTCTCTGACTCGAACCTTCTTGTTGAAAGCTCTTTCTAGTCAGCGCTGATAGCCTTGTACATGGTATGTTGCTTTCAGCCTTTTCTTATCCATCATGCACAACTCTTGATGACGAATACGGGCCCATTCAGATTCTAGTAGATTGCTTTCCATAAGGATTCTGAGTAATGGGATTTTCAATTCGATTGGTAGGATAGCTTCCATACCATATGTAAGTGAGTACGGAGTGGCTCCTGTGGATGTACGGACATACATTTTGTATGCGCATAGTGCGCATGGAAGCTTATTTGACCAATCCTTATAGGATCGAGTCATCTTTCGAAGAATAGTCTTGAAATTCCTGTTAGCTGCTTAGACAATACCATTAGAATGAGGCTGGTACGGTGATGACTTATGGTGTTTGATTCTAAATTTTTCATTCAATGAGGCTACCTCTTTGTTAAAGTGAGAACCGTTGTCTGGTAACAACTCGTGTGGGACACCATATCTGCAGATGATGTTGGCCCTAATAAACTTGGTAGCTGATGCTGATGATATTGAAGCGTATGATTGAGCTTCGATCCATTTGGTGAAGTAATCAATCGCGACAAGTATATACTCGTGTCCGCTGGAGGACTTTGGAGAAATTTTACCAATAACGTCAATATCCAAAATCGAGAAAGGCTATGGAGATGTGAGAGAGTGAAGCTCTCACGGTGGCACATCTATCAGATTAGCGTGAATCTGACATAAGTGATATTTCTTAACGAATGTGAAGCAATCTGCTTCGAGAGTAGTCCAAAAGTAACCAAGATGAAGGATCTTGCGAGTTAACATTTTACCATTAATATGAGCACCACAGACACCTGAGTGAACATCTTCTAAGATTTCAGCGGCTCTATCTTCATTGACATAAAGGAGCTGGACTCCGTCAAATGGTCTACGGTAGAGATCTCCTCCACAAATGACATACCTAGATGCCAGTTTCTTCAATGCTCTTTTCTCCTTTAAAGAGGCCTCTGGGGGGTGTCCCTGTCGGAGATAAGATTTTTGATATCGAAATACCAAGGTTTCCCATCTGGACATCTGGCTGTTATTTGAACCATGTGTACATGTGCTGCGATGACATGTCGCTTTATTGCCAAAGGACGAACCTTTACCCCTACTGGAATGTCAACCATGGATGCAAGCGTGGTCAAAGCATCAACGAACTTGTTTCTCAATCTAGAGATGCAACAAAAGCTGATATTGTAGAAACTTTTCATCAGGCCTGTAAGATAAGTGTGATACAGAGTCAATCTATCTTCTTTAGTAAGCCATTTCTCGTTTATTTGACAAATGATCAACAGAGAGTCTCCGTAAACATCGAGGTCCTGTACCTCTAATGACAGGGCTACTTCCAGACCGGCTATGCAAGTTTCGTACTCAGCCATATTTTTGGTGTATTCAAATTCTAATTTGATGGAAATTGGTATGTGCTCATCTTGAGGTGAGACAAGAACAATGCCAACTCCTCTGCCCCTTGAGTTTGACGCTCCGTCAAAGTACATGGTCCATGTAGTGTTACTAGGTGCATATTTGATTGCCATGATCCCTTCATCCGGAACTTCATGGCTCAGCTCTGTATCTTCAGTAGGTGCATCAGCTAACTGTTCTGCTACAATTATGCCTTTGACAGACTTTTGGGTGACATACGTGATGTCAAATTCTGACAATAACAACAACCAATGAGCGGTCCTGCCTACCAGGGTTTGTTTTCGAATAGATACTTCAGTGGATCCATCCGAGATATGAGGAAGACTTTCTGTGATAACAAATAGTGCCTGAGCCTTTGAGTGGCCCATACTAATGCTAGACAGGTTTTCTCCAATTGAGTCTAATTCAAGTCATATTCTAAGATTTTCTTCCTGAGATAATGTGGGAGTCGGTTTTTTCCCGTGTTTGCGCAGGATGACAAGGGATCACCACAATCGGGTTTTACATAGGGGGTGTTATTTGATCTGCGCTACTTGCGGACTCGGGACTGTAGTCCTAACTTCTCAAGTTTAGAGAAACTCAGAGTCTCCACCTAGGTTAGGTAGGGCCTAGGACTCGTGTCTATTCTTCTAAGGAAATGAATAATGACTCGAATTTCGTTGGAAGAACAGTAATAAGGGGTTCCTTTGCTCTGGGCCTAGAACCTTATATTTTACTCTGTTTGCTTAAAGCATGGTCCTTACAGATATCCAGGTAAAGGTTGTGGTTACAATTGGAGAAGGTATTAAGCACCCCTCTCGCCCGGCTTAATCCGGTCTCTTAACTTAGACTGACATTTTGGAAGGATTTAAAATAAAAGGATTTTATCTTATTTGCCTTATTAGATTATGCTTAATTCCGAATGTAAATGGAGTGAATTTACAAAAGAAAAAGAAAATAAGCGATAATTAACCTGATCGGTGTTGTAAGTTATTTACGACTCCGAACGGAACTTGCAACTATTCACGATCAGGTTAACTTGAATAAACAGAAAATGACTATACAGAAAGTAAAAGTAAGGCAGAGGGGTTTATAACATAAGTTCAAGGGGCAATTTGTGCGCCCGAGATCCTATGATGTCACCACCTCGTACTTTACTGTGCAGAAAGCTGTAAATTGCAGAAAGTAAAGAGCAATTCGGAGGGATTTACGCAACAAGGTATCAGTCGTATCGGAATGACTCTTGTGACATCTCAACCTCGTACCTTGTGCAGAAAGCTGTAAAGTGCTAGAATTAGTAAAAGGCATATAGACGGGCTTGACACCACGAATGATGAAACCCACCATATAAGTTTCGTAAATACACAGCATAAAGTAAATATTGCTAATCCGATTAATATTGTAAGTTGATTGCGGCAGAGCCTGATTTCGCAACTTACTCACGACACATATTAACTTAAATTAGATGACAAAGGGGCAGATAAAGGGGCTTGATATCATGAATGATGAAACTCACCTTATCCGTTTTTTAAATACACAACGGAATGTAAATATAGTTAATCTGATTGATATTGTAAGTTACTTACGGTAGAGTCTGATTTCGCAACTTACTCACGACATAGATAACTCGAATTAGATGGCAAAGGGGAAGATAAAGGGGCTTGACATCACGGATGATTAAACCCACCGTATCCGTTTTGTAATTGAAAGCTGTAAATAGCTGAAAGTAGTAAAGGGGCAGGTAGAGGGGCTTGACATCACGGATGATGAAACCCACCATCCTGTTTTGTAAATACATAGCTGAAAAGTAAATGGATTACTTATTTACATTTTTTAGGGTTTATTCTTACCACTTGGAGAGTTGTCCAGCGTAACCGCACTTGTGTTGAAGAGAAGGGCCTTCGGGGCTAAGGAGAAATCGGCAGCACAACAACACTGTATAGCCTAATTGTCTTCGAGTTTGCTGAGATTTCAGCAGAACAACGACGCTACTATGGAAAAGTAGCTCGTAATTCTGCAAAATTCGGCAGAACAATGGCGTAAATAAAAAAAAAGACGCTCTGAACCTTCAAAAATTCAACGGAGTGCCGACGTCCGAAAGGAACTGCCTAGTGTTTCTCTACTTTCTCTCTTTTAAAGCAAGCTAACTAGGGTTTCTGTCTGATTCTCTGCAGGGGTTCGGGGTTTGAAAAAAGGGGAGAAACACATCGAAAGAAGGTGTATACACCAAGGAGGAGAGAGAGAGAAAGAGAAGAGGGATAAAAAAACCTTACCCCCGGTAAAAAATATCTGGTTTCGACAAGAATTCGTCTCAGAAGAATTACAATTCGTCTAGGATGAATTGGGTGATTGTAAATATCTGGGTGATGTCGTCCTTGGTCGCTGCAATAGTTCGTCTCTTCGCCGTTTTGTTTTGTAGTATTTTCTTCTTTTATCGGTACTTTCAGTCGTCCATATCTCTTCCGATTGGACTCCGATTCGTACGTGATCAGGTCCGTTGGATTCCTTGGGTTCAGGGCTTTCCAATGAACCAGATATCGAGTGCTTCCGAGAGACAGGGTGTCGTTTGGGTGCCAAAAGAGAGTTTCGGGCCCAAATTTAACCTACCAATTGGGAATGCTGTGTGCAGACGGGCTTATCGGTTTATGCTGTAAATAGCGGGCACTGTTTAGACAGGCTTTGGGTTCGCTAAAAAGGGCATTTGCTATTTTAAACATGCTTAAGGTGGAGGTGGTTTTTGTCTATTTCGATACGTTCAATCGTCCATTTCTCTTTCGATTGGACTCTGATTTGCACTCGGTCAGGTTCATTGGATTCCTTATGTTCAGGGCTTTCCAATGAGCCAAAAATCAAGCGCTTTCGAGAGAGAGGGTGTCCTTTGGGTGCTAAAAAGAGAGTTTCAGACCCTAGGTTAACCTACCAATTGGGAGTGCCGTGTGCAGATGGACTTACTGGTTTATGCCATAAGAGATGGGTGCTGTGTAGACAGGCTTTTGGTTTGCCAAAAAGGGGGGGTGCTGTGTTAAAATAGGCTTTCGGTAACTGAAAAACATCGTTAGGTACCCTAAAGAGAGATTGAGAGAGACACGACTGGTGCTCCGGAACTCGTCATAAGGTTCTTTCTCGCGTCACCTATCACTAATACATCCTTGACAAAATTGGGTGTCTACAGATAATAAACTGGCATTTCTCTTCTTGTTTGAGGTTGCAACATACATCCGAGAGATGTGTCCATGGTTGAAAGATACAAAAGGAAGGATTGTCCGGCGACTGCAGGTGTTAACACCGGTGGCGATGACAAACAATCTTTGATTTTCTCAAAGGCTTCTTGACATTCAGGGTTCCACTATGTGGAAGCATTGTTCTTTAAAAGCTTAAAAATTGGTTCACATGTACTGATAAGCTGGGTTATGAAACGGCTCAAGTATTGAAAATTTTCCAAGAATCCTCTGATTTCTTTTTGTATTTTTGGAGAAGGCATCTCCTGGATTGCTTTGACTTTAGCCGGGTCTACCTCGATTCCTCTGTGGCTGACCAGGAAGCCTAGCAATTTTCCAAATATAACTCTGAAAATGCACTTGTTAGGATTAAGCCGGAGCTTATATTTCGCGATTCTTTCGAAGAATTTCCTCAAAGCTTGAACATGTTCTTCTCGAGTTTTGGATTTGTCAATCATGTCATCAACGTATACCTCTACTTCTTTGTAGATCAAGTCATGTAAGAGGGTAGTTGCAGCCCTTTGATAAGTTGCACCGGCATTCTTGAGACCGAATGGCGTCAACCTGTAAAAGTAGGTTCCCCACTGTGTAGTGAATGCTATTTTGGTCTTGTCTTCTGGAGCCATCTTTATCTGATTGTACCTAAAAAAATCATCCATGAAGGAGACCAAGGCATGACCTGTAGTGTTATCGACCAAGATGTCAATGTGACGCAAAGGAAAATCATCCTTTGGACTGGTTTTGTTAAGATCTCTGAAATCAACACAACATCGTACTCTTCCATCCTTCTTAGGCACCGAAACGATGTTTGCCAACCACTCGGGATATGTGACAACCTCTAGAAAGCCTGCTTTCCAGCTGATTGATCACTTCATCTTTGATTCTAAGGACTCATTCAGGTGTCATCCTTCTGAGCTTCTGCTTCTTCAGCTTAGGTTATGGGAAGAGAGGGATACGGTATAGAACAACTTCCCCACTTAGCTTTTGGGAAGAGAGGGATATGGTGCTTCTGCTTCTTTGGCTTAGCTTCTAGGAAACTTTTCGACTCACTAAAACTTTTGATCCATTCAGAGATCATTTCTGCAGTCGTGGTTTGCTCCATACAGAAGATAACAAGAAAATTTACATACAAAAAAAGATAAGTACAATACCTATGCACATATTCTTATTTATTCATATTTCATTTTTCTTTTACACGGCCTGTAGTAAGCTAAATACAAAGCAAAAAGCGGTAAAAGAAAGGAAAATGGCGTTCTCTGTCTTCTACGTATACTGATCAAAACCTGATAGCAGTAGTCCCCTAAAGGACATCCCTTCCAAACAAAGAGTAATAGTTGATTGCTACTTCATTTCCACGCACAGTAGCCAGATCACGTGTGGGGATCGTTCTCCTCCTCTGCCTCTTGGCATTATCTTAGCGACATCATTGGAGAACTCCGGTGGAGGAAAAAAGCGAACGATTGGTTTGATGACCTCTTGCTTGGCCCCATATTGACGCATGATGCATTTTAGGATATAAAAGGAAGTGCCTTTTAAGCCAAGAATTTGGATGTAAGAAGCTCCGGGCGTTGAAACAACATTGAGACAGTATCCATGAAGTCTCCAGTAAATGTTTTCGGCTTTGAGGCTAGACATCCATGAAACCCAGTTGGATACTGTCTCGATATGTTGAAAATGGTGCCAATTATGGTAATTGTAGATGGAGATATCTAATCGGGAACCCGGGGTGGCGATGTAAAGTTTTAAACAAAGCCAAATGTAGAGAATGACAGGGCAACCTGTAAACTGATGACCGGCGTTATCTCGAACCTTGTCTAGTCCATTCAAAGTTTCTGGTAGGATGATAGATACTGGATTGGCTTTGTCAGGAACCTGATCTAGTGTACTAAGAATGCCAAAAAAGCTTCGTCGAAGTTTTACCTTGTGAGGTACTTGGCGTACACACAAAATATGAGAGCTCTGTGCTGGACCATTTGATTGGAGACATCCTCTATATCTTGCATAGGCAAAAAGGTGTCGATCAGTTGATTGACGAGGACGCCATCTGAGGTCATGAGGTCCAATGGGTCTTGCCCTCGGATACAGAAAAGTTGCTTGACTTGTTGTACATAACCCGGCCTGATGACAGGCCTGACAGAGGGTCCTTCGTCCTGTACCCCGAGCAAGGTACAAAATTTCTCAAAGGTGGGACAAATATCTTATTACCCGAATCGAAAGACATGATTGTCTTTATCCCACCACTGAGCAGCAGCTTTGAGGATACTCCAATCAATCTGAACAGATGGGAGCAATGGAAAGAACTGTTCGAATGGACAGGTGAACGATTGGTTAAAATTGAAACTTTCCACAGAGTAGAAATTATGGATCCATTCATCCAGTGCATCAGGGTCCATGATCTATCTACATAGAAGACAGAGAACAAAACAGGGTAAAAATATTGTAAAACACTCGGTAAAAAATTTGTCCTTGTATTTTTATTTTTTGTAAGTTTTATAAATTTCTTAATTTCAGACGGATCCTGGATAGGCGAAGGGTTGAGAGCAAGGTCTGCCCCTGTGATCTGTGACTTGGGGAAGCACTCCTAGAAAGACTGAATTCGATCAGGATTTAACCTCGTTTGATACAACACTGGGACAGGGGTCTGACACTGTGATCACGACAAGGTTGAGCTGAGTATATCTTCACATGAGAGGATATGTTCATTTGAACAAAGCCTAGACACTTTGACCACGAAAATTGGTCGGGATTGGTTTGTCTTTACAGGAGAAGACAAGTTAGATTGAGCATGACTCATGAGTTGTGACCATGACGATGGTCAAGAAAGTCTATCCTCACAGGGGAAGATAAGACTATTTGGGCAGAGTTTTGCCTATGCTTGAACCATAACAACCGGCCGGGACGAGTCTAACATTTCAGAAAGGCTAGCTTGATTTGAGCAGAGCTCGAGTACTGTGACCATAACAACAGTCATGACAGGACTATCTTCATATAGGAAGACTGGTTTATTTGGGCAGAGCTCTGCCACTTTGACCACAACAATAGTCAAGATAGATCTATCTTTATATGCAAAGATAGATTGAAATAGGGGTGTGACAACCCAAGAGGCGGAGTGAATTGGTCAGTTAAAAATTTTCGGCTTAATTAAATGGGTTATTAAAATTAATTTACTAATTAAGCACTTATTAATCAAACCCTTGTTCAAATATTCAAGATAATAAAATTTAGGGTTTAGATATTACTTTAAGCCTATTTGCCCTAACCCTTGTTTTAATAAAACATAAATACAAAAAGAGGTAGAGTTTACCAATCACCATAAAGTGCAAAGAAGAGGAGGAGAGAAAGCATCCACAAGGCACAAGATTTATAGTGGTTCAGTATATCACAAGACCTACTCCACTCTTCCAAGTTTACCTCCTTGGGGCGCTCCACTAAAACAATGAGATTTTTCAAAGGGCGAATCTCGAAACCATACACCCGACCCTCTAACTCCAAAGGGAACAAACCCTTTTTCGCATGAAGTCTTGATGAGGGATCACACCCTCTTACAATGTCTTCTCCTTTCTTAACGGGCCGAAGAGTAGACCCTCACAACGTCTTCACCTTTGTTACCGGGCGGAAGAGAAGACCCTTAAACACAATGAAGAAAATAAAAACAAAACTCTCTTGTCTCTTAGATAGGCGGATTACAAATTTGATAGCTCACAAACACTCCAAGGAAGACAAAATGTAAAGCCTATGGAGTTCCTCTTGATAGAATGTAAAAATCAAGTTCAAAGAGGTTTAACTTTTGATAAGAGAGTTTTTTGCTCAAGGAAAGTGGGATTTGATCTTTGTAAAATGTTCAAAAGCTTGTAGAGATATGTTTTAATCATGTATATATAGTGTATTTGAAAATATGACCGTTTGGCGTAAAACTGTAAATAACTAGCTTGAAAAAGTCAAGTAGAAAATGCCCCAACGGCTAGTTTGCTCGATCGCGGCGGTCGGCCGACTCACGACGGTCGCCCTCCCAAACCCATGACAGAATATTCTATTTGAAACAGACATGTCCGCAGTCACCCGGCCTGACCCTGTCAACCGGCTAGATAATTTTCGAGATGCCCTGGAATTCCAGGTTCCTACCTGCGGTCGCCCGGCATATCCCGGTTGACCGGCCCTGTGTAAAATTTCATTTTTAACGTTAAAATTCAGGGGCTTTGGGCCATGCTCTTTGGGCTTTAGTCATAGGTTTTCAAAACACAATTTTGGGTGTGTTGATGATTTTCAAAGATGTAATAGTTTAAGTATGAAAACCATTTAAAAACCTTTTGAAACTGCAATTTTACATAAAATCAAGAGGACTCTAAATACATTCTAAAAATGATACCTTTGAGTCTTCTTCAGCTTGAGTGAACATCTTGAACTTTGTCTTGGCTCTTGTGACTTCCTCCAATCTTCAAATTATGTTGAGAGGTGCGTGAGGAGTCACCATGGTATGTTCAACTTTAAGCTCCTTCTTGACACTTGCTTAGGGAACTTGTGGGATCTTCATGTTGAGCTTCTTGACTTGAACATCTTCAAATGAGGATGCCTTCACTGTGAGTGCAAGCTCTTGGTTCCTTTGCTCCTTAATCCACAAGCCATGTGTTGTGAAGAGTTGTGTAATGGCGATTATGACATGAAATTCCTGTATACAACACAACATCTCAAAGAAACACATTAGTCCGTAAATGCTAATCAATTTGTGTTTGCTAGCATCAAAATAAGAGGTAAGGTGAATGACTCGACCCATGGGAACCCTTAGGCTTACATTCTCCCCCTTTTTGATAATGACAAACAAATTGATTAGGGAGGAAGGAGATATCAACCAAATAAATGAATAAGCATGATATGATATAAAAAACAGAGCATAGCTCCCCCTCACTATATGCACATGTGTAATTTGATAATGTAAAGCATATGGTGCATATAACCATAGACTACCTAATCAATTTCCAAAAACTCCCCCCTTTTGGCAACAGCAAAAAGGTAAGAATAAGCAAGTGGGGTGTTAAGATGAATGATAACTTATATAAGTTATATATATTGTATATGATATGACATTCAAGCTCATATGATGCTTATCAAAATAGAAAACAAAGTAAAGTGCATGATAAGCTTTTTTTTTTAATTTCGATCTAAAGATTTGCATGAAAAGCACAAGTATGGGGGCAATAAACCATGTGAGCACATCACAATGGCCTATATATTCATGAATATATGACCATTTGGCTCTTCCCCTATGTATTTGTCAGAGGCCCTAGGAGAAACCTATGGTATAGGGCATGATAAGACAAAATAGTTGAAAGGTGAGTGATTTGAACACTTGGGCTCCATTTGCAACTTTTTAAAGCAGATAAGTCTCTACCTGAGCAAGGATATGCTCAAGTCTAAGACATAACCAGTTGAGTTCACAAGTTGCTTTATGAAGGGTTTTCTTTAACGAGGAGCAGACAAGTCTCTTCAAGAGCATGAATATGCTCTGAACTACAATATAACTTTTAGAGTTCATTTGTTGCTTGCCCCTAGAGATTCTCATATGAAAGTGAAAGCTCCCCCTGACTATGTGCATCTAATATAAATGTTAGAGTTCAAGCACATAGGCCTTTGATTCAATTAATAACCTTTAATCATTTTGAGTTGCTCCATTCAAATGAAGATTTTAGTTTGAATAAGAATGGATGGTTATTAGACTTTTAGAAAACCAAATGAAATGAATACAGTCTAATAAACACATGGACAAGAGAATGTAACCAATGAAGTACTGGAAGACATCCATGGCAACCAAAAGAACATGTATATATAAATATGAACCATAAAGCTCAATATACTTGAACAAAATGGAAGATTGATTCCACATTTCATTTAATGCATCTTGAAATGATAAAAGAGGTATTTAGAAATCTCTCGAAAGAAGTAAAGTTGAACTTTGAATTCTTCTATCCGGAGCTCTTCTACTGATGAATGTTTAGAGGAGCTTAGATCAATGCTTGTCCCTTCTTTCCATGTAAGGGAAGCATCTTTAAAAGTTCTTCTCGGAATGAGAGATAGGGTACTTGTTTTAAATCTTCTCCTTCAACAAAGGTCATCCTTGAAAGGATGAACATGAAGTGCACATGCCAGTGTTTAGATATGAATCTTCAATTTCCTTAGTCTCTGTTCATCCTTCAGAGTGGAAGAATGTAGAGTTGGACAGAGAAAAATTGAGTACATTTATCATCTTATTACATTTGGCATGATGGAAGGAGACAAGTACTATAGACAAGCTGCGAAGGACATGATTTGAGTGGAGTCCTCCGAAGCTAAAATCTTGGAAGAGATGTGGGACATGATAAGCTCAAAGAATCAATTCTCTCTCCCAAGAGATTGTCAGTGGCCTTTAATAAAACCTATGAGGCAAGGCATGACACCACACAATGGCTATAGATATGTCTATAAATGTATAGCCAAGAAAACTTATCATAAAAATTGGGTACAAATGACTTACAATACACATGATAAGTAAGAATTCATAGGAAACAAGATGATCCAACACACAATGGCTATAGATATGTCTATAAATGTATAGCCAAGAAACTTGTCATAAAGATTGGGTACAAATAACTTATAATACACATGATAAGTAAAAATTCATAGGAAACAAGATGATCAATTTGAGCACTATCCTACGAAGGAGAGTTCTAGAATTTTTATTTTTTTTTGAAACTCTAGAACAAGATACTTATCATTGGAAATCATGAAACTATATAAGTTCATCCAAGATAAGTATAAAGCCTAAGATGATTTGACCCTGATGCTCAGGCTAAGGGTACTTGCCATACGTGAGAGATGATCTAAAATAAGAAGGCATAGGTCAAGACCCAACTACACTACAAATGGAGCAATGAGGCTTCAAAGGAGTGCACTTATCATATGTAATGTGATATACATATTAATCAACATATGATAAGATAGATTGACAGAGATTTACATATATATGGCTCCCCCTTTCTTACAGACTCATACACAGTATGAATCCAAAGGGCTGTCAAACTACAAAAGAACCAAGGGATTTAAAGGTGAATGATTGACAAACCACCCTTGGGCTACAAATGAATGATTGCTAGTGGTAGATATGTGATACCAAAGAAGATGACAACCTAGCAAAGCATACTCCTCCTAAATATGTGCATATATATATATATATTATACGTATAAGTGACACTTCAATACACATGTGGCTTGTCATGGTGAAGATGTTGGCTAAAAGCCAAAGAGATTAGATGTTTTAATTAAAGTGAGTGTACACTCTCCATCTTACAAGGTAAGAGGACTAAGAGTACCAATTGAGTAGCTTTTTAACTTTTGGTTTACCATCTTTACCATGACGCTAATACCACACAAGGGGAATAAAACTATAGATTATATAGATATGCCAATTTAGCTCAAATCTATAGAACTCAAACAAAATACAAGTAGACTACGAAGAATTATGTCTGACAGAGACATCTATGGCTCATGCAAGTGATAATATATCACTTATGGGTAAAATTGAGCAAGATATGGCATTTTATGACATGCATGGATAGTCTACAAAGCTTGGACCCAAGAATCATGGTCCAAACATCTATGCCTACATCCATAAGCCACTAAATATAAGATAGAGCATTTAAGCACAGAGTGCAAATAGCCCATGGAAAACCAAGATGTGTGGGATACAAGTGTTCCATCACAATGTGTTACATGATAACCACTACAATGAGTATCTGCCCAATAGAGATACTAGATTCCTATGACATTTTTAATTTTACTCAATTGAGTTTCACACATTGAATCTAGACTCATTTTCAATTCACTACAAAACAAATATCCATGCAGGACTGTAGACAATAATCCAAGGAATTCTAGAGAACGTCAAGTGATGAACACCTTGGACACATGCATTCCAAAATACACTACTATGACTAAATAGTTTTATCTTAGTCACGAGAGGATATTCATTTTAAGATTTTTAAAATATATCAATTTAACCCATCAAGATTTCTTATGCATTTAATGATAATCATTAAGCACATAAGAATGGGTTTGAATGACAACTAGGTGCATAGTAATAGACATGATTACTCACCTAGGGCACAAGAGATGTCTAGGAAAGGATTTGAGAGGATTTCCTAAGACATGGCTTTTAACTTCTTAATTTTGCTAGAGATGACATCCTAACCAAGTTGAATGTACTAACATCTAGCAAATGCCAAATTTGTCCTAGATAGAATTCATGAATGAGAGAAATGAACTTGAAATATCAATTTGAACTTGAGGGAAAAGAGGGTGGACAATTTTCATGAAATCACACAATGGTTTTGTCATTGAATTTTCTAATGTGGATTTTCTTTGTGGATGAGTACTAAGTGCAAGTAGGTTTAGAATATAATGTATGCACTTAGACTAAATATTCTAGAATACTATTCAATAAGGCAAAAAATATAGTCTAATATTACATTAATTTAATATTAGACTATAGCAAATAAATGATGTGATCATTAAGCTCAAATGAACAAAGATACATTCTATTAAATCAAGTGTAATTATATGTATCTAAGCTCAATTATAAAATGATATATCATTAAACAAGAATTCTAGATACAAAAATATTAAGCATGAAATAGAGTATCTAGAGTGAAAAAATCATATGATTTAACATTTCACCACAACCCCATACATCAAGATATTCAATGGATGTTTTGAATGGTGGATTTTGGAATGCAAATTCCTTTGGTTCCACCCAAGTTTATTTTTGGGAGTGCATCTTTTCTTAACCAAACAAACTTGTTTGACTTCACAAATCTAAGTTTACACCTAGATTTGTGATGTCCCAATCTACCACAATAAGTACATGAGTAAAGATTGGTAGATGAGGAACATAAAGAACCACAAGAATGCATATGATGACAAACATGTTTGTCTTTCTCTTCTTGCAATCTTTGGTTCTTTATGAAGAGTTCTTCATTTACTAATTTTATCTCATTTACTTGATCTTCAAGGCAATTTATTTCATGAGATGAATTAGTTTTTAATTTTTCTTCATTTTCACAAACAAGTTTCTATTTTTCATTCAAATCTTTGTTTGTGTTTTCAAGGCTTTCATTTTCTTTTCCAAGGATATTGCATTGTTTAATTAAGTCATCATTTTTATTTATCAAAATTTTGCTCAAATGACTTAATTCTTCATTTCTTTTCAAACTTTCATTAACTACCAAATTCAAATTTTCAATTTGCTTTTCTAAATTGGAAATTGAATGTTTGAAAGAATTTTCCTTTGCAAAAGATTTTTTGTAAAGTCTCTTTTGGTTCAAAAACAACATCTTTATCATTTGAAGTGAGACTATCATTTTTCTCATAAACTTTTCAAGATTGGTCCAAATATATTTTGCAATTGTACATGATGAAATTTTCTCAAAAGCATTGGGACATAATCCACAACAGACTATAATAATAGCTTTTGAATTTAATGAAAATAATCTTACATCATTTTTTAGTATATTTTCTTGAAATAGAAAATTCCCTTTCAAAGACATCTAATATGTCATAATTTATGGATTTAAGATTGGCTAGCATTTTAATTTTTCAAGCTCTAAAATTCGTTCCATCGAAGAATGGAGGAATTTGAGTGGATTTGCATAACTCGAAATCCATTTGGATTGTCACGAATCTTTCTCTTGTAGATTTTTAAAATTAAAAAAAATCTCTTTAAGAGCCTTAGCTCTGATACCAAATGAAATACGGGTGTGACAACCCAGGAGGCGGAGTGAATTGGTCAGTTAAAATTTTTGGGCTTAATTAAATGGGTTATTAAAATTAATTTAATAATTAAGCACTTATTAATCTAACCCTTGTTCAAATATTCAAGATAATGAAATTTAGGCTTTAGATATTACTTTAAGCCTATTTTCCCTAGCCCTTGTTTTAATAAAACATAAATACAAGAAGGGGTAGAGTTTACCAATCACCACAACGTGCGAAGAAGAGGAGAGAAAGCCTCCACAAGGTACAAGTTTTATAGTGGTTCGGTCTATCACAAGACCTACTCCACTCTGACAAGTTTACCTCCTTGGGGCGCTCCACTAAAACAATGAGATTCTTCAAAGGGCGAATCTCGAAGCCGTACACTTGACCCTCCAACTCCAAAGGGAACAAACCCTTTCTCCCACGAAGCTTTGACGAGATATCACACCCTCTTACAATGTCTTCTCCTTTCTTAACGAGCCGAAGAGTAGACCCTCACAACGTCTTCACCTTTGTTACCGGGCCGAAGAGAAGACCCTCAAATACAATGAAGAAAAGAAAAGAAAAACTCTCTTGCCTCTTAGATAGGCGGATTACAGATTTGATAGCTCACAAACACTCCAAGGAAGACAAAATGTAATGCTTATGGAGTTCCTCTTGATAGAATGTAAAAATCAAGTTCAAGGAGGTTTAGCTTTTGATAAAAAAGTTTTTCGCTCAAGGAAAGTGGGATTTGATCTTTTTTAAATGTTCAAAAGCTTGTAGGGATAGGTTTTAATCTTGTATATATAGTGTATTTGAAAATATGACCGTTTGGGGTAAAACTGTAAATATCTGGCTTGAAAAAGTCAAGTAGAAAACGCCCCAACGGCTAGTTTGCTCGACCGTGGCCCACGGCGGTCACCCGCCCAAGCCCCTGAAATTCCAGGTTCCATCCCGCGGTTGCCCACCATAGCCCAGTCGACCGGCCCTGTGTAAAATTCCATTTTTAACTTTAAAATTCAGGGGTTTTGGGCCATGGTCTTTGGGCTTTAGTCCTAGGTTTTCAAAACCCATTTTTTGGGGTGTGATGGTTTTCAAAGATGTAAAAGGTTACGCATGAAAATTATTTGAAAACTGTAAGCCCAATGGTTCCGACCTTGGCATTCCCATCTTATTTTGATGATTCCAATACACAAGTGATTTAAGATCACTAATGTGTTTGCATGTCTAAGTTGTAGATCTTAATTGTGCTAAGACAAGATTGCTTGGATTGAGGCCAAGAAGCACTCATTTGACCACATTCGGAAGGCCAAAGTCGTCGGAAATCCAAGACTCTAGAAGACTTGAAGCATTGCAAGTGAAGACCATTTTAAGTCTTTTTTAGATTGTATTGATCCAATCCTAGCTTTAGATTTTTAGAGGCATAAATTAAGTTAATCTCACACACCCTAAATGTTTAAGAGATTGTCCTTGTGGTGTTCCAACACTTTGGAACCCTCATAACAATCCCAACTTAGTGTAGAGTTGGAAGTCCAAAAACAGAATTGAAAATCTGCTGCATATAGGCTTCTCGGAACTCCGAGAGAATTCTCGGAGCTCCGAGAAATCCTTGGAGCTCCGAGATTTGGTCCAGTAGAATTTTTCCATCTTCTGTTTGTATTCCCGAAACTCCGAGAGAAATTCTCGAAACTCTGAGAATTTCTCGGAACTCCGAGATCACTATAACGGTAAGAATTATAGCCGTTGGGAATTTTTGTAGGAATTACCACTATGCCCTCAAACGGTCATATTTGGGTTTTTCTATAAATATGGGTATTCTAAACTTCCCAATTATCAATCCTAACACTCTAAAATCCTATTGGAATATCTTAAGAGTGAATCAAGCTTGTTTATGCCTCTCATCCTCTAGAATTAGGATTTAGATCATTAGGCTCAAATTTTACATCTTCTACAAACATTGTGTACCCTTGTGAGGGATTTTTTGTTTGTCCTTTCTTTCTTATTCAAGACGTTTGTATTAGGCGAGTGTTCGAAGAAGCGGAGCCCACTCTCTATGGTGAAGATTGCCACCAAGGTTAAAGCAATTGGAATTGTAATCGGCACCGATCTTTCCCGAAGTTAAGGAGATCATATAGTGAAGCCATCAACGGGTTTGGTTGGTGGAGTGGAGTAGGCCCCACTTTTGGAGGACCGAACCACTTTAAATCTCGGGTGCACTCTCTCTTAATCTCTTACTTTACATTTGCATTGCACTTAGGATTTAACTTGTGTGCTTAAATTTCATATTTGATCTCTTAATCTTCAAAATTGGGTTTGAGTTTTTAAAAGGTTAAAACTTGTTAGAAACCTAATTTTTTCTCCTCATAAGTTGCCATTAGAGTAAGTACTCGGGCCTACCCTTGGAATTTCAAAAACCTTTTGAAAGTGCAATTTTACAGAAAATCAAGAGGACTCTAAATACATTCTAAAAATGATACCGTTGAGTCTTCTTGGAATGTATTCGCTCCATTGCACTTTCATGGACTTTTTCAGCTTGAGTGAACATCTTGAACTTTGTCTTGGCTCTTGTGACTTCCTCCAATCTTGAGATGCGTGAAGAGTCACCATGGCATGTTCAACTCCAAGCTCCTTCTTGACACTTGCTTAGGGAACTTGTGGGATCTTCATGTTGAGCTTCTTGACTTGAACATCTTCAAATGAGGATTTCTTCACTGTGAGTGCAAGCTCTTGGTTCCTTTGCTCCTTGATCCACAAGCCATGTGTTGTGAAGAGTTGTGTAATGGCGATTATGGCAAGAAATTCCTGTATACAACACAACATCTCAAAGCAACACATTAGTCCATAAATGCTAATCAATCTGTGTTTTCTAGCATCAAAACAAGAGGTAAGGTGAATGATTAGACCCATGGGAACCATTGGGCTTACATAGATTCAAAGAGGGATTTGACCGTGACGGTTGGGACAAGTCTATGAAACAGATAGACTTATCAGAGCAGAGCTACGCCGTCTTGACCATAACAATGGTCAGGACAGGTCTAAACTCTTTAAACAATAGAGCTTGATGAGGCTGTGACCAAGTTGGTTAGGACACATCTACCTTATATGGACGGATAAATTTAAGCAGAGCTTCACCGTTTTGACCATAATGATGGTTAGGATGGGTTTAAACTCGCTTAAGAATAGAGGCAGAAGGGGCTATGACCAGGATGGTCAAGACACATCTACCTTATATGGAAGGATAGATTTTAGCAGTGCTCCGCCGTTTTGACCATAATGATGGTCAGGACAGGTCTAAACTCTTTAAACAGTAGAGCCTGATGAGGTTGTGACCATGATGGTCAAGGCACATCTACCTTTATGGAAGGAAAGATTTGAGCAGAACTCCGCCGTTTTGACCATAATGATGGTCAGGACGGGTCTAAAGTCGATAAAAATAGAGCCGGAATGAGCTATAAGAGATGTCTATCTTCATATGGAAAGATAGATTTATTTGGGCAGAGCTTCGCTTCTTTGACTATAACGATGCTCAAGATGGGAGACGAATGAGGGGTCAATGTTTCAAAGAGAAATAATGACCTTTATTTTGGAAAGAAGGAACCAGAACGTGGGTCTTTTGGTTAAGCATGTTAACCGTGAGACGGACATTTCTCCTGGGTACAATGGTTGCTAATCCAAGGAAGGTGATGGTATGGGTTTGGAACCATGACTCTAGACAAAATCAAAGGTTAGGAATAACCCCTAGGTTTGGGTGAAAGTGAGCTGCGACCGATGCGCATTGGGCTAGGGTAATGACATCCCTAGCAAGAATTGAGGCAACCCGAGGACACCTTTCTAGACTTACTGGACCTGCCAGAAGTGGGCCAGAGGTTTAGTGTATTCCTATTTTGGGAATATACTCACATGTCTCGAGAGTAACTAGTTTTGGCTTTGCCTAACTCTAAGCTCAGCATGCCCTATGTGGGTATGGTATACATCTACGTGCGTATGCGTGGCTTATGCATTGTGATGAAGGCTTGAAGGTCCCTCTCACTGAAGTGCTCGAACAACCCTTACTAGGAGCCCTAGTACAGCGGGAAGTTCAATACGTCATCGTTTTAATGCCACCACAAGGGCGACGTGCAAAGAGGTGGTGATTCCACATCAAATGGGGCCATGCAAACAGCAATCCGGGTAATGACATCCCAGACGCCACCCATCCATACCAAGCGCTAGTTACTCCCGAGGGTAATAGGTATGCAAAAAATGTGTGTAGTGTTTGATATAAAATAAATGGGTAAGCCTAGGTGCCTCCTGAGGCATTTTCGCGCAATTTGGGGGCAATTTAGGGCATTGGCTCAAGCAATCCAGCAGAACAAGCGTATGGTACTGAAAGTAAACCTATAACTTGTTTTATTTCGCTCGTGAGGAGCATCTGAAACTTGAGAAGTGTTCCCAACTTACGGATGCCACTGAGAGCTACATCGAGTTATGGATAACCCTAATAAAGGCAGAAAAGCCATGTTATTTAATTAAAATTTTCAAAAATGCCAAGTCAAGTCAATATAGAGCTATAACATTTAATTTTCAAGAAGACAAATCATCTCCCCAGTAGAGTTGCCAGCCTGTGGGAGCCTTTTTTTTCCAAGCGTACTTGGAGGCGTCAGGGGATCACAGCATCGGGTTTTCTTGGAGTGTTAGTTGATCTGCATTTATTGTGAACTCGAGATCGTAGTCCGGACTTCACAAGAAAAAAAACTCAGA